>NC_133325.1:337152322-337868989 GCF_042186555.1 Aquarana catesbeiana
TGGACATTGGGGTTGATTTACTAAAACTGCAAAATCTGGTGCAGCTCTGCATAGAAACCAATCAACTTCTATTTTTTTTTATCAAAGCTTAATTGAACAAGCTGAAGTTAGAAGCTGATTGACTACCATACACAGCTGCATCAGAATTTGCACTCTCCAGTTTTAGTAAATCAACCCTATTGAATCTTGTGTATCACAAAAATCAACCAACTGTCACAATCAGGGGTCAGGCTTTTCTTGGTAACTAACACTGAGCTCTTGCAATTTTGCAATTTGCTGCCTGAAAGGAGTCACAATAGTTTCTATAGCGGCCTCTATGTTTTGGCTAGATTATTCTGTCATGATCAGGGGTCAGGCTTGGATACCATTAGCTATAGCAGTCTGGAGGTTCCCACCAACCAGCAGGATAAGAACACAAGCAGATCACCCTGGCAGATGAAACAGGCTCAACCGGGGTGCAGGGTTTGAGCACTAGCCGGTATTCACCAGAGCTCCTGATAGTGGGGATGGGTTTTGCAGCAGACTAGTGCCAGGCTGTGGTCTTCAGGATCACCCCACCAGGGTATAGTAGTAGATATAGCAGGTAGGGATCAAGCAGAAGCATAATCAGTAACAAGCTAAAGGTCGGTAACACATTATTGCAGGTTAGGAACAAGCAGAAGCATAGTTGAGCAAAAAGCCAAGGTAACAAAAGGTTGTAGGTTGGGATCAAGTGGAAGCGTGATTCAAGAACAAGGCAAGATCATTAACCAGTGGTAGTGAAGATACGGATGGCAGCAGAAACAAAAGGAGCAAGATATTGGCTAGAGAAGAACACAATAATCTGGCAAACAGGAAGTATAAAGGCATGGCTTAAATAGGAATTTCGTTGGATGAGCAAGGAGTTCAAGGTTCACCAGAAACAAGATAGAAATACATTTATCCAAGCATTCAGGCAAGGAGCTGTCCAGCATTTCAGGTGGCTCAGCAAGAAGGTCTGCTGACATTAACATTGTATCAAAACAGTGTACTGTAATGCTCACCTCTGTACAAGTAGTCAGGAAATATAGCTTAGTGTAACACCTCTTATGGCAGTCCTTGTTCCTATAAACCAAGCAAGCCTAGACTACTGATACATGGCTGCCCCAGAATGATATGTTTACTGGCCAGGAGGCTGAATAAAGTGTGAACAAAAGAGTTTCTTTGGATCCAGGAGTGCAGTTATGCAAAGTAGATGGCTGGGACAGCTGTCTTGCAGGAACATAGTCAGTGGGGCATCAGATCAGGTGGCAGTCAGAGATGTGGTCAATAAACAGGCATATAAACCTTTAACTTAATCAGCACTAGCTGGTAATAAATACATGAGTAATATTGTCTCAAAAATGGTAAATAAAATCCAATTGACTATATGTGAAATACTACAGTTGCTGCTTATCACTCAAAAGTGTTCTCACTCACTTCAATATAAAATCAACAATATGTATAGTGCAGCGCAACTAGCAACAAATTAACAAACACTTACGTGGATACATGTAAATAACAGTGCAACAATAAGTCCTAAAAGGCAATGATTACTACAATCTTATAAAGCAGTGAAGATCAGTGCAAACCAAAAAAAAAAAACAGGCATAGGATTTATGAAGGCAGAAATGTGGTCAATAAAAAGACCACACTGCAACTGGTGTGGCAGTGATCAGAAACACAGTTGTTGGCTGTACTCTTCTGATGACACTGGGACTAATGTGGCAGCAATCAGAAACAATGTTGCTGGCAACACTTTCTTTTGTGATGATGGCACTGGTGTGGTGACAATCAGGGTCGCTGTTGCTGGCTTACACTGTTCTGGTGGCACTGCAACTGTTATGGCAGTAATCAGTAACACAGCTGCTGGCTGTACTCTTCTGATTACAGTGGGACTGGTGTGGCAGTGATCAAAAACAATGTTGCAGGCTGCACTAATCTGGGTCACAGGCAATAGTGTTGGGGAAATCAGAAACACTGTTGCTGGCTTACACTTGTCTGGGGACCTTGGCACTGGTGTTGCAGCATTTAGGAATACTGTTACTGGCTGCACCAGCCTGACAACAGTGGGACTGGTGATGCAGCAATCAGGAACGCTGTTGCTGACTTATAATGGCCTAGAGACATAGGGACTGGTGTGGTGGCAATCAGGAACACTGCTGCTGGCTGAACTGGTCTGGTAACACTGGGACTTATCTGGCAACAATCAGGAACACTGCTGCTGCATTTCACTGGTCAGGTGACACTGGGACTACAGTGGAGATCAGGAACATTGCTGCTAGCTTACACTGGTCTGGTGACACTGGTCCTGGTGTGGTGGTGATTAGGAACACTGTTGCTTGCTGCATTGATCTGGTGTGGTGGTGATCTGGAACCCTGTTGTTGGCTCCACTGGTCAGGAGGCACTGACTGGTGGGTTGTTAATCAGGGATATTGTGGCTGGTTACCCTGGCCTGGCGACACTGAACTGGTGCGGCAGCAATAAATAACACTGTTGCTGTCTGCATTGGTCTGGTGACATTGTACTGGGGTAGTAGTAATCAGCAAACTGTGGCTGGCTGCACTGGTCTGGTGACACTGTACTGGTATGGAGGTGATCATAAATGCTGTTGCTGGCTGCACTGGTATGGTGGCACTGTACTGGGGTGACTAGCAGTCAGGGACATTGTGGTTGGCTGCACTGGCATATAGTGTTACCAGAGGAGCCAGTGTCTCTGATCACTAGCCACCCCACTACAGTGTCACCAGACCAGTGCACTGGGGTGGCTAATGATCAGAGACACTGGCTGGTTACTCTGGAGATATTGTACTGTGAAAAAAAAACTGTTGAAAATCACTGAGAAAGGTAAACAGATGAACAGTGTGAGGGGAAATGGATCACTGGCTGCAACATGCAGCCATTGTTTACAAGTGTTTGCATTGTTTACAAGTACTTTTCTAAAATGTTCACAGTAATCTAATGGCATGGGGTCAGTTTCAATGACTCTGTACCTTGCTATGCCATCTGCTGTGTCTGATGGCCATAGCAATTAAAGGGCACACCGCAAAATAATTTGAAAAAATAGCCAGCACTTAAAATCTATGAAAACTGTGTGCAATAAAGTTTGATTCACCCAAAACACCTCTATCCAATGTACATATAAATTGCAGCGCTAATAAATGCGAAATAAAAAATAATAAAATAATGATATTTTTCCAGTATAGTAAGTAATCTACAATCTTCAAAATGTATGTATCACCATAAATCAATACCATTAATAAATGCATAAGTCAACTGTAATGAATAATGAAAATAAAAGAAACAGTCCCATCCAAATGTGTGTACTCTTCCTTCACCAAAAAGTCCAAAAATATACACTAATATTTGTGCCTATTTTCTACCAAAAGTGAGACTGCGCGCTCATCACCACATGGGCATGCTGCTAAACAATAAAGCAGCAAAATGTGCTCAATCTGTGATCACTGGATCCGTCCACTCAATAGGTCCAGCAGTATTATAATCCACTTCTCTCATGGGGGTAGTATATGCACTAAGCGCTCATAAGACAACAACAGCCAAAAGATAATAAAGCCATATTGTGTAGTATTTATTTTACACCTCGTGGTACAAAATGCAAAGCCAGTGTTTTTAAAAGATCGATGTATAAAACATCAAAGCCACATGTAAACATTTACATCAAATGTCACCACAGACCAGATTGGCATGGCGGCATGATGTCATGCTTTATGCCCTTCCCAGTGCATTTCTCGCACCTATGCATCCACAGGACATGCTGCTGCACATGCTAGAGGGTGCACACAAGTGGCAAAAGTGAGAGGACATTCAAAATGCCCTCCTGCCCTAAGAAGTGAGCCATCACGGCTCGATGGCATGTGGTTAAACTTTGCTTCATTTTCAGAATTACCGTAACGGGTTTTGCTGTAATGCACCAGATTTAACATATTCTAGGGTTTCACTAAAACCCTACATAACCGTGTACAGATGTACTGTTCCTTGGTTAGCAAGGTTTGAAACTGAGCTGCACAAATTGTTATATTTGCATGAATTATCCCAATTTGTACAAAGAGTGGTAAAGTATGGGGGCACTCACACTGTTGCGATTTGGTGTGATGAATTAACACAGGAGAATTAATGAGTACTATTGTGTTTTGCATTAAGCAACCGCACACTGGACTGCTCTAAAAATCATACAGGCACCATGTTTTTACAGCCTAATGCAAAACAACGTGTGGTAATGTGTTATCGTGCATTGTGGTGCTCTGCAGTACAGGTGCTTTGGCAAGGTGCAATGGGTGCCATTGGGAATGGTTGGCACTGCATTACACTAATGTGCATAATGTGTGTTGCTGTGCTTTTGCAGTAATGCATGCAATAATGCTCACATTATCACACTGTAACAGTGTGAACGGACCACTAGTGTATTGCCTGGCTAGAGAATAAAGCAACTGACTTGATGTCCCATATCTTACACTGCACTGTTCCTAATATCTTACACTACAATAGGAGAATAAGAAGCTGATAAAGAACAGATTGTTCATTGTGTCTGCCAATTGTATCTATTCCTGGACTCCTACCAGTTCATCCCACATATATGTGAAATTATTTGTTTTTTATTATAATTGTTTTAACCATCAGGCACACACAATTAAGGTTTGTTTAAGACATGAAACCTAAAGCCAGATAAATATACATTTATATCAATATACTATTCTTTTGATCTTTATTGGAAGATTTATTTTTATCAATAGTCTTTGGATAGCACCTTGGATACAAGTATATAGCAGACGTACAAGGCAAGAAAAAGGGATTAACCAGTATGTACATATTCATCATATTCAATGTTATGATTTCAATATATTTCAATATATTTACCAAGATATTGACATGTAGAAAAACCTAAGCCTCCATGCACAATGCTGACTTTCAGGGGCGTTCAATGATTGACAGCTAGAAACTCTTAGCAATAAAGTTTTTACAATAATACTATTTGGTATACCCGCGCTATGGTCACTCTGCTAATATTAATATAACCAATTGTATATATTAAGGCTGCAGCTTTATGGTTGGTTAAAATAAGCTATAGTATTAATCCAGGGTACTACAGCGCTGCCTCTATCCACCTTTTTAATGTGTAAACCTAAATATTAACCTCCTTTCTAATCATAATATATGTGTGAATTAAAACAATCATAAAGCAAAAACACCAATATTTAAACAATCCATAAAGCATAAAAATCATATATAAGAATTATACAAGTTTATCTAGGTATGCAGTATAAATCTCAATTCATATAGTCCATGCATATTTTAAAGGTGCTCAGATAAAGTGCTCTGTGCAATATTCCAATACAGGAGATGATTCTTAATCCGGTAAGATCTCACAGTGCCGTGCTCCCCTCCTTTGTTCCCCCACTCACCGACAGCAAATGACTCACTCAGTCAAACCAGCATAACAGAGGTTTAGATGGATGGATGGTCTCTCCTTTAATCCTCCTCTACTCTCCAAATGCAATCTCCAGATTTATTACAACAGCAAATTATTCATTGAGTAAAACTAGCATAGTTGAGATATTGATGGATGTATGGTCTCTCCTGTACGATGATAGAAATCTCCATAGTGTAGTATTGTTATACTTTATTAACCGTTTGCTGACTGCCGCACACAGAGGTACGTCGGCAGAATGACAAAGGCAGGTAAATGGGTGCACCAGTACATCCCTTTAAATTTGCCATCTATCGGGCATACGAGCGACCGCCGCTCGCCGCGGGAACTTGCCCATGGGTTCCGGGAACTCAATGTTCGCCGGCGGCCCGCGATTGAGGTGTGGAGAGATAGAACGGGGAGATGCCTATGTAAACAAAGCATTTCCCCTTTCTGCCTAGTGACATGATCTACTGCTCCGTGTCATCAGGAACAGTGATTGCTGTCATGTCAGTGGAAGCCCATCTCCCCCACAGTTAGAACACCTCCCTAGGACACACTTAACCCCTTGATCGTCCCCTAGTGTTTAACCCCTTCCCTGCCATTGTCATTTACACAGTAATCAGTGCATTTTTATAGCACTGATCGCTGTATAAATGACAATGGTCCCAAAATGGTGTCAGAAGTGTCCAATGTGTCAGCCATAATGTCGCAGTCATGATAAAAATCGCAGATCACCACCATTACTACTAAAAAAAAATAATAATAAAAATGCTATAAATCTATCCACTATTTTGTAGACGCTATAACTTTTGCGCAAACCAATCAATATATGCTTATTGTGATTTATTTTACCAAAAATAAGTAGAAGAATACATATCAGCCTAAACTGAGAAAGAAATTCGTTTTTTTATATATTTTTTGGGGATATTTATTATAGCAAAAAGTAAAAAATATTGCTTTTTTTTTTCAAAATTGTCGCTCTTTTTTTGTTTATAGCGCAAAAAATAAAAACCGCAGAGGTGATCAAATACCACCAAAAGAAAGCTCCATTTTTGGGAAAAAAAGAACATCAATTTTGTTTGGGTGCAATATCGCATGACAGCGCAATTGTGAGTTAAATCGACACAGTGCCATATCGCAAAAAGTGTTCTTGTCAGGAAGAGGGTAAATCCTTCTGGGGCTGAATTGGTTAAAAGGTTAAAAAACAATTGCACTTACTGTACATTCACAAAGTTGATAAAAAGCATATACGAACATCAGAAGGCTGCCTCCACGTGTCGGTCAGCTGCAAACTGCTCGTCACTCACTGTCCTCGCTTGACTAGTTTCGCCCCTCCCACTGGGCGTCTTCAGAAGCTGAGGCAGTCAGTGATAGATTAGAATATTTATGGGCCTGTGCCCTCCCTCTCCTCCCAAATTAACCTCCCAATATACCTATAACTCATTTCCGCCTTCCTCCTTGCACACGTGGAGGCAGCCATCTGATGTTCATATATGCTTTTTATCAACTTTGTAAATGTAAGTGCAATTTCTTTTTACCTTTTAATAAATTATAACAATACTACACTATGGAGTTCTCTATCATCTGTTTCATAATCATATGTCATGATTATGCAGTATTGTGTCTGAAGATTGCATTGGAAGAGTGGAGGAGGAGTACAGGAGAGACCATCCATATCTCAACTATGCTAGTTTAACTCAATGAATCATTTGCTGTCGTAGTAAATCTGGAGATTGCATTGGGAGAGTAGAGGAGTAGTAAAGGAGAGACCATCCATCCATCTACACCTCTGTTATGCTGGTTTAACTCAGTGAGTCATTTACTGTCTGTGAGTGGGGGAACAAAGGAGGGGAGCACGACACTGTGATATCTCATCAGATTAAGAATCATCACCTATATTGAAATATTGCACAGAGCACTTTAGCTGAGCACTTTTAAGATATGCACGGATTTTATGAATTGAGATTTATACTGCATACCTAGATGAACTTGTATAATTCTTATACAGTCCCTGACAAAAGTCTTGTCGCTTCTCTATTTTGTAGAAACTCCTGCTATTAACCTGACTTTTAATTAATCAATTGGTGTTAGAAATAGCTCATATGAAAAGCTAAAGCCCTCCCAAATGATGTTTAATGCACTGAAATAAATTAGTTTCACTGAAAAAAGATTTATCATTTAATCAAGACAGACAGGCCAAATTTTGGCAAGACAAAAGTTTTGTCGCCTATACAGAAATTGAACAACTTTACTGAAAATCCAAAAATATGTCAGCAAATTAAGTAGTGGTGCTGTGAGATCCAAATTTAATATCTTGTATGACTTCCATGTGCTTGAAGGACAGCATCCATGCAGTTTGGCAAGGATTCATACAATTTATTGATGAAGTCATCAGGAATAGCAAAGAAAACAGTCTTGCATGTCTCCCAGAGTTCATCAATATTCTTTGGTTTCGTCTTCCATGCTTTATCTATCATCCTAAACCACATATGCTCAATGATGTTCATGTCTGGTGACTGGGCTGGCCAATCCTGGAGCATCTTGATCTTCTTTGCCCTAAGGAACTTTGATGTGGAGATGGAAGTATGCGATGGAGCACCATCCTGCTGCAAAATTTGGCCTTTTTTATGGTTGGGAATATAAGAGGTAGCTAAGATTTCTTGGTATTTCAGACTATTGATGTTGCCTTCCACCCTGCAGATCCCTCGCACACCCCCATACTGGATGTAACCCCAAACCATGATTTTGCCTCCACCAAACTTCACTGTTTTCTGGGTAAATCTCGGCTCCATGCGGGTTCCAGTAGGTCTCCTGCCACTTTTCCAGAGTCCATCCTTTTAGCAGGCTGTGGCCCTTGGCAAATGCCACACGGTTTTTCAATTGTCTTTTGTTTAGTGCTGGCTTATGGGCACTGATTCGACCATGGAGGCCATTTCGAGACAGAATCCGACAAACTGTTCTAGTTGACACAGGGACTTCAGGTGACCGGGTCTTGTGGAGCTCTGCTGCAGTGGAAAATGGGCTGGCCTTGGATTTTCGAGCCAACAAACGGTCCTCTCGAGCAGTTGTCTTGCGGGGTCAGCCTGACCTGGCCTTGTCCAAAACCTCTCCAGTCTCTTCAAATCTTTTTTTTATCCTCTGAACTTGACGCTGAGACACATTGAAGGTGTCTGCCACATCAGCAGTGGATCTGGTCTTCAGCCTCTTGATAATCAACACTTTAGTCTCCGGGTGAATCTTAGGCATGTTTGCAGAGGTCTAGTTGCAGTTGAGAAGGTCTAGTGTACTGGTGTTCTTTTCATACACACCTGAGACCTAATTGATTCATTATTAGTCAGCGGAGAAGCTCATATAACAAGACGACAACACTTATGTCTTGGCAAAAATTGACTCAATGGGCTTTACCAAGCTGTGAATATTAGAATACTTTTTGTCAGTTTAGTTTTGCACTGAAACATTATTACAAAAGCTGTTGGGATTAAAATTACCCATTTCTTGTAACAAAATCTTGATTAGAAATATATGTTAGTGGCACTTCAGGTCAATTTGTACACAAGCGACAAGATTTTTGTCAGGGACTGTATATGATTTGTACGCTTTATGGATTGCTTAAATATTGGTGTTTTTGCTTTATGATTGTTTTGATGAATTCGCACACATTTCACAATTAGAAAGGAGATTAATATTTAGGTTTACACATTACAAAGGTAGATAGAGGCAGCACTGTAGTACCTTGGATTAAAGTTTTTACAGTGGTAACACTTCTAGAGTGCAACCGGTCAGTTCTTGGATAAGGGCATCCCTATTTCAGAGGCACTTATCACACTATCATCTTCCAACATATTGGAAACATCAGTGTAACAGGGAGATGAATGTTCCTTTGTAAAGAAGAAGAGGGAACATACTTTCCAGTGTATACATGTTTGACAACCAATAGGTTCTGGCACTCAAACTATGCCCATCCTAAGCCATTTCCTTTTTTTTTATTCAGACCTACCTTGTTTTTTTTTTTTTTTAAGATTGTAGAAGGAATATAATTGCTTACTTCTGCCTGTTTATCTCTGTCATCAAACAAAACAGAAAGTAATGTCAGTAAATGGGAAGTTGCTTTTATATATTAAATTATATCAGTACATATGCCTGTTTGCAACAGGATTTAAAAAACAAAACAAAAAAAAAACACATTTGTTTTGTCATTAGCTTGCTATTACTGAGATTTGCATTTTGACCTTGTATCCTATTCTTACTCTGATTGATTTAATAATTGTGCATTATAGCTTAAACTTGAACATTGCTTGTATTACAAGGTATAGCGAGCAATTTGCAGGTATCATGGAACGGAACGTTCAATTAAACTGGCATATGTCAATGAATACTGAATAAGTGACGTGTGGTGTTAGGCTGTAATAAGTGTTCACTGAATGTGATTTAAAGACAGTTTAAATACATGTTCTTCAGTCTTTACTTTAGGCTGCATATCTTTCTCTTTGCTTTCTAGATACTATAAATAATTTCCTTAATTCTTTCACTTCAGAAGCCTGTACTATTCATTCTGAAAAGAGATCTCCAGTCAACATGAAAAAGGCACAGTATCAAATTCCTGCATCTACACTCAGAAAATATTTTCTAATAGCATGTTACAGAAGTGCCTATGTTAAAGGTTAGAGATTGGTTTTCAGCAGGAGTACAGAGAGCAAGACAATTCTTGTATTATATCTCTTTATGCTCAGTTTGCAAAGCTAAAACACCAGGATAAGGATCCTTATTTCTTTTTTTTTACAGTGACAGTTATTTTCCGCTATGTCCAATGAGATTTAAAAAATACAGTCACAATACTAAAATAAAGCAGGGTACACACAGGCTGAATGACAGGAGACAACGGCCGATGATCGGCCCGTGTGTATGTCGGTCTGTCTGACAGAAGCAGGTTTTGTTTTGCATGAAGTTCTGCTTTGTGGTTTCCAAACATTGGGTCAAGTCATCACATGGCATGAACATAATAAGACTGATCATGTATGACATGAAAAAGATTGCAAGTAATCAATATCAAGGAAAAGCTCTTCTTGATAAAACAATCTGAAAAAATCTAAGCAATTTTGTATTGTTTGCTAATGAGAGAGATGATGAACTAAAGAATGTAAACTTAGCTAATGCTGCATACACATGGTCGGAATTTCCATCAAAAAAAGTGTGATGGGAGCTTTTTGTCAGATATTACGACCGTGTGTATGCTCCATCCAACTTTTTCTGTCTGAATTTCCGCCAGCAAAAGATTGAGAGCAGGTTCTCTATTTTTTCAACGGATAAAGTTCTTGACGGAAATTCCGTTTGTCTGTAGCAATTCCGACTCGCAAAAAAAACGCATGCTCGGAAACAATTCGATGCATGCTCGGAAGTGTTGTACGTCACCACGTTCTAGGCGGTCGAAAGTTCAGAGAACTTTTGTGTGACCGTGTTTATGCAAGGCAAGCTTGAGTGGAATTCCGTTGGAAAAACCATCCAAGATTTTTCCAACGGAAATTCCGCTCGTGTGTACGGGGCATTAGTGAATAAAGTGAAGCTGTGCTCACATCAATCATTCAGTCACCCATGTAAAAGACACATTTCAGTTAAGTAAATACCTATGAACATGTTGCACATGGTTGGATGGTTGCTTTTTATATATTAAAGGTATATACACTCACTGGCCACTTCATGAGGTATAACTTGCTAGTACCGGGTTGGACCCCCTTTTGCCTTCAGAACTGCCTTAATTCTTCATGGCATAGATTCAACAAGGTGTTGGAAACATTCCTCAGAGATTTTGGTCCATATTGACATGATATCATCACGCAGTTGCTGCAGATTTGTCGGCTGCACATTCATGATGCAAATTTCCCATTTCACCACATCCCAAAGGTGCTCTATTGGATTGAGATCTGGTGACTGTGGAGGCCATTGGAGTACAGTGAACTCATTGTCATGTTCAAGAAACCAGTTTGAAATAATTTGAACTTTGTGACATGGTGCATTTACCTACTGGAAGGGGCCATCAAAAGATGGGTACACTGTAGTCATAAAGGAATGAACATGGTCAGCAACAATACTCAGGTAGGCTATGGCATTTAAACAATGCTTAATTGGTACTAAGGGGCCCAAAGTGTGCCAAGAAATTATCCCCCACACCAATATACCACCACCAGCCTGAATTGTTGCTACAAGGCAGGGTGGATCCATGTTTTCATGTTGTTTATGCCAAATTCTGACCTTACCATCTGAATGTCGCAACTGAAATTGCGACTCATTAGACCAGGCAACATTTTTTCAACCTTCTATTGTCCAATTTTGGTGAGCCTGTGCGAATTGTAGCCTCGGTTTCCTGTACTTAGCTGACAGGAGTAGCACCCGGAGTGTTCTTCTGCTGCTGTAGCCCATCTGCTTCAAGGTTCGACGTGTTTTGCATTCAGGGATGATATTCTCCATACCTTGGTTGTAATAAGTGGTTATTTGAGTTACTTTTGCCTTTCTATCATCTCAAACCAGTCTGCCCATTCTCCTCTGTCCTCTAACATCAACAAAGAATTTTCATCCACACAACTGCTGCTCACTGGATATTTTCTATTTTTCGGACCATTCTCTGTAAACCCTAGAGATGGTTGTGCATGAACAGCAAATCAGCAGTTTTTGAAATACTCAGAACAGCCCGTCTGGCGCCAACAAACCATGCCACGCTCAAAGTTACTTAAATCCCCTTTCTTCCCCTTCTGATGCTCAGTTTGAAATTCAGCAAGTCGTCTCTTCACCACGTCTAGATTCCTAAATGCATTGAGTTGCTGCCATGTGATTGGCTGCTTAGCAATTTGTGTTACCAAGCAATACAGTATATATTATTATATATATATATATATATAAATATTATAAAATATATGTATGTAGGTATATATAAGCTATATCAGCATTCTCTTTTCTAAGCAAACATCCTCTCCTACTTTAATAAATAAACTCCAGTGTGTTTGACCTTTGTTATCCTTTAGGCGCCTAGTATAGCAGGTTCCAATACGTCGATTGCTGGCGGTGCAACAGAAGAGGTAACCTAATAACATAATATGAATCCCTCATCTATCTGGAAATGTGTCTGTTTTGTACTTTGACTTTTGTTTGCATATGTTTCCTAAAATACTTTTTGGAGTTATGTTAGGCAACCCTAAAACAGGCTATTGCCTTATTTGTTTAAATGAGTGAACAATGGTTAGAATGCTGCAACTATCTTGATGTGGAATGTAGGCTGAATGTAACTAAATGTATTTTATGTCTTGAAGTGTTCAAAAAGCTCATAACTTTCAATATTTGCACATAACTTTCAGTGTTTGAATATTGCATTAAGAACATGAAATTAGCTGTATATTCTCCCAGATAAGACTACAAAAAAGGAATCTCAGAAAATTACTTTTATGAATACTAAATCGCTTCCATAGAACACTGTGTCTGAATACCCATTTTTCTTTTTCTGCGTGTAGACATTATTATACTAGCTGTGTCTCTAAATTTGCATCATAACTGCATGCAGCTTGATAATGTTATAAGAAAAATGCTGATTTGTCAGAGCAATACAAATCCAATATTAGGTTGAAGATTTAAGCATTGCATATTGTGTTAATATTTATCTGATCTTAATGAGCACAGAGACATTGCATACAGAATAAAAAGAAAAGCTTGGCTTTATTATGAAATCTTGCTATAAAACACATGATACATTTTACTGAATACAAAAATTAGAACAAATTTTCTGATATCTCTAAGGGTTATCTACTAATGTTCAGAGATGCTCAAATGCCCCACTACACTAACAAATGGATGCCATGATACCATATTTATGGGCATCATTTTAATGCTAATAACTAGCATTTGTAAGCTTCATCAAACACAAGTTTGTAGTCTCACTTATTAAAGGCTTTCTTGAAAGGCTAAGTTCATCTTCTTTTTTTTTTTTTTCTAAATTCCAGCTCTGCTACGTACCAATAAAGCATTAATGTACTTCTTTTGAAAAAATGAAACAGCTTTCCATTTATTCTACACACGCTTACCTCACTGTCTTCATAGCTGTTTAAAAACACTGCTAAATTACTTCTGCCTTACTTCCTGGACAGACTTTAGGTCATGACACAGGAAGGAGTTGACCAGCTGATCTCATTAGCACACACCCTGCATCATCTACCCTCAGCTGGCCAATGCCTTTCTGTGTCATGACCTAAAGTCTGTCCAGGAAGTAAGGTAGAACTAATGTATACATGTTTTTAAACAGATATGAAGACATTGAGATAAACCTATGTAGATTTGATGGAAAGCTGTTTTATTTTTACAAAATAGGTACGTTAATGCTTTATTGGTACATAGGGGAGCTGGGATTTAGAAAAAAAAAGATGAACTTAGCTTTTCAAGAAAGCCTTTAATAAGTGAGACTACAAACTTGTGTTTGGTGAAGATTACAAATGCAAGTTATTAGCATTAAAATGATGCCCATAAATATGGTATCATGGCACCCATTTGTTAGTGTAGTGGGGCATTTATGCATCTCTGAACATTAGTAGATAACCCTTAGAGATATCAGAAAATGTGTTCTCATTTTTGTATTCAGTAAAATGTATCATGTGTTATATAGCAAGATTTTATAATAAAGCCAAGCTTTTCTTTTTATTCTGTATGCAATGTCTGTTGTGCTCATTAAGATCAGATAAATATTAACACAATATGCAATATTAACACAATATGCAATAAACAGCTTTCCATTAATTCTACACAGGTTTATCTCAATGTCTTCATATCTGTTTAAAAACATGTATACATTAGTTCTACCTTACTTCCTGGACAGACTTTAGGTCATGACACAGAAAGGCATTGTGTGTGCTAATGAGATCAGCTGCTCAACTCCTTCCTGTGTCATGACCTAAAGTCTGTCCAGGAAATAAGGCAGAAGTAATGGAGCAGTGTTTTTAAACAGCTATGAAGACAGCGAGGTAAGCGTGTGTAGAATAAATGGAAAGCTGTTTCATTTTTTCAAAAGAAGTACATTAATGCTATATTGGTACATAGGGGATCTGGAATTGAAAAAAAGAAAAAAGGGAACAAAGGTGAACTTAGCCTTGAAATACCACTTGGGGTGGACATTTGAATACAGCAGGATTTGATTTTCTTTTGCATTTTGTCAGGTGCAGGTTGTTATATTTACCTGCATTTTAGTTAACTCAAATGGAAGGCAAAGCAGAGAAAGTGCTGTTCAGATGCAGAATGTTTGGCAGCTTGTACCTGTGAGCTAGTTTAGAAGTGGACAGGTGGAGAATAAATGATCATTTGACTGGTTGTGGAGCTTTTCTTCTACCAGATCTGAGGAGAAGAGCTATTAGATGGAGCACAGGACTATCAGGTAAGTGCAGCGGAGCATATGGGAGGCCCTTCAGTAGCAATTCAGATGATATTTGGAGCCAATTGGTAACACAATTCACATTGAGCAGCAGGAATGTAATCCTAACTTCCTCAGTACACAGTGGCTGCGTTGCCATGAATGCATGCATTTGTGTTAAAGCATGTGATTGGTGATTAATACATTTTTAGCTTTAAAGCTGTGTTTATAATTAAACCCTGAGGACACAAGCCTTAATTATTTATTTATTCAGCATCGTAATATATCAAGCAAGTTACCTGTCAAATCTATAAGTATTGTCACCTGCTGTAAATTAAAATAATACTGATTGATTAGAAAAGAAGGTAAAACTGTAATGTCTGAAAACATTTACTTGTATTTGACTCTTGAAATATTTAACTTTTGATGCTATCAACTAATTATGGAAGCTTTGTGCTTATATTTGTATATCTTTCCTTAAAAGAGATGTATGTTTTTTTTTAAGAATCATACTTACCTACTGTAGGTGGATGCAGCATCGGTCCCCTGGCGCCTCTAACACTGAGAACCACTCGCTCAGTTCCCACAGCTCCCTGAGCAGAGATCTGTTGACTGTCAGTCACCGGCCTTCTGCTCTACCCCCCCTCCCACGCTAACCATAATGGTGGGCTGTGGAGGAGCAGGAGCGGCTGACTCAGGCTCTCAGTGGCTCGCTTAGAGGCTGAGCCAGATGCTGGTCCAGGCAGGTGGATCCCAACTTCATTGTCGAGATCCTGCCCGAGCCTCGGCCAGCTCTGTGACATCAGCCAACAGCAAGCTTCAGCCCGCTCTCTGCTGAAAATGGTTCACAGGAGTGCAAAATGAACTGCACTCCTGTGATCCACAGGAAAAGTACAGCCAAATGAGCTTTAATTTATACATGAAGATTGAGACAGTAACATACTTCCTGTCCTAGGGTGACAATGCTAACTTGCCATATTGTGTCTATGGAAGATCAGCGTTTTTATTTAACAAACTAAAAGGGGAAAACCCACTTTGAAAACAACCCTTAATCCCAGACTATAAAAAACTCTCATTACATGCTATATAACAGTGGTGTCCATAATCACAAAGCAACTAATGCATTTGTTTTGTGTAGTGTGATATATAATTGATTGATCCTGTCTTCAGCTGTCCATTTCATATTCTGTGTTCCCATTGCAGGTTAAGATTGTGTAGAGCAGCTGGTATCCTCTATGGAGCATGCTCAAATTTCAGTTCCCTTCTAAGCTATTCATTTCCTCCTTTTTCTTATCTGTGCAGATCACATGACTATAGAATGACATATTTAGGCACATACACAGTGGTAAATGCACTCTCCTCCCTATTGCTAAATACTATGGGGGTTATAGTATGTTGATTGACTACATTCACTAAGTAACTCACGAAAAAGCTTAGTTTTAATATAAATCAGTATTAAATATATCCAATGTATATGCTAATACCTTTAAAGGTAAAAAAGAGCCTTGAGCGCAGAGGCCATCTGAATAAAGTGAAAGCTAGTGTCAATCATCTTTGACTCTGCCTACACCATATTAATGTACAAAAAAAATACACATTTGATGTTCAATAAAGATTTATTCGGAGCTTTAAAACAGTTATTTGATGTGTATAAACTAATTTGAATTGCTCTTCTGAAACTATTTATTTTTAGTCATGTGACTGGCATAGCACCAATCAGGACTGGCCAGACACAGACTCACACTGTAGAGGGCATACATCAGCAGAGCAATAGAAGCTCCTCCAAAGGATCTCTCCCTACAGATGCCAAAGAACAGGGAAAGGTCATGTGACCACAAAACAGAACTGCAGAAAATGCAGTGACATGATATATATCATTTATGTGAATGAATTATGGCAATTAACACTTTTCTGTTTATGAGAGAAAGTACCTGGCTGGTAACACCAGGTCCTGCCTAAAGTACCAGACTCTAAATAAAAGGAAATGATTCCGGATGGAATGGCAGGCTGTACTTTTCAGACCTTCTGCGATGCAGCACAGTTATATATCTAGTGTTGCTCTACCTTTCTATATTAGGTCCTAAAGGAGCCATGTAATTGGCAAAACGTTGACCTGGCATACCTGGTACCAGAATCATACAGTTTCTACATTGCTGCTATGGTATTCTAAACCCAGTAGTCTTCTGGCACCTCAGTAGATTTATTTGGCAACATGTACAAATAAAGATACTCTTTTGTAATACAACAACAGTCTAATGCCCGCTGGACTTTTAATGAGTCACACCTCAAACAAGTGTAAAAAGTATAAGAAAAATGTATTAACATACACTTAAAAGCAACACATAATACATGAATTAATATTCAAAAATACATATAAGATACTAAATCTGGTTCAAATAAAGAAACCTTAAACATGGAACCCAAAAGGTTTGTATTAATATCCATCATCAATCTGAAAGATCTGTGCTAATATTCTCAATGTGTTTCGCGAGACAGACCTCACTTCTTCAGTAGAAGAACACAAGAAGAGTGTCTGGAGATAAAGAACATATAAATAGCATTAAAAAATAAAAATTCAAATTGTACAATAGTCCATACATATAACATGTATATGTATTCATATAACACATATGACACATAACTTGTATATGTATTCATATAATACATATTCATATAACACATATATGAATATATGTATATACAATATATATGCGCATAAATGTGTACATTACAGACCTCACATAATAAACTTACAATTTGTAGAAAGTAGTGGCCAGCTTCCGCCACAGTGGTGATATCGCCAGCAGGTAAATTAATGTCAAATGTTTTCCAGTTATTCCAGATATATTTGGCATCAGAGGCCGGAATGAGGTAACCCCAGGGTCCACTATTTTCCAGCCGGGAGCTGTGGAGGGGCAGGGGGATGAGAGAAAGATGACTCCACTCTCATTATAGAACCCCACAAGTGGGTATCAGATCCAGTAGGAAAAAGAAATCACCTCAAACCTAAAAATCAATCAAAATTGTCCTAATGAGAAAAAGGAGTATGTGTGCATATTTAAAATTGAGGCTTGAATGGGAGTCTGAAAACTAAAACCTTGAATGGTTATGATGTTGGAAACATGAAACAATGATATTCTAACTGCAAAAATAATAAAATTGATAGAAGTGCACTGAAAAAGTAGTAGATAAAAGAGCACATATACAAGTGCTCAAAGTGAAGATCAATGAAAGGACGGCTGGTAAATTCATGAAAGAAACCCTACAATATTTGTTTACATATATATATATATATATATATATATATATATATATATATAGCGATATGGCAGAAAACGTGCATGCATGTTGATAAAATAATTGCATAAATATACGAAAATATTGCTGCGAATATATTTAATAACAAACGTATAGAAATAATAAACATTAAAGTAGCAAGTGATTGATGTGCAAAAGACACCACTATTTATTAGTTGACACAACTAAAAAAGGGGCTAATATTGCAACATGTGAATTGTGAATGTTGAACCAGAAAATAATTAGCGTGCAAGATAAAAAGCTAATTATTGGTTGACACAGCTGAAAAGAGCTACTGAAGCAACATCGATTGTTGAATAGATAAAGGTAGAGTGGTGAATAATGGTAAATGATCAAGTGTCTTAAAGAAAAAAAGAGAAAAGAAAAAAGGAAGGTATATATATTAATTAATGTCCAAGAATGGACATGGACATATATTTATTGAACAAAGGGTTATACCTGACTAACGTGCATAATGTGGGACTTACTGAGTGACTGATATATCCAGATGACACAGTGTAAAATAGCTGGAGACATACAAAAACTGCATAGTAAAAACTGTGCCAAAGACAAGCCCAGCATGATATACCTATATCATGATGTGAATAATCCAACTCAAAAACATTTGCCACACAAAAAAGTGCTTACCCTATGGGGGAAAAATACAGGCAGTATCCGACGGTCTGATGTCAGCCACAAATGGAAAGCAACTGAGAGGCCAGCTCTGGGCTATATAGCCCAAATCCCTAACATTACGCCCCTCCAACATCACTATGGCAGCTGAATCCACCAATGGGCTCACATCAAGAGGGGGAGGCAGAAGACCCCACCTCCCCACAGAACGTGGCCAGATGAAAAGGACTTATACTGTGAGTGGAGCACAGCTGAGGGAATTAGCTGTGTCCACTCACGGAGGGAGAGACACTGATGCGCATGCGTGAGGCAAGATGGCTGACGCTGCGATGCGGTGATGTCACGGGTGCAATGGCCATCAGCCCCTGGTGGTGCACAGTCATGGAGAAACAAGTGATGCCAATCCCACCCCCCAGAAGGGGACGTAAAGCCATGCGGGACAAGGGGACACCACCAAGCCACTGATGCCTGGAAGGAACTTGCAGGGCAGATGACTGGGAAAGGAAGGTGGCCAGTGGCTGCACATACAAGGGGGATTTCAGCTCCCGTACTGGAAAACAGATGAAAAAAAAGGAAAGAATGTTCATTCATCACCAGACACTATCACAAACCAGCATTAGTATCATAATGACTGCACATAATTCCACACATGTATTCTACAATAAATAAATAATAAGACAATAACTAAATATATATCAACAAAAGAAAGCCATTTATAGAGGTAAAAGGGACTTGAATGAGGTGGCATTATTCAACCCAGGGGCAAAGGTTTCCCTGTGTGAATGTATCCACTTTATTTCTCTCTGGAAGATGCCTCTGTCCCAATCACCCCCTCATGGATCCTGCGGGATGTGTTCTAAGGCTAGAAATTATACTTTAAAGGGACAATATGCATGGTCATGGGTAGCGTGCCTTCCTATGGGGAAATAGAGATTGCCAATTTCGATGGCATAGATGTGATAAAGTATGCGTGTCCGAAACTCTCTAAATGTCTTACCCACATAGAATGCACCACATTCGCAGGTAATGAGGTAAACTACCCCTGGAGTTTCTTGGGAAATAATTTTTTCCCATTTAGTAAAATAATATTTTTACCAATATTGATGTATTTGCAATAGGCGCAACACCCACATTTAAAAGTACCTTTTAACTGCTTGCCTCCCGCCCACCGTCAAATGACGGTGAGGTGGTGTGTCTCTTGTTCTGGGACGCTGTCATATGACGGCATCCCAGAACGGCCACTCTCACGCATCCTCAGCTCTTTAACCATGGGATCGGCTGTGTCCAATCACAGCTGGTCACATGTAAACACAGAGATGCCGGTAATTGGCTCTCCTCGCCTCACACTGACAGAGTGTGCGGCGAGGAGAGCCGATCAGCTGCATCTCCACGCTGCCCATCAATGCCCATCATTGCTGTCGATCAATGCCCATCAGTGTCGCCCATCAGTGCCACCCATCAATGCCCATCAGTACCACCTATCAGTCCCACCTATCAGTGTCCACCAGTTCAGCCTATCAGTGCCCATCAGTGCCCCTCATCAGTGAAGGTGAAAAATTACTTAGCTACAAAATTTACTGACAGAAAAAAGTAAAAAAATGTTTTTTTTTTTAATTTTTGGTCTTTTTTTGTAAAAATGAAAAAAACTAGCAGTGATTAAATATCACCAAAAGAAAGCTCTATTTGTGTGAAGAAAATGATAAAAAAATTTGGTTGGGTACAGTGCGACCGCGCAATTGTCATTCAAAGTGCGACAGCGCTGAATGCTGAAAAATGGCTTGGGCAGCAAGGGGGTGTAAGTGCCCTGTAGGCAAGTGGTTAATGGATTGGTTTTAAGGCTGGACCCTGGAAGATGGCCGTGCACCAACTTATCCTTTAGGGATGAAGCCCGTCTGTACACAACAGTCAGTTGCGGAGGGACAAACTTAGTAACCAGATCCTGACTCAAAAGATACCAATGCTTTTGTAGGATCGTTTTAAGCTGATCATGCTGGGAATTATAATGAGTAATACATCTAACTGTACTGGTAGATTTAATGAGTTTTTTATGAAAAAGTAGGGAATCTCTTGTTTGGCACTTAGTATGATTGTAGGCTCTGGGCAAGGAATTTTTACTGTATCCTCTTGCCCTAAGTCTGTCTCTTAAAAGACATGCTTTCACTTCAAATGTCTCTAAAGAGCTGCAGTTACGTTTCAACCTAAGATACTGTCCATATGGAATCGAAGGCACAAGTGGCATGGGATGTGCACTAGTCGCGTACAAATAGTGTTGCCAGCCGTAAGATTACAATATAATGCACTCAAAATATTACCCTTGCCATATTTCTGAATCATAATATCCACGAATGGAATTTTTTCTGAATCATATGTCATGATAAACTGTAAATTTCAGTCACTAGAACTGGTCAGAAATTTGGTCAGATATTCAACTAAGAGGGCAGCATCACCTCACCAAATGATAAAAATATCATCGATGTACCTATACCATGACAAGACGAGCCACAGGTACATGGAGGGATCATCACAGGACACATGCCGCTCCCACCCCCCCAGGTATAGATTGGTAGGAAGGGGCGCAATAGGTGCCCATGGCCACACCCTGCACCTCGAGGGAGTGGGAGCCGTCAAAACAAAAAACATTATTGGACAAAATGAAGCAGATCAGCCACAAATTGATGGAATTGTCCCTCTCTCCAATCTCTTTGGGCCAAGAATCAATTGACAATATCAATGCCCTGTCTATGCGGAATGCTACAATACAATGATTCGACATTCATGGTAACCAAGAGTGCTGATGCAGGAACATGGATGCCATCAAGCATTTGTAACAAATGCAGAGTATCTCACAGATATGAAGGGATCACTAGCACAAATGGGCGTAATATAGAGTCCACATAATGACTTGTATTTTCCGTGACAATTCCCCAATACGATAGGGCAACCAGGTGGGTCACCTAGATTTTTGTGTGTCTTCGGTAAGACATAAAAACAGGCCTCCCAAGGAATCGTGTGCAAATGTATTCCCATATCTGTTGGTAGATGATACCTCTCTGATGTGCCGTATCTATTAGTTGATAAAAGTTTTCATTAATAATGGGAATTCTATCTGCGCAAACTGGTTAGTACCAATTCCTATTTAATAAAAGCTTCATACACATGTTGTGATATTGCTGCATGTCCATTACTACGATGTTGCCCCCCTTATCAGAGGGCTTGATTACCAAAGTTTTATTGTCAATTAGGTTAGTGAGAGCTTTCTGTTGACTAGACGTAAGATTAGATTTACCATGTTCTGGAATTTTAATTTTGTCAATTTCCGAGGTGACTTGTTTCAGAAAGATGGTCAAATTGGAATAGTTTTGTGTAGAGGGGGAAAGTTTTAGACCTCCTCTTTAAATTGGTTCTTGGGTCAAAAGATTCTCTATCAACTGTATCCAGAATCTCTTCCATATCAATAGTATCAATCAAATCAGGTGGGCCACCTTCGGCCAGTAGCTCGTTGAGCATTTTCAACATCCTAAAGTCTTTTTTTGCTTTAATGGTCAGCTAGTGATACAGTATCCTTGGCGGAATTGGATTTAGAATGTATAACTTTTAGCAAAATATTGTGTACAAAAAGATTGACATCTTTGATAGCTTCAAAATAATCAATACTAATCTGGGGGCAAAAACTAAGACTACCTTTAGATAATAATTGTCTGTTAGAGAAGGTTAGATCATATGAGGAGAGATTGATAATTTCCATATCAATCTTATCCTCATTTTCCTGAGTTTTATGGTCCACATCTAGGTGGGCCTGTATGCGTACTGATTCAGAATCCCCATAGCTTGTATTTGATATAGGTTGGCACTGTCTTTGTCTGGTAAATAAATGGTGGGGTCAGTGTCGGCCAAGATAACTTTAGAAGTCATAGGATTAAAACTAGGGGCATCATTTTGTGTTGTTTTTGTGGTTAGTATATTTCCCCTGGAATTAGTAGTGGCAGGCTGGACCTTTTTGTAAGACATTTTGTTTAGTCTCCCCTGTTGAAGCCTTTAAAGTGCGATGCTTTAGGCAAGACCTGGTGTTACCGGCTATGCACTTTTTCTCATAGCCGGATGTTGTTTGCTGGCCAAAATTTTCTCTCTACAATTCTCTGTTTAGTATCACTTTAACAATGATGGTTGTACTCTGGGGTATGTTTTATCTGATATTGTCTCACGGTAGGAAAAAAAAATAAAAACTATACTACATGTACATGTATTTAATCTCTCTACCACTGGAGCCACCCCCAGCCTTATGAGATTCTTTACAATGTTACATGGCATTGATGAATGTTTTCAGCCTATTATGCCTGGCAGATTTTTTCCAGATTGTTTAGATCAATTAATTGACAATTGTAAACCACTATTTTCAAAAGTGCTTCAGATTCTGAAGCTGGATACATTTTTATAATTTCCTGCTAAATAGGACAAAATTTGATGCATGGGTGGCCTGCCAGCACCACCGGATTAAACAAACTTCAATTGTTTGTTAAACAGTGACTGCCACCTATCACCTGCCATCACTGTTTGGGTATTATGACAGCTGTGGGTGCCGACTGTCACAATACAATAGGCAACATGAAAGATTTGTCCATCCACACTGTTAAGAGTTGTCAGAGGATCCAGTCTGTTTTTTTTATTCAGCCCACAGGCTAAAATCTATGTGTGTATAGCCAGCTTCATTGGGCTACTCACCCTTTGATGATGAGCCAGATCAGGGTTAATTTTTATTGTGTTTTGTTGGAACCACTGCCTTGCGGAAAAATGTTGACTATTTCCCTGTATATTCATTCTGCTTGTCTTTTAAAAAAGGTGTCTAGTCTAGCCGTATGACAGCCCAACAGTATAGTGCTACCACAACCAAACTTCAGTGTAGATGTGGTGTTTTTTGATAATATATGATCTTTTCAGCTCTGGGAGACTGGTGCTGATTGCTTTGGCACAGAGACTAATCCTATCCAAAAGCTCCAAAAGCACTTATCACACTAACTCCCTTCTTAGCTTTTAACAGACTATTACTATTACTGCTGTGTCTGAGTCAATGAAAAGAGGGAGAGCTAACAGAACGCTGGATTGAGATCAGGCTTAGGTAAGTATTTAAGCTGGGGAGGGGAGTGCTTGCAAAAGATTTTTTACCCTAATGCACAGAACACATTAAAGAAAAAAAAAAAAAGTCTGCCTTTAGAACCATTTCAATTGAATTTAGTAATGTTTCTTAAAATTGATTTCAAACCTAAACAATTATAAAATTTGACCTATGCTAGACTTTTTGTTGGTATTAAATCTTTATTTTTAAATTAAAGAATACACATTGGGTGCTAATGAAGTGAATCCAGATGTAGTTTATAAATAACCATGTAATGCATTTCTGCATTGTATCTGGTTATCAGAAGTTTGTTGGCATTGTAAACAGAAAATTGCTCTGTCATTAAATAAATTGCTATCTTCAAAGTGTTCACTGATATACATAATTGACCAATTTTCACCATATTCAACTCAACTATATTATTAAGAAGCATTCATTGTCCAAGCATTTCCTCCAACACCAGTAGACAATCTGCATCCATCAACACAGGAATCTATTTTATTGTAATTATTAGCATTGCCACTCTATGATAGATCCAGAGGACACCGATCATATGTCAGGTGTTTTAATGCTCCCTTTTATTTGTTTGCATTTTATATTAATTATCTGTGAGTAATTTCTAGGATGGGTAGTTTATTTTTTTTTAAGACAAAATTGTAAAATGTATATATTTTTGTCTTTCCTTTACAACTTTGGATGGTGTTACACGTTATGAATCTCAGCTCTTTGAACTATGGCAAACCAGATAAATTGTCAAGACTCTGCCTGTTTGTGATTAAAACACTTTGTAAATGCAAGGGTCCGGTTAAGGTATAAGAGTTTTTTTACATTTAAAGTTTAGGTGTTTATGGTTAAGTTGAAGGTTAAGTGCTGGAGTATTAACAATTAATGCATTACTCTATCGTTAAGATTTTAGGTAGGGAGAGGTTTAAGTGTCAAGGGTGTTTTCATTTTTGGAGGAACCACTTCCTTACTTGGTGACAACTAGGGAAATCTTGGGTTTTAAACTTGTTTTCTGAACTTAAATCTACAGTGCGTGATTCCTATTTCTGAAATTTAATTTGTCATAAGAGATCTACCTTACAATGAAAAGTTAGTAAATCTGGGCATGTTAAGGTTAAAACACATGTTTTAGAACCAAGCTAATTAATATGCATGAATATATCCCATGCTAATATAACAATGGCAAGATGGGGAATATCAATTTTGTAAAAGGTGTTATCATCTTTTTAATCAAGGGCTTTTTACCATAAGATTAGTTGAAGTGGTCCAGTTATACATTTTTTAAAGGTGTGATTAATTAAGGAAATATCAAAGTTACAGCAAATGTCCATTGACATGAGTGGTAAGATCACAATTACAGCACTTACATGGGACATCGAGAAACATTGTTGATGTGAACAGGAACAACAAAGTATGATATAATAAAAAAGAATAAGCATCACAGCACCTATATTGTTATTTATTTGTATATTGAAACATTATGCATTCATTCACTATAACGTAAATGTGTAATATACAGGTGTATCTCTTAAAATTAGAATATCATCAAAAAGTTAATTCATTTCAGTAATTTAATTCAAAAAGTGAAAATCATAAATTTTATATAGATGCATTACACATGGAGTGATATATTTCAAGAATTTCTTTCTTAATTTAATTTTGATGATTATGGCTTACGGCTAGTGAAAACCCAAAATTCTGTATCTCAGAAAATTTGAATATTACATAAGACCAATTAAAAAAAAACATTTTTAATACAGAAATGTTGGCTTACTGAAAAGTGTGTCTATGTACAGTATAGTATGCACTCAATACTTGGTTGGGGCTCCTTTTGCATGAATTACTGCATCAATGCGGTGTGGCATGGAAGCACTGCTGAGGTATTATGGAAGCCCAGGTTGCTTTGATAGCGGCCTTCAGCTCATCTGCATTGTTGGGTCTGGTGTCTCTCATCTTATTCTTGACAATACCCCACAGATTCTCTATGGGGTTTAGGTCAGGCGAGGTTTGCTGGTCAATCAAGCACAGTGATACCATAATCATTAAACAAGGTATTGGTACTTTTGGCAGTGTGGGCAGGTGCCAAATCCTGCTGGAAAATGAAATCAGCATCTCCATAAAGTTGGTCAGCAGACAGAAGCATGAAGTGCGCTAGAATTTCCTGGTAGAAGGCTGCGCTGACTTTGGACTTGATAAAATACAGTGGACCAATACCAGCAGATGACATGGCTCCCCAAATCATTACTGACTACATTTGTCACTAGAAAGCACTGTTGGTGCCAAGTTTATCACATATATTTTCTATCCTTCAGTTTGTTAGTGTATTTAAATCTGCTAGTACATCTAACCCTCCCCTGCCCCCAGACTGACAATGCTGTTGTCCAAAGGTGCCCTCTGTGCTCCTTAATCCAGAGTGGGGGCACTCTAATACAGGAGGTGGTTATTGGCCACATCAAAAGGTGAAAACAAAGGGAAAACAGCCTAAAAAGGAAAAGGAATGCAGCCACCACATCTACTGTATGGAAAGCGGCAATATATTACATGTTTAGTTTTAGGTTTAATACCCTTTGAAGGAGGAACTCTGGTTTGGTAGTGGGTTCAGGACAGTAAAGTCCTTTAAAAACACCAGCCAAAATCAATGACAGTAGCAAAGTCACCAGGTAAGCCGAGGTCAGCAATGAGAGGGGAAGCACAATACCAAATCATGGGCAGGAGCAGAGTCAAAAGTCAGCCCTGATGCACATTTAGGAAAATTATCTACCTCCCATTCCAGCCCTTATTAGCTTTTATTGGAACCTTATCAGAGATTAATTATTATGGAAAAATGTAAGTCTTCTAATTGTAATTATCTGAGAAATGACTATTCTCAGAAAACTTATAATTCCTATATTCTACTTTAGAAATCAGTGAAGAAGTTGCTTATTAAGTCTGACAGGGCAAATTATATTTCAGTAAGCTGTGTCCACCTATTACATTGAATAATGACACTTTTGCTCAAAGGAAATGTTTACAGTAAAGCAGTTTAGGCTCTGACAGAAACTGCTATTTTCAATAAGCAAATAACTAACAAAGTATTTCAATGCAACAAAAATATAACTGACTGTAGCAATTTTATTCTATTGCATACAGAAAATTATACCACTTACAAAAACCTTAAGTGCTGGCAGTAGGCAGCGAAGCAGAGAGTGACAGTAAACTTCAAATTAAGGAAAAGCGCAGAAATAATTTGAAAGTAAGCAAATTAAGCTTAACAAAATATGGGAGCCTGAAGTAAACACGTTTTTTAGGACCTAAGTCTAAAGCCTTATTGCACTGTGAATGCTCTGCCTGAAGAGAGCAGACATCTCAGGGTCAAGCACTGTAAAAAGTAGACTACAGTATAAATAATTTTTCCCAGTAAGGTCATTTAAAGAACATTGAGGAAAATTTGAATAAGACTGGAGCAACTGTGCATGCAATCAATTAGCTTCTAGCTTTCATGTTTAAAGCCTAAAGCAGAACTATACTCACCTTCACTCCAGAGCTGCGGGGTCCTGGAGCACCCCACCAGCTGTTGACATCTTAGGCTTGTCTGCTTCCGGGTACTGATCTTTGGCGTTTTTTATTAGAAGTGCTGGGATGACAATTTAAGTGAACAAGCTGAAGTTTGGAAGCTAATTGGTTACTTTGCACAGCTGCTCCAGATTTGTACTGCTCTGGTTTCAGTAGGTTCCCCCAGTCAATTTTTCCTGTAAAATATCACAGTCGCGACTGTTATTTTACTGACCTGACTACAGTAGGGTAAGATTCTTTTTGTTGTTATTGGTTACTGAAATTTGCGTAATTATGTTTTCTGTTCCTTTATTGAATACTTCAAATAGTAGTTTTCTCATCATAAATATTAACAGATTCAGCCTGTTGCTGCTGCAGACATGAAGACCAAAGCCATAGATCTTTTGTCAATAAGTGGGGTGGCAAAAAGAGGTTGGAAGGAAAGTGCTGTCAGTTCCCTTACACAGTCCACTTTGGTTACTGAGGGCTGCTATCACTTTTGCATAGTATCTTTTACAGCAAAGCAATGCTGCATCTACTCTTCATGCACAGTGGTCTCTTCCTTGACACTCCAACTAAAAGCCATTTAGATTCTAATAAAATATGTATTATTAATACTTATCAGTGCTGCTGATCATTTGCAACTTCTCCCAATCTACATACAGTACATGCACTTCAAGATTGGCTAAATGGCATATCTTCGATTTCCTGATGGTGACCATGGTGGATCATGCCTGTACGATGTGTTTAAAATGGCTGCTTGTAGTCTCCATGGAAAACCAGAGTGATAATATGGCAATGCAGCAGGAAAAATAAGAGACGAGGATCGAGTGTAAAGCCAGTCATAGACAGTTTGAATCTCGGCGGCTGGTTGCAGCCGGTTGCAGGAAAGAAAATCGCTCCATTTATGGCTGGCCTTATTACCCTTGAACAGAAAATTCCTGAACAAGGACCTTCATGGCAGAATAACCAGTTATTATTTTAATTAAAAAATGTTACTTGTTACTTGTTATATTACATTAACATGTTACAGTTTATACTGTATAAGCTTTTAGTGTTTGTGTTTACATATGCTATAAGAATTTCAGTAAAATAAAATCAGTGAGCTAATGCTAGCTATAAAATTGAAAGTCAAAAAGCCGACTCAATTGATATTGATCAGAGTTTTATTAAATCTATTGGAAACAGGGTTAAAATGCTTTTATACATGCTTCTATCGGAGGATGTAGCCTTTTGTAATATTATAATAAGCTTTGAAATATTTCTCTCATACTTCATGGTCTGTGTGCTGCGAGAAGAACCTTTGCATGAACCACTGAGCATCCTGGACTACTTTTTCTCATACTCTTATTAGAGCCCAGAAAATGAGAATATGGTCTGTCAAAGGAGAGCCAGGTGTAGAAGTTGAATGCCTGGTTGAAAATTGTAGCCACACTATGGGCAGACAGTGTTTTCTATAGATAAATAGGGGTTTATTTACTATAGCGCCCAGTCAGCAAATGCACGAAAGTATAGTTACAATCGGCTAAAATCAATGGAAAACGGCTAAAAGGGATTTACTATAGCGCACGGGTAAAAAATAGTTGCAAAAGCGAATTTAGGTCACAGAAATCAGAAACCATCTAAATCAGTTCCCGTGGTAGGAGCAGGAGAATTGCACATGGAAAATATGTTTACAGCATAATCTCATAGATTAAATGGTTCCTAAACATGTGGTATATTGTTTGTAGATGATTGGCTTTTACATCTCTTGAAATGTTGATGTTAAAACTGAAATATGCTTGAAAGTCTAAGGAGAGATAAATTCTCCCTGTTTCTACAACTGTGAACTGACACAAGTGCGCATGCCCAGACAAGAAAACTAGTCACTATCCTTCCTTTATTCAGTTTTGTGAGCTATAGTAAATTCCGAAATGCGTGAATGCCACCATGAAATTGTTTGAACTAGCAAACTATGTAATATTTTATTATAAATGCAAGGGTAAACCATTGATTCTCATTGTATAACTGTTACTTCCACAAAAACATATATTATAATTTTGAGATGAACTGTTTAATTCCTAAAATCCCCTCCCATCAGAGAGTGGGCCGCAGGGCAGTATTCCAACATGATAACGACCCCAAACACCCCTCCAAAACGACCACTGCCTTGCTGAAGAAGCTGAGGGTAAAGGTGATGGACTGGTCAAGCATGTCTCCAGACTTGAACCCTATTGAGCATCTGTGGGGCATCCTCAAATGCAAAGTCTCTAACATCCACCAGCTCCTTGATGTTTTCATGTGGGAGTGGAAGAGAACACTAGTGAAAACCTGTGAAGCTCTGGGGAACTCCATGCCCAAGAGGGTTAAGGCAGTGCTGGAAAATAATGGTGGCCACACAAAATATTGACATTTCGGTCCCAATTTGGACTTTTTCACTTAGGGGTGTACTCATTTTTTTTTCTAGCAGTTTAGACATTAGACATGGCTGTGTGTTGAGATATTTTGAGGGGACAGCAATTTACACTGTTATACAAGCTTTACACTCACCACTTTACATTGTAGCAAAGTGTCATTTCTTCAGTGTTATCACATGAAAAGGTATAATAATATATTTACCAAATTGTGAGGTGTCCTCACTTTTGTGAGATACTGTATAGCTATATCTATCTATATAGCTATAGATATATCTATAGCTATATAGATATATATTGAGCCGGATATTTTGTAGATAGGCAACTCCTATCCTCATATTGATTAGTGGTTCCAAATGAATAACTACTGCAGTAGGGAACAGACACAAAAGATACGCTCAGCATCTTTCCAAATAACTGTTCTGTTTATTATGATGCAGTTGAAGATTTTTATGCACATGATTACGTAGATATCACATTAATATTACAATTGTACATTTATGGAAACAAGGGGAGTTACGTAGGCAGGCTAATTCTAATCAGTACTCGAAAGAATGTAAACATTTACTGAAAACATTGTTAGTGCTGTGTGCACAGTGAGGGCAGTGTGCAATACATACAAAATAGAATACAATTATATACAGAACTTACAAATTTCCTTAACATATATAATTTTTTTTTTTTACATATTAATATAGATGGAGGGTATATTGTGCATAATGACCCACACCCCACTAAGGCTGTGGTTTGATGATTGTTGTGTCTGTTTGCTGTAATCGTTTTGGTCCTCAAAAGTAGATTTTTGTGGGCATGAGTTCAAAATTGCGTGTCTTTGTTCTTATTTGTGAGCATCAGCTGATCCTTCTCCTGTAATTGTTACTTACAGATCTCACTAGACTTACAACTCCTAATGTTAATCTAGTTTCCTTAATTTTTATAAAAAGCAAGCTTCCTGCTAACCCTAACTAGAAATGTGTATGTGTGTGTATAGTTTGTTATTGCGCTGCCTTTTATTTTGTCAAATTTTATCATGCCTGTTTTGTTTGTTTAATCCTGCACTTAAATTTTTGATGGAGGTGGGGTTGTGAGAGTTGTTATACCCTAAAATGTTTGGCATGGTTAGTGCTAGCCTTATTCTGGTCCCTGCTGTACACTATGAAATGTAACCACTTCCGGACCGCCCACCGCACATATACTGAGGCGGGGCGTCCCGGCTGCACGAAATGACTTACCTGTACGTCGTTTTGTGCATAAGATACTGTGGGCACGTGCTTGTCACTGGATGTCCAGCGGCCACCCGTGATCGCAGTACAGAGAGGCAAAACGGGGATCTGCCTATGTAAACAAGGCACATCCCCAGTCTGACAAGGGACAACATGGAGATCTGCTGTTCCAAGTGATCGGGAACAGCGATCCCTGTGTTGCCCCAGTGAGCCCATTCCCCACACAGTTAGAACACACCCAGGAAACACAGTTAACCTTTTGATCACTCCCTAACCGCTTCCCTGTCAGTGTCATTTATACATTGATCAGTGCATTTTTTTTAGCACTGATCGCTGTATTGATGTCACTGGTCCCCAAAAAGTGTCACTTAGGGTCAGATTTGTCCTCCACAATGTCGCAGTCCCGCTAAAGATCGCAGATCGCTGTCATTACCAGTAAAAACAATTAAAAAAGTCGCTAAAGACGCTATAACTTTTGCGCAAACCAATCAATATTCGCTTATTGGGATTTTTTTTTCCAAAAATATGTAGAATACATATTGGCCTAAACTGATGAATAAATTATTTTTTTTTACATTTTCTTGGATATGTATTTATAGCTGAAAGTAAAAAAATGTGCTTTGTTTTTTTTCAAAATTGTCACTCTTTTTTTGTTTATAGCCCAAAAAAATAAAAACCACAGAGTTGATCAAATACCACCAAAAGAAAGCTCTATTTGTGGGAAAAAAAGGACATCAACTTTGTAAGGGTACAACGTTGCATGACTGCGCAATTGTCAGTTAAAGCGACACAGTCCTGTGTTGCAAAAAATGGCCTAGTCATTAAGGGGGTAACTCCTTCCAGGGCTGAAGTGGTTAAGGTATCCAATTTAAGTGTTTCTCCCTTTTAGATTGTAAGATTGTAAGCTCTTTTGAGCAGGGCCCTTTTAGCCATATTGTAAAGTGCTGTGAAAAATGGTGCACCATAAATGCCAGTAAATTTTTTTGGGCAAAGTAACAATGTACAAAATAGTGTTCCTATTGTCCAAATAAAATGTAGAATCTGTTTTGAATTGTTTTTTTTTTTTGATGATTAATAAATAATTTTTTTAGTAGAATGTATTGTTAGCACACCTTCCAATCTCTATTAAATCTACTTGGCTACAAAATCATTTTATTCTGCACACATGCAAGTCAATAAATGGAGAAAAAAGTGTAAATCAAAAAATAAAAAGCAAGCTTTTAACAGCTCCAATGCTGATTTTCAAGTTCCAGTGATTTTTTGCTATGGCCTAGGTAAACGATTGAACATGTCAAACTAAGTATTAATTTTCTCTGCATATTGAACACATGCGAAAAGATGTTATGGAACGTGAATTTATTGTGATCGCGCATATCTTTTCGCAATAGTGCACAACCAGTTGCCCTGGGCTCCTGACTGGGAAATGCATCATCACGTGTGTGGAAGGATGTTTGGATGCATTTGCAAATGTTTGTGCTGCTCAGAGTTGTTAGCAAATTAACATGGCAAGATCACTTTTTTTCTCATGAGATGTTGCTGATTTGCACAGTAATGCCCCGTACACACAGTCGGACTTTGTTCGGACATTCCGACAACAAAATCCTAGGATTTTTTCTGACGGATGTTGGCTCAAACTTGTCTTGCATACACACGGTCACACAAAGTTGTAAGAAAATCTGATCGTTCTAAACGCGGTGACATAAAACACGTACGTCGAGACTATAAACGGGGCAGTGGCCAATAGCTTTCATCTCTTTATTTATTCTGAGCATGCGTGGCACTTTGTCCGTTGGATTTGTGTACACACGATCGGAATTTCCGACAACGGATTTTGTTGTCGGAAAATTTTATATCCTGCTCTCAAACTTTGTGTGTCGGAAAATCCGATGGAAAATGTGTGATGGAGCCTACACACGGTCGGAATTTCCAACAACAAGGTCCTATCACACATTTTCCGTCGGAAAATCGGACCGTGTGTACGGGGCATTAGTGTGGGAGATGTCTTAGCGTTCCCAGGGTATGGGGGGATGTGGTAGATAGGGGATGTAGTGTTTGGAATTTTGTGTTTAGTGATCCTCGGAACATAACTCACTTCCTGATTCTATGCACAGTAGACTTCCTGCATTCGTACATGCTCATGTAAAGACAGTGTGGAATGTGTGTATGCGTATGCATTTTAGTAAGTGCTCCACAAACTGTTAGCTAAAATCAATTCCTGTATAGTCCTAATGTACTCTATGCACATGTAACTTAGCTAGCAATTTTCACCACTCCATACATAGACATGGTCACATTAACAACTTGCCAACCAGCCGCCGCAGTTGTACTGTGGCAGGTTGGCATGGCTGCGTGAATCAGAGCGCGTATACCCAAAGTGTCCCCCCGAAGCCGATGCGTGTGGCCGGCGGGCCCAATGTCCGCCGGGTAACCACATTCACTCCTGACAGAGCCAGAATGGGGAAATGCACAAATTCTGGTTCTGTCAGGGGAGTAGAGACAGATCATCTGTTCCTACTAAGTAGGAACAACGATCTGGCTCCTCCTCTAGTCAGTCCTATCCCCTCACAGTTAGAAACACACCCAAGGAACACACTTAACCCCTTGATCGCCCCCTAGTGTTAACCTCTTTCCTGCCAGTGACACTTTACAATAATCAGTGGCTATTTTTAGCTCTGATCGCTGTATAAATGTCAGTGGTCCCAAAAAAGTGTCAAAAGTGTCCGATCTGTCCACCATAATGTCGCAGTCCCGATAAAAATCGCAGATTGCTGCCATTACTAGTAAAAAAAATAATAATAAAAATGCCATAAATATAGCCCCTATTTTGTAGACGCTTTAACGTTTGCGCAAACCTATCAATATACGCTTATTGCATTTTTTTTAACAAAAATATGTAGAAGAATACATATCCGCCTAAACTGATGAAGAAATGTTTTTGTTTTATTTAATTTGTTTTTTGGATATTATAGCAAAAAGTACAAAATATAAAGTTTTTTTTTTTTTTCGAAATTATCGCTCTTTCTTGTTTATAGCGCAAAAAATTAAAAATGTAGAGGTGATCAAATACCACCAAAAGAAAGCTCTATTTGTGTGGAAAAAGGAAATACATTTTGTTTGGGTACAACGTTGCACGACCTTGCAATTGTCAGTTAAAGCAAGGCAGTGCCGTATTGCAAAAATTGGCCTGGTCAGGAAGGGGGCAAATTCTTCCGGGGTTGAACTGGTTAATAACAGTTTTCCCTGACAGTTGAGTGTGTCTGCATATGCCACACTTAAAGGTTAAGTTCACTTTTTTTTTTTTTGCAAAATTCCAGTCCCCCTATGTACCAATATACCATTAATGTACCTCTGTTGCAAACAAAATACACAATTTCTCTAACTGTTATGCCCCGTACACACGGTCGGATTTTCCGACGGAAAATGTGTGATAGGACCTTGTTGTCGGAAATGCCGACCGTGTGTAGGCTCCATCACACATTTTCCATCGGATTTTCCGACACACAAAGTTTGAGAGCAGAATATAACATTTTCCGACAACAAAATCCGTTGTCGGAAATTCCGATCGTGTGTACACAAATCCCACGGACAAAGTGCCCTGCATGCTCAGAATAAATAAAGAGATATAAGCTATTGGCCACTGCCCCGTTTATAGTCCCGACTTACGTGTTTTACGTCACCACGTTCAGAACGATCGGATTTTCTGACAACTTTGTGTGACCGTGTGTATGCAAGAAAAGTTTGAGCCAACATCCGTCGGAAAAAATCCTAGGATTTTGTTGTCAGAATGTCCGAACAAAGTCCGACCGTGTGTACGGGGCATTAGAAGAAGGTCTTGCCTGCGCTTTTGCTATATTTCCTTAGAGTGCTTCATCCCTTGCTGGTAAGTACAGTAGATATTTAAGGCTACTTTCACACTGAGGTGCTTTACAGGCGATACAGTGCTAAAAATAGCGCCTGCGTAGCGCCTGTAAAAAGCCTCACTTGTCTCTCCAGTGTGAAAGCCCAAGGGCTTTTAACCATTTTTCGGCCACTAGGGGGGGTTAACTGGCCCGATAGCGGCCGAATAGCGCCGCTAAAATGACACTAAAAATAGCGCAGCTTTGCCGCCGGCGCCCACCCGCCCCAGTGTGAAAGTAGCCTAACAGAGAAGCCAGTAAGACACATGAACAAATTCATCAACTGACCTCATTAGCACCTGTGGCTGCATTCCAGCAGATCACAACCACCCCCAGGTGCACGGTTTTGTATTACAATTGATCATTGATCACTGGTCTCACTAAATACAGACATTTTTTTTTTCTGAATTTTATCTTGCATAGATCTGTTTATTTGGAGGGTGCGGGAAATAAAAAATTGGATAGAGTTGTAGTATTGAAAACAGGAGAAGCATGTCCTGGGTTCTGTAAAGCTCAGCATACACTATACAATCTGATAGGGATGAGCGAACACCCCCCTGTTCGGTTCGGACCAGAACATGCGAACAGGCAAAAAATTAGTTCGAACACAGTTAAAGTCTATGGGACACGAACATGAATAATCAACAGTACTAATTTTAAAGGCTTATATGCAAGTTATTGTCATAAAAAGTGTTTGGGGACCCGGGTCCTGCCCCAGGGTACATGGATCAATGCAAAGAAAAGTATTAAAAATGGCCATTTTTTTCGGGTGCAGTGATTTTAATAATGCTTAAAGTGAAACAATAAAAGTGTAATATTCCTTTAAATTTCGTACCTGGGGGGGTGTCTATAGTATGCCTGTACAGGGGCACATGTTTCCCGTGTTTAGAACAGTCTGACAACAAAATGACATTTCAAAGGAAAAAAAGTCATTTAAAACTACTCACGGCTATTAATGAATTGCCGGTCCGACAATACACATAAAAAGTTCATTGATAAAAACGGCATGGGAATTCCCCACAGGGGAACCCCGAACCAAAATTAAAAAAAAAAAAAGGCATGGGGGTCCCCCTAAATTCCATACCAGGCCCTTCGTCTGGTATACATATTAAGGGGAACCCTGGCCAAAATTTTTTTTTAAAATGGCGTGGGGTCCCCCTCAAAATCTATACCAGACCCTTCAGGTTTGGTATGGATTTTAAGGGGAACCCCGCGCTAAAATGGCAAAAAAAAATGGCTTGGGGTCCCCCCAAAAATGCATACCAGACCCTTATCCAAGCATGCAACTTGGCAGGCCACAGGAAAAGAGGGGGGGCAAGAGAGCGGCCCCCCTCCTGAACCGTACCAGGCCACATGCCCTCAACATTGGGAGGGTGCTTTGGGGTATCCCCCCAAAGCACCTTGTCCCCATGTTGATGCCCAGTGGTTGTGGGGGTCTTTGGGCGGAGGGCTTATCAGAATCTGAAAGCCCCCAGATCCCGGCCCTCCCCCCCTGTGTGAAATGGTAAGGGGGTACAAAAGTACCCCTACCATTTCACAAAAAAGTGTCAAGAATGTTAAAAATGACAAAAGACAGTTTTTGACAATTTCTTTATTTAAATGCATCTTCTTTATTCTATCTTCTTTCTTCTATCTTCTATCTTCCTTTGGCTTCTTCCTCTTTCTTCTTCTGGTTCTTCTTCTGGTGTTCTTGTCCGGCATCTTCCTCCGCGGCGTCTTCTTCCCTTCTTCTCGGGCCACTCCGCATCCACCATGATGGGAGGCTTCCGCTGTGTGACGCTTCTAGTCTTCTGATGGTTCTTAAATAACAGAGGGCGGGGACACCCGTTACGTAACGGCTGGACCCGCCCCCTCTGATGTCATGGGGAATGCCACAGGGAAGTCCCCGTGCATCAGAGGGGGTGGGGTCACCGGGTGGCCCCACCCTCCGTTATTTAAGAACCGTCAGAAGATAAGAAGCATCACACAGCGGGAGCCTCCCATCATGGTGGATGCGGAGCGGGCCGAGAAGAAGAATGGAAGATGCCGGATGAGAACACCGCAAGAAGAACCAGAAGGTGGAGGAAGAAACCGAAGGAAGATAGAAGAAAGAAGAAGCATTTAAATAAAGGAATTGTCAAAAACACTCTCTTGTCATTTTTAACATTTTTGACACTATTTTTGTGAAATGGTAGGGGTACTTTTTTACCCCCTTACCATTTCACACAGGGGAGGCAGGATCTGGGGGTCCCCTTGTTAAAGGGGGCTTCCAGATTCCGATAAGCCCCCCACCCGCAGACCCCCACAACCACCGGGCAAGGGTTGTGGGGATGATGCCCTTGTCCCCATCGACATGGTGGCAAGGTGCTTTGGGGGGCTACCCCAAAGCACCCTCCCAATGTTGAGGGCATGTGGCCTGGTACGGTTCAGGAGGGGGGGCGCTCTCTCATCTCCCCCACTTTTCCTGCGGCCTGCCAGGTTGCGTGCTCGGATAAGGGTCTGGTATGGATTTTTGGGAGGACCCAAACGCCTTTTTTTTTTAAATTTTGGCGCGGGGTTCCCCTAAAATCCATAGCAGACCTGAAGGGTCTGCTATAGATTTTGAGGGGGACCCCACGCCATTTTTTTTTTTTTAATTCTGGTTCGGGGTTCCCCTGTGGGGAATTCCCATGCCGTTTTTATCAATGAACTTTTATGTGTATTGTCGGACCAGCAATTCATTAATAGCCACAAGTAGTTTTAAATGACTTTTTTTCCTTTGAAATGTCATTTTGCTGTCAGACTGTTCTAAACACGGGAAACATGTACCCCTTTACAGGCCTACTATACTATACTATATAGACACCCCCCAGGTACGAAATTTAACGGGAACATTACACTTTTATTGTTTCACTTTAAGCATTATTAAAATCACTGCTCCCGAAAAAACGGCCGGCATGCATTGATTCATGTCCCCTGGGGCAGGACCCAGGTCCCCAAACACTTTTTATGACAATACCATGCATATAAGCCTTTAAAATTAGCACTTATGATTTCTCCCATAGACTTTTAAAGGGTGTTCCACGGCTTTCGAATTTGCCACGAACACCCCAAATTGTTCGCTGTTCACTGGCGAACAGCCGATGTTCGACTCGAACATGAGTTCGACTCGAACTCGAAGCTCATCCCTACAATCTGACTGTACAATCTCATTTAGATCTGTCATCAATGTAATGCTAGCTGGTGTGTCCTCATATTATATAGGTTTGGTACAACTAAAGGAGATTGTATAGAGCTTGTACAATCAGATTGTACAGCCACCTAAAATGAACTAGTTGCTAACTACTCCTAATCCTTGTTTGCTTCGAGTTAGGAAATGCAACAACATTTTCAAAATACAAATCCACTTCCATAACATTTAGAAAGTTAGAAGTAGCTCTTAATTGTGTCCAGGGAACTCTACATAGCTTTGTGGAGTGAAGTAGCGCTGCCTGCCACAAGTGGGTGTAAAAACCCCCACGCCAAAATTATTTTTAAAAATGGCGTGGGGTATTCCCCAAATCCACAGCAGACCTTTATCCGAGCATGCAGTCTGACAGGCCAGGAAAGGGGGTGGAAGAGCGAGCCCCCCTCCCCTCCTGAATAGGGATGAGCCGAACACCCCCCAGTTCGGTTCGCACCAGAACCTGCGAACGGACCGAAAATTTGCACGAACGTTAGAACCCCATTGACGTCTATGGGACTCGAACGTTCGAAATCAAAAGTGCTCATTTTAAAGGCTAATTTGCATGGTATTGTCCTAAAAAGGCTTTGGGGACCCGGGTCCTGCCCCAGGAGACATGTATCAATGCAAAAAAAACTTTTAAAAACGGCCGTTTTTTCGGGAGCAGTGATTTTAATGATGCTTAAAGTAAAAAAAAAAAAAGTGAAATATTCCGTTAAATATCGTACCTGGGGGGTGTCTATAGTATGCCTGTAAAGTGGCGCATGTTTCCTGTGCTTGGAACAGTCCCTGCACAAAATGTCATTTTTAAAGGAAAAAAAGTCATTTAAATCTGCTTGCGGCTTTAATGTAATGTCGGCAATATGGATGAAAATCAGTGAGACAAACGGCATGGGTACCCCCCAGTCCATTACCAGGCCCTTTGGGTCTTGTATGAATATTAAGGGGAACCCCGCACCCAAATTAAAAAAGGAAACAGCAGTATACAGGCTCTGTACTCTGAACAGCAGTATACAGGCGGTGCACACAAGACAGGGACTGTAGGTTTGTTGTTAAGTAGAATCTGTTTATAATTTTGAACTGGTACATTTTTAACGTGTTAAACCAAAAATGTTCTTACAAGCTATCAGTGTGATCATTTAGGAGGAAGAGGATAATTACTCAGGATAGTCACTTAGCATCAGCATAGGCAGTCTTTGAAGGGATCTGAGATTTTAAAAAAAATTATTCGGTTACATTAGCATCAGGTGCTTGGTAGCTGGTGGTGATCCAAGACTGATTCATTTTTATGAAGGTCAGTCGATCGACTGAGTCGGTGGACAGAAGCACCCTGTGATCAGTTAAAAAGTCTCCAGCAGCACTGAATGTGCGTTCCGAAAGAACGCTGAATGCAGGACAGGCCAGTAGCTCAATTGCATACTGTGCAAGCTCTGGCCAGTGATCCATTATCAAGACCCAGTAACCCAGTGGATTTTCGGTGGGAAAGGTGTCAAAGTCAGATCTTGCCCCTAGGTATTCCTGCACCATGTAAAACAGACGCTGGCGATGGTTGCTGGAACCGATCATACCTTGGAGCTGCGGACTAAAAAAATTGTCTGAACGCATCAGTCAGACGGCCACCTTCTCTACCGCTCCTTCTTTGACTGACTGAAGCCTCAGCAACACGTTGTCCAGAAACAGGAGTTTGTAACCTCCCAGTCTCTGGGAACGCATTGCACAGACCTTTCTGCAAGGCCTCCTGAAGATGTTTCATCCTCTGCTCCCTCTGCAACGGCAAGATAAGGTCTGCAACCTTACCCTTGTAACGTGGATCAAGGAGGGTTGCCAGCCAGTATTGGTCCTTCTCCTTTATACTACGAATACGAGGATCCTTACGCAGGCTTTGCAGGATCAGGGAGGCCATGCAGCGTAGGTTTGCTGAGGCATTCGGTCCGGAGTCCTCTGGGTCACTAAGGACGACATGGTCTGCAGCCACCTCCTCCCAGCCACGTACAAGTCCAAGTGTTTCTTGGGACTGATCCCTTAAAGACTGCTGCTGATGCTGAGTGCCAGGCTCCACCTCCATACTGACACAATCCTCCTCCTCCTCGTCCTCTTCCTGTGTGATCGGCGGGCACGCAGAAACACTGTCTGGATAAAGGGGGCCTTGAGAGCTAAGGAAGTCCTCCTCTTCTTGCCTCTGTTCAACCTCAAGTGCCCTGTCCATTATTCCACGCAGCGTGTGCTCCAACAGGTGGACAAGGGGGACAGTGTCACTGATGCATGCACTGTCACTGCTCACCATCCTCGTGGCCTCCTCAAATGGTGACAAGACAGTGCATACATCCCTGATCATGGCCCACTGGCATGGGGAAAATAAACAAGCTCCCCTGACCCTGTCCTGGTGCCATAGTCGCACAGGTACTCATTGATGGCCCTCTGCTGCATGTGCAGCTTCTGCAGCATGGCCAGCATTGAGTTCCACCTGGTGGGCATGTCACAGATTAGGCGGTTCTTGGGCAGGTTAAACTCCTTTTGGAGGTCTGCCAGTCGACCACTGGCATTATATGACCGGCGGAAATGCACACAGACTTTCCTGGCCTGCCTCAGGACATCCTGTAAGCCCGGGTACCTGGCCAAGAACCGCTGCACCACCAAGTTAAGGACGTGAGCCAAACAGGGCACATGGGTCATTTGTCCCTGTCGGAGGGCAGAGAGGAGGTTGGTGCCATTGTCACAAACCACCATTCCTGCCTTAAGTTGGCGTGGCGTCAACCACCTCTGAACCTGCCCCTGCAGAGCTGACAGAACCTCTGCCCCAGTGTGGCTCCTGTCCCCCAAGCACACCAGCTCAAGCACCGCATGGCATCTTTTGGCCTGTATACTTGCGTAGCCCCTTGAATAGCTACGGAGCACCGCTGGTCCTGAGGACAAAGCACAGGAACAGGCCATGGAGGAAGAAGAACAGGAGGGGGTGGAGGAGAGAGGTGTGTCACAATCATTAGTAGTGGCATTTTGGAGGCATGGTGGCGGAACAACCTCCAACACTACTGCACCTTGTCCTGCATCCTTCCCAGCTGCCAGCAGAGTCACCCAATGCGCAGTGAAACTTAGGTAACGTCCCTGTCCATGCCTGCTGGACCATGAGTCAGCGGTAATATGCACCTTACCGCTGACCGCCATGTCCAGCGAGGCATGAACATTGCCTTCCACATGCCGGTGCAGAGCCGGAATCGCCTTCTGTGAGAAAAAGTGGCGTTTGGGTACCTGCCACATTCCACAAACTCACGGAAGGGGGCAGAGTCTACCAACTGAAAAGGCAGCAGTTGAAGTGCTAGCAATTTTGCCAAGCTAGCATTTAACCGCTGGGCATGTGGATGGCTGGGAGCGAACTTCTTTCGGCGGTGCAGCAGCTGGGGCAGGGAAATTTGCCTGGTACAATCTGATGTCGGTATGCCAAAAGCAGATTGCCCACAAGTACTTGGCTGTGACACACCTAATTCTACACCTTCATTCCTCTCAGTGCAGGTCTCAGAGAGGACTGAAGGTATAGTGGGGTTGGAGATCTCAGCTGATGAGGAGCAAGGAAAGGTCCCCTTTGTTCTTTGGTGTGGGTCTTTTAGATACGCTTGCCAACGAACTGCATGGCAGGTCAACATATGTCTGGTCAAGCATGTGGTGCCCAAGCGGGAGATGTTTTGGCCACGCGAGATACGCTTGAGACATATGTTGCAAATAGCAGCGGTGCAATCTGATGCACTCGTCTCAAAAAAGGCCCACACCAAAGAACTTTTTGAATAACGCGCAGAGACTGCAGCGCCCTGCACATGCGGAGCTTTGAGGTGTGATGCAGTCAGTGTGTTGCCCTTAGGCTGGCCCCTGGAGGGCATCCTGCCTCGTTGGTGATGTGCCTCCTCCTCCTCCTCTCTCCTATCAGGCACCCACGTTGAGTCAGTGACCTCATCATCCCCTCCAACCTCATCACTGGAGCAAACCTGGCAGTATGCTGCAGCAGGGGGAGCATGACTGCCAGATTGCTGTCCTTCTTGGGCACCCCCTCTGTCCGTGCTCATGTTACTGCCTTCATCTAGCTCAGTATCATCATCAGAGGCTTCTAAACGCTGTGCATCCTCCTGGAGCATGTACCCAACACTGTGGTCAAACAGTTCGAGGGACTCCTCAGGAGGACATGGTGGGGCTAGGGAAGGAGTCACTGATGCCATTGAGCCAAGGGAAGAGGCCGCATTGGCAGCTGCTTTTCCAGACAAAGTACCCTGAGCATGGGTGAGAGGAGGATGAGGACGGCTTGGTCATCCACTTGACCAAGTCTTCCGCATGTTGCGGCTCAGCTGCCGAAAAAAAGGCCAAGTGTGTCCCACGGCCACGTGCTGATGAGGATGCACCGTCTCCACGACCAGCGCTGTTGCCTCTAGACACAGAGCCTGCTTGCCCTCTTTTATTGGCTTGTGACTGTCTGCCTGTCCTTGTTGGCCTTCCAGACATACTAATGGCCTGTAGCTGCACTATGCTGGGAGATATATATATATATATATATATATATATATATATATACTGATGATGCAGCTAGCAAAATAATCTGCCTGCCTGTAGTTTTAGCTGAACTCTGTGAGGAGGACGCACTACACTAACTTGTAGCTTTAGCTGAACACTGTTCAGAGGACGCACTACAATAACTTGTAGCTTTAGCTGAACACTGTGCAGAGGTCGCACTACACTAACTTGTAGCTTTAGCTGAACACTGTGCAGAGATCGCACTACAATAACTTGTAGCTTTAGCTGAACACTGTGCAGAGGTCGCACTACACTAACTTGTAGTTTTAGCTGAACACTGTTCAGAGGATGCACTACACTAACTTGTAGCTTTAGCTGAACACTGTGAGGAGGACGCACTACACTGACTTGTAGCTTTAGCTGAACACTGTGAGGAGGATGCACTACCCTAACTTTTAGCTTTAGCTGAACACTGTGCAGAGGTCACACTAAACTAACTTGTAGCTTTACCTGAACACTGTGAGGAGGACGCACTACACTAACTTGTAGCTTTAGCTGAACACTGTGCAGAGGTTGCACTACACTAACTTGTAGTTTTAGCTGAACACTGTGAGGAGGACGCACTACACTAACTTGTAGCTTTAGCTGAACACTGTGCAGAGGTTGCACTACACTAACTTGTAGTTTTAGCTGAACACTGTGAGGAGGACACACTACACTAACTTGTAGCTTTAGCTGAACACTGTGCAGAGGTCGCACTACACTAACTTGTAGTTTTAGCTGAACACTGTGAGGAGGACGCACGACACTGACTTGTAGCTTTTGCTGAACACTGTGAGGAGGACGCACTACCCTAACTTGTAGCTTTAGCTGAACACTGTGCAGAGGTCACACTAAACTAACTTGTAGCTTTACCTGAACACTGAGAGGAGGACGCACTACGCTAACTTGTAGCTTTAGCTGAACACTGTGCAGAGGTCACACTAAACTAACTAGTAGCTTTATCTGAACACTGTGAGGAGGACGCACTACACTAACTTGTATAATGAATAAAAAATACTGCGCTAAAATCCTGCCTTGTTGGTGATGTGCCTCCTCCTCCTCCTCTCTCCTATCAGGCACCCACGTTGAGTCAGTGACCTCATCATCTCCTCCCTCCTCATCACTGGAGCAAACCTGGCAGTATGCTGCAGCAGGAGGAGCATGACTGCCAGATTGCTGTCCTTCTTGGGCACCCCCTCTGTCCATGCTCATGTTACTGCCTTCATCTAGCTTAGTATCATCATCAGAGCCTTCTAAACGCTGGGCATCCTCCTGGAGCATGTACCCAACACTGTGGTCAAACAGTTCGAGGGACTCCTCAGGAGGACATGGTGGGGCTAGGGAAGGAGTCACTGATGCCATTTAGCCAAGGGAAGAGGCCGCATTGGCAGCTGCTTTTCCAGACAAAGTACCCTGAGCATGGGTGAGAGAGGATGAGGAGGATGAGGACGGCTTGGTCATCCACTCGACCAAGTCTTCCGCATGTTGCGGCTCAGCTGCCGAAAAAAAGGCCAAGTGTGTCCCACGGCCACGTGCTGATGAGGATGCACCGTCTCCACGACCAGCGCTGTTGCCTCTAGACACAGAGCCTGCTTGCCCTCTTTTATTGGCTTGTGACTGTCTGCCTGTCCTTGTTGGCCTTCCAGACATACTAATGGCCTGTAGCTGCACTATGCTGGGATATATATATATATATATATATATATATATATATATATATATATATACTGATGATGCAGCTAGCAAAATAATCCTGCCTGTAGTATGAGAACACCACCAACCTTCTACAGGTAGCTTTAGCTGAACACTGTGCAGAGCTCGCAAAAAACTAACTTGTAGTTTTAGCTGAACTCCTCTGTGAGGAGGACGCACTACACTAACTTGTAGCTTTAGCTGAACACTGTGCAGAGGTCGCACTACACTAACTTGTAGTTTTAGCTGAACACTGTGAGGAGGATGCACTACACTAACTTGTAGCTTTAGCTGAACACTGTTCAGAGGTTGCACTACACTAACTTGTAGTTTTAGCTGAACACTGTGAGGAGGACACACTACACTAACTTGTAGCTTTAGCTGAACACTGTGCAGAGGTCGCACTACACTAACTTGTAGTTTTAGCTGAACACTGTGAGGAGGACGCACTACACTGACTTGTAGCTTTAGCTGAACACTGTGAGGAGGACGCACTACCCTAACTTGTAGCTTTAGCTGAACACTGTGCAGAGGTCACACTAAACTAACTAGTAGCTTTATCTGAACACTGTGAGGAGGACGCACTACACTAACTTGTATAATGAATGAAAAATACTGCGCTAAAAAAAAACGTGAAAAAAAGCTGCGACTACAAGTGTTATACTACACAAAACCAATATATAAATAAAATAAAAAGTCGTGCTAAGCAATGAGATTTGCAAAAATATACACCAAACAAATGTTACGTGAAAAAACAAACCAATAATTACTGACACATATTGGTATCTACAAATTACAATAGGTGTTTCAAATAACCCTTAACGTGATTGAATAACGAATGAGAAAGTGAATAAATGATGATAATACAAAATCAGTCCATAAAAAACAGTCTGTATAGGTAAACGTCACATAATCAAATTCCAATGAAAGGTGACTCCACAGTGATGAATGGTGAGGGTTCATACTGAAGTGGCAAGTGAAATGTGAAAAAAATCCTCCACCGTTGAGAAATACTGCCGCTTACCAGAACGTGTTGGTCCCTTGTTACGAGTGGCTGCAACCCCAGCCCGGGATCTCTCTGGCAAGCCCTGGTCCCCAAGGTGTCAGCAAAGGTGGTCAGCAGACAGGATCAGCAGGAACCAGTGTTATGCCAAAAAAACAAGAATACTCCACATAGTGTGAGCCTGTTTATTGAAATATAAAAAACAGGTGGCAACTTACATAAAAAGAAGAGTAAAACGCATGTATAAAAGATTAGCCGGCCGGCTAGTACAAAGACCGTATGCTTCCGGGACTCAGCGGTGACATCAGGGCGTAGCGCCTCCTCCCTACATCTTTTCGTCACAAATAGACGTGGTCACGGGATACGAGCGGCATCCCGGCACACCGCTTATATAACAATCTAAAAACTACAAACAACTGGCAACCCGCTCTGAGTCACAGAATCTGAATCACAGGGCGCCATCTTAACCCAGGGAAAGACTATGGGCAAAACTGACAAGGTAGCTAAGGCCATGGAGATAAACATACATAATGTCTGGGGAAAACAACAGATGTCTATTTGTGATAGACCTCACAAATTATAAAAAACTAAATAATTCTTACAACTATAAATAGTGATACCTTGGACGATGTCATCATTGCTAAATTTTAAACTTTCTGGCGGTGACATCCCCCAATTACTGGTTTGAACACTAAGGGTGCCACCGCCGGAGCGGACCAAATTACACCCCACATAAGTGGTAACTCCCCGCAGAAATATGCCAGGAAATATACCGGAAAACTAACTAAATCTATAAGAGAAAATATAAATTAGCAGAAATGCCAATTTCATGCATATAGTTGTTCCTAGGAGGGCGCCCCACCATTCTCCGTAGACGCCTCACAATATGAATACAAAATGCCCCATGCATGAAAATAATGTCATACAAATGACAATGAGTAAAGATAAATATGTCATTACTATCCGTTACCAAATTAAAACCATACATAAAGGAAAAAATGAAAATATAAAAATATATGTAAAGGAAATACTAATGGTACACTGACATTAAAGATACCCATCCCAGGGCCATCTAGCATCCCCAATGAGTATATATAACCTACCGATGAAAATCTATGAATTGTCGATAAAGGAGTTAACATCTACTTCAATGTTAAAACCAAAAGGGTATAACATTTTACCTTATGGACCCAGGCCATTTTCAGCCAGGAGATGCTTCTGACCAACCCACTACCCCTCCAGTGGGGCCTGAATTTATCGATCCCCCAAAAAATTGTACCGGTAGGGTCTCTCTGATGGGTAGTCAAATAATGTTTTGAGACAGAGTGTTTGGTGAATCCTCTACATATGTTATTAATGTGTTCATTTAACCTTACTTTCAAGGGTCGCTTAGTCCGGCCCACATACTGTAGGCCACAAGGGCACTGCAGCAAGTAGACGACCCCAGATGAAGTGCAAGTAATAAAAGGTTCAATGGTGAATGATTTGGAAGTACAATTAGAGATAAAATTAACAATTCTCCTAGTTCTACATCCATTAATTGAGCAGACCTGACACTTCCTGCATTTATAGTACCCCGTTAATTCAGAAAAAAAACGGATCGAGGTATCAGGGGATTCAAAATATTAGGCGCCAATTTGTCCTTAAGGGACGGTGCGCCCCTGAAAGCAACTTGCGGCTTATCTGGGAGGATGGGTTTTAAAACCCTATCGTTCTTAAGGATGTGCCAATATCTATTAATGATGTGTCTTACTCTGGAATGCTGACAGGAAAAATTGGTAATGAAGGGGCAACGATAGGAGGTTTCAGCTGGGCCCTCAGCTTGTGTAACAAGTAGATCCTTACGGTCCACATTTTCTACCTGATTCAGGGTACTGGCCACAAAGTCAGGAGCATACCCCTTAGCTTCAAATCTTTGGGCTAGAACCTGTGCTTGAGTTCGAAACGTGGCTATGTCCATACAGTTCCGTTTGAGTCTGAGGAACTGGCTCTTAGGTACGGACTTAAGCCAAGAAGAATGGTGGCAGCTGTCGTTAGGGATAAATGCATTTCTATCAGTTGGTTTAAAGTACATGGACGTTACAAATTCACCATTGCGTATAGAAATCCTAAGGTCCAAAAAATGGATCTGCTCTGAACTAGTCTCATAATTGAGAAAGATGCCCCTTTCATTGTTGTTAAGAGAACTCATATACTCAGATAGGTCGAAGTCATTGCCGTCCCACAGGAGGAGGATGTCCTCTATGTATCAAACCCACAAGGTCACCTGGGACCTTGGCTGGGCATAGACGACATCCTCCTCCCACTTGGCCATGAATAGGTTAGCCAAACTAGGGGCGTACTTTGCCCCCATGGCTACCCCCCTATCTTGATTGTAAAAATGGCCATCAAACCAAAAAAAGTTATGAGTATTGGTGGCACCCCTGGGGGCCAATACAGACTTAATTATGCCGGCTATGATGAGACAGGCACTTTGGATCAATATGTACAGCAGAATTGGGGTTTTCCCAGACCCAGTCAGGGTACAAAAAGGGTAGTCGAACTAAGAGAGGAACTAGAGGGGGGAGGCGTATTAAGTCCAAAAAGACCAAGGATGTAGACGTTGCAGGTATCTTTAACCCGAGTTCCCAAGTTTTGACCGAATCTGAAATCAGAGTCCTTGATAAAGGATTGAAATTCGCACCACCTCGGAATATTAGTAAATTTCATACATACATGGACATTCATAAATTTGTCCGTAAACTCAACATACAGAGATATATGGCTTCAAATCCATATAATCCTCCGAGGACGTCCTCTTGTGAATTTATACATTCAGGTTTATCCAACGCTTCCCTTTTCAATCCCCCTGGCCCCCTACCCCCTTCATTAAAAGTCTTTAAAGATTTGGCTCTGAAGGATTTGGAGGATATGGAGATAAAATATGTTAAAAGCAAAAGGGACATTCAATTGGGAATAGAGTCTTTATGTGCGAATAAAAATGTGGTTATCCACCCTGAGGATAAAGGAGGTGGGATAGTCGTCCTTAACAAGGACGACTACATGGAAGAATTGTACCGGATTTTGGGTGACTCCACTACTTACACTCGTTTGCTTTCCAACCCTAATGACAAATATAAGAAAGAATTAGAGGTTTTAGTTACCAGAGGTTTTGATTCCGCTATTCTAAACAAAAAAGAAAGGGCATTTCTAATATCTAGAGTACCAAAGATTCCGATAATCTACTACTTGCCAAAGCTTCATAAAAGCTTGATTTGCCCCCCGGGACGTCCCATAGTTAGTGGGATTGATTCTATCACGTCCCGGGTGGGCAAATACATTGATTTCTTTTTGCAATCTTTGGTATGGTCAATGCGGTCTTATGTTAAAGACACTCGGGATGTTATTAACATCCTCTCTAACCTTAAGCCAGGCGTGGATAATAGATTGGTAACAGCAGATGTTACCTCTCTATATACGATAATTCCTCATTAGCTGGGCTTGGATGCAGTGTTTTTGTACCTTAATCGGTCTTCTAACCTTCCCCATGAACAAATTGACTTTATTATGGTTTTGTTGGAGTATGCCGCTACTCATAACTTTTTTTGGTTTGATGGCCATTTTTACCATCAAGATAGGGGGGTAGCCATGGGGGCAAAGTACGCCCCTAGTTTGGCTAACCTATTCATGGCCAAGTGGGAGGAGGATGTCGTCTATGCCCAGCCAAGGTCCCAGGTGACCTTGTGGGTTCGATACATAGACGACATCCTCCTCCTGTGGGACGGCAATGACTCCGACCTATCTGAGTATATGAGTTCTCTTAACAACAATGATAGGGGCATCTGTCTCAATTATGAGTCTAGTTCAGAGCAGATCCATTTTTTGGACCTTACGATTTCTATACGCAATGGTGAATTTGTAACGTCCACATACTTTAAACCAACCGATAGAAATGCATTTATCCCTAACGACAGCTGCCACCATTCTTCTTGGCTTAAGTCCGTACCTAAGAGCCAGTTCCTGAGACTCAAACAGAACTGTACGGACATAGCCACGTTTCGAACTCAAGCACAGGTTCTAGCCCAAAGATTTGAAGCTAAGGGGTATGCTCCTGACTTTGTGGCCAGTACCCTGAATCAGGTAGAAAATGTGGACCGTAAGGATCTACTTGTTACACGAGCTGAGGGCCCAGCTGAAACCTCCTATCGTTGCCCCTTCATTACCTTCATCATTACTATCATTTTTCCTGTCAACATTCCAGAGTAAGACACATCATTATTAGACATTGGCACATCCTTAAGAACGATAGGGTTTTAAAACCCATCCTCCCAGATAAGCCGCAAGTTGTTTCCAGGGGCGCACCGTCCCTTAAGGACAAATTGGCGCCTAATATTTTGAATCCCCCGATACCTCGATCCATTTTTTTTTCTGAATTAACGGGGTACTATCAATGCAGGAAGTGTCAGGTCTGCTCAATTAATGGATGTAGAACTAGGAGAATTGTTAATTTTATCTCTACTTGTACTTCCAAATCATTCACCATTGAACCTTTTATTACTTGCGCTTCATCTGGGGTCGTCTACTTGCTGCAGTGCCCTTGTGGCCTGCAGTATGTGGGCCGGACTAAGCGACCCTTGCAAGTAGGGTTAAATGAACACATTAATAACATATGTAGAGGATTCACCAAACACTCTGTCTCAAAACATAATTTGACTACCCATCAGAGAGACCCTACCGGTACAATTTTTTTGGGGATCGATAAATTCACTGGAGGGGTAGTGGGTTGGTCAGAAGCATCTCCTGGCTGAAAATGGCCTGGGTCCATAAGGTAAAATGTTATACCCTTTTGGTTTTAACATTGAAGTTGATGTTAACTCCTTTATCGACAATTCATAGATTTTCATCGGTAGGTTATATAGACTCATTGGGGATGCTAGATGGCCCTGGGATGGGTATCTCTAATGTCAGTGTACCATTAGTATTTCCTTTACATATATTTTTATATTTTCATATTTTCATTTTTTCCTTTATGTATGGTTTTAATTTGGTAACGGATAGTAATGACATATTTATCTTTACTTATTGTCATTTGTATGACATTATTTTCATGCATGGGGCATTTTGTATTCATATTGTGAGGGGTCTACGGAGAATGGTGGGGCGCCTTCCTAGGAATACAACTATGAGCATGAAATTGGCATTTCTGCTAATTTATATTTTCTCTTATAGATTTAGTTAGTTTTCCGGTATATTTCCTGGCATATTTCTGCTGGGAGTTACCACTTATGTGGGGTGTGATTTGGTCCGCTCCGGCGGTGGCACCCTTAGTGTTCAAACCGGTAATTGGGTGATGTCACTGCCAGAAAGTTTAAAATTTAGCAATGATGACATCGTCCAAGGTATCACTATTTATAGTTGTAAGAATTATTTAGTTTTTTATAATTTGTGAGGTCTATCACAAATAGACATCTGTTGTTTTCCCCAGACATTATGTATGTTTATCTCCATGGCCTTAGCTACCTTGTCGGTTTTGCCCATAGTCTTTCCCTGGGTTAAGATGGCGCCCTGTGATTCAGATTCTGTGACTCAGAGCAGGGCGGGGTTGCTAGGTTGCCAGTTGTTTGTAGTTGTTAGATTGTTATATAAGCGGTGCGCTGGGACGCCGCTCGTATCCCATGACCATGTCCATTTGTGACGAAACGACGTAGGGAGGAGGAGCTACGCCTTGACGTCACCGCTGAGTCTCTGAAGCATACGGGCTTTGTACTAGCCGGCCGGCTAATCTTTTATACATGCGTTTTACTCTTCTTTTTATGTAAGTTGCCACCTGTTTTTTTATATTTCAATAAATGTAACAGGCTCACACTATGTGGAGTATTCTTGTTTTTTTGGCATAACACTGGTTCCTGCTGATCCTGTCTGCTGACCACCTTTGCTGACACCTTGGAGACCAGGGCTTGCCAGAGAGATCCCGGGCTGGGGTTGCAGCCACTCGTTTTGTGACAAGGGACCAACACGTTCTGGTAAGCGGCAGTATTTTTCAACGGTGGAGGATTTTTTTTACATTTCACTTGCCACTTCAGTTTGAACCCTCACCATTCATCACTGTGGAGTCACCTTTCATTGGAATTTGATTATGTGACGTTTACCTATACAGACTGTTTTTTATGGACTGATTTTGTATTATCATCATTTATTCACTTTCTCATTCGTTAGTCAATCACGTTAAGGGTTATTTGATACACCTATTGTAATTTGTAGATACCAATATGTATCAGTAATTATTGGTTTGTTTTTTCACGTAACATTTGTTTGGTGTATATTTTTGCAAATCTCATTGCTTAGCGCGACTTATTATTTTATTTACACTAACTTGTAGTTTTAGCTGAACACTGTGCAGAGGTCACACTAAACTAACTTGTAGCTTTAACTGAACACTGTGAGGAGGACGCACTACACTAACTGTAAATAGTCTAGCTGCCTAACTGTGGTACTAATAGGATCAAAAGAACAACAGCAATTTTCTTCAGGTAGCTGTAAATACTGTAACAAGACAAGCCTGCCTGTCAGTAGGAAGATAACAGGAACGGATCTAGCTAAACTGAATACAGTGTATATGTATATATATATATATATATATATATATATATATATATACACAACACCTGGGATGCATATATATACACAATACTGACTGTCCTGCCTAATCTAGCTAACTCAAATGAAATGACACTGTCTCTCTCTCTAAGCACGCTGGAACACACTACACAGGGCCGCCGTGCAGGCGGCCTTATATAGTGTGGGGTGTGTTCTAAACCCCCTGAGCCTAATTGGCCAAAGCCACCCTGGCTTTGGCCAATTACAGCTCTCTCTACTGACGGCGCTGTGATTGGCCAAGTATGCGGGTCATAGTGCATGCTTGGCCAATTATCAGCAAGCAATGCACTGCGATGCCGCAGTGAATTATGGGCCGTGATGCGTCACACGAATTTAGCGTGAACGCCCCATATCGTTCGCAATTCGTTGAACGGACGAACAGACGATGTTCGAGTCGAACATGGGATCGACTCGAACACGAAGCTCATCCCTACTCCTGAACCATACCAGGTCACCAGCCCTCCAAAATGGTTTAAAAAAATAAAAAATAATAAACCGTATTTATCTGCGTATAATATGCACGTTTTCCCCCTGAAAATCTTGAGGAAATCATGTGTGCGTGTTATACGCTGATCCCTGCTGCCTCGGAGTGGAAGGAGGGGACGAGCGCCGCTGGATTACACACAGCTACAATCTCCTGTGTTTCTGGCGCTCAGTCACACACAATCCCACCCCCCTGGCCCAGCATTGGACCACTGTTCTGTCCATCATATGAGTTGGATCGGGACTGTGAGTGACTGAGCGCCAGATACACAAGAGATTGCAGCTGTGTGTAATCCAGCGGCTCTCGTCCCCTCCTTCCACTCCGAGGCAGCAGGAGATCGCACAGGAGATTACGGATCTGTGTAATCCAGCACTGGCGCGGCTGCAATCATCAGCAAAGGCGAGTCTGGAGATGGGTACGAAACGGGCTGCAATGATGGGTATGCTAGAGGTTGTAGATGGGCACTAAACAGGCTGCAATAATGGGCATATTAGAGGCTGCAGATGGGCACTAAACAGGCTTCAATGATGGGCATGTTAGAGGCTGCAGATGGGCACTAAACAGGCTGCAATAATGGGCATATTAGAGGCTACAGATGGGGATAGATCAGGCTGCATTGATGGGCACTGGTGAGCCTGCAGATGGGCACTGATAAGGCTGCATTGATGGGCACTGAGCCTTATTTTAAAAGTTTTTTTTCTGAAACTTCCCTCTTAAAATTAAGGTGCGTGTTATACACCGTTGCGTGTTTATGCCGGAAAATACAGTAATAATAAAATAAGAATATAAGATAATTATTATTTATTGAACCATTACAGTTACATCTCTATTATATGTCAAATATTATTTAAAGTTTAATTTGTATTTTATGAGAATATTGAGTTCTATTTATATTTGTGAATTCTTTAACCACTTCAGTACAGGGCTTTTATACATCCTTCCTGCCCAGACCAATTTTTAGCTTTTAGCGCTCTCGAACTTTGAATGACAATTACTCAGTCATGCTACACTATTACCCAAACAAATTTTTTATCATTTTTTTCTCAAAAACAGAGCTTTCTTTTGGTGGTATTTAATCACTGCTGGGTTTTTTATTTTTTGCAATATACGCAAAAACATAGAGAAAATTTTGAAAAAAAAACACTTTTTTTGTTTGTATTGTAAAATTTTGCAAATAAGTCATTTTTCTTCATAAATTTGGGCCAAAATGTATACTGCTACATATCTTTAGTAAAAATAACCCAAATTAGTATATATTTTTTGGTCTCTGTGAAAGTTATAAAGTCTACAAGCTATGGTGCAAATCATTGAAAATTGATCACACCTGATGTACTGAAGGCCTATCTAATTTCTTGAGACCCTAACAAGCCAGGAAAGTACAAATACCCCCCCAAATGACCCCTTTTTGGAAAGCAGATATTCCAAGGTATTTAGTAAGAGGCATGGTGAGTTTTTTGAAGTTGTAATTTTTTCCTACAATTCTTGGGAAAATTAAGAAATCTATTTATTTTTACACAAAATTGTCATAATAACTAGTTATTTCTCTCACACAGCATATGCATACTTGCAATAACACCCCAAAATACATTCTGCTACTCCTCCTGTGTATGGCTACTTTCACACTGGGGTGGGAAGGCGCCGGCGGTAAAGCGGAGCTATTTTTAGCGGCGCGTCACGGTCGTTTTAGCGGCGCTATTCGGCCGCTAGTGTTAGGGTTAAAACTGCCTGCAAAGTGCCGCTGCAGCGGTGCTTTGCCGGCAGGTTTGCGCCGCTGCGCCATTGTTTTCAATGGGAAGGGTTGCTTTGGGAGCGGTGAATACACCACTCCTATAGTGCTGGAAAGATGTGGCTTGCAGGACTTTTTTGACTGTCCTGCAAGCGCACCGCTCCAGTGTGAAAGCCCGAGGGCTTTCACATTGGAGTGAATTGAGCGGCTCTTTTAGGGCGCTTTGCAGGTGCTATTTTTAGCACTATAGCGCCTGCAAAGCGCCTCAGTGTGAAAGTAGCATTTAGCGATACCACATGTGTGAGACTTTTACACAGCCTGGCCACATACAGAGGTCCAACTTCCAAGTAGCACCTCCAGGCGATCTAGGAGCATAAATTGCACATCTCATTTGATGACAACCTATCACAGTTTTGAAGGTCCTGGAGCACCAGGTCAATGGAAATGACCACAAAATGACCCCATTTTGGAAAGCTAACACCCCATTGTATAATGTATGAGGCATAATGAGTCTTTTGAATGGTTCATTTTTCCCAGAAGTTTTTGGAAAATGTGGAAAAAAAATGAAAATGCATTTGTTTTTACACAAAGTTGTCCATTTATAAGATATTTCCAACACACAGCATGTACATAGCAAAAATGACACCCCAAAATACATTCTGCTACTCCTCCTGAGTATGGCAATACCACATGTGTGAGACTTTTACATAGCCTGGCCACATACAGAGGCCCAACAACCAAGTAGCACCTCTAGGCATTCTAGGAGTATAAATTACACACATAAATTCCTGCCAACCTATGACATTGTTGAAGGCCCTTCATATTTCTAACTCGTAGCATGTACTGTACATACCAACTACAAACCAAAATACATTCTGCAGAGCAAAGGGTAAAGAAAAGATTAACTGCGGTTTTAGTAATGCAGTGGTCCACAGAGGAGAGCATCAGTCCAGGCCTCAGGCAGGAACGTGGACAGCGAAAACAAAACAGGCAGCAGGCAGGAATACTGTCCAAAGTCAGTACAGGTAGAGATGTTGTCAGCACAGCCAAAGCATTGGTGCAGGTAGCAGGCAGGGATGTGGTCAGGAGCAGCAAAGGGATCTTCCATGCAGCAGGCAGGAATACTGTCCATAGTTAGTATAGGCAGCAGGCAGAGATATGGTCAGCACAGCCAAAGTATTTGTCCAGGGAGCAGGCAGAACCATCAAGTTTAGGGCATTGGTCAGGAAAGAATGGGGACAGGGGTAGAGGCTTCTCCCACCCAAATCTCTTTAAAGCCTCCGGGAAACTAGACCCTGTTCTGGGAACACAGAAAACCAAAAACCGTTTTTCTCAACTCAGAACACTATTCTGGAGCTCCTCACATATGTGAGACCCCTGTGTAGCAGGTTGAAAGATCAGTCCAAGGGGCAGGCAAAAACATGGTCAACAGGCCGAGGTCAGTGCAGGTAAAAGGCAGAAATAGACGTTAAGCAGAGGCATAGTCGATAGTCCAGGGTCAGTTCATGTGAAAGGCAGAAACATGGCAAATAAACAATGCAGATGGCAGGCAGAGACATAGTCAATAAACAGGCCAGGGTCAATTCACATGGAAGGCAATGATATGGTTGGTTGAGGCACCAGGGAAATATTCAGGACAGAAATTGAAAACGGGGAATGGGCAGTCTATTAGAAATATGGGCTAATAGTTTACAAGAGTGTGATAGTGTCTGAAGCATTCTCCAATGCAAAGGCCAGGTTGGGAGGGACATTGGGGACAATGGAATCTAGTGTCTTTCCTCTTTTGGTGCACACCCAACATTTTTTTTTTTTTGGTGTCGTCTTCTGGATCCTGATGGTGGAATATGGTCAGGAAAATGGCGCTCATGTGGTCTGCTGACACAATCAAAGCAAATGCATTCTGGGGGGGATATTTGTTGATATATCAGAGCAGTGACAATTTTTTTATACCAGAAGAAGTATTTTCTTGTTGATAAATAGGGCTGCAACATTTGATCATTTAAATCCACCCCCCCATAAATGTATCGTTGATACAAGAAGGCTTTCATCAATGGTGGACATGATGTACACATCTTTCTTATCCCTCCACTTCACAGCCAACACTTCCTCGTTCCTCAAGCTTGTCGATTTCCCCCCTTTATAGCGTTGTGGTGACTAGACTCTGTGGGAAGCCCTTTCTGTTTTTCCTTGCTGTACCTGCAGGCCAAAGTATTTTTTAGGTATAGGTGGCGGAAAAGGGGCAAACTGGTATAGTAATTGTCCATGTAAATGTGATACCCTTTTGGAGGAGTGGGAATGCCAACTCCCAGACAATTTTTCCACTTATTCCCATGTATGGTGGACACTCAGGGGGCTGGAGCTGGGAGTCTTTGCCTTCGTATACGCGGAATGAGTGTGCATATCTGGTGGAGCTTTCACAGAGCTTGAGTTTCAACCCGTACCTCACCCTCTTACTGGGGATATACTGCTTGATTCCCAGCCGGCCTGTGAAATGGACCAGGGATTCGTCCACAGAGATGTTCTTGTCAGGGATATAAAGTTCGGCAAACCTCTTGGAGAAAAAAATCAATTAGGGGGCGAATTTTATATAATTTATCAAACTCTGGGTGATTGGGGGGGGGCACTGTGAGTAATCACTGAAATGCAGGAAGCATATTATAATTTCATATCAAACCCTGGACATGACAGACGAAAAAATTGGCATGTGTTGGATAGGGTTGGTAGACCAATATGCATACACTTCATTTTTTTTGTAAGCCCCATGTTGAGCGTTAGGCCTAAAAACAATTTAAGCTCTTCCACTGTTAGGGGTCTCCATTCAAAAGATGGGCATAGCTTGAGCTGGGGTTGTTTTCAATAAATTGTTGGGCAAAAAGATTGGTTTGGTCCATGATGCCTTGAACTAATTCGTCAGGAAAAAATTAATTAAAAAAATAAATTTCAGAAAAACCTTCAGTGCTGACCTGCACACCTGGCTGTGCCGTGAAAGGGGGGATTGTGGCTGACCCTGTGCTAGAAGGCAGCCACAATGGGTTTGTCAAGGCATCTGGAAGCTGGGTTTGGGCCCTAATTCTTTGGCGTGCAATTCCCGTACTTGTACTGGGCCTTTCCTCCTGGAGTCTAGCAGTGCTTGTACTGGGCCTCTCCTCCTGGGGTCTAGCGCTGTTGACACTGCTGGTAGCTGCCTGGTGTTCAGACCGTCTTCTTTTGGTATGAACTACTTCCTCCTCTGATTCGGATCCCGATGTGCTACCTTTGGGGGGCTCATATTCCGAACCAAAATCGGAAGGAGAACTTGGCGGTGAGAGCTCCCCGTTGCTCTCATCGGTCAGACTCAGAATTTGATATGCCTCTTCTGGAGTGTATAACTTTCTGGACATAGTGGCTGTACGATGGGTGACACTAATGGGCTGAACGTCAGGGACTAATAGGCTGCACCTTGGTAGAAATTGGCTGCAGACAGGTACTCCTGATGGGCTCACGGGACAGGTACTCAGACGGGATGGATGGCTGACAGATACTCAGACGGGATGGATGGATGACAGGTACTCTGATGGCAGGTACTAGGATGACAGGTACTGATGGCGGGTACTCTGATGACAGGTACTCCTGATGGACAGGTACTAGGATGACTGGTACTCCTGATGGAGAGGTACTCCTGATGGACAGGTACTAGGATGACAGGTACTAATGGCGGATACTAGGATGACGGGTACTGATGGTGGTTACTGGGATGACAGGTACTCCTGATGGACAGGTACTAGGATGACAGGTATTCCTGATGGACAGGTATTAGGATGACAGGTACTGATGGCGGGTACTAGGATGACAGGTACTGATGGCGGGTACTAGGATGACAGGTGCTCCTGATGGACATGTACTCCTGATGGACACGTACTAGGGTGACAGGTACTCTTTATTCGGGGAGGCAATCTGGGCACAGTATACAGTAATGTGTAACTCACTGTTAGCTCAATCTTCTCCTCACACTGGATCAGTGTGTAAGGAGAAAGACCCAGCAACAACAGTTACACCCAGTTTTTCTTGACATTAGTGACCGGCTGTGATTGGACACAGCTGGTCATATGGTAAAGAGCCAATTGAATTGGCTTTTTACCCTGATTGGGGCTGGGCTTTGTCTGAGGGAAAAGCCTCAACCCCGATCGGCGTGCATGGCGATCTGCATAGTGACCGGCTATAATTGGATACAGCCGGTCACTCTGTTTCACAAGCTCCTCCACCCACTCATTACCCTCATTGAGGAACAGCTATGTCCCGAGGGACACTCCAGATCCCCGATCCCTGCTCTGCAGTAGCGGCGGAAAGCCGAGGACGTCATATGACGCCCGCCCAGGATGGGAGATACCATCTGCGGACGTCATTTGACTATATGTGGGTAATGAAGTGGTTAATCATGATACTAATGTACAGTGGGGACGGAAAGTATTCAGACCCCCCTAAATTTTTCACTCTTTGTTATATTGCAGCCATTTGCTAAAATCATTTAAGTTCATTTTTTTCCTCATTAATGTACACACAGCACCCCATATTGACAGAAAATCACAGAATTGTTGACATTTTTGCAGATTTATTAAAAAAGAAAAACTGAAATATCACATGGTCCTAAGTATTCAGACCCTTTGCTCAGTATTTAGTAGAAGCACCCTTTTGATCTAATACAGCCATGAGTCTTTTTGCAAAAGATGCAACAAGTTTTTCACACCTGGATTTGGGGATCCTCTGCCATTCCTCCTTGCAGGTCCTCTCCAGTTCTGTCAGGGTGGATGTAAACGTTGGTGGACAGCCATTTTTAGGTGTCTCCAGAGATGCTCAATTGGGTTTAAGTCAGGGCTCTGGCTGGGCCATTCAAGAACAGTCACGGAGTTGTTGTGAAGCCACTCCTTCATTATTTTAGCTGTGTGCTTAGGGTCATTGTCTTGTTGGATGGTAAACCGCCGGCCCAGTCTGAGGTCCTGAGCACTCTGGAGAAGGTTTTCTTCCAGGATATCCCTGTACTTGTCCGCATTCATCCTTCCCTTGATTGCAACCAGTCGTCCAGTCCCTGCAGCTGAAAAACACCCCCACAGCATGATGCTGCCACCACCATGCTTCACTGTTGGGACTATATTGGACAGGTGATGAGCAGTATCTGGTTTTCTCCACACATACCGCTTAGAATTAATTATCTTGGAGTCCTTCAGGTGTTTTTTAGCAAACTCCATTTGGGCTTTCATGTGTCTTGCACTGAGGAGAGGCTTCCGTGGGGCCACTCTGCCATAAAGCCCCAACAGGTGGAAGGCTGCAGTGATGGTTGACTTTCTACAACTTTCTCCCATCTCCCGACTGCATCTCTGTAGCTCAGCCACAGTGATCTTTGGGTTCTTATTTACCTCTCTCACCAAGGCTCTTCTCCCCCGATAGCTCAGTTTGGCTGGACGGCCAGCTCTAGGAAGGGTTCTGGTCATCCCAAACGTCTTCCATTTAAGGATTATGGAGGCCACTGTGCTCCTAAGAACCTTAAGTGCAGCATAATTTTTTTTGTAACCTTGGCCAGATCTGTGCCTTGTCACAATTCTGTCTCTGAGCTCTTCAGGCAGTTCCTTTGACCTCATCATTCTCATTTGCTCTGACATGCACTGTGATCTGTAAGGTCTTATATAGACAGGTGTGTGGCTTTCCTAATCAAGTCCATTCAGTACAATCAAACACAGCTGGACTCAAATGAAGGTGTAGAACCATCTCAAGGATGATCAGAAGAAATGGACAGCACCTGAGTTAAATATATGAGTGTCACAGCAAAGGGTCTGAATACTTAGGACCATGTGATATTTCAGTTTTTCTTTTTTAATAAATCTGCAAAAATGTCAACAATTCTGTGTTTTTCTGTCAATATGGGGTGCTGTGTGTACATTAATGAGGAAAAAAATGAACTTAAATGATTTTAGCAAATGGCTGCAATAACAAAGAGTGAAAAATTTAAGGGGGTCTGAATACTTTCTGTCCCCACTGTATATTCCAGGTATAATTGTGCTCATCACAGTGGTTTAGTGGTCAGCACTACTGTCTGCTTATGGGTTCAAATCCCAACCATGCTGCCACCTTCCTAAAGTTTCAATAATGAACGGATATGTGCGTAGGCGAACTCATAATTGCCATCAGTGTGATTTATTTAAACCCTGCATTGTAAAACGTGTTTCCTGGATGATGCCATCTCCTAGTTTCACACAAAAACTATATCGTTGCTCGATAGCATACTATAGCAAACATGTTGACCTGAGTGTTGCTAGCTAGGAGTGCTGAGCACAATTATACCTAGAATATACAGTAGTGCCATGATTTAAAGAATTTACAGTTACTTCTCTATTATATATAAAATATTTGTTAATGTTTAATTCATATTTTTGAGAATATTGAGTTATATTTATATATGAGAATTCTTTAATCATAGTACTACTGTATATTCAAGATACAATTGTGCTCAGCACAGTGGCTTAGTGGTCTGCACTCCTGCAACAGTCAGGTCATGGGTTCAAATGGTGCTAATCCATGTGAACCCATGGATTAAAGAATTCACATATATAAAAAGAAATCAATATTCTCATAAAATACAAATTCAACATTCAAAAATATTTGACAGATAGTAGAGATGTAACATTAAAGAATAGCAGACATTACTCTGTAACACTAGTTAAGAAATGCATTTGCTTGCAGAATAGGAAAAAAAATAAACCAGGAAGGATGATTGATATCATAAATATCAGCAAAAGATGTAGAGCACATCCCCTATAAGAATTGTTTATTGTTACATATACACGCAGGATAATAGCTAAACCCTGCAATGTAGTGCCATATAGGAAACACATTTGCAATAGCTGACTGTAGAACCGGAACTATGCAAATGACTATGCCGATTGGCTAATGTGTGTTCACCTAGTTGCTAGCACTTTTCTGTTTGCCTAATCACGGACTTAATTGTTTTAATTAGGTGCAATTAGAAGTACAACAACCATTGCTTCTCCTTTCTCTTAGTAAATCAACCCCGCAGTGTTCTCTATAGATAGACAGTAGGGTAGATTTACTAAAACTGGAGAGTGCAAAATCTGGTGCCGCTGTGCATGATAACCAATCAGCTGCTAACTTCAGCTTGTTTAATTAACCGGTTCAATACAGGGCATTTTCACCCCCTTCCTTCCCAGACCAATTTTTAGCTTTCAGCGCTGTCGCACTTTAAATGACAATTGCACGGTCGTGCGACATTGTACCCAAACAAAATTGACATCCTTTTTTCCCCACAAATAGAGCTTTCTTTTGGTGGTATTTGATCACCTCTGCGGTTTTTATTTTTTGCGCTATAAACAAAAGAAGAGCGACAATTTGGAAAAAAACACAATATTTTTTACTTTTTGCTATCATAAATATCCCAATTTAAAAAAAAAAAACAAATTTCTTTCTCAGTTTAGGCCGATACGTATTCTTCTACATATTTTTGGTAAAAAAAATCGCAATAAGCGTATATTGATTGGTTTGCGCAAAAGTTATAGCGTCTACAAAATACGGGATAGATTTATGGCATTTTTTAAAAAAAATTATTTTTTTTTTTTTTTTTACTAGTAATTGCGGCGATCTGCGATTTTTTTTTTCATGACTGCAACATTATGGTGGACACATCAGACACTTTTGACACATTTTTGGGACCATTCACATTTATACAGCGATCAGTGCTATAAAATTGCATTGATTACTGTATAAATGTGACAGGCAGGGAAGGGGTTAACCACTAGGGGGAGACGAGGGGTTAAATGTGTTTCCTAGGGGAGTGATTCTAACTGTAGGGGGTGGGGACTCACAAGGGGAGGAGACCGATCAGTGTTCCTCTGTACTGGGAACACAGATCGGTCTCCTCTCACCTGACAGGACATGGATCTGTGTGTTTACACACACAAATCCACGGTCCTGCTCGGTTAACGGGCAATCGCGGGTGCCCGGCGGACATCGCGGCAGCCAGGCACGCGCACCGGGTCCCGAGCAACGTGGCGGGCGCGCGCCCCCTAGACGGCCAGGAAGCCCAGGACGTCATATGACGCCCACCCAGTATGGGAGATCCCATCTGTGGCCGTCATATTACTATACGCGGGTAATGAAGTGGTTAAGCTTTGACAGAAAAAACCTGGAAGCTGATTGGTTTCTATGCACAGCTGCACTAGATTTTGCACTTTCCAGTTTTAGAAAATCAACCTCAGTATTCTCAATGGATGGACTGTATTCTCTGGTTCAGCTAAATGCAGGCTTTTACTTCCTGACTGGAGTCATGCATATCAATGAACAATACATTATTCTTAACACAGATTGTCACACTGACTGTCCAGTACTATATTAGCGCAAGCAAATGCAATAACATTGTTACATCTCACATTTTAAATGTCACTCTGAAGGGCTTCAAGCTCAGCAAGCTTTAGCATGAGTATCTCAAGTAGCACTTATCTTCAGTGCTTCCGTTTTTTTTCCATGGACTTATTTAATCAACTGATGGAGGTGTTTCATTAACATTAGATAATCTATTATACACTGATGACAGGAAGAATTTGGTGGCCATCAGCTTCTTTATCCTCCGGCTGTTTTACAGGATCAATATTTTTATTGAGTGTAACGGTCATGTTAGCTGTCATAAATGTAAATTGTCTAAGGGACTTTTCTACATGCCTATATAGCAAAGGAGCACAAAGTCAAAAAGTATCTAGTAGAAATGGATACAATACGCATTAAATAAAAAAAAAAAAAAAAAAAAAGTTTTTATTACATACGCCTCTTTCTTTCTGTTGCAAATGCATATACTATTTTAGCCCTAGTACAATATTTAACTACCTACTTCATAGGGGTTGTTTAGGCTGCACTTACAGTTTTTCTCTTTGTGTCTTTACACCTACTATATGATACTTAAGCCTCGTACACACAATCAGATTTTCCGCCGACAAAACCGCAGACTTTTGTCCGAAGGGCATTGGCCCAAACTCATCTTACATGCAAACGGCACATAATTGTCGGCCAACAATCCCGAACGTAGTGACATACTAGACGTACTACGAGCCGATAAAAAGGAAGTTCAATTGTCATGCGCCACCCTTTGGGCTCCTTCTGCTAATTTCATGTTAGTAGAAGTTTGGTGAGTGTCGCTTGTCAGTTCGTGCTTGTCAGTTCGTTTCTGATTTTCAGTTCATGCTTGTCAGCTCATTTCTGAACGGCCGTTCGTCAACTAGCCATGTTGCGTTCTCGTTGGAGAGATCATGCTATCATTAGGCTTGGAGTTATTTCTTTGACCCAAGTCCAGTCCAGGAACAGGAGGAGCTCTTGGACCATGAATTGGTTGCTTAATCGTGACCAATTCTCTCATATGCTTTCTTCAGGAGAATAATCCTGGTGATTTTAGGAATTAGGAATTATCTCTGTATGACGGACCCCTGCTTTCACTGTCTCTTGGCATTGCTGAACCCCTATATTAAGAAGCAAGACACATGCATGTGGTTTGCCATTACTCCCGCGCAAAGGCTCATAGCCACCTTGTGGTACTTGGTGATGGGGAGAAGTCTCCAGGACCTGAAGTTTACAACTGGGATCTCCCCCCAGGCTCTGGGACTCATTATTCTAGAGACCTGTTCTGCCATTATTCAAGTCCTGCAGAAGGACTATATTCAGGAAAGTTTTAGCCTTTGACATCACATTCTATGTATTTAATGTTTGCTAATGTATTGTATTAATTTCTTGATTCCATAATTACCATTATTGTAATATGCTGTGAATGTCCTCTTTGTCCTCATGCATGCTGTAAGCTTTTGATGCTCCTTTTTTGTCCTTCATGCATATTTTTCTTCACTAACCTCCCCAGCATGCTATCCTGGGCCCATACACACCTAGCCTAGTAACTTAACAATGTATTTTGTGAGCTACATTTTTGTGCTTACCCTAAACACTCCCTAAAATGTGTCCAAATGTTAATGTTTCCTCAAATTCAGGCAGAGTGCAAGAGGCCTTTTTTTGGGGCACAAACTCATTTGGAACCCCCCCAAAATGCTAAGTCAACCGATACCAATACTCTATCTGCTGACTTTGCAAAACCCATACACACTATACCTCTTTTGTGGTCCTATTTCTGGTTGAATTCACCAAAGCATGTAGTTCAAGGGCCTGCCTGATTGTACTACCTTCAAATTGTAACGTAGTACATTTTTGTCTCATATTATCTTGATAGGTAATTTATGAATGGAAAAATATGCTTCAATTTGGACAGTGTGTATCCATATTCTTAGATTATGACACTTCTTACCTGTCCACTGGGCTTAAAATTGTGTAAGTAAGGAGGGTCTGGCCAAAGTATCACACATTATTTATGCATTCAGCTCTCATGGAAGTTGAGAGGATTACCTGTCCAAAACATCTACCCATTACCTCCCCCCACCATAACATTTTTCTAATGGGCCACCAGAGGGGGTGATGAATCTGATAAGTTGACCTTACACTTTTGTCTTTAAATACTCATTTCAGTGCTATACTTTATGTTGGCCAAGAATGTTTTTGGTCAAATCTGCTTGCAATGTTATGTGCAGAAGTAATAATTTCTTCTTTTTTGACTCCACAGTTTCCTTCCACCCCCAGCAATGGCAGGATGTTGCAGGCCAGTTTCAGCATCAGTGGGATTTTCCCAACTGTGGTGGTGCTATTGATGGGAAACATGTGAGGATTGTCCCACCACCCAACTCAGGCTCATACTACTATATATAATTACAAAGTATTTTGCAGCATAATGCTGCTAGCTGTTGATTCTGCAATGTATGAGTTTTTTTTTTTGGATGTTGGGAAGAACAGCCGCAACTCGGATGGAGGTGTCATCATGCAGACAGAGTTTTACCATCGGCTCGAGAATGGCACCTTAAATTTGTCCTTTCCTATGAGCAATCTCACCCTAGTGCAAAGAATATTCAACTACAGGCTCTCTCGTGCCAGATGGGTTGTTGGAAATGCCTGTCAGGTCGTTTCAGGATCTTTTTAACCCCCATCAACTTGGCCCAATATAAAATTAACTATGTGGTTTTGTGCTGTTGCATCCTCCACAATTACGGAGGAATGCGAGCAGCTATCTTTCATCACTGCCAGCTGATGTTGACCCCGCAATGTCAGGCCTAGCTGAAGAGGCTGCATCTCGTCCATCGGTGGGAAACATAATGGCTCTGGAACCTGCCTGTGCTGGGTTGCCCTCACAAAATGCCCCAAATATCCGCCAAAAATATCTAGAATATTTTGTGGGTAGAGGGGCAGTGGCTTGGCAGCAAAATGTAGCTGATCAAGAATCTTAATTTTATCATAAACTACTATTTAATTTGAACTATTGTTGTCTGTGTTTCTTATCTGTATAATAGGTTGTCAAATGGCCTTTTTTTGTCCATTTTAGACAATAGTGTAAACGTACCTTATTTGCTACATGGGGTGACAATCTCTTCTTCAGCTAACTATTATGTTGTGCTGTGGGTCTGCTACACAAACACAATGTTTTTTTGTTCTTAATGTATCTAATGCATTAAGTTTGAAAACATTATGCTTTTTTTAACTCCTTTAATTTCTTTGAGGCCACAAAATTGCCTGAGTTGGGCACATTTTAGAGCATATTGTCACTGTAACTACACCAACTTAACAAATACACTGGTATTGAGCATTGAAATAATAAGCCACACATTGTTTATTAAAAAACATTTTACTCAAAGCACATTAACATGTGCGTTTTAAGGTTTTAGAACAAACCAACATCTTGGTGTATAAACATGTATGTTTGCCATTATTTTGCCTTTTTTGGGGCTAAACATAACATATTTTTTGGGGGCATGTTTGAAAACATAAGATACATATCCCCAACTCAGGAAGTTACAAAATTCGAGTTTGTTAAAGTGAAGGCCATATCATTAGTATCCCAAGACTGTGTTGATGTTGCCTTCCTTAGATGGGGTGATCTTACCCCTTTAAAATCCAAAAATTGAAGCCACATTCACGTAGAGACATACCTGTTAAATGTCCCTTATTTATGATCCCCTGCCTAAAATGTGTGTAGGTACAAACAGGTTAGTTTTCCAAAGCCCCAAAACACACAGTGCATGAACATGTGCTATCTCCCATCACAGGGTATTAAATGGCCGCGTTTTGGGGGTGCAACCCCTTCCTCATAACTAAAGTAGGTTGCACCCCCAAAACACGTCCATTGGTACCCCATGATGGGAGCTAGCACATGCTGACCCACTGTGTTTTGTGGCTTTAGTAAACTAGATGTAGGGAAAGACACACATTTTAAGCATGGGATCATGAGGGAAATAAGAATATTTTGGCATCATTTGTGGGCATCTTCAACTTTTTGCTTTGCGATTCTTAAAAACACATAAGGATTACAATTAACATTACTTAGGGAAGTGTTTCCCAACTCCCCTTCTCCAGATGCATTCCCCAGTCATGTTTTCTATATTTTTTTGCTTTTGTCACAGATGATGATCACATGACAAGTCCGAGTCTATTTAAGGCAATGGCACTGTTCCAATTGGTGCAACACAGAATTAGCGGCACCGCACCAATTTGCAAAAGTAGTTCCTGCACTACTTTTGGCGATTCAAGGTGCGACTTCGATAGACATCTGGGCATGAAGCCACACAAATGACTATCAAGTAGCACCTGAAATTGCATTGACCTTGCTACTTAGAAATCACGCAACTTCAAGTGAAGTAGGGCGATTTCAAAGTAGCATCAATGTGAACCAGGGCTTACATTGATTTTTGCACTCGCTACATAAGGCTTTGTTGCCCAAACCGATTTGCATCCTTAAATGAACAAAGTACATATTTGTACTTTTCTGCAAACAAAATACAGCATTCCTAAAGAAGCAAGGACAGACACAAAGTTGGTTCCTACTTTTTTAGATGTAACTTGGCTAACCGCCACATTTCTTAGAAAAGTTTCTTATAAAAATACAAAAATTACAGGTAAAGGTGTAACTGGAAAAACTAGTGAAGGTATTGAAGTTTTTGGGTGAAATAGTAATATACAAAAAACGGATATTTGTACAATGTGTGAAAGCACACCTTCAAGCTTTTTGTACATGACAATACTTTTGGAAAAGCTACCCCACCATATTCAACAATGCGCGGTGTCCAATTTGGTACAGTAGCTGGGGGAGCAAACCACCCTGAGAAATGGGCAAAGTTAAAATAGGAGCTGGCAACTCGATGATTCCTCTTTTTCTCACCAAAAATGTAAATAGGAAACAAGCTGATGTGTTCCATTTAAAGGATAATTACTCATCTGAGGAAGGCTGCAAGTGCTGAAACGCATTGGTTTGATCCTGTTTAACATGATGTAGGCAACAAAAAAGATCATGACAACTCATTGAGTTGCAGGTTCATATGTCAATCTTTTGCTAAAGTGAAATCGTACATTCAAACAGTTGCAACTATTAAAGTGCAAAGGTTAATCAATTTAAAACTGTACAAACACATGTACAACATAACGAAAAAAAATAAAACATGTTTGGTTTGTTAAATTTTAGCTAAAATATCGATGATGTTTTGGAGATCATGCATGTTTTCTTTAATTTTCTCCAATTCCCTGTTGCAAACCAAGAGCTCACTGATAAGTATTTGTGCACTTGCACCGCTGAAGTGAGTTTGGCCTTCCACAACATCCACATCACCTAAAAATTAAAAAACACACCAAGTATTAGAAATATGCAGGAATCCATCTATTACTTGAAGATGCGGTCTCAGAGACTGACCTGCACATCAGCATCAACATCTTCTTCAGGGTGTCTGGTGAGTTGACTTTCTGTATCTTCAGGAGGTGCTGGGTTACTGGTGTCCACACACAGCTCAGATGTCCCTCTTCCTTTCTCCCATATGTGAATCCAAAAAAGGTATACTTAGCAGATAGATATGTTAGGCTAGAAATAATAATTTGAAACATTGTTTGGAAGTGTCTTTCAATTGTCTGTATTGGCAGAGTTCCAAGCTGAATACATGATTTTTTCTCTTTCCAAAGCAGGAATACTTATCTGTTTTGTGCAAGTTTCACACATGGAGATACCCCTAGTATCCACTGGAGCACCTGTGTGGGACACCATAACAACGGTGTTATGGTGTCCCACACTGGTGCTCCTGCGTACAGCTGCATAACAGCTGCCGAGTGTCCTCTGCTGACACTGAATAAAGTTGACATTTCATTAGTTACAAACACATCTAGACAACAATCTAATGAACTTTTTTACATCAAAATAGGCCATAACAAATGCATTTAACTTGCATCTCCCAATAACGAAGTATTAGCAGTCGATCAAACAATGTTTAATGCCCCGCAAACGATTCCTGTGTCCACGAAAATAAAACTTGGCATTTTAAACTGTAGAACAGTAAAGAAAAGAACATGGACCAGCACAAAAATAATAATAGGAACACAGGACAAATACTTACTTTTTCGCAACACTTTCCTGATCTTTCTATACTGATTTTCCTCTCTCAATTAAAGGTCTGACCAGCGTTTTCTCTACTGATCCTTGTTTCATCGTACCCCAAAATTCCTGTGCAGACTTCTCACAACTTTAGCCATGATCTTGGCCTTTCTGGCATTTGGGTTTCTGTAAGGTCCATGCTTCCCATCATAGGCTGTCCTCACTAAGATGTCCATCATCTCCACCATTTCTTCAAACAACATATTTGTGGCCTTATAGCTCCTCCTGAATCTAGAAGTGGCTTTCTCCGGGTTTTCATCATTGCTGCTCTCACCACACACCTGCTGTTTCGCCACCATTTGCTCTCCCACTGCCCCACAAGAGAAGAGGTGGGGGAATACACTAGAAAGAAAGACAGGGGTGGAGTTTCACACATGCACAGTGTATATAAAGCCATAACGCGCGATCGATGTAACAGCCGTAGGAGCGATGTGGGAGTGGAGGACGAATGATCACCATCGCCAACACGCAAAAGGAGCCATAAAACGAAGGTACAATTGTAAATTGGGGCATCGGTGGTGTTAGTGGCCTATACTGCTTAGATTGAGGCCTATATTGGGACCAGATTATGAGTTAAGCCTGGCATTATGGTTTGTCTTGTGTTCTGTCTTGCAGGCATCAGAGAAATATTAGAGAATGGTGGATAAATTCACTGCACCAGGCTTTTTGCCTCAATTTATCGACCAATACCGGGAGCTGCCCTGTCTGTGGAAGGCGAAAAGTAGGGATTACTCAAATAAAATCAAGAGGAAGGTAGCAATGGAGAAACTTCTTGAATTGGTGAAGCCTCTGTACCCCAGGGCAGACAGCAATTTTGTGAAGAGCAAAATTGGGAACCTGAGGAGTACATTTAATAGGGAGCCTAAGAAGGTGCAGGAATCACAGAGATTGGGAGCATCAGCAGATGACAACAGCCTGCGTTTTTTGTCCGACCAAACCCAACCCAGGCCATCACTATCAACACTCCCTTCCACATTGAATGAGGCCACAGCTCCTGAGGTACACCCTGGTCCTTCGACACAGGATGAAGACGTGGAGGAGCCCAGCTTGACCCAGGTATAGAATTGTTTAACATATTTGTATCCAAAAATAGAATGATGATAACTAGACATCATTGTTCCTAAATTTCTGCCTTAACAAAGTGGTTTCAATATCAATAGACAGTAGTGGCAAAAAATGATTGGGACAAGAAGGAAAAATGCTGGGGTCAGAATGATAGTCTCTTCTATTTCTCAACATTCAATTTGCAACAGTCATGAGCTCAAAATTGTGTGTGATTGATGACCAAAATTTTTACAAAATAATAATTATGTCCCATTTTCATACACAGCAAAGTGTCAGTCAGGAGGAGCCCGTGGCCAGCAGCCACACAGAGTCCCAGATCCTTCCCCAGTCCCTCCTGCTAAAAGGGCCAGGAGATGAAAAAACCTAGACGAGGCCAGAGCTGCCTTCCTGAGCCACGCAACAACTGCCATCGGTATGGCCCCAGATGCAGCTGAGGCATTTGGCTGTCTAACAGCAAATAAGTTGAGGGAGATGGATGTGGACCAAAGGAGTATGTGCAAGGAACTAATTCTCCAGCTCCTAAACAATGGGAGGAGGGGAGAAATTTCATCAAGAACCCAGATGCCCCACCAAAGCAGCCCCACCCACCACAGCAGCATGCCAAACATTGCCAGTTCCAGCCCCAAGACCACCAACAACCCCACTGGGCTGGGGATTTTCATCCATATAATTACTCATTTTTTTGTTTTTTGTTCAAAAGATATGATTTTAGTTGCTATACTTTATTTATTTTTGTATGCTAAGAACGCACTTTTTGGTTAAGTTAGCAGATAACATGTATAATTTATTTACATATTTTTTGGGAATAATGCACAAGAAAAAAAATGGCCTCAGCCAATGTGGAAGGGAGAATTGACAGCGATGGCTTGGGTTTGGTCTGGTCTGTCAAGAAATGCAGGCTGTGGTAATACCACAGCCTCGGGACATACCAGTCATCTGCTGCTGCTCCCGATCTCTCAGAGTCTAGGACATTCTTGTGCTCCCTATAAATGTACTCCTCAGGTTCCCAATTTTGCTAATCACATAATTGAGGTCTGCCCTGGGGTACGAAGGGTTCACCAATTCCAACAGTTTCTCCATCGCTGCCTTCCTCTTGATTCTTATAGTACCTTCTTGTGATCCCTATTAAATAAAAATAAATTAAATAGAAAAATACTTGACTATGTGCTTTACTTCAAATGACAGTTTGGGAGTAGGCAGGTACATTTAAAAAATACAATGTAAATTAACAAGGGACACCAACATAGTATCTTTGATCTTCTAAACTACAGGATAATGGTGTTGTGGTAACTTGACCCAAAAAAAAAAAAAAATCTTCTTGATATCACTAGAAAAAAAAAGACTTTATAAATTTGTTTGGGAGAACTCCGTCAGTATCACCAGCAAAGCAGCTTCATTATTATCCCATTATAAAGAAGAAGAGAATGTGTGCTGCATTTGGAGATTTCATAATTTGCCACGTCACAAATGTTAATTCTCCATTACGAATGCTAGTTTTACAAGACCGACTGCTTCTGGCTCGTCCTTGCTTTCAAAGCATGCGTGTTTGTCCTTTGGACTTTTGTCTGACGGACTTGTGTACACACACTCGAAAAATCCGACAACAGACATTTGTCCGTTAAAAATGTTAAAACCTGCCATCAAACATTTCCAGCACATTCACATATGCTGCGGCTGCGGTTCACAGTATGGCGTACCTGTTCACCGATTCAGGTGTGAATCAGGTCTGAATTTTTGCCTGAATTTGCACCTGAATCCGAAGCAAAGATGCACAGGACCCTTTTTAAATGTGGACTGTGGCCGTCCAGGAGCTGTGTGAACTGGCTCTATTGAGAGCCGGTCATACTCTCCTGTCATGCGAATTGGATGTGGTAAAACCCACATCCAATTCGCAGTATGTGTGAACCTGGCCTTAGACACCAAAATATTATAATGCATATATATTGTGACAAATGTGTATCTTCCACATAGAATTTTGCGGTTCTTAATGTAAATGGGTGGCAGTGAGAGGTCTGTAGCAAGGGGTTAAGCACTGGCCACACTTGGCTCCACACCTGAATTATAATTTGTCTTCCCTGTGTCAATCTGTGGTTGGTGCTGAGTAGACATGTGCACACTGAAATATTTCATTTCGGAATTTCGCTTTCGTCCAAAAAATACATTTATTTAGTTACTCCCGAAATTCGTTTTTATTTATTTTGTTTTTCGTTAAAAATTGCATTTCTGAAAATCCAAATTAAGGTCGAATCTGTCATTGAAGGCTTATGGTGTCTGTCGAATGTTCAAAGATTAGACGGAGCAGCTAAACTGTACGACGCCGTATAGTTTACCTGCTCGGTCGAATCTTCTTAGAACTTTAAACAGACACTATAAGCCAAAGTATGTGTGTACTTAGTTCTAGCTATTTCACTGCTCCTCCTCTTTGGTTACAATCAGCCAATAACATTCATCATCATCATTATTTTTATTTATTTTTTCTCCCCCACGTCGAATCTTTTCTCCCCTACGTCAAATCTTTTCTCCCCTATGTCGAATCTTTTCTCTCTGTGTCAAATCTTTTCTCTCTATGTAGAATAATCTTGGACTAATAGAGTTAAGGTTAGGCACATTCGACCACAGGTTTGATGGAGATTGTTATTGTCATCATCATGTCGAATCTTCTATCTACATCGAACTGTTGTAGCAACAAAAACGAAAATAAAGCATTTGTTTATGTCGGATCTTTCGTTTTTTGGATTCTGCACTTTCGTTATCGTTTGTTAAAACGATAACGAAAATACCTGAAATTCGGACGAAAATGCATTCGGACGAAAACGAATGCACATGTCTAGTGCTGAGAAAAGAGACAAGCAGGCTGTGAGGGAACATGTCTGCAGGACTGGAGCAGACCCAGTGAGATATACTTATTAGCCAGGAGGCTTAAAACTGTTTTGCTAGACTTTTGTTTTTGGACTGTGTTTCATCCCCCTGCGTGGGAATCCTTTTGTGTGCTGTACACGCTGACAAACACGGGCAGGAAGCCCTTAACCCTTAACCGTGCATGCGGCTTGGATTACCTCTCTGAGAACTATCAACTTGAAGCTGAACCCCAATATATATAGAATACATTCTTAAAAGTAAAATGCCAAAGAATAAGCAAGCAGAAAATGAGAACGTGGAAAATAATTATTTGATGAAAACATTGCATCTAATTTAAAAAAACTGAAAATTAATTGCAACAATTTTGAAATAAATCATCCTATTAAGGAAGGTTAGTGCCACAATTATTTTAATTAAGTACATCCTACTGAGTTCCATATGACCATTGCTGTTACTAGGATCATTAATGCTTGCCCGCATACTGATATGTGCCTTCAACAGTCTGGAAAAAGGCTCATTTACAGTGTCACCTGCTGAAGAATTTGAGTTGATTTCTCTGAACTAATTTACAAGACTAAGCACTGTACAGCATATTCTGACATATAAAATACATTACAAGAGCAACACCAGACAACAAGAGATGTCAATATGTGGCATTTTAAAGCTTTCCAGTACATATTAAAGCATAATTTCCTAAATCAGAAAGTCTGCTTTACATACTGTAAACTTTTTCATTGGGTTACTGAACAGTACAGCAGTGCCTCCTTGGGGTGTGAGATTGACATATGGGCTTTTTTTTTGTGTGGGAACATGTCAATATGTCATACCATCACTTCTTGGCACAGCCCCTGGGAGCAACTATATGGGGCTGCATAGTTGCAACCACATGCGGTGCTGCTCCTCTTCTGCCAGTAACACAGCTAGATTTTACTCACTTGTCATTCTGAGATTCCTGGAAACCTCACAGTTTATCAAATACATCACAGTTTATAATGATATAACGGATGCAAGAGAAGACCCTGGGAAATCAATTGTAAAAAAATAAACATGTTGGAAGATCTTATCCAGTTTTCCTTTGGTTTATCCAGCAATGTGGCCTATGGGGATTCTTTCAAACACCTAACCTTATTCAGGCCAATCTCACATAATACACATCATTCTAATGCCAAATTATTAAGTTTCCACTATACAGTAACCTCACTAGTGCAATGTGAAGAAACCCACCAAGACTCCTGAGATATTCTAAACATGCTGGTGCCATCATGGTGTAATCTGTACCACAAACCCATGTCTTCTTCATGCTTATAGATGCCAGCCAATTGATGTTGTAACAAATTTAGGCCTGCCTGACACGCCTCTGCATTTGCCTCTTCATGTGTATCTTTCCACCTTCAGTATATTAGGCTGCATAATATACAGTGCCTAGAAAAAGTATTCATACCCCCTGAAATTTTCCACATTTTATCATCTTACAATCAAAAATGTAAATGTATTTTATTTAAATTTTATGTGATAGACCGACACAAAGTGGCACATAATTGTAAAGTGGAAGGAAAATGATAACTGGTTTTCTAAATTTTTTTACAAATAAATATCTGAAAGGTGTGGCGTGCATTTGTATTCAGCCTCATTTACTCTGATACCCCTAACTAAAATCTAATGGAACCAATTGCCTTCAGAAGTCACCTAATTAGTAAATAGAGTCCACCTGTGTGTAATTTAATTTCAGCATAAATACAGCTGTTCTGTGAAGCCCTCAGAGGTTTGTTAGAGAACCTTAGTGAACAAACAGCATCATGAAGGCCAAGGAACACACCAGACAGGTCAAAGATCAAGTTGTGGAGAAGTTTAAAGCAGGGTTAGGATATAAAAAAATATCCCAAGTATTGAACATCTCATGGAGCACTGTTCAACTCATCATATGAAAATGGAAAGAGTATGGCACAACTGCAAACCTACCAAGACATGGCCGTCCACCTAAACTGACAGGCCGGGCAAGGAGAGCATTAATCAGAGAAGCATCCAAGAGTTGCTGAACACATTGCTTTAATTAAGAGCGGTGACACGAAACATACTGTATACAGACATTACAGGTTACATCATGATCGTAACCCAAAAGGGACTTCCTTCTTGATTATTGACAGGTATAGGGCCCAATGGAAGGGAGGGTCCAAAACCAGAGGTGTCTCACAACTTGAGACCTTCTGCATATATGAATTGCGTTCTCTCCACTACTGCCTATTGATTTTATACAAGCGCTGTTTTCATCTCTAATCATGTGAGTGTTTTTACTTCAATAAATTTTATTTTTGTTTTATGGAATTACGCTATGTGGTCCCCTTTTGCTTCCTCCCTTGGTATCTTTATGTAACCGTGGAATTCTGAGCATCAGTCCGTATAAGAGGTTATGGGCCGTATGTTTCCACCCTGCTGAGAACTGGGAATCCCTGTCCTAGGATACTGATCCAGAGTCCACCCACCTCACTACAAACTTGGGATATTGATCCAGAGTCCATCCACCTTACTACAAGCCTGTTTGGAATGCAGAGCGTATGCACTGATGTGTCCAAACGATTCGGTAAGCCTCCCTTTCACACGGTGGTGGTGTTTATTTACAATCACTTCTCCCAGCTCTTGGAGCGATTCCTCACAATAGTGGTTTCTATCGATGAATTTCACATCGCCAAGTATATAGACTGGGACTATTCAATATATATAATATTTTTTCCTTTGCACGATTTCCACAAGGTCTTCAATTGATCTATATATATATATATATATATATATATATATATATATATATATACGTTTCATAATTTTTTTACTATATGTTTAATTCTCAGTGCCACTGTTACCTAAGGTCTATATTGGCTTGGATAGATCACATTTTAGTGCTACACTTTATTGTTTTGTATGTACATTTATCATTTATCCAATTTGGCGTGTTAGCTGCTAACTTTGTGAGCAGCGCAGAATTATTTATTTACACTTTAAGCAGCCAAGAGGCCCATGGTAACTCTGGAGGAGCTGCAGAGATCCACAGCTCAGGTGGGAAAATCTGTCCACCGGACAACTATTAGTCGTGCACTCCACAAATCTGGTCTTTATGGAAGAGTGGCAAGAAGAAAGCCATTGTTGAAAGAAAGAAAGAAGTCCAGTTTGAAGTTTGCGAGAAGCCATGGGGGGACACAGCAAACATGTGGAAGAAGGTGCCCTTGTCAGACCAAAATTTAACTTTTCGGCCTAAAAGCAAAACGCTATGTGTGGCAGAAACTAACAATGCACATCACCCTGAACACACCATCCCCACCGTGAAACATGGTGATAGCAGCATCATGTTGTGGGGATGCTTTTCTTCAGCAGGAACAGGGAAGCTGGTTAGAGTTGATGGGAAGGTGGATGGAGCCAAATACAGGGCAATCTTAGCAGAAAACCTGTTACAGTCTGCAAAAGACTTGAGACTGGGGCGGAGGTTCACCTTGCAGCAGGACAATGACCCTAAATATACAGCCAGAGCTACAATGGAATAATTTAGATCAAAGCATATTCATGTGTTAGAATGGCCCAGTCAAAGTTCAGATCTAAATCCAATTGAGAATCTGTGGCAAGACTTGAAAATTGCTGCTCACAGATGCTCTCCATCCAATCTGACAGAGCTTGAGCTATTTTGCAAAGATGAACGGGCAAAAATTTCACTCTCTAGATGTGCAAAGCTGGTAGAGACATGCCAAAAAAGGCTTGCAGCTGTAATTGCAGCGAAAGGTGGTTCTACAAAGTATTGACTCGGGGGGGCAGAATACAAATGCACACCACACTTTTCACATATTTATTTGTAAAAAAGTTTGAAAACCATTTTTGAATAACAATTTTCCTTCCACTTCACAAATATTTGCCACTTTGTGTTGGTCTATCACATAAGATCCCAATAAAATACATTTACGTTTTTGGTTGTAGCATGACAAAATGTTTTAAATTTCAAGGGGTGTGAATACTTTTTCAAGGCATCGTAGTTGTTTTTTTTTTTGTTTTTTTTTCTATGAAAAAAGGAGGAAATGACCCAAAGGGCCAAAGCCAATAATATACAGATTATACAACGTGCAGAGATGGAATGCTATTCCAAAAAAGTCTTACAAAGTAACTTACATACAGTAGTTGGTTTTTATGTTCATGCAATTTATTTAGATCCTTTCCTTGGACTGTACAAAAATGGGACAGACCTCATCTTACCAAGGGAGGGCTAGTGGGCTGCTGCTTATTCCCCCCTTGGTTTGGAAGAACCTAAAGGAACACTTTATGTGGCTGCCATTACACAGCCCTATACATTTTCTTGCCATATTGATAGTGCGTCTAATGAGCACTGTTACTATGGTGAAGGAAGAGGCCATGAACAGGTAAGTTATTTATTTAATTTTTTTACTTGTGTACTTTTCCTAGACTAACAGGGATTGTTCCTATTAGGGGGGCACTCACTAGACCACTAGCCATTATTACTGGAAATGTTTCATATTTGGACACTGTCTTAAAATGTGAGCACTGTCTCATATTTTGTTGTGGTGTTCTGCCATATTGGCTCACTATATTACTCCTGGATACAGTGTGATATTAAAGTGTATATTCTGGCATTTTTTTACATTGCATTATGTTATATTGTGGACATAGTATTGTATGATCTCTATTACATTTGAATGTGAGCTCTGGGGTACTTTTGCAGTGGCTAATCAGTGTTTTGTATTATAAACTGCTGTATTATATAAGGGATGTTTTATAAATAGTTTGTGAGTAAGGTCCTTTCTTTCAGTTTTTTTTGTATTGTCACATCCATATATTTATTATAAAGGTAACTGCGCAATGCTTTACAATATAGTGCTATATCAATGCCTGCATAATAATTTAGTTCCTTGTGGGGGGAGTGGAGACTTGTGTTTTGGGAAGCAGGGCAGTGTTGGGCAGTAATTAGGAGATGGGACAGGAGAGTACTGGTTCCTCTACTGAGACAAAAAGGCCCAGAGAGTATGAAATTATGGAGTCCACAATGGATTGTAGTTGAAAGTGATGGTCAGAGCAGTGCAGATTGGGAGCGATGGGAAAAATAGCTCTCATTAGCTGGGAGTCTGTGGGTATGTGGGGCTTAGGTCCAGGATGGGATTTAACCACAAAGGAAGGAAGACTTTGAAGGTGAAATCTGAGCTAATTAAATATCATTAAAAGAGGCATGCATATTCTAACTAGAATCTTAGTTGACCGTTGTTTTTTTTTTTTAAAGATCTACATGTTGTAATTCAGTATGTAACAAAATATTGAGGGGTTTCCTGTAATAAAGACCAGTCACTTGTGGAAAGATCCCTGGTCTGGTGTCTGCCCCCCTGTAGTTTTCTGCAGCCAGCTTGTAGCAAGGGGATCTGCTGTGTCCCACGCACAGCACTGCTCTCTGCACTGGGTATGTGCAACACAATAGCGTGGATTTACTTAAGGCAAATATACAAATTTCTATCATCCAATCATGTCCAATCATTTTTTTTTTCCTTGCACCTGATTGGGTATTTTTTACAAAGTGAAGCTCCATCGTATTCACTAAGCTCTGGGGCAAATTAGTTCAACTACACTTGCAAAGTGCACAGTCTATTTGGCTTTAGTAAATCCACCACAATGATAGTGTCACTGCTACCTGTACAAGGTTTAAAATTTGGTTATAATGCAGCACATTTGTTGGTGATGTTTGGACACTTGCTTGTTGCTGCCTATGTTATGTGTATGTGTCCCCATTGGGGAGATTAACCCTCACTAGATGTCATGGAGATTACTGTTACTGGGGCAGAAAGTGGGTTTTACTTTAAAATAAATAGAGGGTGACTCTTAAGATTATTCAGGAAAACCTGTTCTATAGAAGCTGTGCCCTAAAAAAGGCATGCAAAGGACAAACGTCTAGTCACCAGTACTGAACTTTAGGCTCCCGGCAGGTGACCTTCTTTCAAGTTATGGACTTGTCATACCTTGTTCTGTGCTGTGTCTTTGTGTGGAAGTGAACATCTTGATAGTGGCAGGACTTTGCTTCCTAATGTCCGTGCTGCCCACCTGATGACTAGTGGTTTGAGAACTGGTAGGGTAATGTTTTGGAAGCTGCAGGTGAAAAATAGGACACTCAGATCCACAGTATAAATGAAAAAGCAGGTAGGTGCATGCAATGCAGGTCCTGAATTACATTTTCCTCTTGAGCATGCAAAACAGTAGGGATATCACCATCATTCATTCTAAATCTACTGAGACTAGCAGTCACAGGCAGTAATGTCTCAAACAACAGATATTTAGCTAGGAGGCTGTAGGCTGAGAAGTGCCTAGGCACAGGAAGTAAACTGCTATTTTCAGGAGGGATTCAAGACAAAGAGCATCAATTAAGCACAGTTAACAATTCTAGATGTTCCCTACAACATAATATTTTTAAAACATTTTTGGTTTAGCCCTATTAAAGTGATTGTAATGCTTTTTTTTATTTTTTATTGTCTTTTCATAATATGTCATACTTACCTGCTCTGTGTAATGGTTTTGCACAGAGAAGCCCCAATTCTCCTCTTCTCGGGCACCCCACTGGGGCTCAAAGCTCCTCCCACCAACAGAGTGCCCCCATATCAAGCTTATGTAACCATAAGACACACTGAGCAGAGCTTAACCCTGCTCCTCGTTAACTTGTTAATGGTTACAATTTACAGCAGCAGTAACTCATGTCTCCCACTGCTTTATCTGAGCCACTGAAGAGGGAGAGAGCCGAGAGAGTCTAGGCGCTCATGTACATCGATGGCTCAGGTATGCATTTAGCTGGGGGGGGGGGGCTGCAGGGAGAACTTTGCCCAATCACAACAGACTGGGATTCGGTTGTAGTAGCAAAGAGCGCAGGCTTCCATGGTATGTGAAGCACCTCTGGGTGCCTGCGCTAGGTTCCCAATAGCAGCAGGTTTTTTTACCTTACTGCATAGAATGGTAAAAAACCTTCTGCTTTTACAACCACTTTAAGTCAACACACTAAAAGTGTTTGTACCCGCAGAAGTATTTAAGAAGTATTTAAATTCAAAATACTAACCACAACATATAAAGCCATTCACAACTCTGCCCCCAGCTACATCACCAATCTTGTCTCCAAATATCATCCAAATCGTCCTCTCCGCTCTTCTCAAGACCTCCTACTCTCAAGCTCTCTCGTCTCCTCCTCTCATGCTCGTCTCCAGGATTTCTCCAGAGCCTCTCCCATCCTCTGGAACTCACTACCTCCACCTGTCCGGCTATCCCCTACTCTTGCTACCTTCAAGCGATCCCTGAAAATTCATCTATTCAGGAAAGCCTATAACGTCTCTAACTAATCTTTTACCACTTCCTTTAGCTCATTCCCCACAGTTACAACCCTTTGTACCACCTGCCCCACCCTATTAGATTGTAAGCTCTTCAGAGCAGGGCCCTCTTAACCTCCCTGGTGGTATTCCCGAGTCTGGCTCGGGGTGGATTTTTCATACCAAAAGCGGTATCCCCGAGCCAGACTCGGGCTTGCATCGCAGGATCCAGGAAGAGTTTACTTACCTTGTCCCCTGGATCCTGCGATGTCTCTCCGCTGTGATCGGCGAGCCGCTGTGTCTCGCTCGATTCACAGTGCCGAGCTCCGTTCCCTGCGAACGTTGCGACGCACGGGGACGGAGTTCGGCGGTAAATTCAAAAGTGAAACACACAGTACAGATACAGCATACTGTAATCTTACAGATTACAGTACTGTATCAAATAACTACACATCCCCTTTGTCCCTAGTGGTCTGCCCAGTGTCCTGCATGCAGTTTTATATATATAAAACTGTTCTTTCTGCCAGGAAACTGGAGATTGTCCATAGCAACCAAAACTGTCTCTTTACATCAAAAGTGGCTTTAGACCAGCTAGAAAAAAGCAATAATAAATTATAATCACTTGCAGAATTGAGCGATAGTGATTTGTGAGGAGATCCGTCATCAAACACTAAAAGTAACAAAAGCTACAATTCTGCAACTGAGCAAATTTCAGTGTTTTTGATTTGATTACATTATTATATAATTTTTATTATTATTATATTATTATTTGTTATCATTATTTATAGTTATTTATTATATTATAATTTTTTATTTCGTTTTTCAAACTTTATCATACCCGGGATGTCTACTGACTCTTGTTTGGACAGATTTAAGTGAGTTATTCCTAAGAATTACAGGCCTACAATATAAAACGCCAAATTTCTGTGCAAAATAATGGTACCGCTTTCAGCACCTAAAATCTGAAATAATCATACCGCCAGGGAGGTTAATCCTCCTGTATTTTATTGTATTATAGCTGTATTGTCTCCCTTTTATAATGTAAAGTGCTGCGTAAACTGTTGGCGCTATATAAATCCTGTATTATAATAATAATAATAATAACACACAAGTAGTCCTTATGCAGTTTGTATAGCACTTATTCATAATCACTTGTCAAGATGTTCACTATACGTAGAATACAACTTATTAAATGGCAACAAGATATATAAATATCATATAAGTGGCAAACAATGCATGATTAAACAACATACAGCTTAGCAATTCTAAGATAAAGTTTATTCACTTCAGCCCCGGAAGGAATTTCCCCCTTAATGACCAGGCCATTTTTTTGCGATACGGCATTGCATTAGTTTAACTGACAATTGCGCGGTCCTGCGACATGGTACCCAAACAAAATTGACATCCTTTTTTTTCCCACAAATAGAGCTTTCTTTTGGTGGCATTTGATTACCTCTGCGGTTTCTATTTTTTGCACTATAAACAAAAAAAAGCGTCAATTTTGAAAAAAAAAAACAATATTATTTAGTTTTTGCTATAATAAATATCCCCAAATTAAAAAAAAAAAATTCTTCGTCAGTTTAGGCTGATATATATTCTACTACATTTTTTTGGTAATAAAAATCGCAATAAGCGTATAGTCACTGGTTTGCGCAAAAGATATAACGTCTACAAAATGGGGATAGATTTATTGCATTTTTTTTTACTAGTAATGGCGGTGATTGGCAATTTTTATCGGGACTGAGACATTGTGGCGGACAGATTGGACACTTTTGATACATTTTTGGGACCATTGACATTTATACAGCGATCAGTGCTATAAAAATGCACTGATTACTGTGTACATGTCACTGGTAGGGAAGGGGTTAACACAAGGGGGCGATCAAGGGGTTAAGTGTATTCCCTCAGTGTGTTTCTTACTGTGGCAGGATGTGACTGACTGGAGGTGAAGCCAGATTGTTGTTCCTAACTCGTAGAAACAGGCGATCTGTCTCTCCTCTCCTGACAGAACCGGGATTTGTGTGTTTACACACACAAATGTCCGTTCTGCCTCTTGTGCCCGCGGTCACGAGTGGCCAGAGGTCATCGCGACTGCCGGCCACGCGCATCGGCTTCCCGCCGTGCAGCCTGCTCTAGCTGTTTAAAGGGCCGACGTAGAGCTACGGCGATTTGCGGGAGTGAGCCGACCTGCCACAGTATATTGACGGCTAGTGGATATTAGGAACAATATCAAGTTGTGAATTGCCATGCTAGAACATTCCAAAGAAATAGCGTTATGAAAAATATCGCCAGTAGCTCTGATGAAATCAGTCATAAGAATACATACAGTATGCCACCTGACCTAAATGATAAAATGTTACAATTTCCAAAAGTATATTAAGAGTGTTATACAAAAGGTGTAACTCTCACACTTTCTTTGCAAACTTGTATTTCATTTAAATGACCAAGCAGATTCATAAGTTTTTTTCATCAATAGACTGGCAAAAATGAATGTTGGTTTACCATATTAGGGCTAATATACAGTACAGTATTATTTTATAATTGCAAAGCAAAGTGCACAGCTGTATTTTATTGGTTTTCCATGCAGCTTTGAGGATGTAAAATTGTATTTGGTCTTTTTGCTTCAGCATTCAGGAAAATGATGCTGTGCAATAAATGACAGGCCCTCAAGCTAGACAGTACCATGTGCACCCATACTGTCAAGTGCTCAGTGCAAATTCAAAGTGAGACACAGTATCTTCTATCCCTCACAGTGAGGCAAGCATTGGTCTGTCTCTGCAGGAAATTTTCCTTTCACTCTATTAAACAGCATGGACTTCTGTGATGATAATCCACTGGGACTTTTCACAGTGATTCAGTAAGTAATCAGACTTACTTCAATGTGTCATTTATATTAATTTGTGAAATATGGTTTAAATGCTATGGAGTTACTGAATTATCAATTACTTGAAACCGCACACTCAAAAACGTTGCTAGAAACTTTTTAAAGGCTTATTTAAATATAGCTTGTTTTTCTGCTCTGTAAATAGCATGAGCGCCCTTGCATATTATTTCAAAGTTTCATAATTAGAGTGCTGGTGTGATGGATCTATAAATTTGTTCACATCGTTTTTTTTTGCCTATTTCAAGTGTAGCAGTTCTCTTTGATGTCTGCCAATGTTTTAACTTGTAGAAGATTGTCGAACAAATGAAACTAGCATAAATGTATTTTCAAGTTTAGTTCAGTTCACTTTACAATTTATAAAAATAACTTCCGTTAATAAAGCAAGTAATTTGATGATTTTTTTTTATTGTGAATTAAAGAAAATGTGCACACCAATATAATATTTGCTTTATATATTTTTTTTATATATATATTTTTCTATTATCCTTATCAATGTCTAATTATTTAGCTGCAGTTATTGAAGTAAATTTATAATGAATTAGGAATTATTAGGAATTATTAAATGTTGCAGCTACTTTGTCATATTTAAATGTATGATGTTTTACCTTGGGTAGATATTCATATCTATGCAACGTCGCTCATTTATGATCTGTGGTTTTTCAGTACTCTCTTTGTGTTGGAAAACATCTGAAGGTCAAATCTAATTACTCATAATGGGATAATGCTTTGATAATGTTTTTGGAGCACATCAGAGTGGCATGCTGCTATGTGAGAAGCCCATTGTATATAGACCATCATAGTAGTTAAATGTGAAATTTCTTTTTGTTGGATGTCTGAATTACAAAACAAATGTATAGACATATAATTGGGATATGTTAGATTTATAAAAAGTATTAGTGAAAGCAGTATTAATTCAAACATACATTGATATTTATTTAAAACCTGACATTCAAATTTGGGACGTAATATTATTTTATAAAAGTGGTTGGTGTGTTTCTATAAATGCCCTTGATACATATCTCATCAGGTTTGCATCTCACTATAATACCCAGGGAAAAAAAATGAACACCGTATTTGCTTGAACATTTATCATGTTTAGTGGGACAGACAATGTCTGACTCTAATTGTTTTTGTCATTTTAGTCACTGTGCATGTCGCCACGGGCAAATTATATTGATAATCTTTACATAGTCATAAGCCAGTTTTGTGTGGCTGTGAGCAGCTTTTGATATGGACTGCCTATTTCATGTTAAAGGGTAATGTGCCATTGCAAGCCAATCTCCTCAGAGCCACCAGAGCAGAAAGTTATGTAGAATGACAAAAAGTTGATATCATATAGGACAGCTTAGTGTAGGACAAAGTCATTCACCTATCAATATACCTTGACTGATAATCATTTCAAGGCAACTTGCAACTCTATATATAACAAATGTGTTACTGGACGTAACTATGTCATTGCTTCTGTCAACACATATGCATTTAGGATATCATTGTTTATAGCTAATGAAATGTACTGATTATAAACCAAAAAACTTATGTATTTGATCAGTGTACTGCTGTTTCACTATAAAGGATTTTTTTAAACTATTGAGTAAAATCCAAAATAATTTTGGATATGTAAACAAAAACACTCTGACTTTCAAGTCATATGCTAATTAATGTATCATTATCTCTTAACCTGTTCTCATTCGTGCTATAGCCGAATGACGGCTACAGCGCGGACCTACATTGCGGGGAGGCTGTCAATAGACGTCCTCCCCTTTGCTCCCCGCGCGCTCTGTTTACTGAGTCAATGAGACTTGGGTGATCACAGATCGGAGTAAGGGGCCGATCCTAGCCTCTTACCATGTGATCAGCTGTCAGCCAATGACAGCTGATCACCTAATGTAAACAGAAGATCTGTAATCATTTTTTTTTTGATCACTGGCTTCTGTGTAAGGGACATCGGTCCCTAAGAGAAAGAGGCACAGCCGCCTCATCTGTGCCCACCAGTGCCACCTGCCAGTGCCCACACAGTGCATGTGTGCCCACCAGTGTATATCAGTGCCACCAATCAGTGCCAACTATCAATGCCCAGGAGTGCCACCTATGAATGCCCACCAGTGGTGCCAATCAATGCCTCATCAGTGCCACCTAGCAGTGCTCCCTATCAGAAAAAAATTATAAAAATTTCATTTGGGTACAGTGTAGCATGACCGCGCAATTGTCGTTCAAAGGGTGACAGCGCTAAAAGCTGAAAATTGGTCTGGGCAGGAGGGGGGTTTAAGTGCCCAGTAAGCAAGTGGTTAATATCTAAGCATTAATGGCCTTCATCAGAAATTCTATAGAGGAATCATGTTGTATAATGATATAGCATATGGGCATTTTGATACAGGATACTGATTATCAATAGAAAATAAAATGCGATACATCACACTGTTGTAAGGACTATATATATGTGAGTTAAAATATAAATGAAAAATCTGCTGCTGTGCACATGAATAAAAGAACCCTGTAGAGCAGCTGATTAGAAAAAAATAATTGCTGCTACAAACATGTATTACAAATACTACTATATTACTGTTAAACAAAATAAATGCAGCAGTAGCATTATAGGCGACTATGCTGGAATGATAGTTTACCCCTACTGTTATTAACAGTTATTATTCCTTGTCATATCATTTACAGTATAAATATCCCTAGTTCTGTCCCCACAATGGCCATACCCATGATCAATCTGATTCTGAAAGGAGACCCCAAAGGCCCTAACGTATGATGCATGCTTATCATCCAAGCAGTCAGCATACTTGAAAGTATATTTCGAAAATTGTGTGGGAGTTCATAGATTAACAAAAATGCCAGAAGTCAGGAGATATTGATGTTTTGACCATAAGTGTTATGGAGGTTGAAAGTTTGAAAGGGAGAGAGAGAGAGTATCAGTAAGAACAAAAATAGCTGGACAGTACACTATCCATGCGAGCCACAGTCATGTGGAAAAAGAAATGTTAGAATGTTTTTATCCTTGGGAAGACAAAATTGCTAAAAAGAAAAAAATTATTACAAATTACTATTCTGTTAATTACAAAAAAATTAACAGAATCACGGAAAGCAGATTAGTTAAGCATGCATTTGACCATACTTTTCACAACAGTTGCCCTTTATTGCCATTTTAACAGTTCTACTTTTTAAATATTCCAATAACACTATTCCCAATGCACATGTTCCTGTAAGGCTCTTTTCACACTAAGGCAGTTTTCAGGCATTTTAGCGCTAGAAATAGCACCTGTAAAGCACCTGAAAACTGCCTCCCTTGCCGCTCGAATGTGAAAGCCAGAGTGCTTTCACACTGGGGCGGTGCACTTGCAGGACGTTAGAAAAAGTCCTGTAAGCAGAATCTTTGGGGCAATGCTCCCAAAACGCCCTGCCCATTGAAATGAGCGCCTGAAAGCGATTCGGAAGCGCCAAAACACTGGCAGTTTTAACCCCTTCCTCGGCCGCTAGCGGGGGTTAAATGTGCTAAAATGAGCGGCACTTTAACGCTGCTGCGGGCCCAGTGTGAAAGTAGCCTAAAAGTGGCTGTTTAAAAGTGGGTGCTGAAGCGACCAATGGCTGGAACTGTGAACAATCAGAGCAAGAGATGTCACCAGCACACCATGGGTCTCCAAAATTGTGTCCAAAGCTTTATTCAGCGATCACATCGTAACAGCAAACAGCAACGTTTCAGAGCCACGCAGGACTCCTATATGGTCACATACCGGATGAAGGGGTCCTGCTTGGGTCCAAAACATTGCTGTTTGCTGTAAGGATGTGATGGCTGAGTAAAGTCTTTGACCCAATTTTGGAGACCCATGGTGTGCTGGTGACATCTATTGCTCTTACTTTTTAAATATGTCTCATGGTTTCTTAAGCCCCATACACATGATAGGACTTTGTAAAAACTTTCCCTTGGATTTTTGTACAAAGGGCGTTGGCCATAAGTTTGTATTGCATACAGACAGCAGGACTTTTCCAGCCAACTTTCACCAAATCACGTGGTTTTTTCAGGTCTTTACCACCACCCTTTGGTCAACTTCTGTATTGTCTGATATTGTGTCAATCTCGTCACTTTTAACGGCGAGATTGACACCTTGTGAGCTGGATTCACACTGTTGCAGGGATCCGACTTGGATCCCGCCAATGCCAGGCACAGTGTTTGGTATGAATCTTGAGGCGAAACTCCACGCCAAATTTTAAATAAAAAAGGGCATGGGTTCCCCTCCAGGGGCATACCAGGCCCTTAGATCTGGTATGGCTTTTAAGGGGAACCCCTACGCAGAAAAAACGGCATTGGGGTCCCCCCAAAATCCATACCAGACCCTTATCCGAGCACGCAGCCTGGTCCGTCAGGAAAGGGGGTGGGGACGAGCGAGCAACCCCCCTCCTGAACCGTACCAGGCCGCATGCCCTCAACATGGGGGGTGGGTGCTTTGGGGGAGGGGGGGCCCTGCGGCCCCCCCACCCCAAAGCACCTTGTCCCCATGTTGATGAGGACAAGGGCCTCTTCCCGACAACCCTGGCCGTTGGTTGTCGGGGTCTGCGGGCGGGGGGCTTATCGGAATCCAGGAGCCCCTTAATAAGGGGGCCCCCAGATCCTGGCCCCCCACCCTATGTGAATGAGTATGGGGTACATCGTACCCCTACCCATTCACCTAGGGAAAAAAGTGTCAATAAATAAACACAGTACACAGGTTTTTAAAGTAATTTATTAGGCAGCTCCGGGGGTCTTCTTCCGACTCGGGGGTCTTCTTCCGACTTCTGGGTCTTCTTCCAACTTCGGGGTCTCTCCGGCGTCTTCTTCCGGTGTCCGGTTATTCTCCGTTCTCTCTTGCCTCTTCTCCCGGTGTCCGGATCTTCTGCCGGCTCCTCCGCTATCTTCTTCCACTCTTTTGCTAGCGGTGGCCTGGACTTCTGGATCGTCTTCTTTTCTCTTCTCTTCTTCCGATGTTGACATGACGCTCTCAGCTGGAATGCTCTCTGAGCGCTCCGCAATGGACTTATATAGGCGGTGACCCCGCCCCTTATGAGGTCACAGTCCCGAGGCATGCTGGGACTGTGACATCATATGTGGGTGTGGTCATGTCATCCAGATTCCAATAAGCCCCCCGCGCGCAGACCCCGACAACCAACGACCAGGGTTGTCAGGAAGAGGCCCTTGTCTTCATCAACATGGGGACAAGGTGCTTTGGGGTGGGGGGGCCACAGGGTGCCCCCTCTCCCAAAGCACCCACCCCCCATGTTGAGGGCGTGCGGCCTGGTATGGCTCAGGAGGGGGGTCTGGTATGATTTTTGGGCGGACCCCCACACCGTTTTTCGGCGTAGGGGGTTCCCCTTATAATCCATACCAGACCAAAGGGCCTGGTATTCCCCAGAGGGGAATTCCCTCTCGTGCCCGCCGCAGTAGGAAAATGTGTTTTTCCTATTGCAGCCAGTGCGAGATGTACAGTACCCTGTCGCCGAGAACCAGCGGGATCAGATCGCGCTGGAAACATTCTCGCGGCTGCGTACTGTAGTTTGTGCAAAAGTCCGATGCTTTTGTGTACACACGATCGGACTTTTCTCCATCGGACTTTTGTTGCCGGAAAGTTTGTGCGTTCGCACAGCCAACAAAAGTCCGATGGAAACAGAAAAAGTTTGTCCGATTGAGCGTACACGCGGTCGGATGTTGCTTCAAAACAGCTAATTTGCATGTTTGTCAAAAAGTCTGATCGTGTGTACGGGCCTTTAGACACAACTATCTTCCTTTTACTTAATATCTTCCAGCACAATGTTAATTCTCAAATAGCTGTGCAGATATCTACATATCTTGTTACAAATCCATTCCACAGAGGATTGGAAAGCATTGTGTAGATGCAGAAAATCAACTTGAAAACGTGTCTGGTAATCAATGGAAATTTCAATTATTTATATTTGCAGCTTGATAACAGACAAGGGTTTTGGTGATACTATGGTTTCTACAACATATTCATTTTAACTTTTTGCTCTTGGGTAATATGTAAGCAAAACACACTGATTTTGAAGTCGCATTGTAACATTTCATTTAGCATTTAGAGCAGTGAAATCTATCTACAAAATATGTTGTACATTTGCAGCCTGCAGCAGTTTCCGAAGAGACTAAATAATCTCTTAGGGTTGAATTTTGCCTGTACTATGTTTTTCCACCTTCTGTTTATAAGTGGACTACAGAATTAAAGTTGGAAGAATTCATAATTTTTTTAAATATTATACATTATGTACAAGAGTCTCTAAAGTATAACTCTACACAAACCCACTTGTATAAAAGATTTCTCAAATGAATGTGGCCCATGAGCAGCACAATGTACACATCAATATCTGTAGGATGCCAACAAAAGCCAGGGGTCAGGGACAAAGTAAGAGCAGGAGTTACATGAGAAGCAGCACCCCAGTAGGAAATCAGCAATGTGAGTCCTAGAAGACACAGAGGAGAAGACCGTTGGAGAGACAGTTTTGATTTGTCATTGATGGAGTCACCAAGCAGGCAGGTAAGTATAGTTTCCCTATAACAATTCATATAATAATTTTTGAGTGGACTATAGTGGCGGTAATGTTCTACTGGAGTTTGTCTTTAGAGAGTATGTAAACCCAACATTTCATAGTCCTGATATAAGCTTGCTGTACCATGTACTTGTATGATAGAATATCCTGTTACTTTGTATTAATTCCTTTGTTTGAAATCCCTTCTGTTCCTGTGAGTCCCTCTGCTCTCCTATTAAAAACTAACCACGCTAAGCAGGAGAACACACTGTGGTCAGTTCTCTAGCTATGCTGGGAACTCAGCCTGCTCTCCTCCAAAGATCAGATTTGTCCTGCCATGCACCCCCCCCCCCCCCCCCGCCGGGCCATTCACTGAAAAGATGCTTCCCCTCCCCCAGCTCTTATGCATCAGAACAGAACAGAGGGAATGCAATCACTTAAAAAAAGGGAAAAAAAGGAATTTATATATTTGATCTATCTATACACAAATGTTTTGCCTTTTATTTCTATTTTAAACTGAATGAGTTGTTTTACAAGGTGATCCTTTACAATCACGTTAAGCCTCGTTTGACCTAAAAACACTGTTTAGGATACACTTTGTACCTTTATATGGAACAGTATAAATCTCATACTCATTTTTTGCGCCTTTTAAACTTAAAGTTTGCATGTTCTTCCTGTGTCTGCAAGGGTTTCCTCCAAGCACTCGGGTTTCCTCCCATGCTCCAAAGACATGCTGGTAGGTTAATTGTCTTCTGTCTAAAATGGCCCTAGTATGTATATGTATGAATGTAAGTTAGGGACCTTAGATTTTTAGCTCTTTGGGGGCAGGGACTGATGTGAATGTACAATAAATATGTAAAATTGTGAAAATTCACTTTGCAAGGAATACCCAATTACCTGGAAGGACACAAAGAAAAAGAAGCTGTACGTTTGCTCGTATGTTACTGGATGATGGAAGCTAGCAGAGCTTCACCTCATTCACAAAGCTAAGAACATCAGTAAATCGTCCCTAATATGTGTTTTCAGCTTATGGAACCTAATTCACAAATGAAGCTACTCATTGGGCTCCTTATATATTTTTGAAATCCACCAACTGTCAACCCTACAGTTCGATATAAATTTTGTATGCCGGATTATTTAAGGAGTGGGAGAGAAAGCAGTGCATGCGTTAAATGTTTGCAGGTTTGAGGCCCATTAAGAATTAATCTCTGTTGAAGGATAACCAGCTGAAACATTTTTACATGATGTATTTGCATACAAGAAATAGATATGTTCAGTAGTAATAAAAGAAAGCATTGTTTGCATAACAATGTAGGATGTCTTACAGTAATAAAACCATTAATGAGTGTTCATCATATACTGTATGTAGTGCTAAAGAAAGAAAAAAATTAAAGCCAAACTCTGGGCAAATAAAAATGTAAACACTGCAAGGGTTAATTGCTTGTTTATGTCTAGGGGAATAATAAAAAGTAATATACTCAACCAATCCTTTGGTCCTCCCTTCAGCTAGACCAGCCCCTGCAGCTACTGCACCCCCAAGCTCTAGTGAGCTAGAGTCCTGATACCATCAAGATCAGATGAGGGTCCATAGCCCTGCTCTGGATGTAAGGACATTGAGGGACATACCACTGTTTGATTGCAATTACTTGGGTGGGGGGGTGGAAGGTGGAGGATCAGGTAAGTAAAACTGTTTCCCCTCTCCTCTTTACAAAGCAAGCAATTAAAGTGATTGTAAAGCCTAGAATTATGTTTTATTAAAATAAAAAACATGTTATACTTACTTGCTTTATCCAATGCTTTTGCACAGAGCAGCCCCGAATCTCTTCTTGTGGGGTCCCTCACCAATGCTCCACCCTCGGATATATGCAAAAAATGTGTAGCGCTAAAAACAACAAACTATCTTAAAAACAGTAAGTTAAAAAGGCCTGAACATAAATAGTAATAAACACAAATAAATGTATCACATATAAAGTAGTTCAAATGGGCAGACAGTGAGTTAGAACGAAATGGGTCACTCCCAAAAGTGAGGTGAGGAGCGCCTTCACCAAAATACAGCAGAAAAGTATTGGAAGGTGTTAATCTGCAGTCACTTAAAAAGTCTCATTACTATATTGAATTCTCATATCACACCACTGTGTCTTTTCAAAACATGCAGTGCCCTTGGATGTTACAGATGGGAGCTTACCGGAGGGTTTGAACCCAAAACAGCGTATGCTGTGAGGGTCAAACCGGCTTTTATTGCACCCTGGCAATGGTGGGAAGATCTTGACAGTCTGATGGTATTGAAAGAAGCTGATCTAAAAGCATATCTTCTCCACCCGTATTAATGGATCTCTCCACAAAAGGTTCATAAGGGTAAAAAAGGGACTACATAGTGTGATACCGTAGACACCGTAATTTATTAAAAATCAAAGAAATACACTTACATGAAGAAGTTGATAAAAAAGCGCTTGTATATAAAAGGGGCGGTAGTGGAGTCCTCCCGACGCGTTTCGTCTGAATAGACTTCGTCTTGGGGTGCCCTCCACTACAGCCCAACTCCCTAATATAGGGACTGTATTCATCTTGATGTGACTCCAGCCCGTTCAATTCCGAAAACCGCAACTTCCGGGTTGTCCAAGATGGCGGACCCGCGTGCGTTCCAGACCTCGCCATCTTGGACAACCCGGAAGTTGCGGTTTTCGGAATTGAACGGGCTGGAGTCACATCAAGATGAATACAGTCCCTATATTAGGGAGTTGGGCTGTAGTGGAGGGCACCCCAAGATGAAGTCTATTCAGACGAAACGCGTCGGGAGGACTCCACTACCGCCCCTTTTATATACAAGCGCTTTTTTATCAACTTCTTCATGTAAGTGTATTTCTTTGATTTTTAATAAATTACGGTGTCTACGGTATCACACTATGTAGTCCCTTTTTACCCTTATGAACCTTTTGTGGAGAGATCCATTAATACGGGTGGAGAAGATATGCTTTTAGATCAGCTTCTTTCAATACCATCAGACTGTCAAGATCTTCCCACCATTGCCAGGGTGCAATAAAAGCCGGTTTGACCCTCACAGCATACGCTGTTTTGGGTTCAAACCCTCCGGTAAGCTCCCATCTGTAACATCCAAGGGCACTGCATGTTTTGAAAAGACACAGTGGTGTGATATGAGAATTCAATATAGTAATGAGACTTTTTAAGTGACTGCAGATTAACACCTTCCAATACTTTTCTGCTGTATTTTGGTGAAGGCGCTCCTCACCTCACTTTTGGGAGTGACCCATTTCGTTCTAACTCACTGTCTGCCCATTTGAACTACTTTATATGTGATACATTTATTTGTGTTTATTACTATTTATGTTCAGGCCTTTTTAACTTACTGTTTTTAAGATAGTTTGTTGTTTTTAGCGCTACACATTTTTTGCATATATCCATTTGTCTGGCAACGATTCTAGTTGTGGTGTGAGCAGCTCATACGATTATATGATTTTCTATGATCATTTAGAGTAAGCGCAAATTTAATATTGGTGCAAATTTTTAATGCTCCACCCTCCTCCTCTTCTCTGTGGGGCCCCATAGCAAGCGGCTTGCTATGAGGGATCACCAGTGGGCTCACTCCAACCATGCTGCCTGTGTCCATAGACATACACAGTGTAGCCAAGCCCCACCCCTGCTTCCTCCTCATAACATTTAATTGACTATGAATGGCTTCTGCTGCTTCCCAAGTTCCTGTGTGAAGAGGCATAGAGGGGAAAGAAAGACTGCAGCAGGTCACAGTGTTTTCAATGACAGGCTCAGGGAAGTGTTTAGAAGGCGGAGGGAAATAATTAGTGGGGTGGTTTTTTTTTTTTTTACCTTAATGCAGGAAGAGCATTAAGGTATAAAAAGACCCAGCCTCTAGACCCACTTTAACCCTTGCAGTGCAGGCACAGCCCCACTGCAAGGGATATTTTGTTTTCTTACTCAGAGTTTAAGGGCTTTAAGGCTTTATGCTTAAGGGTATTAAGGCTTTATGCAAAGCATTTTTAAACACTTTTCCCCCCTGAAAATAAAGGGCAAATCATGTGCGCATGTTATATGCCGATATTTTACCTGGGCTGCCTCAGAGGGGGGGTGAGCGCTACCGGATTACACAAAATGGGGATCTCCTGTTTACTCGGCGGCCACTGTAATTCGAAGTGCCGCCTCCTAGACTGGCCCCTCTGATAGACTTCACATGTCCCGGTATTGGACCAGTGTTCTGTCTATCATAGGAGCCAGTCCAGGAGGAAGGACTTTGTATTATAGTGGTCACCGAGTAAACATGAGATCCCTGTTCTCAGGCTGCATTGATGGGCAATGGTGAGGCTGCAGATGGGCACTGATCAGGCTGCACTGATGGGCAATGATAAGGCTGCAGATGGGCACTGATCAGGCTGCATTGATGGGCACTAGTGAGGCTGCAGATGGGCACTGATCGGGCTGCATTGATGGGCAATGGTCAGGCTGCAGATGGGCACTGATCAGGCTGCATTGATGGGCACTGGGGAGGCAGCAGATGGGCATTGATCAGGCTGCATTGTTGGGCAATGGTGCGGCTGCATTGATTGGCAATGGTGAGGCTGCATTGATGGGCAATGGTGAGGCTGCAGATGGGCACTGATAAAGCTGCATTGAAGGACATTGGACACTGATCCTTATTTTGCTTCTAAGTTCTTTATTTAACGACTTCAATACAGGGCACTTTCGCTTCCTTCCTGCCCAGGCCAATTTTCAGCTTTCAGCGCTGTCACTTTTTAAATGACAATTCCGAAAATTTTGAAACAAAAGGTTTTCTTTGTTTTTGTTATAAAATTTTGTAAATAAGTATGTTTTCTCCTTCACTGTTGGGCACTAATAAGCTGCACTGATGGGCACTGATAAGACAGCACCAATGAGATGACACTGATGGACACTGACGATGGGCACTGATAGGTGACACTGATGGGCACTGATAGGCAGCACTGATAGGTGGCACTGATATGTGGCACTGATGGGCATTGATAGGTAGCACTGATGGGCACTCCTAGGTGACACTGGGCACTGAAAGGCTGCACTGATGGGTACCGATAGGCAGCACTGATGGGCACTGAAAGGCTGCACTGATGGGCATTGATAGGCAGCACTGATGGGCACTCATAGGTGGCACTGATAGGCGACACTGGGCACTGAAAGGCTGCACTGATGGGTACTGATAGGTGGCACTGATGGGCACTGAAAGGCGGCACAGATGGGCATTGATGGACACTGATGGCTGGCACTGATATATTTCATTGATAGGCATCACTGGTAGCACTGGCAGGCATTTTTCATTGGCACTGATTGGCAGCTGCCTGGGCACTGATTGGCATTTCCCTGGTGGTCTAGGGTGGCATACCTGGTGGTCCAGTGTGGTGGCCATCCCTGGTGGTTCTGGCGACATCCTGGTGGTCCTGGGCGGCCATCCGAGGGGGGCTGCAGTGATAAAAAATCAGGACAGACCCCCCCCGTCAGAAGAGCAGCCACTAGGGTTTCCTCTACTCGCATCTGTCAGACGCGAGTGAGGAAAATCCGATCACCGGCTCTTCCTGTTTACATCGTGATCAGCCGTGATTGGATAAGGCTGATCATGTGGTAAAGAGTCTCTGTCAGAGACTCTTTACCTAGATCGGAGTTGCGGTGTGTCAGACTGACATGTCACAATAACGATCGACGTGCTGCGCGCCCCCGGCTTGATATCCTGGCAATTTCATATGATGTCCAGTCAGGATATCGCAACCACTTTCATTTTGCTATATGGTGGGTGGCAAGTGGTTAACCACTTGCCAACCACACTATAGCAAAATGATGGTTACAGCGTGGTCAGCCAGTTCTGGGAGGGCTTCATATGAGGGCTTCATATGACAACGTGGTCTTCAGAAACTATTTTTTATAAAATAATTGGTCTTTCTTCATTTGTTTAGCAAAAAGTAAAAAAACTCAATGGTGATTAAATACCACCAAAAGAAAGCTCTATTTGTGTGAAAGAAATGATACAAATTTCATATGGGTACAGTGTTGCATGACCGCGCAATTGTCATTCACATTGCGACAGCGCTAAAAGCTGAAAATTGGCTTGGGCGGGAAAGGGGTAAAAGAGAAAATAATCTGCGCTAAGTGTCGTTATCTAAAATCAGTGATTAATGATTAATAGACAGCTGCACTCACTGTAGTGCACATCTCAATACTTAGACATAACAATCAAAAACATGTGTTGAGCTGTAAATATACTCAAACCGTGCCCAGGCCAATTCTGACATTACTTTCTACATGTAAAATTCATAATTTTTTTGCTAGAAAATTACATAGAACCCCCAAACATTATATATATATATATTTTAAGCAAAGACCCTAGAGAATACAATGGCGGTCATTGCAACTTTTTATCTCGCGCGGTATTTGCGCAGCAATTTTTTTAACGCTTTTTTTTGGAAAAAAAACATGCTTTAAAAAAAAAACATTAAAGTTAGCCCAATTTTTTTGCACAATGTGAAAGATGAAGTTATTCCGAGTAAATAGATACCTAACATGTCACACTGAAAAATTGCACACACTCGTGGAATGGCGCCAAACTTTGGTACTTAAAAATCCCCATAGATAACGCTTTAAAATTTTTTACTGGTTACATGTTTCGAGTTACAGAGGAGGTCTAGGGCTAGAATTATTTCTCTCTCTCTAACGTTCGCGGCGATACCTCACATGTGTGGTTTGAACACCGTTTTCATATGTGGGCAGGACTTACTTATGCGTTCGCTTCTGCGTGCGAGCACACGGGGACAGGGACACTTTAAAATTTTTTTTTTTTTTTTATTGTTAATTTGACTTTTATTTTTTTAGTTTGACATTTACAAAAAAAAAAAATTTTGATCACTTGTATTCCTATTACAATGAATGTAAACATCACTTGTAATAGGAATATGGCACGATCGGTCCTTTTTACAGTGAGATATGGGGTCAATAAGACCCCACATCTCACCTCTAGGCTGGGAAGCCTAAAATTAAAAAACAAAACAAAACGATCACCGCTTCCCAGCGGAAGCAGCGCTGTTTTTTTTTAATGCAAAGGCCGGGCGTGACGTCATAACATCGCGCCCGGCCTCCGAACAATCATAGAGACTCCGGCAACCATCTGGTCTGCCGGAAATCTCTATGATCACCATCCGGGGCTGGCGGATCCTCTGTCCAACTCACCGATGGAAGCGGTGAGTCGGTACAAGCACCGTAGGGCGGCGGGAGGCGTCCCCTCCCGCCGCCCGTAAGAACGATCAAGCGGCAGAACAGCCGCTATGATCATTCTTATGGTGTAGGGAATCGCCGGCTGAAAAAGCCGATATCTGAATGTCTGTAGCTACAGGTATCATTCAGATATAGCCCCGCAAAGTCGAGGACGTCCCAGGACGCCCTCCGGACACGAAGTGGTTAAATCATTAAAATCATGTAGTGCTCATACACAGATGAGAATAAAGTGCTATAAGTGCAACAAAGGAAATTCATCCATATATACATGTAAAGCTGTAAACCTGTGCATTCATAAAATATATTATTTAATAAAGTGTCAAATAAGGTATACAGATTGAATATTTTCAATCAAAGTACCAATTATTCCTGTGAAGGAAGGGTTACTTGCATACCCATGGTGAGGAGTGTTGCCCGCTAATGCATGGCTAGACCTCGTTTGGGGACTCCTCATCTGGTAAGTGTCCATTCACTATTATATATGGTGGAGTAAGGACAAGGGGTCACTTGTTTCATCGTCTATTCCGATCGTGTGTATGCCTCATCTGACTTTTTTTTTCGAAAATTCTGATGGACCTAGGAATGTAACATGTTCTAAATATTTCAGACGGAACCAATTCCTATCGGGAAAACCGCTCGTCTGTAAGCTGTTCCCACAGACCAAAAATGACGCATGCTCTGAAGCAAGTACGAGACGGAAGCTATTGGCTACTGGCTATTGAACTTCCTTTTTCTAGTCCCGTCGTACGTGCTGTACGTCACCTCGTTCTGGACGGTCTGACTTTGGTCGGACTTTGGTGTGACCGTGTCTATGCAAGACAGCTTGAGCGGAATTCCGTCTGAAACTCCGTCGGAAAAACCTTTATTCAGTTTATTCTGACGGCAAAATCAGTCGTGAGTACAGGGCATAACAGTGTATGGGGGGTTGCTGTTCAATAAAGTTCATTCACACCAAAATTGAATGTTGAAAGCAAACTAAATTTTGAGTTACTTTTGAATGACGTTCATCAAGTCATTGAATGCACTGAGAATATTCATACAAATGTTTGTACAAACATTCATTTGACAGTATACTAATGTATAGCCAGCTTAACTGATTCATAAAATATTGATATCATGATATATTTTACATAATATATCAAGCAGCTAGGATGGAGCCCCAGCATGCAGGAGGAGGGAGAACACAAGCATCTAACACATTCAAAAGTGTGTAGGATTTGAAGATTCTGTTTTTTTCCCATTAAATACAGTACTGCTTTGACTTTTTGTTACCTCATCTTATTTGTATTTCTGTGCTGCTAAACTCATCTAGCCTCTATCAGCCACTTTTTGTTTTCATGCATGAACAGTGGACCATGTCTTTACAACATCTGTAGTCTCCACCTTGGTGCATTTGACAGGGTGACAATGCAAGAGTCCAATTATATGACAGTAGTCACCCCATAACAGGAAGTGCCTGAACAAACACCTTCATTACAGGATCACCAGGTGTTATTTTAATGCATATTTTAAAAGGTTGAAAACATTTTGTAAAACTGCATTAATATGTTAAAGCTTACAGTGTATGAAATGTAATGTTTGGGTTTTGATATACTTTAATCCTTGTGCTATAAGAAAAAATGACAGAAAACCTAATCTAAGTACAGAAAAGGTGATTTAAGGATTGTGCTGGTGCCATAGCTCCCAACTGTCCCTGATTTCGAGGGACTGTCCCTGATTTGGAGCAATGTCCCTCTGTCCCTCATTCCTCCTCATTTGTCCCTCATTTTGGTCTGATATATATAGTTGTATATAAAATGAACGTTTTATCTTTCAAAGAGTGTTTCCCAGTTCTAAACCTTTCATCTAAATTCTAAATTCTAAATGGCTGAATTTGTAAATTTTAAAAGCCAATATAAAGGAATAGTAGTAATAATTCTCCTTTAAGGGGGTGTGGCGGGGGTGTGTCCTATGCCTACATATGTTTGCTAGTAGGTGTCCCTCATTCCCATCTCAAAATGTTGGGAGGTATGCTGGTGCTAGTTAACATAGTATTAAACCCAACATCAAAAATGTGATATATTGCGGCTAACCAATCATTAGATGTGGTGGCTGCATTCATTTTACTTTTTTAAGGTTTTTTCCCTTCTGTTTTCACTTGGTGATCTGGCCAGTAGCACACTTATTTTATTTGAGTGTAAATACTCTGGATGAAAGAGCAACAAAGACTCCTTTGGGCAGCAGCATTGTTTATGTGGGGGGGGGGGGGGGGTAGATGTGCTAGCAGATTTAAATACATTAACACATTGTTGAAGACCAACTCCTGCTAACACTTTGTAAGCAGTTACAGCAACATTTTTGTTTATTTTTGCCCTTACACGGACATGAACTTTAATGGCATCTCAGTGTTAGTCACCAGAGTTCAATATTGAGTTGACCCACCCTTTGCAGCTATAACAGTTTCAACTCTTCTTGGAATGCTGTCCACAAAGTTTAAGAGTGTGTCTATGGGAATGTTTGACCATTCCTCCAGAAGTGCATTTGTGATGTCAGACACTGATGTGGATGAGAAGGCCTGGCTTGCAGTCTCTGCTTTAATTCGTCCCTAAGGTGTTCTATCAGGTTGAGGTCAGGACTCTGTGCAGGCCAGTCAAGTTCCTCCACCCCAAACTCACTCATCCATGTCTTTATGGACCTTGCTTTGTGCACTGGTGCGCAGTCATGTTGGAACAGGAAGGAGTCATCTGCATACTGTTCCTACAAAGTTGTCAGTAAGAAATTGTCCAAAATGTCTTGGCATGCTGAAGCCTTAAGAGTTCCCTTCACTGGAACTAAGTGGCCAAGCCCAACCCCTGAGATACAACCCCACACCATAATCCCCCCCCCCCCCACCAAATGATTTGGACCAGTGTACAAAGCAAGGTCCATAAAGACATGGATGTGCGAGTTTGGGGTGGAGGAACTTGACTGGTCTGCACAGAGTCCTGACCTCAACCCGATAGAACACCTTTGGGATGAATTAGAGTGGAGAATGTGAGCCAGGCCTTCTCATCCACATCCGTGCCTGACCTCACAAATGCGCTTCTGGAAGAATGGTCAAACAATCCCATAGACACACTCCTAAACCTTGTGGACAGTCTTCTCAGAAAAGATAAAGCTCTTATAGCTGCAAAGGGTGGGCCAACTCAATATTGAACTCAACGGACTAAGACTTGGATGTTGTTAAATTTCATGTGTGTGTAAAGGCAGGCGTCCCAATACTTTTGGCAATATAGTGTATGTAGCACAACTTGTTCTGTTTTAAAACAACAGACTTACTGGCAGGATCACCAGGTGAACATAAAAGAAAGGAAGCCTAAAATATAAAACAAATGCAGTCATCACATTTAGGAATTAGTAAGCTGCAATATATAAAATGATTGCTTTTGGGTTTAATACTGCCTTAACATGACCAGAACCAATGTATTGGTACAATGTACAGCTAGTGAAGCTACCTTACCTGACCAGCCACCCTTCTTTTCAGCAGAGACCTTGTGACTTTCTTCATAAAAAAATCTGTTTTTTATATCCAACTTTTTCAGCACTTTTAGACACTTACAGCATAGTGGGTTAACTATCTTTTAACATGTGAATGGATATTAGAGTGTAGTGTATTTTATCATTATTATTATTATACACAATTTATATAGTGCCAACAGTTTACACGGTGCTTTACAATGTAGAGAGGGGACAGCACAATTACAGTACAGTTCAATACAGAAGGGATAGGAGGGCCCTGCTTTATTTTAAACATATGTTTATTTTATATTTTACCTTATATGTTTTATTTTATTTATTTATTTATTTATTATTTATTATTTTATTTATATATTTTATGTTTATTTTAAATGTAGCACTAACTCACGGTGGAGCTGCTGGTTTATTGCGGGCTGTTACCGTTACCTTCGCTACCTCTATTTCACCAGAACCGGGTCTAGGGTCCAGTTGAGTTTATCACCATACGATATAGGCACCGGACACTTGAGTATCTTTTCCAATGCTTTAATAAACCTTAATTGAAGGAAGTAGCAGGAAAGAGGTAGAAGGAGAGTTGCAGGGAAGTTCAAATACCTTTTCTTGGTGTAGCATTAGGAATTTAGATCTTGTTGATGAATATCCTATCTCTTTAGAGTTGAATCTTTGCCCGCCTGGATAGGTTCCTCTCACTAACCTAGCAGCCAGTACGTAGCACGAACAAAAGTCTCTGCCACAGAGTTGATCAGAACAATACCCGTATGATCCTCTGCCACAGGATGTAATGGTATAAGATGAACAGCAAACACAGCACTAGAACTTTTAAGCCGACCCGGCAGTGCTATGCAATAGGGTTACTTTAGGATGCGTCCTCCAACTGAGTCACCAGGCCCCTCTCCAGACCAGCACTCTGCATGATCCTTCCATGATGGGTCCTCCCCTGGGATCTTCTCAGTTGTCCAGGTTCTTCCCGTAGGACAGACAGCTCAGGACCATTCCCTCGCCGCTGTGGTAGGCCCCAGACAGGCTTATGGGCCCACCCACACGCTGCAGCAACATGGTCCTCCCGGTCGGAGGACCAAGCGGTAGTACTCCTAACACATACCTGTCGGCCAGGAGGGCCAGCAGGCGGAACGAAACGAACCCCAAAACATGGCGTCTGTCCCATAAATACCCTTCTCCCAGAATGCAACTCGGAGGACCACCTCCACCGAGTTATCTCTGGGACAAAGGAGCACTCATATGCTTCAGCGTGTGGCCTTTCCAACACTGATCCATGGTGACAACGACACCCACAGGCGCAGTGTGAAACTACATGCAACACAGCCAAGCTGGAACAGAGGCAAATCTGACTATATATGAACAGATAACCCACTAAATTTACCTATCAGCGGTAGATTGAAAATCTACCAGCGCTACATAAACATAAACCATTGTCTAGCTCAGTAACTTGTATCTGCATGTTTGCTTTCTGATAACTACTCGATTTGGCACTTTGTTCTATCACAAAGCCAACTTTTCTGTTGCTTATAGCAACCATTACGAGGGAGGAAAATAATCATAAAAATAAATATTTATAGGAAAGGAAGCATAACGCTAAGGTACACTGGTGTTCTTTCTTAGTCGGTACACCCACAGCCTGACATCAGAGAATGTAGCCAAGAGGCATATTCTGCCAAAAAATTGTCAAACCTAATGTACAAATGCTCTATTTGAATACGTTAAACATTTTGTAAATGTGAAATCTGTAGAGGGCGGATGAACAGGTAAAATAGAAATGTAAGAGCTTAATAAAAAAAAATCATGAACAAATAAGGAGGAATGAAGATGGTCACTGATGCGACCCCAGAGAATAAAGGGTTCAACTCCTTCAAAATGTTTTTCACTTCCGCTCAGCTGTCATTCACTAATGATGCTCAGCCATGCAATAATTGTCTCAAATAAAGGGTAGAGGTAAATCTATGTTGATCAGTGTTGTAGAATTCATACAGGTAGGTAGGAATAGCTCCAAGCTGACATAACACTGAAGGTAAAGGTTTCTGAAAGGTTATATGGGATGCCAAGATGGGAGATTGGATTTGTCAGGAGGCTATGACCCATGCCGGCTAACTATTTAATCTTCAGCGGCTGAAATATAAATTATTTGTTTTACGTCCAGTATACGACAAGCTGAACTCCGAGCAGATAAAAGATACAATAAATAATTCAGCTCTGTATTCATTAAAAAACCCTAAAAGTTTTTTCTTTTTCTTTTTTTTTAATGTAAATAGCATAAAGCTGAAATAAAGATAAAGATGAGATTTTTGGTATGTGTGTACTCCTCTGTTCATTAGAAGCTGGTCACTGTTCTGTGTATTCTGATGGGACCCCCCCTTAATGTCAGAAAACAATAGTGCTGCAGAGGAGATATCTACATACACATTGCTTGTGTAGATGTGGGGATCTGTCAGTTTTGGGGTTTTTTTTACATAAAAATTTAAATAAAAAATATTTTTTTTTACATAAATATAAATCTGTGCATGTATACCCAGCTTAAGTCTCTGAATTATGGCTGGTGGAAGCAGAATAAAATGTAATAAAAGAAAGAACTGGAGGGACTCATGGGGCTTTTTAATTATTATATTATTTTGTACTGTACACAGCATATCATGACATACATATTATACAACCATGAACCAATAGGTCGTGGTGCTGTGCAATGATCCTGTTAATAGGAGAAGAGAGTAGAGTCACAGAGAGATGAGCCCAGAAGTCCTCAAGACCTGTGTAGGGATCTGCTACCCTCTACTGTCTGTATTTGTAAATAGCTGTGCTGCTTAACGCAGAATGAATTACCGTATTTATCGGCGTATAACACGCGCCGGCGTATAACACGCACCCCAAGTTTAGGAGGGAATTTTAAGGAAAAAAACTTTTAGGAGGGAAGTTTAAGGAAAAAAAAACTTACATTTAAATGCCCATCAATGCAGCATTATCAGTGTCCTTCTGCAGCCTTGTCAGTGTCATTGCAGCCTTGTCAGTGCAGCCTTGCCCCAGTGCAGCCTTGCCCCAGTGTCCATTGCAGCCTTCTCATTGCAGCCTTGTCAGCGCAGCCTTCCCCAGTGTCCATTGCAGCCTTGCCCCAGTGCAGCCTTGCCCCAGTGCAGCCTTCCCCAGTGTCCATTGCAGCCTTGCCCCAGTATCCATTGCAGCCTTGCCCAGATTTAAATATGGTGCCGCCGAGATCGCAGAGACTCGGCGGAGCAGAGCGAGCGCTGCCGAAATCGCAGGGCTGAGCTGGGCGGAGCTGAGATGCACATAGCTGAGTGTACTCGGCTCCGCTCACAGTCACGCCCAGCCCCACCCTATGATGGACATAACACAGGTCCAATGGCGGGACTGGGCGTGACTGTGAGCAGAGCCGAGAAGAGCCGTGTACACTCGGCTATGTGTATCTCGGCGCGATTGCTCCGCTCACAATCAGCAGAGATCGGCGGAGAACGGCGTATAACATGCACCCACGATTTTCCCCTTATTTTAAGGGGAAAAAAGTGCGTGTTATACACCGATAAATACGGTATGTATAGCACGTCCTCTCTCTGGGTTGTTGGGTTGAAAACCCTGTAAGGAGGAAGTAAAGAGAGGTAGAAAGTCTGAGACCGCATGTTCTGCCCATGGCAGAGCTTCTGCTGCATCCAGGCCAGATGTAAGGGTTATTAGGAAAGTGCGACTGTGTTGTGGTGTGTAGTGGTCACCATGCTGTATGTTGTAACTGAACCTGTTTATTTAAATAGAGTTTATATGCAGCTCTTGTTGTTTTAGTTAACCATATCCCTTCTGGTCTGTGATTCCATTGCTAGTTTCACCTCTGGGCTCAATAACCAACATAGGCTAGAGCTAGGTTGGGCATCTGTCGGCCACTTAGGTAGTTAGATTTGAGGCTGCATGGCAGATTAGAAGCTACTAGGGACGCTGATAGGCTGAGTAGATAGGCTGACTCTGAGTTCCCTTGCCACACCACAGTTTCTGCTGGTGAAAATCTGTGTTCTAGACTAGATGGACAATGGCTGGAGGTTTTCCCTATCATCACTGATCTTGTCTTAGGATCTCTGATACAAAGATGGATATCCTGGGGGCCACTGCAGTTTGACTTCATTAATAACTGTATTTACCTGGGTATATTTGCACAATTTCACCAGGACTCCTGTTGAGCCCTTTGCTGATATTACCTGTTTTACATTGGGATTGTATTGTCCTACCACCACTGAATGGCTACTTACTACTATCTGTTGCTGGTATAAACAAGTACGTTTTTATACTTAGAAAAATGTACCAAAAGAAATCTGTGTTAACCTAGTAAAGATAGGTGTATAGTGCCCGGACGTGATGTGACAGCATGGCCTCTGTAAAACTTGGAAAGATGTTGCCAGGGAAAGGTGATTTCAATCTCTCTTTACATAAGAATGCATAATGCTAAAGTGAGATTTCAAATCAAGGCAGTGTGACTCATAACAAATACATTTCACAGTGAAGATATAAAAAAACTGTAAGTTACATTTGCAGGGAGATAAAATTACATTTTAAATGGAGTATAATTCAGACAGGATTCTTGGGGACTGGCTTGCTTTAAAGAGGCATATACATCTTAAACATGGATTTAATGATTTGCTTTTCTCATGGGCCATGCGCTTACAAAATGCTGAGCAATTCTATGCATAACACATTCTGTGGCTCAATATTACAACAACATTAAACGTGCAAAGAAGTATGATGTCTGATTTACTAAAGTGGTCAAGGAGTAAACATTTTTCATTCACATGAATGTTCAATCATCTAGTCATGTGCAAGGCAAAATCCAGTTAATGGGAGTGTAGCAATGGAATAACTTTAATAAAGGTAAAAGAGTATTATTCACAAAAGTAGTGTAAAATCAAGCACGTGGCACAGTAAAAATGGACCCTTGTCAGCACAAAATCCAGTCTCATCCATGTGGAATATAATTTCTGGGGTCCCAACTCTCAGGGGTGCCATAGGCTCTCAGTGTTTCCTGGTCCTCGGAAATCAAGGCCCGGTGGATGTGACGTCACAACCATATGTGACGCAAGCACATGGCTGGGCTGCGTTTGCGGAGCATGTGTTCTTTCTTCAGGCCAAGTAGGCACCATGTTTGAAGGGGGTTTAAATGGGCAGGCAGACAGTGGCGGACCACAGGGCCCAGCAGTGGCTAGATAGTGTTCAATTAAAGCGATAATAGACAAATACAAGATCAACACAATATGGGGCAAATTAAAAAGGATAAATAACTAAATAACATATGTAAAAAGTAGAAAACATGGTATAAAATATAGAAACAAGAAGGTAATAATTGTCTGGTGCATGTAAATACTTAAATCAATCTCACAATTCAATAATGTATTAAAGAATCTGCATGTGTAGAATTGATAACAGTGTGTATATGTGTGTGTGTGTGTATATATATATATATATATATATATATATATATATATATATATATATATATATATATATATTATCTCACAAAAGTGAGTACACCCCTCCCATGTTTGTTAATATTTTATTATACCTTTGCATGTGACAACACTGAAGAAATGATACTTTGCTACAATGTAAAGTAGTGAGTGTACAGCTTGTATAACAGTGTAAATAACTCAACACACAGCCATTAATGTCTAAACCGCTAGCAACAAAAGTGAGTACACCCCTAACTGAAAATGTCCCAATTGGGCTCAATTAGCCATTTTCCCTCCCCAGTGTCACGTGACTCATTAGTGTTACAAGGGCTCAGGTGTGAATGGGGAGCAGGTGTGTTAAATTTGGTGTTATCGCTCTTACGCTCTCATACTGGTAACTGGAAGTTCAGCATGGCACCTCATGGCAAATAACTCTCTGAGGATTTGAAAAAAAGAATTGTTGCTCTACATAAAGATGGCCTAGGCTATAAGAAGATTGCCAAGACCTGAAACTGAGCTGCAGCACAGTGGCCAAGACCATACAGTGGTTTAACAGGACAGGTTCCACTCAGAACAGTCCTCACCATGGTCGACCAAAGAAGTTGAATGCTCAGCGTCATATCCAGAGGTTGTCTTTGTAAAATAAACGTATGAGTGGTGCCAGCATTGCTGCAGAAGTTGAAGGGGTGGGGGGCCAGCCTGTCAGTGCTCAGACCATATGCCGCACACTGCACCAAATTGGTCTGCATGGCTGTTGCCCCAGAAGGAAGCCTCTTCTAAAGATGATGCACAAGAAAGCACACAAACAGTTTGCTGAAGACAAGCAGACTAAGGACATGGATTACTGGAACCATGTCCTGTGGTCTGATGAGACCAAGATAACATTATTTGGTTCAGATGGTGTTAAGCGTGTGTGGTGGCAACCAGGTAAGGGGTACAAAGACAAGTGTGTCTTGTCTACAGTCAACCATGGTGGTGGGAGTGTTATGGTCTGGGGCTGTATGAGTGCTGCCGTCACTGGGGAGATACAGTTCATTGAGGGAACTGTGAATGTCAACATGTACTGTGACATACTGAAGCAGAGCATGATCCCCTCCCTTTGGAGACTGGGCCGCAGGGCAGTATCCCAACATGATAACAACCCCAAACACACCTCCAAGACAACCACTGCCTTGCTAAAGAAGCTGAGGGTAAAGGCGATGGACTGGCCAAGCATGTTTCCAGATCTAAACTCTATTGAGCATCTGTGGGGCATCCTTAAAAAGAAGGTCTCTAACATCCACCAGCTCTGTGATGTCATCATGGAGGAGTGGAAGAGGCCCAATTTGGATATTTTCACTTAGGGGTGTACTCACTTTTGTTGCCAGCGGTTTAGACATTAATGGCTGTGTGTGTTGAGTTATTTTGAGAGGACAGAAAATGTACACTGTTATACAATCTGTACACTCACTACTTTACATTGTAACAAAGTGTAATTTCTTCAGTGTTGTCACATGAAAAGATAGAATAAAATATTTACAAAAATGTGAGGGGTGTACTCACTTTTGTGAGATATTGTGTGTGTGTGTGTGTGTGTGTGTGTGTGTGTGTGTGTATATATATATATATATATATATATAGGGAAAATATATATATTGTATACTTACAATTGGAAAATCTGGCTACAGACCTTAAGGGTCCCATGTGAAGTAAAAATGTGTACCTAAAGCAAAGATATATTAATAATATAAAGTCATGATTATGTAACTTGTGTTGATACATGCATAAAACCTATAACATAATCGTATAAGTAGAATATGTAGATGGCTTTTTTTGAAAACCAAAAAAAGACAAAAAGGAGAAACCTGTGTATATAATGAATTATTACTGGGTGTGGTATACAACTTAACCAAAGGACCTATGGGAAAAAGACACAATACAAGTAAGTTAGAGGAGGGTGTTGACCTCCAGTTTCTCATTAGGGCCACCAGGTGCCAGGGTGTCAATGGTATAAAGTCAAAAGGTTTCCCTTTGGCAGAGACATTTAAAATGCTCTGCCTCTGGGAAAGTCTTAGGAATGGATTTGATTACCCATATTGACAAGCCTGAAGATGACTTATTATGGAACTCTAGAAAATGGGTGGGAATACAGTGCTTGACAACACCCTCCTCGACAAAATGGCTGTACTGCCCCAGATCTTTTTCTCAGACTTCTAATTGTCCTCCCTCCTTGTTTCCATATAGAGTTGCTTCTTGCCTCTAGACCGAGCTGCTATGAAAGTGAGCTTTACCATACATGGGCTTTCTACATTTTTTTTTTTTGGTGTTCTGTTTATAGACAATTTGCCTCTTGTGAACTTTAGCACCCCCGCATTGGTCCCCTATATTTGCGCCAATCTCTGTTTGTGTTAGAAATCTGAGACCTGGCTTTAGTCTTTGTTGTGATCTTTGAGAATGAATTACTTCACGGTACAATGATCAACAGAGGAGAGTGAGTGCTTGGTTATAGCCATTTTACTACTTGTTAAAAATATGTAAAGAGTTAAATGTCCATCATCTAAGCACATGTGTACTTAACAACTTAGAACTTAAAATTTAGGAAAGTTGTCCTTTAAATTTTACCTTCTCATTGTAACCAGTATAGTAAAACTTCATTTCAGTCCAGTGATCGTTACTGAGCTGCCATGCAGGAAAAATGCCTAATTATTCATTCTGTGTATATTTTCCAGTTTCCAAGTTGTCACATCATACTTTTCTTAGGCTTTTATGTATGCAATTTTAATTTTTTAAAAGTAAGGAAATAGTAAATAACACACACACACTATAGCCCTTTTTTTTAAGGAGGCCTAGTTCACACTGGTGCATCTGTGATTTCATCCAATTTCCAATGCGATTATGTAGTGCAACTGCACTATGACTTGGTGCGCTTTTGACACATTTTTGATGCATTTGTTTAATGTTTTTATGCAATTTTTTTATACTACTGTGGTATCTGGAGGAGAAAGAGGAAAATAGTCTGTGGAAAAAAACGCATCAAAGTCTATAGAGTTAAAAATCTCACTGTAGCACAATAAAGTAGCACGGGACCCTTCCCTAAAGTCACATCACAATTGTGTTGCATTGATGTGAACAAGCACCATTGACATTAATGTAATTTCCTTTGTCATGCAATTCTGTGTGACCCAATTTGAATCTGAAATTACACCATTGAGATCCAGGACTGAATGTATTATGCCTTTGATTTTTTTCATAACTTTATTAAGGGAAAATAATAAAATTTAATGCAAATAGGGAATGGTAAATGTGATGATATTGCCATCCATTAAGTGTAATGAAATCCTTGGTCATACTGTATATTCTGAATATGTGTCGATTAAACATACATTACCGAGAGGTTAATATCTTTTCTAATGCCGATGCTCATGCTTATCTCTTGTGTATATATCCATTGAATAGACTTTTCTTCAATCTCTGGTGGATTTTTTATACTTCAGGAAAATAACACTACAGTTCAAAACCCTTTTGCAGATAAGCTAGGGTACTACACTATGCAGTCAAACACCAAAGGGTTTCAATAGTTTGACACTGCTTTCAAACACTTACATTTACGTATTCTCAAGGAGACTGCGTTCTTTTTCTGTTAAATTAAAAATAGAACAGATGGGAAAAGAAGCAAGATAAGATTTTGCTGGAACAGTCAAGTCTAATACCTCAGTACAATCAAATTATTGAAACATGCACAAATAGTTTTTGGCTGGAGCAATGTGAGCAATGTGATTGAGAAAAGGTGCTATCATTAACCTATTAAGTCAGCGTACAATACACTGATTTATCTTTAAAAGAGAATTCCTGCCAAAACTGAAAATTCTATAGTTATTATGATGTTTGAGTAGCTGTTTGTCCATGTTTTGTTTTTTAATATACTGTATGAAAGAGAAAATTCTGCTTCCGTACATTTTGAACTTATGTGAGAAAGTACTTCTGATATGAAGGTGGGGTGCAGCGTGGTGTAGCGGCAATAATTCACACCGTCAGTTGCAAAGAAAACTTGTATTGAAGTAATGCAGTTCACAACAAACCCAGTGGAAGACTTATCAACTGGGTGCACTCACGGTTTTCAGCAATGTGAAAAGAGCAGCTTTCATTTGGACTGAGAGCATCTGTTAAGAGGGCAGAATGTGGCCTGGCTGTCTCGTGCCCAAGGATGTCCAAAGGAGTTGTGACCCTAGGCTTTCCCTTTTCATCGGGAACCTTTCCCCACCGCTAGCACTGCCCCTAACAGACAGGGTACCTTTCCGTGAGCTACCCACTTGAAGCGTGCCAAACCTCAGAGCCAGGGCCTTATATAGGCTCTGTGTGACCTAAGATGGCTGCCAGAGTTACATGGGGAGGCAGCATCCAACCAGATAGCTTCCCCAGTGACCCAGGAAACCATCGAGGAACTATGTTTCTCTTGACTCCCTCTCCAGCTGCAAGGTCACTGTGAGTGAGCGCCACCTGCAGTGGAGAAAGTAGACTGCACCTGCCTACTCTCCTGCCCCCCCCCACCTTTAACAGATGCTGTCCTCAACATCACAACATGGTAACAACAACTACTGTGATAAAAAGTACAACTAGAGTTAAGGCAGAATAATAAACAATTTCAGACAATTCCAGAATCAGAATATCTTACAGATAACTGTCCATGGTCAGACTGCAAAATGGCTAGACTGCTTCAGCTCCCCTGATTTTGGTAGAGTCACTTTTGGCTAGGGACCAGGTGTGTCTTCTTCATACTTCTGCTTTCTTTTCACCTGAGCCCACAGTTAAATCCTAAGATAAATCAATACATTCTGTGGTACTGTATGAGGTTGATGGGCCCCCCGTGCTCCTAACATTGAAGTCGTCAGGCTCTAGGTTTTGGGAGTATGAGGGGTGGCAGGAACCAGTCATTTGAAGCTTTATGCACTAAAGGGGAAGATCAGCGACGTAAAACGCCTCCCGGTCACCGGTGGGCCACCTGGGGTAGTCATCATTCATCACACAAGGTCTTACCATGTTTGGATGCAGTCTCTTTTTCACAGGGCCCCTCCAAGACCAGGTCATAGACCAGGGAAGTTGGAAAAGTGACCCATCATCTGGTAATGGGCAGGCCCCCACTTGGGGTCCAGCTTGCTTTCTCTGGTGTGCTTGGTGTTCTTTACCAACACCTTGTCCCCTATTTGCAGTGGTAGCTCTTCCAGAACAGGATTGGAAGCCATCACTTTGTGCTTGTCCAACACCAACTGCTTGGCTTTTTGTATCCTTTGCCAATGCTCCTGTACCCAAGAACTGGGTGTTCTGGGCGGGAGGTATTCTGGTGTTCCCAACAGGAGGTCCACATTCATTTCGCTGTATCACCTAAACATTAGGAAAAAGGACATGTGGCCCGTGGACTGTGGACAGCGTTATTATAAGCCTACACAAGGGCTTCTACGCATTGGTGCCACCTATCTGATAACTCAGTTCTATATTCCTCGGCATTCCCAGAAAGGTACGGTTGAATCGCTCGCAGGCACTGTTGCCTTTTAGGTGATAGAGGGCAGCATGGGACTTTGTGATGAAACTTAGGTGACAGATCTCAAAGTTCAGGCCTTGGTCTGACAGAATCTTCTTTGGGCAGCTATACAGTTGGACAATGTGCTCCCAGAAATGTTTTGCAGTGGTGGCAGCTGTCTGGTCCTTAGTAGGCACTACCACCGCAAATTTGATGAAGTGGTCAATGAAGAGTGTGTATTGGAACCCAGAGGTTGCACTGGAGGTTGTCAAGAAGTCCATGGTCACCAATTTAAAAGGTTTGGAGGTGGTGATTGTCATGGGGATTGTCCCCTCCATGTCCGCCTTGTGCACGGTGCAACTTTCACACTTCCGGCTGGCCTTGTATACCCAGTCTGACAAGTGGGGGCAGAAGCAGTATTTCCAGAGTAGTGACTCAGTCCAATCTACCCTGAAATGGCCTGACAGATTTGCAAGATATGTAACTGGGGGACCACAACTTGAAGGATATCCCTTTGCTCGGTATGGATACGGTCCTAATGGTAGAGTATCTTGTCCTGTAATTCCAGCTGATCCCATTGCCTTAGCATGATGCAGGCAACAGGGGCAACTTTTTACACTCCCCAGAGGTGGGCTTGTATTTCCGGGAGAGGTAGCATTGTACCTGTACCAGACCTGGCTCTTATTGCTTACTCTGTGCTCATTCTTCTCATCCATACAGTTCGACAGCCTTGGCTTGTGGGTTCGCTTCCAGGCTTTCAATGGTGAAAAGAATGGCTGACACAGGCAGAACAGGGGCAACTTCTATGTCCTCCCCTGAGCTTTCCACCGTAAATCGTGACAGAGCATTGCCCATTAAGCTTCCTTGGCCGATAGTGGATTTTTCAACTTAAGCCATGCCAGGCTGGCTGTCCACCTCTGTTCCAGTGCCCCCAATTTTGCATTTTGTAGGTATGCCAGAAGCTGGTTATCTGTAAAGGCTTCGATGCTACCCCCGTGAGATACTCTGCAAATTTTTTGGTGCTAGTCTAGACCAGGGCGAATAACTCGAACGTAAAAGAACTATAGTTGTGGGGGTTCTACTCAGTGGGCCATCGGCATCTGCTGGCATAAACAATCAGCCTCTCTTGGCCATCCTGCACTTGGACCAGGACAGCCCCTAGACCCTGGAGGCTTCCATCCGCATACAGCCGGAGAGCTGGGTGTAGTCTGTGTAGGCCAGTATTGGGGCAGAGGTCAGTCTCTGCTTAAAGTGATACTAAACACACACTGTTTAATTTACATTGTCCCTTCTATTTCTGTATGTGGATGATGGCACTATAATTATTTTAATTTAAAGTACCAAGGTGGGCAAGTACTTGGCTTGTCTGAGGGCTATTAAGAATTCCGCAAGGAAGGAGGTAAGCGTCCCTATGGTTGCATGCATTTAATTTGTGATAGTCCACACAGACTGCCGTCTTTCATGCACACCAGTACAACGGGAGTGGCCCTGGGACTGCGGCATTCCTGGATCATCCCACTTTGTAACAGAATGCGAAGTAACTCCTTGACCACTTAGCACAATGCTGGGGGAATGTGATAATACCGCTCTTGGATGGGCGGTGTGTTCCCCGAAGGAATAGGGTGGTCAATGGCTTCAGTAAACCCATAATCCTCAGGACTGGTGGCAAACACCAACAAGTGCTTTTCCAGTAGCTGATTGTCTTTAGAACTGCTCTGTTGAGGTAAGGAAAAGTCTTTAAAGGTAATGTCCAGCTGCTCCAAAAGGGACTTATATTGGGCCTCGCTCCTAGAAGCCATAGCTGCCTGTAAGAGATTGCATACTGCTTGGACATCAGAGATGCAGTGACAAGATACAGCGTATAGGTCATCTAAGGTGGCGTGCCTGGGCAGCAAGATGGGTGTTATACCTAGGATGACAAGCTGTATCAACACTCTTCTACAATGAACCTTGGATAGGGTACGGCCCTCCAACCATACCCACATGGGGTCCTTATGGGGTTCTACCATAATGGTGCCCTCCTGTGGGCCCCACTGGGTGGACCACACCACCTCTTGTAGGGGTGCCAAGATTATCTTATGTTTTGGGGGTGTGCAGACCACCCCTACTTACTTTGGTTGCTTCTTGGTTGTTCTACCTTGGGCCTCGTAAGCCTGAGGTACTCTGAGCCATACTGGCCTTTAGCCATGGACCCGCCAGCTTGAATGTTCAGATTTGGCTAGCAGGAGGGGTAAATGCAGGTCCTTCAAAATGTTAATGCTGGTCCTCGATTTGATTCCTTACCCAGGTGATGCCTTTGACTAGCATAGGTAGATTTTTGGCTGCTCGGGGGAACAGCCAACAGAGGCTTAGCTGTTCCTGGGCTCCAATTCTTTGCATATAGGTTGTAATCTCTGTTATTTTTTATCTGTAGAAATTGAAATACTATAATTTGTGTTGTTTATTAAAATGGACCATGTTTCATGTCTTTTCCTGAATAAGCCTGCAGTGGAAGCGGTCAAAGCATAAAAATAGGTAAACATAACTTTATTTTGAAAATGAATCCCTACATAATTTTAGTATTTGTATATGAAAATACAGTAATGCTTATTCATTTTATTTTTAAGACTGAGGAAGCATATCCACTTGAGTTATTACCACTGATTGATTGGCACTCTTCCCTATGTAGATACTCATACAGTAGATAATCGGTGATCTATCAATATGCTGCCATACTTGCTTATATTGTGTTATTGGCTATCACCTATTCATCCTTTGGCTCAGGATGGAGATTTTCTGCTTTCTACAGCAGCCAATCAGCAAGGGAAGAAGACGTAATTAGGCACTTCATCATATTAAAAGCCTCAGTGCACAAGGGCAGAGTTCTATTTATTGTACTGTGGACTGGGAAAAACTGTGGGAAACAGTACATACTGCTGTTAGAAAGGTAGTTATAGTATATTTGCTGTGTGTTTCTTAGGTCAGTAGCAGCTTACATAATGGTGTGCATTTACCATGCATATGTGGGTCCACAGCTGGAAATATGAAGAACTGGGTAAACCAATCTCCCCAAGTAAAAACAAATTAAGTACACATTTTTGAGACCCAAGGCCTAACAGAGAATAACACACAATCTTACTACTCCCAAACTTTGTCCATAAATATCCAAACTCACTGAGATACTCCCAATTGCATGCAAAGTTCCACAGGCTTAGAAGCAGGAATCCAGTGGCACAAAAAAATCTACAATGGTTACCAAACAAGATTGCCCTAAATATATACTCAAATATGGTACCAAAGTTGACCCAGAAATGCAAAATTGGATACTGTACATATTGTTTATGTGTTGCAGAATTTTAATTTCAGCTAGTTTATTGCATTAATACATAATCGAATATGAAATATTTCAACTGTTTAGCTTCTTCGGAGATCTTGCACCGGCAGTAATATCAGATATAGTGGGTGCACTAGCTGCCCACTTTAAAACCTGCATACAGCAATATAACATTTTTATGAGACAATAATCGCTTCCCAAGTCATAAACAACTGATTCACTTCTTTAGAACTGCTATTCAGTTCATCACCCTAAAGAATATATTTTATCTGAGTGTTTTATCCCTGTGTTATTATCGTACAAAAGGATTGCTGAAACAAGTGAGTTAATATTAATCTTTCCTTTCCTTCCAATATTAACTACTAATAATGGAACATTTAATCAAATGTAGGATAATTGTCTTTAGTTGCATTCTAAATATAGTCTATTTTATAATTTAAGCTTTCTGCTTTTACCATTCAATACAGGAATGACATTTTTTGTAGATAGTGAATTAATTAATTATATATTTCTAATGGAACAAAAAATACAGAGCTGTCTGAGCTTGGTACCCAGTGTATAAAAATGTATTGAGCTGCTTGCATCAATGATATAAGTGCTTTACATTCGCTTTGGTCAGTACTGCATGGAAGTGAACATGGACTGTGGGTTATGACGGATATTTACTAAAACTGGTGCACACAGAATCTGATGCAGCTGTGCATAGTAACCAATCAGCTTCTAACTTCAGCTTGTTCAATTAAGTTTTGACAATAAAACCTATAAGCTGATTGGTTACACACAGCTACACCAAATTCTGTGTGCACCACTTTTGTTAAATCTCCCCCTTTGTGCTTGACACTGTTGTCGCCATTCATAGACAACAAGGCCTGTTGCTGAAGGATGCTGTCATTTTTCATAAGATCTGATTATGCTTCTGTATCCTGTGCTTGCGTATTCACAAAGAGATATGTGAAATACAAATAAAAAAAAACTGCAATTTAATAGAAAAATGTAGGATGTTAAGTCAGCAGTTCATTTATTATATTCTTTATACTATATTTTCACAATGCATAATATGGGAGCCTGTACACTGGCTGCCAAAGTAATAATAATAATAATAAACTTTATTTTATATAGCACCTTTAAAGGGGACTTCTCAAAGCACGTTACAAGGAATACACAGGATAACATAAAAGGGACAATTAAATAAAAGCTTGTCTACAGAAAAATGTTTTTAGATTTGATTTGAATGAATTTAGAGATGATGACTCTGATGTTCTTTGGAAGTGAATTCCAGAATTTTGGAATAGCAGGAGAGCGCTCTGTCTCACATCAAGTGTAGGTGAGTGGGGGGGACACAGCAAACCAGAATTTGAGGAGCGGAGGTTACGAGGGGGGAAGTAAGTTGATAAAAGTTCAGAGAGATAATTTGGTTCCAAGCCATGAAGAGTCTTATAGGTGAGCAAAAGGATCTTAAAGTGTATGCAAAACAGGTAGCTGACAGGTAGCCAGTGCAAGGACTCCAGGATAGGGGTAATATGATCATCTGTACCAGACCTAGTCAGTATACTGGCTGCAGAATTTTGAACATATTGAAGTCGATTAACCCTCGGTCTACCGGCAGGGTCCAATGGACCCTATAGGTAGTTTGTGTTGTGTTTTTTTAATGGAATTTATTAGTATTATTTGATAAGAATGTATGACTTTTTTTACTGCTAAATAATAGTTAAGCTAATAGTTATAAATCTGAAAGCATGAATTTTTTGTATTTACACTTTTTCTGTAAATTTTAACTATAGCATCATACACTGGCAGGGTCCATCGGACCCATGTTGCTCTTCAAAGGTTTCTCCATTACGACTCATCAAGTCACATGATTACTGTACTAAACTTTGTGAGCCATTTTCAGCCTGCAAGTTAGAACATGTTTCTGCATGTTAGCACTTGCTTTCTTAGCTTTTGAAGATTTGTTATGCTTTCTTGATTTGGTGGTGTAGTTTCATCATGGCTCGCAAATGCCTCAGTAATGAAGAAATACTTCATTTATTGAACTCAGATTCTGATGAAGATCAACATGCATCAGAATATGAGCCATCGAATGACAAAAACAAAATAGATGACATCCTTGTAGAAGACAACTCGGATTCTGATAATAGCATTGTCACAGCACCTACCACCCAAACTGATTTGCCATCTTCATCTGCGAATAGAATTATTTACTATGCAGGTGTACACCGGTAAATGTCAAGACCAAGGAAGGGAAGAGAATCAGGGGGAGCGGGTGGTAATGGATTTGGCTCAAGGAATATTACATTCTGGAAGAAACATACATCACTTGTGATAACTTCTTCACGAGCCCGCAGTTAGCTAAAATATTACTGAATAAGAAAATCACAGTTGTTGGAACAATTCGTAAAAGCAAAAAAGAACTGCCCCAAGAATTCATTACCACAAAAAAACCTAACTGTCTACAAAGTTGTTACCCTCTTGAGCGCTATGCATTACCAACCTACTGTTCAAAACCAAAAAGACAAAAAAAAAACAGAGATAATTCAGTCATACAATGAGACAAAAAGAGGAGTTAATATGTTGGATCAGATGGTTCGTACTTACAGTACTAAACGAATGACCAGAAGATGGCCAATGGTTATATTTTATAACATGTTGGATGTTAATGCTATCAATGCCAACATTATCTGGAAGTCACTAAAACCAGTTTGAAATTCAAGTAAATTGCACAAAAGGAAGGTTTTCCTTACACACCTTGGGAAAGCACTGACTGAAGTATCTGAGAGGCCTGGCATTCCTCAAACTCCTACCTCAGAAGAACCACCAAGAAAGAAAGCACATGCAGTATCTGCCCTAACAGCAAAGACAGAAAACCTTAAACAGTGTGTTGTGTGTGTGCAAAAAAAATGAAAATGGTGTATTTGAACTGTGGACAGTGAAACTTTTTCATCTTTTTCAACCTAACTTTTCTAGCTACCTATGTCCTACACCTACATATCAAAATGTCATGTTTCACGTTCCCAATTGACAATTTCTTTATCATTTTTATCGTTATTTGTGAATTTATGTGCAAAATAATATAAAATGAAATACCCTTCACAGTTATGTGCTCAAAATATGGAGAATACACTTTATTATGATAATATGAGTAAGCATTGCTAAGTATTTCATGGTTATTCAATATTTTACTAGCTACAATTATAATCAAAATTCATAATTACCCTTTCACAATAAAAATAATTATACTAAAACTTTTATGCATTATATGTACCAACATTTATTCATTATATGAACCAAACTATAGTACAGGGCCCATTAGACCCTGGCAGTGCAAGGTGGTACAAAGAAAGCCGGTAGACCGAGGGTTAAGGCCTCATGCACACTGCTGCTGCTAAACAGAGCACGCCAGGATGTTCTCAGAGCCAGGAGGCTGCAGGCAATATTGTACAGAACAAATGTTTATTGAAGAGGTTACACATTAAATTAGTATTTTTTTCTAAAGGTCCTAAGACAGATTTAATTGTATTATTTTCTATTGAAAGTTCAGTTATTCTATTTTTCCTTACTACATTTGCATAGAATGGCATTGAATAGCAAGGTTTTGACCTGATGTTCTTCAGAAATGTAATGCATCTTCCTTTTGTCTCTGTTTTTATGTTAATGTGACCATATTTGTATACCGTATATACTTGAGTATAAGCCGTCCCAAATATAAGCTGAGGCACCTAATTTACCATGCCCATCTGCAGCTGCATGCCTCCCTGTGTCCATTGCATACCTTCCCTGTGTCCATTGCAGCCTCCCTGTGTCCATTGCATACCTTCTCTGTGTCCATTGCAGCCTCCCTGTGTCCATTGCAGCCTCCCTGTGTCCATTGCAGCCTCCCTGTGTAAATTGCATACCTCAAAATTGCTTTCAAGAGTGCAGTTTCTCCGCATCCTCATAAACTGGCCCCTAGGGATGTTATCAAGCCATGGTTTATGGTGGCAGCTCTAGGGTCCCTAGGGGCCAGTTTATGAGGATGCGGAGAAACTGCACTCTTGAAAGCGATTTTGAGAATCAGTCGAACAGGCTAGAAAATATGTTTTTAGATAAAGGATACCATAAGAAGTTTTTGGAAAAAGAAAAAGGTGTGGTGAGGAATCTCAAGAGGGAAGATTTATTGAAGGATAAAAGTGCTGCTGTGGATAATGATGAATTTGATGGTACCTGTATAGTCCTAGACTACTGTCTACAAAGTAGGGAGGTAGAGAAGATTTAAAAAAAATATTGGAGTGTACTTAAACAGGATACTCATCTGAAAGATCTTCTATCCGATAAACCTAAAATTGTTTATAAAAGGGCACCTTCTTTGCGCGATAGGTTAGTACACAACGTAGTGGAACCACCCACACCGAAACCGAAGATGTTTTGGGACCTAAAGGGTTTTTTCGGTTGTGGGAGGTGCTACAGTTGTGTTAGGGTTCCGTCCAATACTAAGAGAGTCAAAGAATTTTTTAACCCCCTGAGAGTTCAATTACATGTCATAGAAGATTTCATATCCTGCGAAACAATAGGGGTGGTATATGCGATCAAATGTCCCTGCAATCTTATTTATGTCGGTCGCACCACTAGGGCCTTAAAAGACCGTATGGAGGAACACGTGCGAAACATACGGAAGGGATATGATAAACATCACCTCTCAATACATTTTAAAACAGTACACAATCAGAGCACGCAGGGTATGAAATTTTGGGGGATAGAAGCACCCAAGCGTAATTGGAGGGGCTCCAATTACGTTAGGGATATTAGTAAACGGGAATCCTGGTGGATATACCAGCTCGGCTCTTTGTCACCTGGCGGATTGAATAAAGAGTTCGATCTTACATGTTTTCTCAGTAATTTTTAATATTTGTGATATTCAATATTTAATATCACAAACTTACAATATTCTATAACATTTTAATTTTCTGAATATATTTCTTTGGGATTAATTATTTATTTGCCACTCATGTTTTTTATCTACCTCACTAAATATTGCATATTTAATTTAATTATTCACCATATACATTTGATATAGTTCATAATTTTTATTTTAATTTTTTTTGTTTTTATATCATGGTCAATATTAATGGGGGAGCTTTATTTAATGATGACTAACTATTGGAGATATTTACCCCTAATATAAGTATATATTTTTATATATTTTTTTAATATCACAATAATAAACATGATTTTTTAATACCATATCAATAAATATGATTTTCAATAGGATAACATTACTATTAGGGCTATGTTTTTAATGCAATAACGCTTACAAGGGTGGAAATCTAATGCATATATTTTTTTATATTTTTTATTGTAATAACGCACCCAAGGGTGGTAATCTGATGTATGTATTTTTAATTTAGTAGCATTGGTATTGTATGCACGATTATGTTTAATATTGGGATGCGGTGCGGTATGCTGTTTTCGTCCCGAGCTCCGTCCTGGATTAGTAAGGATACCACCTTCAATGGGTCTATAAGTGTTTTACAATCCGATAAACACAGCGTCTTTCGTTATGAGTTGTTTCTAACGTTACGCATGAGATAGAATAGTGTAGCCCGTGATTAACTAGTCTGTGAGCTTAGGAAAAATGGCCACCGGGAGAGTATTTAAACGATAGAGCGCCCGTCCAATCATATCCCCCTGATGAAGACACGTGACTCCCTGTGTCGAACACGCATAGGGGAGGGGCCAGGACGGAGTGAGCAGCGAACAGCTGAGCCGGGAGAAGCGCATACCCCGCGGCAGACCTTTCGATATATGTTTTACGACTTTCGATTGTTTGGTGCACATTAGCACCAAGGGAATGTGAGTACCCCTTTGTGGGAAGTTGTTTTTTGAATAAATATTTTTTAAATTGGATTACACTATGTAGTCTCTCTTCATTTTTTCATGAATGATGTCTATGGAGCCATACTGACCCAGAACGGAGATCGATATAGCTTACCATACATAGCCCAGGGGGTGGCTACACAGCGTGTTTTGACACAAGTTAAACACTGTGTCACATGCTCCAAGGTGAGCGCAATCACTGTGGGGGGGCACTGAGGCACATCACGACTATTTATGACACTGGAATTCAGCACATTGGAGGATTTGGATGTTTATTGATTTTTATGGATACGGAAGCACTTTTTAATTTTGGACACTATTATGAAGATTTCACTGATTAAGAATTATTGAGTGTATTTTAAAGACGCATTGTGCGTTTATGTTTAATAGATAACAGATTTTTGCATGTTGCACTTTATATGTGTTTTGCACGTCACAGCATTCATTATATGCACAAATATATATTTTGGCACTATTAAAAGTGCATGTGTGCACATTACACTTTAACTGTTCACATGTATATATATATATACTGGATGCACATTGCACGTGAATAGTGATGTAAATATTTTTAATTTTACCAGTGATTTTGGAAATTACCCCTTATGATATAATCAAGCGCAGCGCAAATCTTTTTTATGTATATTCTTTGCACGGTTATGAGTACGTGAACTGCGTCTGCTGCTAGATATTCATCTTTGACACATTTTTTCTTATAAAACAACTCTTTATTGCTTGTATATTGAGCATAGGATTATTGTGGCTCGCAAGACTTCCATCTTTTGTTTAAATTGCATACCTCCCTGTGTCCATTGCAGCCCCCCTGAGTCCATTGCATGCCTTCCCTGTGTCCATTGCAGCCTCCCTGTGTCCATTGCATACCTCCCTGTGTCCAATGCAGCCTCCCTGTGTCCATTGCATACCTTCCCTGTGTCCATTGCAGCCTCCTTGTGTCCATTGCAGCCTCCCTGTGTCCATTGCAGCCTCCCTGTGTCCATTGCATACCTCCCTGTGTCCATTGCAGCCTCCCTGTGTCCATTGCATGCCTTCCCTGTGTCCATTGCAGCCTCCCTGTGTCCATTGCAGCCTCCCCTGTGTCCATTGCATGCCTCCCCTGTGTCCATTGAATGCCTTCCCTGTGTCCATTGCAGCCTCCCTGTGTCATTGCAGCCCTTCCCTGTGTCCATTGCAGCCTCCCTGTGTCCATTGCAGCCCTTCCCTGTGTCCATTGCAGCCTCCCTGTGTCCACTACAGCCCTTCCCTGTGTACATTGCAGCCTCCCTGTGCCGATCTATACAAAACAATTCTGCGCTGCCGTAAAAAAAGCGCTGCCGTGGAAAAAAGGAAAGGCCATATAGTGTGAATCCATTTAAGAGAAGAATTTATTAAAATAAAAACATATACACTCACATGTAAATCGATATAAAAACAGCACTGTGAATAAAACGTGGCGACAGTGGGGTCGCCCCCCAGACGACATCTATGAAGACGAAACGCGTAAGGTAGGACCCCACTGTCGCCACGTTTTATTCACAGCGCTGTTTTTATATTGATTTACATGTGAGTGTATATCTTTTTATTTTAATAAATTCTTCTCTTAAACGGATTCACACTATATGCCCATTCCTTTTTTCCATTCTCTACCCACTTCTTTTGACCCTTAAACATCACTTCGAGGGAGATTACAATGTGTGGTCCGCTCCACACACTCCTCTGGGTTCCTGCATCGCCTTTAGAGATACAGCAACGTGTGGGTCCATCCACCACCATCGCCTTCCTGGGCCATCCTTAGCCACTCACTACCTAAGCCTATCCGACCCAATCCGGCGTACGCCCCTTTGGGTCCACTCCATCCGGGTAAGCCTCTTCATATTTGGTGGTGGTGTGTCTGTTTTCACCTCAGATGATATACATCTTTGCTTGAAGTGTTTTTTTTGAAGATTTTCCACCCATGTATATACTGATGACTCCTCCACACCATTTATACTTGGAACTGTTGGTTTAACGTTTTCCATACTGGACGTTTTTTCATTTTAATAGCGCTACACTTATTGTGTTTTTTCCTGTCCCGATCTGCCTACCTGATCAGCCCATGTCATGCAGTCAGATGGCGGCCATTCCAGTGTACACAAGCTGAGCCTCCTCCTTGTCCGTGATAGGCTGAACACTCAGTTCCCCAGCAGTCATTGTTCAGTGTTCCACCTATCATGGACATCCTCTCATCCTCATCCGTGGGATGCACAAAAAAGCACAAAAAAAGTGCTGAAAAACTTCGCTTATACTCGAGTATATACGGTATTCCATTCGTAGAAGTGTACAGACATAAAAACTGAAGCACAGTCGTGGTTTGACCTTAGAGCTAGCCCAGCTATTTATCTACTTAGTTAAGTGACCCCCAAAGCATGGGGTATATATCACTGGCACTTAACAGGACTGGAGTTTTTATGTAGGACTTTTTTGCACCAAAGGTGTAACTATAGTCATAGTCTGACTGCATAATGATTTATTTACAAGGTGGCTTTTTTTCTTTCAAAATCATTGAGGGTAGTATATACTGCACTGTATATTACACTTAACTGTGTAAAATCTTTATGAAAGCTGTTTCTAAAATGTAGCACAATCTATTGGTTTTGAAAAAAGCAACTCTCTATAGTAGGATTACTTTTACAATGGAGGTTGGGATGCTAGGTCATGCAATGATTTTGCAATATTACCATCAAGCTTGTTATCAAATCTTCATAGGGATTCCCAATCATGCACATGCCTTTTGGGAAAAGGGTATGTGCATGGTTGGGAATAGAGAATGCAGAGAGATTACATTTGTAAAGTGAAGTATCTGCTTCAGTGGCCATTTCTGGATGCTGCATGCTGACTTTCTAGGACAGAAGTTAAAGTAATTGTAAAGGTCTGTTTTTTTTTTTTTAAATAACAAGCATGTTATACTTACCTCCTCTCTGCAAGGGTTTTGCACAGAGCAGCCCCGATAACCTCCTTTTCTGGGGTCCCCGGCGGCTCTCCTGGCTCCTTCTCCGCATTGAGTGCCCCCATGGATAGTCGCATTCCATGGGGGCACACATGCAGGCGCGCTCCTGAGTCCTGCTGCTGCATCCATTAACACAGCCAGCAGGACTCGGCCCCGCCCCCGGCTCCTGTGTCACTGGATTTGATTGACAGCGGCGGGAACCAATGGCTCCTGCTGCTATCAATCTATCCAATGAGGACCCAAAACAGCAGCTGGAGCTGCTCTGCTCATCCCCATCGCTGGAAAGACCGGGTTCAGGTAATTAAAAGGGGGGCTGTGGGGGGGAACTGCCCCACAGAAGGTTTTTCATCTTAATGCATAGCATACATTAAGGTGAAAAACCACGAGACTTCATAACTCCTTTAATGGCCATTATGAAGCATATGCACCAGCTCCCCCTGGGAGTAGGAGTAAATGCGCTGGACTATGCTTGGATAAGGATGTACAGTTTAAAGAAAAGTGTTCAACAGGTAGTGGCTAAAGCTATCACCATTATTTCTTAAATAAAATTAATGTACAAAATATTACATTAATTAAGTATATAAGATATTCAGCTTCTGTTGAGAAAATTACCATCCAGTCCATTAACTTTGATGGTATAAACTTAAAAAAATGGAAAACAAAATTCCCCCAAACCTTTATAATTTAAAAAAAGGTAACAGGATCTTTACTTAAAGGGGAAGTTTGGGGTTTAAAAAGAAAATCTACACCTACCTCCATACTGCAGCATCGGTGTGAGAACTGTGAAATAACATGACTGTTGATCACTTAGTTTTCAGCCCGTTTTAAGCAGAGAGTGGTGATTGTTAGTGCCACGACTTTCAATGGAGCACTGGGCTGGTGAGGGGGATGGGCACAGCTGGATTTGCACAGCACTAAGCTGAGAGCTGAAACCACCTGTCTATCAGGCAGCTGGGCAGATCCCAATAATATGGTTGGAAGTCTTCCAGAGCCTGGAGCGGCTCTTTGACATCTGTGTCAGTTGACAGTGGGCTTTAGCATGCTATTAGTTGACTGTAGGTCATAAAAGAGCAAAGGTAAGTGCACTCCTGTGATCCAGAAGAGAAGTATGGCTAAAAAGGTTTTGGCCATACTTCTTTTTTTAAGTTACTCATTCAGGCAGCAATACATAAATGAACATACAAGCAACTTAATAAAATAAACTATTGGCAGATCAAAATATGAACTTCTGCTATGTACAAATTCCTGTGCCCAGGGCTGTATTATAATATTTAAAGGTTAACTAAACCCAAGAACAATATTTTGATGCTTACAGTCCTTAGATGTGATGGCTGCTTTAGTTTTTTTTTTTTTAAGCTAAGAATACTTCAGCAAATGCAGAAAATACCTGTTAATCGTACCAGGAATGCAATGTGTAAGCTTATCTTCCTTCCTAGCTATCATCTGCAATCTACCAATTGCTCTGCCCCCATGTAAGAGATACAGACAAGTCAAAAGTACGTTTTAGGAATGGATCTTCAGGAGACATCCATGGCTTCCTCCATAGATACAGTGGAAGAGAGATGTAGCCCCCCCCAGGGACAGGAAGTGTGTTACTGGTAGGATTACCAGTTGAAAAAAAAACAAAAGAAGCTTTAAAAAAATGCAGCCACCACACCAAGGATTAGCAAGCTGCAATATATTACAGCAATGTATAATGTTTTTGGTTTTGGGCTCCGAAACACTTTAAAGCGGGGGTCCACCTATCTATCGTTTTTTTTTTTTTTTTGAGTTCATTCACAAACTTTTCTTCTCATGATTATCTACTCACATGTTCTGTGTAATAAGTCCGCCTGTGTCCGATTTCGTTGTAAAGAATAACTTATAAAATTCACTGAAGGCGGTTTCCATCTTCATTGTGGGCATTTGAAGCCCACAAGCATGTATTTCCTGGATGCAGTGAATGCTGTGCTCCCAGCATTCACCGAGATGTTGTGATGACGCTGTTGCACAATGCATGCTGGGAAGCCTGAGACTAGCTCCCATGGGACTGTGGGAGGTCTGGGAGAGGCTAGAAACATGCCTACTTCCATGGGAGGAAAACCAGGAAGTGCTAAGAAGATTAGAAAAAAAAGGTAATTACGGCGATTTGAATTTTTTTACACAGCATGTCAGCATCTAGGCAAGGAAGAGAATGCATAGAGATAATGTTCAAAATTTGGGTGGAACCCCGCTTTAAATCAGAGGCGATTGCTTTAGCAATACTAGTAATCTTTAAAGCCTATTACGAGCATCTGATGTTGTGCTTTGAATCAATACATAGCCAAATGGATCCAATGATATCACAGTCAGCGTATTCCTTAGCTTTGGGACTAGTCTGATGTTAGTTCTACCAACAAAGAATATAGTAATTGTTCAAGATTACATTCGTTTGGGGGGTTTGTTCAGATCATTAGTTTTTTTTTAATCATGTCCTACTGGATTTTTTATTTATTTATTTATTTTTTAGATTTTTATATAAGATTATTTGTGTGCCTGTTATTAGTTGTACTAGGTGGAATTAATTCTGATTTCTTGGGCATGTACTGTGTATAAGTTGACTGTATTCAAGGACTTAAATTAACATGTTTAGGGGTCATTTTAGAAATGTACATTGTAAGATTAATGGTAAAATTATTGTTGTTAGGTTCCTTCAAGACAAGATTCTGAGGTGAACATTAACAGCACTCTTTATGATAAATCATTACATTTTAATGTAATTGCTACTTATTATCTACTGAACCTGGTCTAAGTTATTAAACCTGTCCAATAAATGGCTTCTGACAATGCTAGTTACCTGGGTGTCCTGCAGATCTTCTGGCTTTAGTGATTTCTAAGAAAATGACCTGAAATAAGCCCATTGGGAGTTTTGACCTTACTTTGATATCTTATGTTGTAGCTTGTCTCTAGTGAAGGGGAAATAAAAAGGGTAGAGAGAACCTATCACAATGGGGCTCATGCAAGAATTTGGGGATTAGGTATTCAACAATTAGAATTGCACAGGTCTTCCAGCTTTACTTAGGGTTTGTGTCAATGGCATCAGTTCAACAAAAGTTTTCTGAGTTCATTTAAAAGTCAGTGGCAGGTGCATTTGACCTACAGTTTACCTGCATTTGACCCGTCTCAAGCAGGTTTTGCATTTCCATAGACCTGTATAACAATCCAAAACCCACTTGAGACTAATGACAGCCTGCTCACAAAAGCCCTTTGTTTGATTACATTCCTCCTTCAAGATCTAATAATTGCAGATGTATCAGCTGCCTAAATTCACACTGATAACGTCAAACTCCATAATAACCATCACAGAGCCATGTATTTGGATAAATAAAGATGACAGCTCTAGATCGCGTACTTTCAATAACAAAAAAGTTTGAATGGAAGAAATTATAGGTTTTTTGAGTCTTTACCTAACACCAATAAATGAGAAGGCTGGAAGTTATGGCTAATGCCTCATAGAAGAACAATAGGTAACATCCTTTTAGCTGTGCCTACTCCTCACAAAAACGGTGGCAGTTGTATTCTGACCTATTAATCCCCCTATCAAAAGCATCTACTTAGAAAATGCTTAAATTGTAGGTAATTTGGGCTAATTTAGAATGCATTTCTATTGTATAATGGGACTCCAGTCAGTTTTGTTGAACCATGGCCCTTTCCTAAAGTAATTATTTGTGTTGTTTTGACTTTCTACCACATAACATATCCTATTCAGCCAATAAATATGTTTGTTTTTACTTATTCTTTAAAGCAAACTGGAGCAAGCTTTCACAATGGCAAGGATGTAGATATCAGGGCTGTTATACATTTATATGAAAGAAACAAAAAACAAAACAAAAACCAAAACTGGGAGCTAGACATATTACATGTATAAAGATACCTCCATCAATAATGGTAGGGTGTGTATACAGAAAACAGATCTACCACACAAAAAGAAAAGAAAATATTTCTGCACACCCATGGATTATCTCCTCAAAATGTATTAAGAAAAATTGCATCAATATACAGATCTCAAGCAAAAATCCCTCCTCCCTCACATATAGTCCCACGTCCCCCCAAACAGTACAACCTCCCCCCCTAGACACCGCTCCCACCCATCAGACAATAATGGAAAATCATTCCCGTCCACTATTTCCCCTCAGTGCATAAGTGGGACTGCTAAAGCCCCCCCCCCCAAAAAAAAATGTGTAACCAGAGCTGGAACCAAGAGATATGGATCCTAGATGGTACCCCTGATGACTGCACCTAAATCCAAACCAAACCAATGAAGATACCAAACTGTGTAGTTGCCAGATAACCTAAGTATAGGGCTCTGTACCTTATTACCACATTGGGTGAATACAGTAACCAAATACCAGGTCGGGGAGTCCTCAGATGAGCCGTTCTTACTGTATTGTGACCTCCTCTATATAAGTGATTCCTTAATGATCAAATCCTGCTCCCACCTAGGTATGTGACATGAAATCTAATAGTCCTGGTAGTAAATGTATAACAGGGGATCAGACCATGAGTGCTGGCTGGATGGTGAGAAAAAGTCCTCATACACTAATGATACTGCTTATTGCACCATACAATGTCATACACAGATATGGATCATATGGAAATGATCCCACAAATGGAGAACCTGCTGAACAGTGTCACAAGGGAGCACAAATAAATTAATGCATACATCTGATGAGCCAATCTTACTGGATTGTGATCTCCTCTATATAAGTGATTTCTTGATGAAGCAATCCTGCTCCCACCTAGGTATGTGACATGAAATCTAAAAGTCCTGGTGGTAAATTGTCATACATTTACTGTCCTGAAGGAAATGAAAAGATTGGCAAGGCTGACAAACTACTGTGACTATATGGAGAGCACAGCAAACCAATCACATTCTGAGAAACAAAGATAAATCAAATCAGTTGTTATGGGTTAAGCCCTGTACACATCGGCAGAATGTCAGGAGACATTTACCTGTTCAGAAAAAAATGGTAGACATTCTGCCTGTGTTTATGTCAGTCGGCTTCTGTCGGACATGGATGCTGGCTGGAAAGCCAGCATCCGACCGACTCCCGATCAGTGCTCCCAGCTAATGGCAAAGATCGCTGATCGGAGTGTTCTGGGGGGGGGTGTCTCCCTGTCAAAACACAACAGCTCAGCCTACCAGAGCTGTCAGTTTTTTTCCTGCAACCCAGCGGCGGGTTGTGTGTTACCGGCTTAGTGCAGTTTGCACATAGCCATTGCACATTTCACTTTGTAATTAGGTTAACCACTTCAGCCCCAGAAGATTTGGCTGCTCATTAACCAGGCCATTTTTTGCAAAACGACACTGCGTTGCTTTAACTGACAAAAAAAGAGCGACGATTTTGAAAAAAACACAATATTTTGTACTTTTTGCTATAATAAATATCCCTAATTTTTTTTTTTTAAAAAAAGCATATTTTTTCCTCAGTTTAGGCCAATATGTATTCTTCTACATATTTTTGGTAATAAAAATCGTAATAAGTGTAAATTGATTGGATTTGCGCAATAGTTATAGCGTCTACAAAATAGGGGAAAGATTTATGGCATTTTTATTATTATTAATTTTTTTTACCAGTAATGGCATTGGTCTGCAATTTTTATCTCGGTTGCGACATTATGGCGGACACATCAGATACTTTTGACACATTTTTGGGACCATTGACAATTATACAGCGATCAGTGCTATAAAAATGCACTGATTACTGTGTAAATGTTAGTGTCAGGGAAGGGGTTAACACTAGGGGACGATCAAGGGGTTGACTGTGTTCCCTAGTGTGTGTTCTGACTGTAGGGGGATGGGACTGACTAGAGGAGATGACAGATCGTTGTTCTTAGCTACTAGGAACTCACGATCTGCCTCTCCTCTCCTCACAGAACAGGGATGTGTGTGTGTTTACACACACACACATCCCTGTTCTGGCTCTCGTGCCCGCGATCGAGCATGGCTGGCAGTCATCTCAACCACCGGCCACGCGCATCGACACCCACGCAGTGCAGCGGGCCCCTGCTATCCCGCTTAAAGGAGCCGACGTACAGCTACGACGGTTCGTGGGATCGTGACGATCTGCTGTAGTATAATGATGGTGGCTGGTCGGCATGTGGTTACATTTTATGTAATTCTCTGTATGTGACTTTAGTGCCAAAAACAATTGAAAAATATAAATATTGTGGCTGCACATGACCTCACCCGAAATCCGAAACCCTAAGGCTGCCCCGTACACACGGTCGGACATTGATCGGACATTCCAACAACAAAATCCATGGATTTTTTCCGACGGATGTTGTCTCAAACTTGTCTTGCATACACACAGTCACACAAAGTTGTCGGAAAATCCGATCATTCTGAACGCGGTGACATAAAACACGTACGTTGGGACTCTAAACGGGGCAGTAGCCAATAGCTTTCATCTCTTTATTTATTCTGAGCATGCGTGGCACTTTGTGCGTCGGATTTGTGTACACACGATCGGAAATTCCGACAACGGATTTTGTTGTCGGAAAATTTTATAGCAAGCTCTCAAACTTTGTGTGTCGGAAAATCCGATGGAAAATGTGTGATGGAGCCTACACATGGTCGGAATTTCCGACAACAAGGTCCTATCACACATTTCCAGTCGGAAAATCCGACCGTGTGTACGGGGCATTACACTTGTGTACCAATATTCAGTCTGTTCACTAAATCTGCTATAACCATTGTCTTCACTATAATCCCTCTCCTTGTCACCCTGGCAAATTTGTAAGGCACTTGCAAAAGTCAGTTTAAAGAAAAAAAAAGGCTTCTATATTACTTGTGTACCAATATTCAATCTGTGCAATCAAATAAAGTATGTGAAAATAACCAGTGCTAAATGAGTTGCTAGCCAACACCCATAAGTGATTCAAAACTTATAAAGCCAAATTATTACCCAAAAATGATGTAGCGCAAATCTCATAAAAATTACATGTATATAAATAAATACTTCTTGCCCAAAAAAACTTTCATAAAATGTAAACAAAAACACTATGCATAAAAAAAAATTATGGATAAATATCTCTAAATAAAGTCCAATAATATGTCCAAACATGTAGAATGTTGAAAAAGCAATAAAACGATAAATGATATCCAGCTTAAATCCACTGAAATCACCACTGTGACATCTATATATGCAAAGTGAATCCACCACCCATGTAGATAAGCCTCTTAGCTCACTGACATGACCCCTGCATTTTTTTCATTTCTCACCGTGCAGATTTGAAGAAAATGAAGATGAAGAAAACAGCTAATATCTCCAATTCATCACTGCCTCCTTATCAGATGAATCGCTTGTCTCTCATGCACAATGGCAGAACAGCTAGATGCAAAGATGGCCGTGGGATGATGTCATGCACGTAATTCCTCGTCCTATACGTTACCTCCAATCATCGGGACTTCCTCAGTAGGGATCCCTACTGAGGAAGTCCTGATGATTGGATGTAATGTATAGGACGAGGAATCACGTGCATGGCGTCATCCCGCGGCCATCCCTGCATCTAGCTGTTCTGCCATTGTGCATGAGAGACAAGCGATTCACGGTTAGCACTGCCTATATTGCCATTTTTGTGAGTGCACTATTTTATCCTTTTATTAAATGTGATTTTTAAACAGAGAGTACTAGGGTTGTTTACTTTTTTATCCTGCATGCATGCTGTTGGGATCTGAGAGCCATTTACCCATCCATCCATCCATCTAAATAGGAGGAAGTGAAGAATTGGAGATATTAGCTGTTTTCTTCATCCCCAGAGAGGGAAAACTGCATGGTGAGACCTACTGGTAATGCAGAGGTCATGTCAGTCAGGTGAGAGGCTTATCTACATGGGTGGTGGATTCACTTTGCGTATATACATGTCACAGTGGTGATTTCATTGAATTCAAGCTGGATATCATTTATCGTTTTATTGTTTTTTAACATTCTACACATTTGAACATTTATCGGACTTTATTTAGAGATATTTAATCATCATTTTTTTTTGTATGCACAGTTTTTTATGCATAGTGTTTTTCTTTACATATTATGAATTTCTTTTTATTTATTCATATACATGTAACTTTTATGAGAGTTGCCCTACATCATTTTTGGGTAATAGTTTGGCTCTCACACTTGCCCCACCCATATTTAGTTTGAATTCTAAATCAAAACGTTAACAAATAACCTCCCTCCACTACAAGAAAATTCTGCCAAAACTTTTTTGTTTTTTTTTTGTTTTGGATAGCGTAGAAAAGGGTTCTAACCTTTATTGTGTTTTATTTGCTGTCCCCACTGGGTAGATTCACCTGTTTATTTGCTCTAGTGACCATTCTTACCAATTCTTAAAGCGGGGGTCCACCTATCTATCGTTTTTTTTTTTTTTTAGTTCATTCACAAACTTTTCTTCTCAGCATTACATACTCACATATTGTGTGTAATATGTCCGCCTGTGTCAGATTTCGTCGGAAAGAATAACTTATATTATTCACTGCAGGTGGTTTCCATCTTCATTGTGGGCATTTGAAGCCCACAAGCATTTATTTCCTGGATGTGGTGAATGCTGTGCTCCCAGCATTCACTGCTCGTTCCCGCACATGCTCAGTGGCATCCTGGGAAGCCTGAGACTAGCTTCCAGGAGTCTGGGAGAGGCTAGAAACACGCCTACTCCCATGGGAGGAGAACCAGGAAGTGCAAAGAAGAATAGAAAAATAAAAGGTAATTACGGCGATTTAAATTTTTTTAAACAGCATGTCAGCATCTAGGCAAGGAAGAGAATACATACAGATATTGTTCAAAATTTGAGTGGAACTCCGCTTTAAAGTACGGGAATAGAAAATGAAAAATCTTCAATTTGCTCCACTGTTGACTGTGTGAGAGGAGATTTGCCAGACTTTAGAGTGATTTGTTGTGCCTACAGGAAATAAATGTAACTTAAACCAAAGGCACACAGATGGCAAAAAAAAAAATAAATAAATAAAATAACAAGAGTTGAAACCATTTCCTACTTTACTAAGTAAAAAAAAAAAAAAAAAAAAAGTAATGTCATCATCATTTTACAGTCAGAGTAATGATTGGGACAGCTGGAGAGAGGATGCTGGAGGAAAAGTGAGGTAAGGTGTTAAAGTGGTTGTAAACCTCATGGAAGTCATGGAATCTAAACAAAGCACATATATCTGTAGTAATTATTTACAGTATATCTCTCTAAAGTGTTGTTTTTCTCTGGTGCTTCCTTCCTCTGTTATCAGCATGAGTCACTTCTGAGAAGTATTACCAACACATGAGATAAATCTGTGTCTGGAGGGTGGGGAGGGGAGAGCTCAGAACAGAGCTTGTCCATTCAGAACACAGTTCTGCTGTGTGTGTGAAGGGTTTGTGTGTTGTTTTCCTCCAATCAGCTCCCACACTCTGTAACTGCTGTCGCTCCACCCTCTCCTCTGTGCTCCTGACAGATGAAGAATGTTTTTTTGTCCTCCCTAATGTTGTAAAGCGCTACGTAAACTGTTGGCGCTATAGAAATCCTGTATAATAATAATAATAATAATAACATGATCTGCCCTTTTGAAGGATTGTATAGAGGACAAGACTGCAGATAAACAAGTAAAACCTATGTAAGAGGATTTGTTTCATCTCTGTGTATCATCTTAGGCTGTTTACTTCACTGGGTATATGCGAGGGTTTACAACCACTTTAAGTTATGTATTGTGTCTATATTTGAATGCTTATGCATTGTTGCAAATGCCACTTTGTTTGCCTTCATATTGTCAACATTTTCTATTTTTTGTAGGCGTAATGTAAAGATTACCTGCTTTATGTCCACATATTGGCAGTTTTTTGCCCATGTTGTGATATTATTGCTTGTTTGTTGCTAATATATTGTCATGATAACCAGTTTTGCTGCCTGCATAGTATACAAATTGCCCCTTTGTGACTCATGTATTGTTAGGATTGCCTGCATATTCTCAATTCATCATGGTTTGCTTTGTGAACCACATTAAAATAAGCTAATATCCTAAAGGTCTGTCATTATCAAACCATACTTCTGTTAGACACAAATATCACTGCACATAATTTGCAGCTATTAAACTCATAAGTTCACTAAATCTGCTATAACCATTGTCTTCACTATAATCCCCCTCCTTGTCACCCTGGCAAATTTGTAAGGCACTTGCAAAAGTCAGTTTAAAGAAAAAAAAAAAAAAAAGCTTCTATATATCAACATGTCTATATAGGGCAGGGACAGTACCTTCCATATTACATACAGGCAGTCCCTGAGTTACGAACAAGCTACTGACTGTATGTTTGTTCTTAAGTCGAAATTGTTCATAAGTTGGAACAGTATCTTTTTTTAAGTGTAACTCCAGCCAGGCGCTTCTGGCTGTACAATGTGGGGTGTTCCGGGTGCTTCTGGGCATGCAGTCCTGTATGTGGGGCGTGTAGTACATGTAGTACTGCAGTGTTAGATGTGACCTGTTCTGCAAGATGGCTACTCGGCGATTTCTGGGACCAGCATGGAGCGCAAGCTGCCGGCAGTGACATCACACCACCTCCATTCGTAAGTAGGAGTCGCTCGCAAGTCGGATGTTCGTAACTCGGGAACTGCCTGTATATAGTTACATAGTAGATGAGGTTGAAAAAAGACACAAGTCCATCAAGTCCAACCTATATGTGTAATTATATGTCAGTATTACCTTGTATATCCCTGTATGTTGTGGTCATTCAGGTGCTTGTCTAATAGTTTTTTGAAACTATCGATGCTCCCCGCTGAGACCACCACCTGTGGAAGGGAATTCCACATCCTTGCTGCTCTTACAGTAAAGAACCCTCTATATAGTTTAAGGCTAAACCTCTTTTCTTCTAATTTGAGTAGCCACGTGTCTTGTTAAACTCCCTTCCGTGAAAAAGTTTTATCCCTATTGTGGAGTCACCAGTATGGTATTTGTAAGTTTAAGTCATATCCCCTCTCAAGTGTCTCTTCTCCAGAGAGAATACGTTCAGTGCTCACAACCTTTCCTCATAACTAATATCCTCCAGACCCTTTATTAGCTTTGTTGCCCTTCTTTGTACTCGGTCTATTTCCAGTACATCCTTCTGGTTCCCAGAATTGGACAGCATACTCCAGGTGTGACCAGAGTCTTGTAGAGCAGGAGAATTATTGTTTTATCTCTGGAGTTAATCCCTTTTTTAAGGCATGCCAAAATTCTGTTTGCTTTGTTAGCAGCAGCTTGGCATTGCATGCCATTGCTGAGCCTATCATCTACTAGGACCCCCACGTCCTTTTTTATCCTAGATTCCCCAAAAGGTTCTCCCCCCAGTGTATAGATTACATTCATATTTTTGCCATCCAAATGCATTATTTTACTACACTAAACCTCATTTGCCATGTAGTTGCCCACCCCATTAATTTGTTAAGATCTTCTTGCAAGGTTTCCACATCCTGCGGAGAAGTTATTGCCCTGCTTAGCTTAGTATCATCCGCAAATACAGAGATTGAACTGCTTACCCCATCCTGCAGGTCATTTATGAACAATTTAAAAATGATTGGTCCCAGCACAGAACCCTGGGGGACCTCACTACCCATCCCTGACCATTCTGAGTATTGCCCATTTATCACCACCCTCTGAACCCACCCTTGTAGCCAGCTTTCAATCCATGTACTCAACCTATGGTCCATGCCAACGGACCTTATTATTAGTAATAACCTCTTTTAAAAACTGGTCCAAAGTACCTTTACTATATGAGTTTACAGATTAACAGTTTACCTGTCTATTTCTCTTTTAGTGCTCATAACTAAAGCTCTAGATAGGGAGAAGCAGTGCTAGAAACATGATGTTTAGTATCTGCTACATACCTTGACTGCTCCTGCTAGCATTGTATGTCAGCAAAGAATGGGTCTGGGTTGGGCATGACACTGCTGGGTATGGGGTTGGCCAACCTCTTTATTCACATTGAATGTGACAACATTGAGCTACTAGAGAAAGAAGCTGCCTCGTTATACAGTAGCTTATACAACTGTAAGTAATAAGGGCAACCTAACTGTTGTCACCCATAAACAAAAAGTTGCCAATTACTTTTATTACTGGCAGGATCATTAGGTATGAAACCAGACATAGAGAGGCAGCTAACAGAAACAGGCTCAGCTCATTAAAGGTATTAAGTCATCCATAAAATATAGACTTATTTGTGTTTTTCTATCATAATGAAGACATGGGAAGATTACATAATGGAATGGGGAAAAGACTGCATGGGCATTTAAAAGAATTTTTCCTGTATGTGACAATCTATACAGCCATAAGCTCTAATACACTTGCACACAAATGAATTGAATATATAGTATGTGATACTACTCACAAAAATTGTTTTGTACAGTTGACTTATGATAACATATGGCTATTTTATGGAAGTAAACCTATTCTTGATTGCAGTGTCTATACCCCATTTTAGGGATATTTTGTTATGCTGTGACTGTGAATACAAAAGAACTGTTCTCTACCTGACTTACTGAGAGCAGGCGCCTAAACATTGTCCTTACACAACTAGGCAAAGCTGTATTTAGCAGTAAACTCTGAGGCTAGTCCAATGATGTCAGTGGTCTTGTAGAGCAGAAGGCAATAGTGTAAGCATTATGCAGAGGCAAGGGTGATTTACTGCATCTCTGAAGCTCTTCCATCCTCTCTGTGTGCTGCTTCACTGCATGCACTGGCTGCTCCTACCTCCTCCCCCTCTTGTTTCTCTTTCACTGCCTGGGATCAGCAGTCTTCAATGAAGAAAGCCCAGCAAAGATGCTTGCAAGAGCTACATGGACAGAATCTAAGCACTGTAAAACAGCATGTTTTAAACTAGAGATGCAGCAAGGTGATTGAATATTGGCCATTGTCAAATTGGCATTTCTCAGCAGTCATATTGGCTGGATGCAAGAGTAGAATCAATGGTCTTTCTGAGTGATTCATTCTCAAACTGCAGACCTAGGATGATACCGTGCTGCATTCTGATGTAGAAGAAATCCTATATTTGTTTTAGCGTGCGGAAACAGAAGGGATATTGCTTGAGTGAAGGAAGGGGAGAAAGAAGATAGCACACCTGCATGCATGGACGTGTTTGGCTTTGCTAAGATTGCTAAGCTATCCAGGTAAGTTTACCACTTTCACATTGTATAGATGGGAAGCATGTGTGACCAGTGCTCCTGTACCTCCTTAAAGAGCAAGAGGGGGAGGGGGCAAAAAGGAGGAAATTATCTGCAGACACATTACTGCTGCTACAACAGCCAAGGTCTTTGAATATAATTCATTGAAACTGTCACCTGTCCAGTGACCAAATGCTTGGTTGACCTCCTTTTTTGATTCAGATGACTCTTGTAATGCATTTGTGAAATGTACAGATTGTAGCTTAGTGCATGATGGTGGAATCTTAGATCTAATTCCATCACAAGTGCAAATCTTTAGGATGCCATTGCTTGTATAAATGTGCAGAAATGTCCAGAGATCAAAACTATACCACTGGTTGCTATCTGCTATCATTGTGCAATACAGATATTAATATATACACTCTGCTCCAGAAAAGTATTTATCTATCGATCTATCTTATATTTCTAAAGCACATCAAATATATGTATAGCAGGGATTCTTATTTATGTAAAAAATACAGAGGAATTACATTGCATAATCCTTGGTGAGGCCTTGATCAATATGGCATGCATTATCTGTGTCTAAAGTCTAAAGGTTATTCAACAGATGTGAACCCATATTTAATTTATGTTGCAATAAGTGACTATTGTAGATCCTGCTTATATGCCTATCACGTGCCAATATATAGAGGCACATCTTGAAAAAAAGTCATATTACTCTCTTTAGATGAAAACAGCTGATAAGATGAGCACAATATACTGGCTTGCCTATGCATCTGGCCTATTTCTTTTGTTTACCCTATTTGTTCAAAAGGATAATGAAACATCATTGCAATTTAAAACCACCGTATGATCTAAATTTTTTAGATGTGGGATTTATTTTTAAAGTCTAAACATTTTGAGAAGTTGTCTACTCAGCTCACTCTCCCTATTTATTATATATATATATGTGTGTGTGTGTGTGTGTGTGTGTGTGTGTGTGTGTGTGTGTGTGTGTGTGTGTGTGTGTGTGTGTGTGTGTGTGTGTTTGTGTGTGTGTGTGTGTGTGGGCTTTCCTATAAAATATATGACAGCCTTGTAAATACAAATTTTAAAGAAGTAAAATAATTATAAGATGTGGATTTGTGACAATGGTTCTCTTGCCTGACTGTCTAAAAATTAAATATATCTTAAAAAAAATCTGAAAAATCTACCATTCGCTCCAACTACTCTGTCACTGTGAAGCTTGCATGTGACAGGGGCAGCTTTATTGCTCTGATTGCAGCTTCCACACTCTGACCCCCAGGCCACGTACTATGACCATGATAACCACACTGAATCAAAACATATTAGGTTTCATTGGCTTAAAAGTAGAATTTGTCCAAAGGGTCAGAAAGTGGAAACTACTGTAGAAGGATTGCAGCTCCTTCCTCTACTTGTGAACTCCATTGTGACAAAGTCCTTATCATTTTTCAAAAATGTATAGTTAACTTTGTATTCTATCAGATGGTCTGTGTCACTATGAACTATGACATGAGATGCATGTGACCATAAAGATCTTCTGAATCATTGTATATTCCTAGCAATTACTATCATGTTTGTCAAAAACATCATGAGCAAAAGAATTGGCTGTCTGGTATCCTAAACACACAGGATTTTTTTATATCTATGGCAACAAGTGAATGTAGGTGGATCTCTACAAATGTAACAAGCGTCAGTGTAAACTAGACTTGGTTATATTCTGTGTTCTGTCTAATGCTGTTTTAAAATATATAACTTGGCATATTCTTGGTTTGTTTAGCAGACCTTTGTCTAATATTTGGAAGGGTTTCCCCTTTTCACAGGCACTGGGGTATCTAACAGCGGAGTGCTACAGTTAATATTTTAATTTGCAGTGCCGCCTGTTGACAAAACCTGGTATTGTCATATGACTATAGTGCATAAAGGTTCTCTGTGGATTTTACTGGTTTGACTCCTGTTCTTCAAACAATTTAACTGAAACTTTAATGTACTGTTATAGGCTGGAGAAGGATTGATGAGGTTCATAAAGCAGACGTGAAGAAGAAAATTTAAAAAATTGCCAGTGATCTGTTCTTTAAAATGCCAGTCTAGCCAAAATGGATAATTTGTGAATAAATGGAGCCTGGTGGGATAAGTGAGCCCCTGGCTTTTTTGTCTAGAATACTCCAAAAGTTAGATCCCCCTGCCATAGATTTCAGCTCTATTACACTTGCAAGTTTTACGTGTTCGTTTTTGTTTTGTTTCATCTCCAGTTGTATTCCACACAATATAAAACATCAAAAAGTGACAGTAGGACTTCCTTGGATTTTGTAAATTAAAATTAGACCTAGGAACATTTTTGGAGAAAAACAAAAAGTGACAGTAGGACTTCCTTATCAAGACTAGAGCAGATGTGCAGACCAAAAAGTGACAATAGGACTTAGCATTTGTAAATGAAAACTAGACCTAGTTACATTTTTGAAGCCAGACAAAAAGTGTCAGTATGACTTCCTTATCATGAATAGAGCAGGTGTACCGACCAAAAACCAATGCACAGAAATCTCACTAGAGTCCCCAAGAGATAAAAATAAGTGCACTGACCCGTTAATACTATTTCACATTTTATGTCTCCCTATTTTGTTTTACATGAAGCTTTTGTCAGAGATTAATGAGTTTTTGTAAATGAAGAATGGACCTATGAACACTTTTGAAGCCAGATTAAAGGGTCTTTATACAAAAACTGGCAAAATGAGTGATAGTTTTAGATTTGACTGTACTTCACCTGCTTTATTTAAAAACCTCACCTGGTTTTCCTCTGACAGTCTGACATTTAACATTGTAATAAGGAAGCTTGTAAAGTAAAGTAAACTTTTATTATTCAGAAAGTCAAAAAATAACCCTCGTTGTTGGTATTCTAAAGGAAATTGTACAAGTAGCCTGTAACATGGTGGCCAGCAGTAGGTTTACAGTCTTGGTTGTTGTCCTGTATGAATTTCAGCTGTACAGGCAAAATAAAACAATATTTCAAATAAAAGATCATATAGCCATTCAGGCTTGGGACAAAAAACAGGCCTGGGGACTTTAGACTGAGCAGCCAATTTTTTCAGGGATCCGCATTCCTGGGGATGATTGGTGACAGGATATTAGGTCCTCCTCACTATAATGTAAAGGGGCACTGTGCCTGTGATATAAAGGGGACGGCACTGTAAAGGGGCACTGTAATGATTACAGTACCCCTTTACAGCGCAGTGCCCTTTATATCACAGTACTCCTTTACATTACAGTGCCCCTAGCAATCACAGCCCCCCATCACAGTGACCCTTGCTGTCTTTCCTCCTCTTTTTCTCTTTACTCCCTGCCTCCCCTGCACAATCCTACCTTCGGCAGGGCAGAGGCAAGATTCAGCCTGTGTCTCCTCTCCATGGTCCACCAACGATGTCATCCTATCAGCAGAGTGGGGGTGGGGGAGGGAGCTGCAGATCTGGATCATATGAACAAGCAGGTGATTACCCATTTGTTAAAATAAAAAGACTCCCACTCTCTATGTAGATCTCCAGCTCCTCCCACCCTCTGCTCTGTGGATAGGATGCCATTGTTGGCGGGCGGGAGAGCTGGGAGAGGAGACACAGGCATGGCTGCATAGCGGGAGGTGAGCAGTGACCACGGTCTGTGTTAGCCCTGTCTGGATTGCGGTCACCACTTATCTCCCACTGTGCAGTCCAGTCTTCAACAGGCCGCTCTTGTTAGGACGTGCGGATCGGCTCCTCTGGCCACCGGGCATTTGCCCTATGATGAGTCTGGGCCTGCCATGATTATGAGAATCCTTTCTCCACCTTCTCTCCAATAAAAATCATACATGGTACTACTAAGTGCTTTACATTTTCACAAATCAGTTACAAAATGTTTTCATACATATTTTGAAAATGAGTGGAAGAATTGCCCAGAGCAACTGAGAATTACGCAGAATTGTCACCTTTTATATTCTACATAAAAAATTGGAAAATGTTAACCTTTTTAAAAAAAATAGGTTACACAACTACACTTGTGTGTGTACAGTTCAAACGGAGGGTGTTTTATCAGAAGTTTAATACTGTTGTGATAGATGTAATCTTTCTATGATGATTGTTTTGATCCATGTGCTTCTTTAAACACACCTTCCTATTAACAAAATATATGGCACACCAATAATTACATCTTGTGCTCCCAGGATTATTAACCACTCAAACAGCTTTCAACTGACTTTTTTTATAGGAAGCAATGGCTGACATCTGAAAATGCTAGTTCCCATGCTGTCATACTGTTCTTATAGCTTCAGCAGTCTTCGACACACTGACCTGGAATAAATATGCAGTGTACTTTTGAATTCGCTTTGACCTTGCTTGCTGCATGCTTTCTGCAGATCAGTTGGTCAAGGTAATGAAGCCACAGAAAGCCAGGCTACTTGTATTTTCAGGAGAACATTGATGGCAACCTCCATATTCTCTCCTCACAAGTTTCCTTAGATAAATGTTAAAATTGAACTAGGTGCTTTGTGTTAAAGTATCAATAGACACTAGATGGCACTCAGACATATCTAATGCTCTCTTCCTTCAATATTTAGCTCATAAACATGTATGCTGGTATTGCAGGAGTGTGCATGTCTATGTATAGTAGTTACAAGACATTGGCAAACAAATAATTTCTCCATTGACCAATTCAGCGCATCCGATTTTTCTTTTCCAGTTGTCAACTTATTTATCTGAAGTTAGCAGGACCAGAAGACAGTCATTTGACTTATAATATACTACTACTTCAGTTCATTATATACTGGATAACAATATTAACATGACGTATTTAGATTAAATCAGAATAAACACCAATTTGCCAATTTTTTATTGGCCTGAAGATTTGCACACAGGCCTTTCTGAAACAAGTGAATCACACAGTCCAGGAATCCAGACATGTCCTGCTCTGTATTATTCTCTGCATATTTGATCAATGCGCATGCATCTCTATTGAACAATAACGCTCAACAATCTACTCTGTCTGACTATCCTTTTCAATTTCTCATTTGATATTTCTAAAACTGATTGGACTACCTCCCCCTTCCTTGCACCTAAAAACAAAAATTTTAAACAACTTTGGAAGTTCTGAAACACTGAGCCTGCATTTTCTGACTACAGTATATTGTCATTTTATGTATATTATACTGTTACCTCGGTTCAGTATACTAGAAAATAATAATATAACTTGTGATGAATAAAGCAGGATAGAGAGCATGCTAAATTTTGATTGGCCTGGATGTTTGCACATAGATATACCTGATGCATGAGAATCCCTCAGGTTAGGAATATAGGCAAAAATGCCCTGATTTGTTTGTTGCAGTTTGGAAAAATGTGCACGCATATGTTTTTACACATAACAGTATTGCAGTGTGCCTATTCTGCTGGCCTGTGAATAGATTTGCTCATCATAATTGCTACCACTGAGAGATTTTCCTTACATATATAATATTGCTCTATTAAATAAGAATCTTTAATTTGTATGGACCATTCTTCAATTTCCTGTGCTCTGCTCTTGTAAAAAATACATAAATAATTAGAATAATGAATACAAGTTAAAGGTGCTCTAATTAAAGTGATGGACTGAAGCAATTCCAAAATTTCAAAACAACCCATATGATTAGATGTAAAAAAAAAAACAGCAGCTTTGCTGATGTTGTTTAGAAATGTGGAGAACAAAAGTGCTTCAGTTGCAGGATTTTCCTGATTTCTATGTGGATAATCTTCCTAAAGGATTTAGGTCTGATCACAACATCCATGAAGAAGTGTTTCCAATTCTAGTAGAGCGGTTAGTGCTGTTCTCTATTAACCCATCTTTTATAATCAACTTACCATGGGAACCAAATGTTATTGCTGTTAATACTACTTGCCAAAGAAACAATTTCTGATCAATATTTGTAATTCTTTTCCATGAATACATGACAAATTCCAAATTCTCAAATGTAGGGCAGCTTAAAGAGTCAAGATGTTGCACAAACTGCAGTCATCTATCACAACCAGATTTCATGAGTAGAGAGGATTTTGCACATTGCTCTTTGCATTGCTAAAAATCTGTGTCAAATGCTAGTATGGGGAAAATATTCAGAAAGAAGATATTATGCAGCTGCCTTTTATCATAGGGGTATTGATCATAAAAATTAAAGATAACCTGTCATAGAAGGTACACACTAGCCATCTTCTAAAAATGCTTGCAGTTGCAGTTATGTTGACACACACTGCATCCACCACTTCAGTACTTTCTTTGTCATTCACCTGGAACATCTACGTAGATCTTCCAATCTTCATACCTAGTCCAGGTCAGCGATTCAAGGTATCGGAGTCAGTTGGTCAGCCAGTCAACTAGTATTTTCAAAAAGAAGGGTCAGAACATTTTTACCTTAAGCTCACCACAATTTGACGGTACAATCTACTTGAGATCCTACCAACGGTTATTTAGTATAAGGGCCTGCCTGATTAGAAATGCATTGAATGGATCGTTTAGGTAGGTCTGAATATATTACATATTTGCAGGGTTGTTAAAGGATATTGTACACTCAGATTGTAACATGTATGAGCTTCAGGTTTAGGCTCTAATACTCTCTTAATCTACTAAAATAGTATTCTTTGTGTTCCTGTTGGAGAGTTACGCTCATTTCCTGTCAAAGTAAAGCATTGTGAGCAGGACTAGAAGTAAGGGTAAAACTTTCTAAAGGAGCTCAGTACAGCAGTAAAAACCTAGAAGAAGTTCTAATCCTTCCCAGTCTATTTAAATTAAAAAAAAAGTTTGGGCTGGACATACACTTTCACTTTTTTTGGATAGAAGTCAAGACTCCATGTATATACTGAGCCTCAGATCCAAAGGACTTCCACATGTTCAAATTGAAGTCTAGCACACATACTTGCAAATATCACAAGGCACCTGCACTCTTGTTACCTTAGTAACATTTAGGCCAAGACAGACTCACTTTAACCTTATTACCTGCTATTAATGACTGCCTTAATTCTAGAATGCTTTTGTTTTCTGTGCTAACAGCTGCTAATAGTAAATAAAGAGATTGACTTTGACTTTACATTTTCTAGGAATAATATCTGAAAGATTTTATAAAGAAAATACATATAATTGTGTTATAGTTATACAATGTTACATGTATTATATAATCATTCTTTTTATATTTGCATGGTACCCATCTTCTAGGCAGCCATACATATTAATATTAGCACTAAATTACCTGCAGGAGACTAACACAATGTAATACATTCCTGTGAACATTACTGACAGGCTTTAGTAATTTAAGCATCTGTCTTTATCAAAAAAATCTTTTAAAGTGGATCTATCTTTAAAATTCACATCCATTACCAAATATGAGTAAAGAAATCAATTTCTTGACTTGAATTATAAAAATGTTGGTTTAAAGTTGAGCTCCCTTGGGACCCAAAGCTTAGGCAGCCTTGATCACTCAGTGTTTGATTATCAGAGGACCCGTAGATATGTTAAGAGTTAATTTAAACCACATAATGCTGCCTGGTAGAGTTGCAATGAGATGGGATGGTCAATAAGGTACATCTGGGGTAATGGCTGCCATATAAAGATACAGTATACTGTTTAGTTGCAACTATAAAAATAGTTAAGGTTTTAATACATTGGTTGTTTTCATTTTCATTAGGCATGCAAAACTCAGATATAAACACTGGGACAAAATGAGGAGATCAGCTCTTCAAGTGGACCTAATTATGTCTACTGAGGCTGCATCTTCTTAATTACAGAAAACGATCATGGCACTTTGGAACTTACCATTATAGTAAAATTGCACCTTAAAACTTAAAACATTTTATGAAGTATTTAGCTGCAAAATTATGTAAGATATTGTAGCTTCTCTGGAGGACAGCTGGTAAGCATTTTTTATCCTTAAACCACTAAGGACCACTTGACATGACTGATTTAACACATCTTTAAGTATGTCTATAGCAGCCTTTTTAACCAATGATACCAGGAGTTCTGTGAGAGGTAGCAATAACTGGCATGACCTATTAAGGCGGATTGATTTTTCTCCCAATTATGCTTGAATAATTCTGGCAAGGCAAAGCCAACAGTATGGGCTTAGTACTGTTTCTTCTCCTATCTCTAGGTCAATTAATCACTAATACCAATGATCTTTTTAACTGTCTGTAAGGGGCATTCTTCTCCCTAACCACCAGTGTATGGAAGTCCTACTGTCTACCATTGTAAAGAAACACTCCTCCACTAACCACCAATGTATGAGAACACTTCTATCCCGAATATCGATGTAAAGAGAAAACTTCATTTCTTTCTTTTTTGACCACCAATGTAAGCTAGCATTGCGCTGAACCTACAATGCTGATTTCCCATGTAAGCATGCACTTTTCCAATTGACCACCAATGTAAGGAAGTGCCAACCCATTCTTATTTTACTAACCACCAATTGAAAAAAGACACCTCTCTACAGGAGGATGGAGTTAAAAAAATATGCTAGGCTGACCATCAACATAAAGGGAGACTCATCTACTATCCACCAATGTATTGAAGTACTTTTCAAATCAACCACCAATGTAAAGAGACCGACAATTTAAGATAGCATTGCACTGACAACTAATGCAAGGGTGAATCAAGGGTTAAAAAGTGGACAAAGGATGGTCTGTACCGATACATGGTCTGTTTTCAGGCCTGTCCATTGCTTGTACTAGAGACACAGCAAGCAGAAAAAAAATTGCACAACTATAACCGCAGCACTGCCCACCCACACTCAGTGTAATCTGGAGGCCCAGCTATAAGTTTGACAGCCGGATTTGGTACTGTGATTCACATCTGTAAGTTTCATCCATGCATTCATATAATATTATTTGGTCACAATTTGTTTTTAACTTGATCACCTGCTAAGTCACAGATGCACACTGTAGCAGCTTTGCACACATTTCTAGACCACACTAGACACACTGTAGCAGCATTGTACATATTTCTAAAGCACCACGTACTGGCACAAACTTACCCAACCCCCACAATAGGAAGAAAAGAAGTGAGGAAAATTGACAAGGCCAGCTGAGGAGCTTTGGGTTTATACCCATAATGTGGATTGCTATAAAAATAGGGTGTTTTCTTACACTAGGTCATTAACCCACCCTTATCTCTAGTCAACAGAAATTACTGGTACATATTTTTGTAAATAATTTTTTGGAAGCTATGCCTTAGGCTGGTCATACATGGCTTAATAAAAGAAAGCAAAGCTTCTTATTTTGAGCATTGCTTGAAAGTATAAGGCTACAAGTATTAAATGTGATAACAAATTTCTCAGATAGTTAAAGGTGCTTATTAGGAATGAGCCAAACTTCCCTTGGTTTGGTTTCAGCAGGGTTCAGTGAACTTCAAAAAAGTTTAAATGGCGAACCCGAACCCCATTTAAATCAATAACACCTGAATCTACCAAATAAAAAATGCAGGTTTTCTGGACTAATATGCAAGGGGGTGTCAAGAAATAGTATGGGAAAATGGCCTTGGTCCTGGGGAACACCAACGCAGAGAAATTCCAAGTGTCCGAATTCCAAGGGTTATTTGCTCATTTTGATATAGGGGAACAAAAAAGAAAGGTTTACTTACCTTCCTGCAGCTAGACTGGCATCCACAACTGCTTCTTCCTACACTCCAGTGGTCTAGGGTCCTGCCATCATCAAGATAACACTGAGGACAATCCATCATTTAAGCATGGGGGATAGCCATCTGCCAGGGGAGCAGAGTATCAGGCAAAACTATTGTTTTTCAGTTCCCTTAAAGTGAAATATTAAAAATGCCCTTTAAGTAACATTTCTTGGGGTTACCCAAAATCCCATTCCTGTCTATCAAGGGGAACATCTCTGTGATGTACAGAAAGCTCTGCAGAAGCACTGGCATTTACAAATGGATAAGTGTTTAAGATTGCTGAAAAATTACATGTGATTGACAGCTTCTTAAAAAAAAACAACACCCATCCAAGCATCTGCATTATAGTCACTTTTGCTGTATCATATTCTACAGCAAGAATGATAAAAATTTGCATAGAGTCCCCTGCGAAATGCACACAAGACTCCTAAGGGTTGATTTACTAAAACTCGAGAGTGCAAAATCTGATGCAGCTCTGCATAGAAACCAATCAGCATCCATATTTTTTTTGTCAAAGCGTAATTGAATAAGCAGAAGTTAGAAGCTGATTGGCTACCATGCACAGCTGCACCAGATTTTGCACTTTAGTAAATCAACCCCAAAGAGTCTAATATGGATTTTCAAGGGGGTGCCTCATGCCAAAAACATGCTTCAGGCCCTTCTGGAAATCCATACTGGACACTTTAGGTCTCAAAAGCCATCAGCCCATGCAAGCAGTGGGCTAACTCTTGGAAAGTTCTACAAATATCAACATGCCTTGATGGGTAGATGCCAGTCTTGAGGGGTGGGCATTCCTAGGCAGGCCACATTAGTTGAAGAATGATAGGGGCAGACCAGAAACAGTGAGGCTTGAGGAGAAAAGGGTTAGATTATGCTTAATCTCCTCCAGCCAGCCAGTTTTTTTGACTGGCTGCAGCTTTTAATGTACAATGTGAAAAGCTCACAGTATGCAGTGAAATAGGAGTAGGTGATTTTAGTACAGGATAGGAGCCTAAACAACCATGCAAGTAAGGAATTCAGCATTTAACATTTGCAATGCTTAACTTCTAAAATGTGTTTTACTGTGGTGTGCTTGCTAAATACCTCTACTACTGCATCAAAATGATGTCAATAATGATAGATGATGGCTCATATGTTCAATAATTTTCAAAGGTGCTGAAAGTTTGCTTCTATTTCCTTCTGAGCGTAACCTCTTCACTATAGAGGTTGTTATTTGTACATTTGAGACTGAGAATGTGTAAGTGCAGTTGAAACATTTTTGGATGAATGTTCTGTGATTGTGTGGTGAATGTTCATAAATAGTGCACAATGTAGAAGGTTCTGATTTAGCACACTGTCTAAATTATTATCTATTAATCTATTAATGATTACATCTCTTATGTTTTTTATTATGCAATATTTTCATCCTCTGTGTAGAAAATGTTGTTCACAAAAGGATTTTCCTTGCTATATCAATGAACATATAGCATGCAGTAAATTGGTTACTATGAAACCTTATATAAAGATTATTTCACAAAAATGATTGCATAGGTTTTGCTCCTAAAAGTATCATTAGCTTGGCTGGCATTAACAGTGAGTTTTGGGATTTGTCTATTGAGCAGAACAGAAAGGCAGACATTTGAAGATCTATCAAAATACAGAGGCTGTAGATTGTTGAAGGATATCTAAACCCAAGAAAAGTAATTTATTGCAGCTTCCTAGTTCCTCTTCTGGTGTCCTCATTAGTTTTCATTATTGAGGTTAAGAACATATTTAGAAAATACAGAGAATACCCATTGATATTGCCAGAAATATGGTGGGAGGGGAAATTCATTAAAGCATTTGGAGACTTTTGTAGTGGTATGGTGTCCTGTGCCAAGTTCATGAAAGCCTTGTAACAGTTTTCGGAAACGATTCGGACATGTATGACAGATTCATGTTGTTAATATGCATCACTATTACACTGTGTTGGTATGGCTGCAATACATTCAAAAAGAATTACCTCCAGTTCGTAGATAACAAAACTGGAGCTAATTAAGACCAACTCAAAGTTGGCATACAGACAGGGCAGAGTTATCTGGGAGGGAAAGGTGTTTTGCTGTTCACACAGAATTAAACCCATTGATTTACATGTTTCCCAAAACAGTTAGTCAAGGAATGCTGTGAATAATAACTGTCACAGCCAACCCAACCGTCAATCCATTAAATAACTTTTGTCATAATGGATGACATGTGCAGCACCATGGCAAATGCAGATCAAACAGAGGCTAAGGTAGCAGCTTCCTTAGCTGTAAAGCATATGAAGGTTATGTTCTGCTTTTACTTTTATTTTATTTAAAAAAAAAATTTTTACAATAAACTTTATTGGACTTTCTTGTGAAAAAACAGTACCAAGGATAATGTAGCAAATTAACATATGCATAACACTATCATGGAGCAGACTACATGTCAAAGGTGGTAATTGCTGAGGAAGGATGGAGAGGAAAGGAAATGGGTAGGAAGGAGGGGGATGAACCCAAGCTTTATTTTGCATAAACTGAGCTATCATAGAGCTTGGGTAGATCAGGAAAACATACAATGATAACCCATAGTGTAGGCAGATATCTACCAACATGTACAGGTGGGAAGAAAAAAAAACATGTGACCATAGAACAAAATGACCAGTAATGTGATAGTTAAGGCAATATGAGAGCAGAATAGCAGGTGGGTCGGTGAGTTAGTGGTGTCAGACTCGAGGAGATATGATGTGGGACTTGAGCTGGGGCTGATAACACTCTATTAACAAATAAGTCCCATTTGCAGTGGATGCTAGGCAACTGGCGGTGATGCGACAGGATCAGGTCCAACGTTTCCTTATTTAGGAGTAGGTAAGATTAACCATCCCTGATGGTTGGAGGAGAGGAGGATGTCCACTGTTTGAGGATGGCCCTTCTGGCAGCCATGTAGCAGGTGGATAACCATTCCTTGTTTTGCTGGATAGCTTTAATCTGTGGTTTTGATGTACTGGGGGGGGGGGGGAAAGGAGCCTCCAGATATCCAAACAACAGGGAATAGAGGTCTTTGCAAAGTTGAAGGCTTGTCACTGATGCAACAAAAAGTTCAACTTGGTCCCAGAAGCATGAAACACGTGGACAGGACCAGAACCTGTGCAGTAGGGAAGGCCTGTGATCCCCACATAGTGAGCAGTTTTGGTGATCTGGTAGATTTTTAGAAGTTAGGTAGAGGATATAAGCCCCGTGCATAATTTTAAATTGTTGTTCTCTCCAGAACTCATTCTTGATGAAAACACAAGTAGAATTACAACCGGCCATTATTCATGTCAATGCTTCAGGAGAGTGTAAGTCCCTTAACGTTTGGGGAGGTATAGTTTTTGGAGGGTTACCTGAGGTCTGTGGCCTCACCATAGAAACTTGGTTAAGGCTTTTTGGAGTTGTTGGATATCTTTGTGACGTAAAAGCATGGGAATGGTTTGGAGGGGTTAGGGGTAAGAGTTTTGGGAAGCTGACCATTTTAAATAGGTGAGACCTACCAAAGAAAAAGAGGGGGAGGTCTGCCCAATTGTCCAACTCCGCTACTATTTTGGATATAACAGAGGGGTAATTTAGATGGTAGAGGGCTCCTTGCCTATTTTTATCCCCAAGTACGTGATATGGTGCTTGGCAATTGAAAATATAGAGCCGGCTGCCCAGGTGGGGAGATGCCCATGTTGCAGGGGTAGAATTTCACTTTTGGAAAAATGTATCCTCAATCCTGAGCATGCCCAGAAATGTGTGAAAATGTCTTGGATAAGGAGCATACAGTATCTGCCTAAGGGTTGGAAGTGAAAATAAGAATGTTGTCTGCGAATAAAGCAGTGTGTAGCTCCTGAGTGCCCACGTTGACCCCGTGAAGCTCTGAGCAGAAAAGAAGGTATCGGGAATGGGGTTCCAGTGCAAGGTTGAATAGCAAAGGTGAGAGGGGAGACACTTGCCATGTGCCTTTGTAAAGTCTGATACTATTGGAGAAGTGACTAACCACAATGACTTTGGCAGATGGGGCAGAGAACATGGTGGAAATAAGGTGTAGAAAAGGGCCTAGGAGACCGAATCTCAAGAAGACCAGCCGTAGCCAGTGAAAGCTTACATTGTCTAAAACCTTTTCGGCATCTAATGTGATAACGGCAAAGTCACTGGAAGGGCTGGCCCTCGCAGATTACAAATCTGCAAGAACCTTTCTAATGTTAGAAGTGCCAGAATGTCCTTGGGTAAAACTGGCCTGTGAAGGGTGGATAAGCGAGGGCATGATAAGTGCTAGCCTATTAGCCATTATTTTGGATAGAAGCTTGGAGTCTAGATTCAGTAAAGATATTGGGCGGTAGGAGCCCGGTTCAGAGGAGTCCTTTCCCTTTTTTGGAATCAGCTTAATATGAGCTTGATAGCCTGATAGAAGGTAAGGGCTCCCTTTGAGGATTTTTTAATAAACCGTGACAAGGGTGGGGGATTGTATCCGATGCAAGCCTATAAAAGTCTGCCGTGTACCCATGGGGCTTTCCCTGCTGATAGAGAGGCAAGTGCCCCAGTAACATCTTCGGGTGAGATTGGAGCATTGAATTAGGCCAAAAGTGTTTCATCTATTATTGGGAGGGGGACTTTGTCTAGGAAAGACGTTGCCAAGGTCTCATCAATGGGGTCAGGGCAGTATAGTCTTTCGTAGGATTTTTCAAAGATGAGGTTGATGTCCTTGGGGGAAGGGGCAAGTTTACCCGAATTGACTTTTAGAGGGATTATATGAATAGGGGTGTGGTTCCCCTTGCATAAACATGCTAAAAGTTTCCCTGCTTTATTGCCAAACTTATGCTATTGCAGGTCTAGGAGACATTTGTATATCCTCTCCTGAGCTTCTGCCCATGAGTCAAATAAGTCAAATTGGTGTTTGGCGGTACGCCAAGCCTCCCTGTACTCTGGAGAGTTGTGCTGCGCTAATCGTGTTTGGGCAATGCATAAAGCCTCACTGGCTGCACTATATTCCTTGGTGATATTTTTTTGTAGCTGGTGGCAAATTATATCATTCTGCCTCGCAGCACCACTTTCCCAGCTTCCCAGAATAGGTTGGGGTTGTCTCTATGCTCTGAATTAGTAACTGTGTAGTCTGCCCATGTTTCGCAAATGATCTGTTGAAGATCTCGGTTGTAAGTCAAATAGGATGGGAAATGCTAAGTTTTGGCTTCATTCAAGGTGATGAAACCAGTCAGGTCCACCAAAATCAGGGCATGGTCAGAGATCCCAATGTAATGAATGTGGGATTCGGTGATGTGTTTGAGTAGAATAGAGTTAGAGAAAGTGTAATCTATCTTAGATAGTGTGTTGTGTGGGGGGGGGGTGTATTCCCTTCCCCCCAGATTGCACAATCTCCATGGGTCCACTAAGCGGAGGCCATCCGTAAAGTGATGTAGAGGTGTAGGGAACTGTGAGGGAGAGACCCCAGAGGAGCGGGTACCTAGGGATTTATCTTTCTGAGGGGAGAGCACTGAGTTAAAGTCCCCACCTACTAATAGGGGGGAGGTGGATGAATGGAGCTAGTTTGGATATTCATTTTTGGAAGAACTGTTTAGAAGGGGCATAAATGTTAGATAAAACCCCTTCCTGGGCAGAAGTTTAGCTATGAGAATGTGGCCCTCATCATCCCCTCCCACAGAGAGAGCCTCACAGGGCAGGTTCTTGTGAATAAGAAGGAGAACCCCTGCTTTACCTCTGACCGCCGACGATCCAAAAACTTGTCCCACCCAAAGTTTTCGCATACGGCTGAAGTCTTCCGCCGACAGGTGTGTCTCCTGAAGTATTGCTATATCTGCCTTAAGGAGGTGGCGAAAAATCACCATACGCTTATGAGGTGAACGTAGCCCTTTGAAATTCCAAGAGACCACGTTCATGTTGGGGCAGTTGGACGAGAGGGTCTATTACATAGATTTAGAACCACTGTAAGAGAAAGGAGGAGCTGTCCTTGTGACACCACTAATATACTTCCTAAATACTTAGGACATGTTAGGGGAGGCTTGCAACTTTGAAAGAGGGGTTCAGAGAGGAAGTCGACCCAACATGGGTCTAAAAATACAAATAAGAAATGGCATACAATGTGAAGTCTGGAATTTGCTTTTTTCCACATGCTAAACATTAACCACCGAACAGCGCTACCGGGGGAACTAAAGCACTCGCCTGCAGACTTTGATGCGATCCATAGCCCAAGGGGGAACCCCATGAGAATGATACACTGGGGCTTAGCGTGTGGCCTCAAGCCAGGTCTGGAAAGGGCAAGGCGTCTATTAAACAGTAAGGTTGTGCATACGTGGACAAACAGAACCTGTAGACAGGCAGAAAAACAAAAAGTGTTAGCAACAAATTGAACAACAAAAAAGCTAGCTTAGTAAATAAACCTGAGAGAATGGACTACTCAGGAATGGATGGGGAACTAGGACGAGTGTGTCAGAGTCCAGAGTCAGTGTGAATTGTTTCGACCGGAGGAGTTGGAGAGTCTGAGTTTCTTTGCAGGGTCCTTCCTTGGGCTTCGCTGATCCCTTGGTTCTGCAAATCGTTGTAGGGCCGACGAGGAGGAAGAGTCCATGGGAATATATAGATCTGCCTGAAAGTACTGCTTAGCTTCTTCTGGGTGGGAAAAAGATTTAGGGTTACCGGAAGGATCGGTGAAACGAAGTATCGCCGGGTACGCTAATGTGAATTTGACCCCTTTCTGGTAGAGCGCGGTGCAGATCGGTTGGAAAGCTTTGTGCCTGCGTGAAACTTCTTTGGAGTAATCTGCAAACATAAGTAGCTTGTGGCCATCCAGCTGCAAGGATTTGGAGTTCCGGAAGGATCTCAGGATATTGACTCTGTCAGAATAGTCAAGGTAGCAGGCTATAATGGGACGTGGAGTGCGTCTTTCATTTCAGGGGCCTCCCAGACGGTGAGCCCTTTCCACTATGCAGGGAGTTGATATCCCCAGAGCACCTGGGATGCATACCGCGCAGATTTCCTGAAGGGAGTCAGAGTTGAAGGACTCAGGGAGACCAATGATTCTCCTGTTGTTGCGACAAGATCGTTTTTCGAGATCGTCCAGTTTGTCCAAGATGAACTGCTGTGTGTGTCTTAAGTGTTACTCAGTTGTATGTAAGCTTTGAATTCCATCCTCCAGATCTGACATGCAGTGTTCCAGTTCAGACAGGCGCTTGGCATGATCTCCCAGCTCTTTCCTGAGCTGTGTGATGCCCACAGCTATAGCCCTCTCTACTGCCGCAGTGATGGCGGGAAAGAGGAGGGCTGCTACTGCCTGAGCCAGACCACTGTACTGGTCTTCATGGAGAATGGGAGCTGTGACTGCTGACTGTGCTGGATCCGTGGTGTCAGACATCTCCACAGCATCTGCCATATTGGCTGCATGTGAGGCAGACTGAGGAAGCTCCAAGCTGATAGCTGCAGCCGTGCCGAAGGTGCCGTGTACCACGTACTGGTCCATCACGGCTAAGCCCGGGGGTGTCACAGAGAAGGGGGGGCCCAATCATTGTCCGCCGGCTATGCAGGGCTGTTTTTTATGCAGAATTCTCCCAGAGCCACCGTTCCAAGCTCCTCTGCATGTGGCGCTGGAACCGGAACTACTTTTATTTTTTGATTTTCATTGGTTGCTAGGATGCAGACAACCAGTGTTCTAGCAACCAGAGATTGTTGAAACATATCTAAACCCAAGAAATATAATTTATTACACTTTTCTAGTTCCTGTTCTGGTGTCATCATTAGTTTTCATGTGAGGCTAAGAACAATTTAGATGACTGTGGAGCCTGATGGAGAACTCTAAGAAACTAGAGGTCTGCCTGTCTTGTGATTGACAGTGGGCTGCTATGGAATCCACCCACCGCCTTTTCCATCAGGCTCTGCCTACTTGCCCTCCTTGCTGTTGTGGTTGTCTGTGTGATGGACACAGTGGCTGGGAGGTTACTAATGCTGAGCCTGTAGTTTTATCAGGTGAAGCGTTACTGTGCTATACTGAGAACAAAGTGTATGGTGCTTGTGGGTGACAATGAAAGAGCTGAAACAGGAGAATAAGTTCATCCCTCTGCTCTCTTCACCTGTAAGCATATTCCTTATGAGCATTCCTTACTGACTCTTACTACTGCCTTTCATTCTTCCAATCTAAAAACTGCTGTTCAGGCAATTACAAGAGCTTGACACAAAGTTGAATTCAGTGGCTAACATCAGTTACATAAAAAAATATATATATTATAAATATATATGTTTTAAATAATGCAAAGTTCTGTTTGGAGTTTGGGTTTAACAGCTATATGGGGTTAATATATATATAATATATATAATTGTATCATCCAGTATATTCATTTTTTTAACTCTCACCTGCCTTTATTTTTTTTCTCCCCCACAATTACATGAAGAGCAAGCTGCTTAGCAAAAGTGGCAGCGACAGGGGTTTGAACAATCTATGAATAATAGATTTAAACCATGTGGATAAAAAGTAAACACCCCTGTCCTGCAGCTTGGTCTGCATGTAAATGGAGAATAATATAAATACATGCAAATAAAATAAAAAGCATTTCATATACTGAATACTTTCAGCACAATAAATAATGAGACTACAATATGTTTCACAATGGTTGTCCTGTAAACAAGCTTATCTGTGTGTGTAAATGTATGGAAAGCCTTGTTATTTGTATAGTTTTATATTATTCATATTTGTGGCAGCAAATTTTGGTCCTCTTTTCTCACTGCTTATTGAAAACAGATTCTCTGCAATAAAGATTGGTAGACATAGACCTTGTGATCTATCCTGCCTACGCTAGGAGTTAAGGAACAGCAGCTTTTTATTCATGTAAAAAAATATATTGTTTTCTTAATTAAGGAATTTATGTGATTTGTTCTTGCTGACAGTGATTAATGTGAGGTGTTAATATTAATGTGCTTTACTGTAATTGCAACTGTGTCATTCGCACATTTCAATCCTCAGTTGTGAAGCAAGCTGTAAGGAAATTTGCACTAAAGCCAACCATACATGGATTGAAATCCAGCCAGTTCAGCAGGGACCTGCCGAATTTCGATCCATGTATGAGCTAACTGGTTGTACACAAGTCGATCCAGCCTGTCAGGGTTTTTTACCAATGATCAGTGCACCTGGCTATAGCTGGCAACTTTGATCATCGTATTTTGCTGTTGGGAAGACTCCTCTCCGGCAAAATACAAAATCGCAGTGGGATTCCCCCATTCACACATTTGGATAATTTTTTTTTTCGTTCAACCCGCTGGTTTGAACAAAAAATATTAATGTATGGCCAGCCTAACACTGACACGTATCTTATGTACAGCATGTAAAGCATGGACCTGGAACAGTCACCTGCAGTGAATATTTGGTAAATTTCCGATTCACTGCTTTATAAATATGCCCCTATGCATAATATTTTTAAAAGTATAATTACGTAATTACAATTACTAAATCTCATATAAGCTTTAAGAAGTTAACATTATTTCAAATGTTTTCAGTTTTATAAATCTACAACTTCAAAGTTGCCAACATTTCAAAATGTTTTTTTCAGGGAAACCTTTTTTTGTGTCCAGCAAGCCATTGTAGGCAAAGAATGTACTTTTAATTAGGGGTGATGCTTTATTTAAAATTGGAGTGGTTCTGCAGAAGGCATATCATTAACCTACTGTACAATTTATTTAAAAATGATATATACTATACACAGGAAAAAGTATCATAATAAGGACAAAAACATAAGAGGGTGTTGTTCATTTGTTCATTAGCTCATTAGGTATACAGTGGATATAAAAAGTCTACACACCCCTGTTAAAATGTCAGGTTCCCGTGATGTAAAAAATGAGGCAAAGATAAATAGTTTCCAAACTTTTTCCACCTTTAATGTGACCTATAAACTGTACAACTCAATTGAAAAACTGAAATCTTAAAAATAAAGTAAAAATAGAAAAATAAAATAATGTGGTTGCATATGTGTGCACATCCTCTTATAACTAAGGATGTAGTTGTGTTTAGAATTAAGCAATCACATTCAAACTCATGTTAAATAGGAGTCAGTACACACCTGCCTTCATTTAATGTGCCTCTGATTAACCCCAAATAAAGTTCAGCTGTTCTAGTAGGTCTTTCCTGACATTTTCTTAGTCACATCCTACAGCAAGAGCCATGGTCCGCAGAGAGCTTCCAAAGCATCAGAGGGATCTCATTGATAAAAGGTATCAGTCAGGAGAAGGGTACAAAATAATTTCCAAGGTATTAGATATACCATGGAACACAGTGAAGACAGTCATCATCAAGTGGAGAAAATATGGCACAACAGTTGCATTCCCAAGAACTGGACGTCCCTCCAAAATTGATGAAAAGACAAGAAGAAAGCTGGTCAGGGAGGCTGCCAAGAGGCCTAAAGCAACATTAATATCTGGCAAGTATTGGCTGTGTTGTACATGTGACAACAATCTCCCATATTCTTCATATGTCTGGGCTATGGGGTAGAGTTGCAAGATGGAAGCCTTTTCTTATGAAGGAAAACATCCAAGCCCAGCTAAATTTTGCAAAATCACATCTGAAGTCTCCCAAAAGCATGCGGAAAAATGTGGTATGGTCTGATAAACCAAGGTTGAACTTTTTAGCCATAATTCCAAAAGATATGTTTTTGCAAAAACAACACTGCACATCACCAAAAGTAAACCATACCCACCGTGAAGCATGGTGGTGGCAGCATCATGCTTTGGGGCTGCTTTCCTTCAGCTGGAACAGGGGCCTTAGTCAAGGTAGAGGGAATTATGAACAGTTCCAAATACCAGTCAATATTGGCACAAAACCTTCAGGCTTTTGTTAGAAAGCTGAACATGAAGAGGAACTTCAACTTTCAGCATGACAACGACCCAAAGCATACATCCAAATCAACAAAGGAATGTCTTCACCAGAAGAATATTCAAGTTTTGGAATGAACCAGCCACAGCCCAGGCCTGAATCTGATTGAAAATCTGTGGAGTGGTATGAAGAGGGCTGTGCACAGGAGATGCCCTCGCAATCTGACAGATTTGGAGTGTTTTTGCAAAGAAAAGCAGGCAAATATTGCCAAGTCAAGATGTGCCATGCTGATAGTCTCATACCCAAAAAGACTTAGTGCTGTAATAAAATCAAAAGGTGCTTCAACAAAGTATAAGTTTAAGAGTGTGCACACTTATGCAACCATATTTATTTTATTTTTTATTTTTACTTTCCTTAACCTATAATATTTGTTAGTTGTTCAACTGAGTTGTACAGTTGATAGGTCACATTAAAGGTGGAAAAAGTTCTGAAATTATTTATCTTTGTCTCATTTTTTTACATCACAGAAACCTGACATTTTAACAGGAGTGTGTAGACTTTTTATATTCACCGTAGTTCATTAGTAAAACAATTTATGCATTTGTTTCACTAGCTACAATGTTTCGTCTATACCGTCTATTTAAAATTTGGTAACTCAGCAGCTCTTGCAGAAGATGCAGTGATAACCACAAATTACACTGCAAACACATTGACATAAAATATTTAGAAAACCTAATTTGACACTGACCTTTCTGCTGAGTAATTGGACATCTGCTCTGGCAGTTGATGGACTGAAGGTTTTTTAGGTAGCAAAAATAATGTGTAATAAAAGTAGTTAGGGCTATGTCACCCAGCTTAAGATAATGTACAATATAACATATTCAGTGCAGCGGCCAGGATTATAAAGTACAACATAGCATATACATTGCAAAGGTCAGGAGTATAATGTACAGCATAGTATATACAGTGCAGGGGTCTGGAGTATAATGTACAACAAAGCATATACATTGCAGGGGGCAAGAGTATAACACAGTCAGTGTTGATGGGGGAATCTCTCCCGCTGAGCTATTATGTTCTCCTGCCGGGGGGGACAAGGGGGGTCGTCCTGGCCAGGAGAACACAGTGATCATTGCTAGCAGCTATAGCCAGTGGCAATAATTGCATGCGAAATCCAACAGGCTGGTTGTACCCAAGTTGATCAATTGATCGACTTGGGTACAATCAGCCTGCCCATACAAGGTTTGAATCTTGGCCAGTCCCTGCTGAACAGGCTGAGATTCGAACCGTCTATTGCCAGCTTAAACCATTTGACCCTTTAATCATGGTCATCAAATAAATTGTTAATCCTCTGCTCCTCCCCTTAGGAAATGCAAATCATGGATTAAAAAAAAAAAATTGTGCTTTTGAGCCCTTCAAAATGGGTTTCAATAAATACATAATAGCAGATATTCTAAGCTGAGCACATATGATAAAGCAGTGTAATACATCTGAGTTCTGTCCCTGTACCTTACTGGCATCTGTGACCTACAATAAATACACCTAACTACCCTTCCCAGCTATGTATTATATAGAAAAACACATTTCACATGAAATATTACTTTAACCTTATGAGCAGCAGCTTATTGGATTTTTTGCACTTAAATAGTATCCATATTGTTATGATTCACAAGGGATATGTGGTCTCGAGCCTTCTTTTTTTTGCACTGAAAAGTAATATACTTTCTGCATCGCGTAGATGAAAATACATAGTTTCAGAGCCGATGCGAGAACTACAGTTTACTGCATAGAAGTAGTGATATGAATCCAACTGAGATAATGTTTACCAAGATGTGACACCTGCACATTAGCAGCAATCGTCAGAGATGTTTCAGGTCTGAGTTAAAAATATCAGTCAGGAGCGTGGCCTGAACTTTAAAAGAGAGATGACGTAAAGAGCCCTTCTTCTACCAGACGCTGTTTATCCCCATTATATTGCACATATTCTTTTATTGACTGCACAAATAATCAGTATGCCTGGAGCTAGGAGAGAAGGACCATTGTAGCTAGAAATAGCTCCAGCCCACATTTATCACTACACTTATTAGAACACATTATTATGCTTAGCTGGAAAACTATTATATCAGTTTTTACCAGCAAATGTTTATGTGAAATATGGAACTAGAGAGTCTGGGTGGTAACCAACTCTTACTCTAATGCCGCGTACACACGAGCGGACTTTACGGCAGACTTTGCCCGGCGGACGGGATTTGGTTGGACAATTCGATCGTGTGTGGGCTCCAGCGGACTTTGTTTTTTCAAAAGTTGGACGGACTTAGATTTGAAACATGTTTTAAATTAATCCGTCGAAATCGAGTCCGGTCAAAAAGTCAGCCGTCTGTATGCTAGTTCGATGAACATAAAGCCATGCTAGGGCAGCTATTGGCTACTGGCTATGAACTTCCTTGTTTTAGACCGGTCGTACGTCATCACGTACGTTTTCGACAGACTTTGGTGGATTGTGTGTAGGCAAGTCCGTTCATTCAGAAAGTCCGTCGTAAAGTACGTCGAAATGTCCGCCGGGCAAAGTCTGCCGTAAAGTCTGCTCGTGTGTACACGGCATAATGCCGCGTACACACGGTCGGACTTTCCGGCATACTTGGTCCGGCGGACCAGAGTCTGCTGAACAATCCGACCGTGTGTAGGCTCCGGCGGACTTTTCCGGCGGACTTTTTCCCAAAAGCCCGCCGGACCTAGATTTGAAACAAGTTTTAAATTTTTCCATCGGACTCAGTTTCTGGCGGAAAGTCCGCTCGTCTGTGTGCTGGTCCGACAGAAAGCCGCTCGTGTGTATGCTGGTCCAACGACCAGATACGATGTGAGGGCAGGGTATTGCATCTTACGCTCGCTGCAATAGGAAAAACACATTTTTCTATTGCGGCGAGCGCGGGGCATACCAGGCCCTTAGGTCTGGTATGGTTTATAAAGGGAAGTCCCTACGCCGAAAAAACGGCGTGGGGTCGCTCCTAAAATCCATACCAGACCTCGATCCGAGCACGCAGCCCGGCCGGTCAGGAAAGGGGGTGGGGACGAGCGAGCGCCCCCCCTCCTGAACCGTACCAGGTCGCATGCCCTCAACATGGGGGGGTGCTTTGGGGGCGGGGGCGCCCTGCGGGGCCCCCCCACCACAAAGCACATTGTCCCCATGTTGATGAGGACAAGGGCCTCTTCCCGACAACCCTGGCCGTTGGTTGTCCGGGTCTGCGGGCGGGGGGCTTATCAGAATCCGGGAGCCCCCTATAATAAGAGGGCCCCCAGATCCCGGCCCCCACCCTATGTGAATGAGTACGGGGTACATGGTACCCCTACCCATTCACCTAGGGAAAAAGTGTCAATAATAAAACACACTACACAGGTTTTTAAAATAATTTATTAAACAGCTCCGGGGGGGTCTTCCTCCAGCTTCGGGGGTCTTCTTCCGGCTTCGGGGGTCCCTCCGGTTCCTCTTCTCCCGGTGTTCCAGTTCTTTGGCCGGCTCCTCCGCTGTTCTCAGGCCGCTCTCTTGCCAGAGGAGGTCCAGACTTCTGGGCTTCTTGGCTTCTTGTCTTCTTCCCTCTTCTCTTCTCCAGATGTTGACATGACGCTCTCTCCGGCTGGACTGCTCTCTGAAGGCTCCGTTGTGACTTATATAGGCGGAGACCCCGCCCCCTTATGTCACAGCCCCTGGGCATGCTGGGACTGTGACGTTTTAGGGGGCGTGGTCACCGGGTGATGTTGACCACACCCCCTAAAACGTCACAGTCCCAGCATGCCCAGGGACTGTGACATCATAAGGGGGCGGGGTCTCCGCCTATATAAGTCACAACGGAGCCCTCAGAGAGCAGTCCAGCCGGAGAGAGCGTCGTGTCAACATCTGGAGAAGAGAAGAGGGAAGAAGACAAGAAGCCCAGAAGTCCGGACCTCCGCTGGCAAGAGAGCGGCCTGAAGACAGCGGAGGAGCCGGCCGAAGAACTGGAACACCGGGAGAAGAGGAACCGGAGGGACCCCCGAAGCCGGAAGAAGACCCCCGAAGCCAGAGGAAGACCCCCCGGTGCTGTTTAATAAATTATTTTAAAAACCCGTGTAGTGTGTTTTATTATTGACACTTTTTCCCTAGGTGAATGGGTAGGGGTACCATGTACCCCATACTCATTCACATAGGGTGGGGGGCCGGGATCTGGGGGCCCTCTTATTATAGGGGGCTCCCGGATTCCGATAAGCCCCCCGCCCGCAGACCCCAACAACCAACGGCCAGGGTTGTCGGGAAGAGGCACTTGTCCTCATCAACATGGGGACAAGGTGCTCTGTGGTGGGGGGCCCCCAGGGCGCCCCTCCCCCAAAGCACCCACCCCCCATGTTGAGGGTATGCGGCCTGGTACGGCGCTCGCTCATCCCCACCCCCTTTCCTGGCCGGCCGGGCTGCGTGCTCGGATCGGGGTCTGGTATGGATTTTAGGGGGGACCCCACGCCGGTTTTTCGTTGTAGGGGGCTTCCCTTAAAAATCCATACTAGACCTAAGGGCCTGGTATGACCCGCGACGGGGCTCGCAAGGTGTCAATCTCGCCGATAAAAGCGGCAAGATTGACTTCCTTTTCTAGTCCCGTCGCACCTGAGTCACGTTCAAAATGAACGGACTTGTCCATGTGTGGGCAAGTCCGTTCATTCTGAAAGTCTGCCGTAACTCCGGCGAAAGTCCGTCGGAAAGACGGGCGGACTTAGCCCGCCGGAAAGTCCGGTCGTGTGTGGGCAAGTCCGTCCGTTTTAAAGTCCGGCGCACCTGGCGGACAAAGTCCGTCAGAAAGTGTGCCGGACCAAGTATGCCAGAAAGTCCAATCGTGTGTACGCGGCATAAGGTGGTGTATATCAAAGCAAAAATAAAAATAAATAAAAATCTTCTTTTTCAAAGAAGAATCTTATAGTGATAACTATCAGTCTCAAAACATCCTTGTTCTTGAGTGCTGTTTATTAAAAAGATGAAAAATTAACTGCTGCAGGTATACAGCACAGGCAAAGTTACATAGTTAGTCAGGTGGAATAAAGACACCATCTAACTCAACCAATAAAAGAGAAAAAAAAATCATACAATCCCATATACACAATCCTATATCTGCAGTTGATCCAGAGTAAGGCAAACAAAAAAAGACAGCAAAGCATGATCCGATTTGCTCTAGTAGGGGAAAAAATCCTTCCTGATTCCCTAAGAGGCAATTGGATATTCCCTGGATCAATTTAACCTGTACATGTTAGTACCCAGTAATATTATGTTCGCACCAGAACCTGCAAACAGACTAAAAGTTCGTGCGAACATTGAACCCCATTAAAGTCTATGGGACTCGAACGTTCAAAATCAAAAGTGCTAATTTTAAAGGCTAATATGCAAGTTATTGTCCTAAAAAGGGTTTGGGGACCTGGGTTCTGCCCCAGGGGACATGTATCAATGCAAAAAAAAGTTTTAAAAATGGCCTTTTTTTCGGGAGCAGTGATTTTAATGATGCTTAAAGTGAAAAAAAAGTGAAATATTCCTTTAAATATCTTACCTGGGGGGTGTCTATAGTATGCCTGTAAAGTGGCGCGTGTTTCCCATGCTTAGAACAGTCCCTGCACAAAATGACATTTTTAAAGGAATAAAAGTCATTTATAACTGCTTGCGGCTTTAATGTAATGTTGGGCCCCGGCAATATGGATGCAAATCAGTGAGACAAACGGCATGGGTACCCCCCCAGTCCATTACCAGGCCCTTTGGGTCTTGTATGGATATTAAGGCGAACCCCGCACCCAAATTAAAAAAAGGAAAGGCATGGGGCCCCCAGGCCCTATATACTCTGAACAGCAGTATACAGGCGGTGCAAACAAGACAGGGACTGTAGGTTTTTTGTTAAGTAGAATCTGTTTGTAATTTTGAACTGATACATTTTTAAAGCGTAGCTCCAGCCAAAAAATCTATTTTTATGCTTTATTGGAAAACATAGGGAAGGGTTATCACCCCTGTGACATTTGTTTTGCTGTCTGTGCTCCTCTTCAGAAGATTTCACCTCACTTTCTGTCCCAATGACAAATGTTTTTTGAAAATTTGGGGGTTTTAGGTGTCCGTTTATGAAGCAGTGATCAGCGGTGATCCCGAGGATCGGCGCTGATCACAGTCCATAAACAGTTTATGAAACAGTGATAATCGGGGGGAGAAGTGTTTGAACTTGTTCTCCCGCCGATTATCTCTGCACATGGAGAATCCTCATTGAATGACACAGTAATGGCCAGTTTATGAAGCGGTGATCTCACCGCTTCACTGGCGATCTGAGTCAGAATTCACACTCCCAGGTTCACCAGCTCAGAGGTGGTGAATCGGGGAGTGAAGAGAGAATCCCGGGGGATCTGAGGGGGAAGGAGGAAGATTTTTAACTTCCTTATGCCTCGTTCAGACCCCCCAACACTGTAACCATGTCCCCCTGTCATATTTATGTGTATACATATATATACATATATATATATATATATATATATATATATATAATGTGTATATGTATATATTTATATAATGTGTGTGTATATACATGTATATATAATGTGTGTGTGTGTATACATATGTATATAATATAGGGGGTCTCATTATTTTATTAACATTAATCCATGCCGTCTGTCCGTGTACTGAGCGGTGATAATTTATCACTGCTTAATAAACTGGCATCTCAGTGTTTCGGTGAATTTCTGGTACTGTAATCTCGTAAAGTCTCACGAGATTCCAGTATCAGGGGCCATTCTCCACTGTTGGAAACGTTTGTAGATCACTTCACTCCTCCAAAGGTGAAGCGATCTACAAAGCTTCATAAACTGGCACACAGAGGAGAAAGATCTCCTCTGTGAATGCCGGAGAACGAAGCAGTGAATAGATTTCACTGCTTCATAAACGGACACCTTAGTGAAACAAGGATTGGTGATAAAGCATCAGTGAAGAGGAAACACGTTTTTCCCATATTAACTCTTACAGGAGAGAATTTCCCTTCCTAGGGGTAGATTTCATCTCACTTCCTGTTGTCTCCTTCTGTTTGCAAGTAGGAGTCGTATGTAAGTTGGATGTTTGAAAGTTGGGGCCTGCCCTATATACTCTGCAGAAATTGGGGCCTTAGGTGTTTATGTTGCCACAACACTATAAGCCCTCACAGTTATATTAGATAATATTAGATCAAGAATTGTAATTACATGCCATTGTTGAACAGTGGTAGAAAAATTGGGCCTTTGGTGGTGGTGATGGTACTGGTGCCACAACACTGTAAGTCTGCACAGTTACTCTTGGTTGGCGCTGGAACGGGCCCTGCTGTGAAATATTAGATCGAGAATTGTAATTACATGCACCTGTTGAACAGGGGCAGAAAAATTGGGCCTTTGGTGGGGGTGTTGCCACAACACTGTAAGCCCTCACAGTTACTATTGGTGGGCGCAGGAATGGGCCCTGCTGTGAAATATTAGATCAAGAATTGTAATTACATGTCCCTGTTAAACAGGGGCTGCAAATTTGGGTCTTGGGCACTAGTGCTGGTGCCACAACACTGCAACCCCTCACAGATACTCTAGTTGGAGGCAGGAAAAAATTGTAATTATACGCCCCTGTTAGGGACTGAAAAAATGGGCTTTGGGCACTGGTGGCGGTGCCCAGAACCAGAAATGTTCTTACAAGCTATTAGCATGAAAATTGAGGAGGAAGAGGATTGTGACTCAGCATAACAGGATAGTAACTCAGCATAGGCAGTCTTGAAGGGATTTCACATTAAAAAAAAAATCAATCGGTTACATCAGCATCAGGTAGCTGGTGATCCAAGACTAAATAATTTTTTTGAAGGTCAGTCGATCGACCTATTCGGTGGACGGGTGCACCCTGTGATCGATTACAAAGCCTCCAGCAGCACTGAATGTGCGTTCCGAAAGAACGCTGGATGCAGGACAGTAGCTCAATTGCATACTGTGCAAGCTCTGGCCAGTGATCCATCCTCAAGACCCAGTAACCCAGAGGATTTTCGGTGGGAAAGGTGTCCAAGTCTGATCTTGCCCCTAGGTAATCCTGCACCATGTGAATCAGACGCTGGCGATTGGTTGCTGGAACCGATCAGACCTTGGGGCTGCGGACTAAAAAATTGTCTGAACGCATCGGTCAGATGGCCACCTTCTCCACCGCTCCTTCTGTGACTGACCGAAGCCTCAGCAACACGTTGTCCAGGAGGACCTGGAAATTGTAACCTCCCAGGCTCTGGAAACGCGTTGCACAAACCTTTCTGCAAGGCCTCCTGAAGATGTTTCATCCTCTGCTCCCTCTGCGACAGCAAGATAAGGTCCGCAACCTTACCCTTGTAACGTGGATCAAGGAGGGTTGTCAGCTAGTAATCATCCCTCCCCTTGATACCACGAATATCAGGATCCTTCCGCAGGCTTTGCAGGATCAGGGAGGCCATGCAGCGTAGGTTTGCTGAGGCATTCGGTCCAGAGTCCTTTGGGTCACTAAGGAAAACATGATCCGCAGCCACCTCCTCCCAGCCACGTACAAGTCCATGCTTTTCTTCGGACTGTAAATATTAACTTGAAGACTGCTGCTGATGCTGAGTGCCAGGCTCCACCTCCATGCTGACACAATCCTCCTCCTTCTCCTCCTCCTCTTCCTGTGTGATCGGCGGGCACGCAGGAACACTGTCTGGATAAAGGGGGGCCTTGAGAGGTAAGAAAGTCCTCCTCTTCCTCCCTCTGTTCTGCCTCAAGTGCCCTGTCCATTATTCCACGCAGCGTGTACTCCAACAGGTGGACAAGAGGGACAGTGTCACTGATGCATGTACTGTCACTGCTCACCATCCTCGTGGTCTCCTCAAATGGTGACAGGACAGTGCATGCATCCCTGATCATAGCCCACTGGCGTGGGGAAAAAAACAAGTTCCCGTGACCCTGTCCTGGTGCCATAGTCGCATAGGTACTCACTGATGGCCCTCTGCTGTGTGTGCAGCCGCTGCAGCATGGCCAACGTTGAGTTCCACCTGGTGGGCATGTTACAGATTAGGCAGTTCTTGGGCAGGTTAAATTCCTTTTGGAGGTCAGCCAGCCGAGCACTGGCATTATATGACCTGCGGAAATGCACACAGACTTTCCTGGCCTTCCTCAGGACATCCTGCAAGCCCGGGTACCTGCCCAAGAACCACTGCACCATCAAGTTAAGGATGTGAGCCAAACAGGGCACATGGGTCAATTGTCCCTGTCGGAGGGCGGAGAGGAGGTTGGTGCCATTGTCGCAAACCACCATAGCTGCCTTAAGTTGGCATGGCATCAACCACCTCTGAACCTGCCCCTGCAGAGCTGACAGAAACTCTGCCCCAGTGTGGCTCCTGTCCCCCAAGCACACCAGCTCAAGCACCGCATGGCATCTTTTTGCCTCCCAAGAACCCCAGAACTTTTACCTTTCAATTTTTATGGAAAGTTTTTACCAATAAATCCTTCCTTTTATTACCGGATTTACACCATGTGGAAGCCTTTTTCTTTCTTTTTCCCATACTGTATGTGGGGGGTTGTCGCCAAGTAAGCGGTACCCGGTGGAGGACTCCAGCCTACATTCGAACACGCATCCTGAATAAGACCAACCAACACAGGAACAGCAGGTCCGTCCCCAGCTTTCCTAGGAGCGTTGAGGCTATGAAGTTCTTCCTGGCACCCTTCCAGGATTGGAACCACCGTTAATCCTACCGCTTAGACGGTTGAAGCCTGTATGACTCACCGCCAATGGCCTATGAGTCTATCTGTTCTGGTAAGGGCATTTCATTTTATCTTTTCCAGTTGAAAGTATGGGTTTATATGAAGACCTACCCTGGGCTTAACATGTACGTGGCTGTGCAGGATATGAACACAAGTCTTTGAACCCCTTCCACGTTTAAGAACTGTTAACCCTTAGAGACTTTTGAGTTCACATATCTCTAATAACCAACCTCTGACCATTTTGTATCCATTCTGTTTTCATGTATGGTATATGTGAATGTGTCCCCAGAAGCCTGTAGGGATAAGGCATAGCATTTGAGGTCTATATTCTGGGTTCGGCCTCTTTTTTCGTGTTAATACTGTATTGTTGATAGATTACTATTTTTTTGAATGGTTAAAAGAGTCTCCACTTGTAGATACTCACCCATATGTATGTTGTAGTACCACTCATGTTTTTGTGTGTGGAGGTGGTCTGCTTAATGGTAAACCCCAGCTGTTGCTGCTTCCATTCACCATCAAAAAAGCGAGCTCTCAAATTCTGAGCTCAGACCTACTGCATCAGGGGAGAATAAGAGCATGTGAAGGGGTTTGAATAAGATTCAGAGCTCATTCTTGTGATGGTGAAGGTGAACACTAATAGTTAGGCTTCTCTTAGCAAACGTCCTTAACAACATCCTGGGAGTTTTCCAATCAGGCTTCATGAGGTCCATAAATGGCCTACACCCATAGAAAGGGCTTTATTCAACTTTGGTCAAAACTGCACAGTTTGTTTTTATCTACATATCCCCTTAACCCCTTATCTGCATAGGCAGTTTTTGGTAAAGGTGAACTAACCTTTTGAGTATTAGTTTTAATTTGCTGAATGTGTGATAATATACTTATAGATTAATATACTTTGCACTCACCCTCATTACACATTGTCGTGATGTAATGAAGGCCCCTTTACCCTGCCTTCAGTGTAGCAGTAGAAACAAGAGCCAGCAGAGGTTACAGTACTTTTCATGCACTCTCATTTATACTGATTTAATGAAGGCCCTTTACCTTACCCTTCCTTCAGAGTGGCAGCAGCCAGGAGCTGGTAGAGGGCAAAGGCAAAGTGGGAGCAAGGCACGTGATTGGTTGCTAGGGCATGGGTCTGTCCTAGTAACTAGAGGATGGCAGTGGCAATCTCTCAAACTGAGATACATTTAGTGTTGTCTTTATATTTAACTCATTTAACTATATTTAACTATTTAACTCAAGGTAAAGTTGTCTGGATAGAGTTATGCCGTGTACACACGAGCGGACTTTACGGCAGACTTTGCCTGGCGGACTTTTTGACGGACTTTATGATGGACTTTCTGAATGAACGGACTTGCCTACACACAATCCACCAAAGTCCGTCGAATTCATACGTGATGACGTACGACCGGACTAAAACAAGGAAGTTCATAGCCAGTAGCCAATAGCTGCCCTAGCGTGGCTTTTTGTCCATCGAACTAGCATACAGACGAGCAAACTTTTCGACCGGACTCGAGTTCGATGGATTGATTTAAAACATGTTTCAAATCTAAGTCCGGCCAACTTTTGAGAAAACAAAGTCCACTGGCGCCCACACACAATCGAATTGTCCGACGAAATCCCGTCCGCGGGGCAAAGTCTGCCGTAAAGTCCGCTCGTGTGTGTGCGGCATTAGAGGTTCGGTGAATTATTTTGTTGCCTGGCATTAACTGGATGTGCTCAGCAGTGACCGGAAATTACTGACAATATTTAGAAATAAACAGATGTGCTGGGGAAGCATAGCCATGCTGACTTTAAATATTGTTTAGCTGCTGTAGATTCTGGTTTAAAGAAAAAGTTCATTATGTTACCAATTCCAGCACAAAGCTGAGGAGACTTTTTATTCCAAACATCAGAAAAACCAGCATGTGTCTGCTTCATATAACTTCCAAACTTCAACTTCAGGCAAACAGTTAAATACATTGGCAAAAAAGACATAGCTGCAATTCAATTCTGAGATTTACACAACTCTGCCACATTACATAGCCCTGCCTAGTAGGGCAGATTACCTGATTTTTCTCCGCTGCAGCTCAGTAAAATCCTACAGGTCGTTACCCTCCCCAGTGCTGTGACGGGGCACTGAAAGGAGAATCAGTGGACCAATGAGGTCAATTCACTGTTACTCTTCTCTCTCCTCCTATCAGCATGCTAATTGCATTGCAGAACAACTGAGCTCCTTGTGCTGCTTTTCCCTCTTCTAGTCAAATTCAGATACTTACATTTGCTTGCATTTAAAAAATACATTAAACAAGCATTATTGTATACAAAGCTGTGTATTTTATATCTCCCTGGAGTTCTGCTTTAACATTAGGGACTGTTGCTGGAAATCAGGGGCAGATGGCATATGTATGGGCTTAGTTATATTGAATATGGGAGTGAGTGGCAGAAGCTTAGCAAGCTTTGACCAGTGTTGGGTAGGAATTCAAATTATGTAAATCTACCATTTAAAAGTGCCAACATGTGTGCATATGTTTTAAATGAAATATACATATGCCATTAATCGATCCAAGCCACATACACTGGCAGAACTGTATAAATAATTAATTATAGATATTGAGTTATTATTATTTTTATGCTCTCACATTTTCTCCTTTAAGGCTGACTTGTCTTAAGAAATTTGTTCTCAAACACATCCGAAGGAAACATAAAACTTTGCTTTTTTTTCCACTTTATTAGATTCTGGACTAATCTTCTCCCTAGGTTCCTCTTTCTTTTTATATCCTTACTTTCCGTAGGCCTTCGCTAACTTCAAGGTGGACTTAGCTGATTCTCAGGATTTCTTCAGGCTCTAATTACATCCTATGTAAGCCCTCAATGTCAGGTTCTAGCGTATTTTACTCTATAAAAATTCTCTTGTCTACTTTTCCTCATTAATTTTGCTCTTAACCTGTCTCCTCCCAACTTGTTACTTTACCTAAAATACTTAAATTGTATCATTACTTTACTGTTATGATGCCTTTGGTCAGTGTGACTGTTGCGGCTTATAGATGCTGTAAAAACAGACCTGGCAAGTTTGGCTCTCCTAGCTAATCATGGGCACGGTGAAATATTTTTCTCTTATGCCATGTACACACGGGCGGACTTTTCGACTGGACTGGTCTGACGGACCGAATCTGGCAGACAATACGACTGTGTGTGGGCTCCATCAGACCTGCAGCGGACTTTTTTGGTCAAAAATCTGACAGACTTTAGATTTGGAACATGTTTCAAATTTGTCCGACGGACTCGAGTCCGGTCGAAAAATCCTCTCGTCTGTATGCTAGTCCGACGGACAAAAACCCACACTAGAGCAGCTATTGGCTACTGGCTATCAACTTCCTTATTTTAGTCCGGTCGTACGTCATCATGTACAAATCTGTCGGACTTTGGTGTAATCGTGTGTAGGCAAGTCTGTTCATTCAAAAGTCCGTTGGAAGTGCGTCAAAGGTCCTTCGAAAGTCCATCGGAAAGTCCATCGGACCAGTCCGCCGGTGTGTATGCGGCATTACACCTTGTATAGGACATCCACCTTTTTGTATTTGCCATGCTTATTATTTTATTACCTGTTTCTGGAGATAGGTAAAGATTTCACCCTGTATGTACCATTTCTCTGATTTTCTGAACTTTTGGTGTTTTACAACAAACAACTCATGCCATTTTCAGCTAATGCTGACCTTTGTTGGACTATCCCATGCTACCTTGCATGCCCGCATTAACCTGACCTTTACCTGTAAAATCTCTCCCACAGTCAAATGGAGCAGATTATTTAACACAACTCCTATATAAAAGCATAGCAGAGGAACTGTTTCCTCTTTTTCTGAAGACACTTATTTTTGGTGTGATACCTGTCTGAATCACAATGTAATAGGGGTTGCCCGAGAGATTTTGGTAGTTACAAGTCTTTACTGTTGATTGTTTTTTTTCTCATCACACTGTGTCAAATACCTAGGGTTGCCATGGCATCCATATAAGTAGGAGTTATTCATGGTGGGTATAAGGGGCTTTTATTAACTGAGGGTCAGAATTTAGGGAACAAACCTAGAAGTTATAGGGACAGTGTTAGGAGATTGTTTGACATGCCTTAGCAGTTGAAATTAAATTGAATTGCATTGTGATAACATATATACTAAGTTATTGTAGTTGAATGCAATATTTATTTGAGTGGTATGATGATTGTCACAACCAGTGACTATACAATATTTGCCAATTCTCAGCTTATATACTGAGTGACCATATTTAATATAATTATTACATATTTTTCCTATTACTCAATTTTTACATGTAAAATATTTTAGATATATTTTTTCCCTAGAACTCAACCCTTTATTTGTTTAGCAATAGATTTCTTGTTGTTCTTAGCATTATGTAACTCTCTAGAATTTATGCTCATTAGGTCTCCGCCAATATCAGTTTTGAGTCAGCATAACACGCTTCAATCTTCTGTCAAATGTGAATGGCATTACTGGCATATACTTCTCCTCTTCAGTTATACCCCTAAATGCTAAATCTTTTCATACAACTGGACAGCAGAGCTATGGTGGTCATGAGCAAAGAGATTTTAAATTCTGAAAACCTTTTTTTATAACTAGTAGAAGTTAGCGCAAGTTTCCTTGTCCCAGAAGGCTCCTGTGTCGTCCTCTTGTCCCCAAAGCTTTGGTCTCCCATAGCGTCACCACATACAATGCAGGGCAATCAACACTGCATTGAAAGTGGAGGGGGTAAGTGGAGGGGGTAAACATACAACTACAGCCAAGAGCATCTTAGAGAGGAGGAAAAGCTTTACCAGTCGCACAAACAGAGGGAGCCTTCTGGAGACTGGAATAGGGGAGGCATTTCTCCTTATTCCTGCACCCCTAGACAGAACAAACATTTTAACCATTGCAGTCCGGGGGGGAGGTATTATTTTTTTTTCCAGCCTGCAGTTCAGTTTTGATTCCTTTTTACCTAACATGTGCTGCAGTAAGTTGCACTGCATTGCTGTGGTGCATTAAAATTCTGCCTGTCTCATTTGTTTACTGTGCAATTTGTTAAGCTGGGTATACACAAACAGCGCTGATCGAATTCTGGTTTTCCATCATAAACATTTGAGCTGTTCTTGTTGAACCAATAGATTTTAGGTATGTGTGTATCCAACTTTAGTATGAACCATGAGAATACAACTACAAGACTTTTTGCTTTGTCCATGCATTAGGTCTGAGTTGACCAATGTAGCCCCCATGCATGTGGGGTCTACAAGGCCTACCTTCCACTAGCCACAGCCTGGATGAAAAGGAACTCCTTTTTTCATCCAAAATGCATGTCCAGCATTCTCTACATATTAAATGATTTCTTTGTAGATTAAGAAGCACAAACCATGTTTTACTTTAATTAGCAGAAGAGAATATTGGACAGGGAATCCTTTAAAAATACCCAAATCATCTGTTATTTTCAGTTGAGATTTAATACTAAAATTGTCAGGACTATTATTATTTCTCCAGCTATATGAAGTGTACAACTGCAAGAAACCTAAATGCACTATTGTATTCCGCTGTTAAAGTAAGCAATGATTTAGTGGGAAATTGTGAATAAGTACACAAGGCAAAGTCCCGGAGTGACACAGACTCCCTCAGGACTCCAACCTGTGAAATTACCAGCAGCTCTAACCCAGATAGAGATGGAAAAATTGTTATGGTTGACAAATTTGTCAGAAAATACCAGTGTTTTCAACTAGCTGTACACAGCAAAACTTTGGCTGGTTAATTAAACAAACTATATGAATAACCATGAGTGTCCACACATTTGGATTACATTTTTTAAAATGACTGGTTTACATTAAACAGTTCTCGGCAAATCATGTTGAACTAACCAAACCAAACCTTGCAATGTGTGCGATGTTACTTTAGGTCAGGGGTCTCCTAACTTTCTAAACAAAGGGTCAGTTTATTGTCCTACAGACTTTAGGCAACCGGGCTGTGGTCTGTGGGAGTAGATAATGGTATTAGTCCAGGATCAGTTAAAGCATCTTCTTTGGGCTCTTTTGTGCTTTTTTGAGCATTAGCATTTTTATATCACAAACCCTTCCCTCAGCTAATGTTTCCTTTTTTTGTGTGTTTTCAAGCTTTTTTGAGTTTTTTCACGCATTTTTGGGCGCTTGGGCATCTTTTCTGTACGAAAGCTCCTCTCAAAAAATGCGAGTTTGGTGATTTTTTTTTTCTGCCCGTAAACAAAGGGTCAGTTTATTGTCCTTCAGAATTTAGGCAACCGGGCTGTGGCCAGTGGAAGTAGATCATGATATTGCTCCAGGATCAGTTAAAGCAGACAACGTCTCAGGCATGGTGGTCAATGGGAATAAAAAAAATTACATAGCGCCTGTGGTCAGTAGGAGGAGGGATAGTGTCCCTTCATTGGTATTAGTGGAAGGAACAGTGCCCCATTATTGATATCAGTGGGAGGAATAGTGCCACGTCATTGGTATCAGTGGGAGAAATACAGTAGTGCCCTAATGTTGGTATCAATTGAAGTAATGGCGCCCCACTGTTGCTGTCATTGAAAGGAATAGCGCCTTATCGTTGGTGTCAGTGGATGGAATAGTACCACACTGTTGATGTTAGTAAGAGAAATAGTGCCCCCCCTGTTAATACTAGTAGAAGGAATAATTACCCCCTGTTAGGGCTCATGCACACTGTAGCTCAAAAAATAGGCTGCTTTTACAGGCATTTGAGCTTTTATATCTCTGCCTAAAAGTTTGAAGAAGCTTGTGCTTTTCTGTTCTCTATTGCATGTTTTTATTAGGCTTCTTTGAGCTTCTTTGCGCTTCTTTAGGCTCTTTTGTGATTTTTTGAGCTTTAGCATTTTTTTATCACAAACCCTCCCCTCAACTCATTTTTCCTTTTTTTTGTGTTTTCAAGCTTTTTTGAGCTTTTTCACACATTTTTGGGCACGTGGGTGTCTCTTCTGCATGAAAGCACCTCTCAAAAACGTGAGTTTGGTGATTTTTTTTTTTGTTGCCCGTAAGAGCATATGTCTGTAAACTCCTGAAAAATCCATAGTGTGCATGGACACATTGGCTAACACGAAGAGGAGTTTCCAGGCAGGAAAACATGAGAGCTCCAAAAAGCTCATAAGCCTGTAGGAGCAGCTTCTTTGAGCTTCTTTGAGATGCAGTGTGCATGAGCCCTAAGTCTCATTGGAAGGAATAATGGCTAATTGGTAGGAGGAATAGTGCCTCACTGTTGGTGTCAGTAGGAGGAATATTGTCACATGTCAGTAATATTGATGAACTTTGAGTTCGAGTCGAACCCATGTTTGAACCCAATTGCGAACGATATGGGCCGTTCGCGCCAAATTCGAGTGATGCGTCACGGCCCATAATTCACTGCACCATCACAATGCATTGCTGGCTGATGATTAGTCAAGCATGCACTATGACCCGCATGCTTGGCCAATCACATCGCCGTACCGTGCACCTAAAGCTAACTGAAGACAATTGCTAGTGTTCTCATACTAATAATACTACAGGCAGGCAGTTGATTCTGCTAGCTGCAGTATCAGTATATATATACATCCCAGCTTTGTGCAGCTACATCTCACTGCAGGCCATTAGTATGTCTGGAAGGAGAGGCAGACAGTCACAAGCCAATAAAAGAGGGAAAGCAGGCTCTGTGTCTAGAGGCAACAGTTCTGATCGTGGAGACGGTGCATCCTCATCAGCACGTGGCCGTGGGACACGCTTGTCCTTTTTTTCGGCAGCTGTCCGTGTTGAGCCGCAACATGCAGAAGACTTGGTAGAGTGGATGACCAAGCCGTCCTCATCCTCCTCATCCTCTCTCACCCAGGCTCAGGGTACTTTGTCTGGCAAAGCAGCTGCCAACGAGGCCTCTTCCCCCAGCTCAATGGCATCAGTCACTCCTACCCTAGCCCCACCATGTCCTCCTGAGGACTCCCCTGAACTGTTTGAAAACAGTGTTGGGTACATGCTCCAGGAGGATGCCCAGCGTTTTGAAGGCTCCGATGATGGTACCCAGCTAGAGGAAGGCAGTAACGTGAGTCCAGAGAGAGGGGGTGCCCAAGAAGGACAGCAATCTGGCAGTCATGTTCCCCCAGCTGCAGCATACTGCCAGCTTTGCTCCAGTGATGAGGGGGGAGGGGATGATGAGGTCACTGACTCCACATGGGTGCCTGATAGGAGAAAGGAGGAGGAGGAGGCACATCTCCAATGAGTATGATAGAATAAAGAAAAACTGCTGCACCAACTCTGATGCAGAAAGCAGCCAACACTAACAATCAGACTAATTGTGTATAAGAAGAAAAGCAAAAAGTGTAGTGCTATAACTCAAATAAAATAAATTCACATCTGGGGTGTAAGGGTGATACCAGAGGGCCTCACTTAGCAACATCCTAGCAACGTCCTGGGAGTTTTCCAGTGAGGCTTCATGAAGTATGTAATTTGCCTATACCTATAGCAAGAGAATTTTTCAACTATGGTCAAAGCTGCACAGTTTGTTCTTATTTATAGGCACCCATTATTTGCATAGGTAGTTTTTGGTAAAGGCAAACCAACCTTCTAAGCCATATTTAAGAGCATCCATGGCTTAAAGGGGACTCTAATTTTGCTGTGCTGAATGTAGAAAGAGAAGAAACTGAAAAAACAGATTTTGATGACATCACAGACCAATTTGCATCAGTAAAAGCAAAGAATGTATAGTTTTAATTTCATGTAGCATCATAATTTAGCCCCGTTCACACTTGTACAACTTGTCCAACAATTTGGGACTGCAAAGTCTCATGACAAGTCATTCCCCATGATTTCCAATGACTACCATTCATATTAGTACGACTTCAAGTCATGTCAACCTCAAAGTAGTCCCTGCACTACTTTGGTCAGACTTTGATCCTACTTCAGCCCATTGAATATCACTGAAGTCTGATTAAAGATCTTAAAGGGGAACTCCATGCCAAATTAAAAAAAAGAAAAAAAAAAAAACGGCATGGGTTCCCTCTCCAAGAGCATACCAGGTCCTTCGGTCTGGTATGGATTTTAAGTGGAGGTCCCCCAAAATCCATACCAGACCCTTATCCGAGCATGTAGTAGCAGGGAAGTCAGTGAGCAGTATGTAGTGACAGGGTCGGTAAGCAATATATAATGGCAGGGCAGTCAGTGAGCACTATGTAGTGGCTGGCTGGTCAGTGAGCAGACAGGCAGAATTCTTGCTGGGGAAGCTTCTCCCCATCAGCCACTTACTGCACCACTGGAAATGGGAACACTTGCAGGGCTCCTATCTCTGCTGCTCCTCCTGCCCCATCTTCAGCTGCTGGATCAGCCAGAGAAGCCATCTGTGCAAGGAGGGAAAGAGGTGGCCATGCCCCTCCCAACCTCCACCTCAATCTGACTGAAGAAAATCTGCTTAATGCCCCCTGCTTTGTGGCCCCCAGGATACTTTGCAGGGGAAAAGCAGAGGAGAAATCCAACCTGAACTCCAGGGAGAGGGGAGAACCACAGCTTTCTCTTCTGCCCCCCTTGCTGACACTCCTTACTGACCCATACCTCCCTACTGGCTACCTTGGAGGCATGTGAGGGGAAAGTAAAGATACTGTACGGATGTCCAACATGCTTCTCAGCAACCAATGGTGTCATTGTTGGTAGAATATGGGTGGGCGGCCCAACACAGGGACAAGGCTTGTATTTGCAACCTTGTGGCTCTCTGGAAAATAAGGCAGGCTTGGATCAAGCTACTTGATCAACCTGCCTTTGTTGGTACACCTGCCAAAGTGCCACAGCACACTGGTTGAGAAAGACTGGTATATAGATTGTAAGCTCTAACGAGCAGGGCCCTCTGATCCCTCCTGTATTGATTTGTATTGTAAGTGTACTGTCTGCCCCATGGTGTAAAGTGCTGCGCAAACTGTTGGCGCTATATAAATCCTGTATAATAATAATAATAATAATATACTATTTGTAGATAAATATTTCTATATGATGATATTTTGATATGATTTCTAATGATATATGATTTCTAATGATATAGCAGGCCATAAACTTTCCTCTTCAGAGAAGCCTGTCCTGCCTCCATCTAACAACTGCACTATTTTCTCCATTAGCTCATCCCCCACAGCTATTACCCTTTTGTATAACTTGACCCTCCCTCCTAGATTGTAAGCTCTAACGAGCAGGGCCCTCTGATTCCTCCTGTATTGAATTGCATTGTACTTGTACTGTCCTCCCTAATGTTGTAAAGCGCTGCGTAAACTGTTGGTGCTGTATAATAATAATAAACTGGCTTATTAAAGCATAAATAATCCATTATAAAAATGTTTGGTCCCCAGAGCTTTTGCCATCTTGTGCATGTTTAGACATTAGGGTACACTTACCATGCAAAGCTCCCCCATGCAGCAATGCAATGCCTGCTCTGTCCCTTATCTCTAGAGCTTCCATCTCCTTCAGGTCTTCTCCCAAATTATTCTCTGACTGAGAAGGGATTGTGTAACTCTTGTGCATGCACATGGGAGTTACTTTGTCCTGGCATAAAATCATGCCAAGATTGTACGCTGATCTGTGCCTGTCAGTGACTGACAGGCCAGGAAGAAACATTTATGGTAAAAGAAAACACAGAGCCTCTTTTCATCATGATAAGCTACCTGTCAGCTTTTAAAAAAAAAATATTTTAGTTCACTTTAAAGCAGTATGAAACACAAAGGCAAACATTTATGTCCAAATGTCACTTCCGCCCATAGCTCTTAAAGGGACAATTTTTTATTTATTTTTTTTTTTAAACATTTTTTTTTTATTGTGTAAATATGAGATCTGAAGTTTTTGACACCAGATCTCATATTTAAGAGGTCCTGTCATGCTTTATTTCTATTACAAGGGATGTTTACATTCCTTGTAATAGGAATAAAAGTGACACCATTTTTTTTAAAGAACAGTGTAAAAATAAAAAATAAATAAGAAAAAACATTTTTTTAACATGCCCCGTGCAGAAGCAAACGCATACGTGAGTAGCGCCTGCATATGAAAACGGTTTTCAAACCACACATGTGAGGTATCACCGTGATTATTAGAGCAAGAGCAATAATTCTAGCCCTAGACCTCCTCCGTAACTCAAAACATGCAACCTGTAGAATTTTTTAAACATCGCCTACAGTATGAAGATTTTTAAGGGTAAAAGATTGTCGCCATTCCACGAGCGGGCGCAATTTTGAAGCGTGACATGTTTGGTATCAATTTACTCGGCGTAACATCATCTTTTACAATATAAGAAAAAATTGGGCTAACTTTACTGTTGTCTTATTTTTCAAAAATGAAATTTTTCCAAAAAAAGTGCTGTGCAAATACGGCATGACAGAAACTATTGCAAGGACTGTCATTTTATTCTCTAGGGTGTAAGAAAAATATATATATAATGATTGGGGGTTCTAAGTAATTTTCTAGCAAAAAAAATTATTTTAACTTGTAAACAACAAGTTTGAAAAATAGGCCCTGTCCTTAAGCAGTCCTGTGCCGTAAACGGCGGCTCCCATGCGTGTGGGAGTGCCGGTCACACAGTCGGAGTCCGTGAACCCGGATGAAAGATGGGTGAAGATGGAAGCCTTGTCAGTGGTGACAACTTGCCAATAGAAGTGCTTCGCTCTAAGGTAAGCTTCATGATGCATACTAGCACATTATGTCTTTATCTTGCAGGGTACAGAGAGCAGGGATGCCCTGGACCCCCCTGCTGAGAGCCACACCTGGCACCAGTGTGAACCCAGCCTTAATGATGAGGCCGTATTCACGATAAGGTCTACTGGGTGAAGGCAGACCTTTTTTAATTGGCTAGCAGGGCACTTTAATGCATGAAAAGCTGTACCTACATCATCTTCTGCAATGCAGCACAAAAGGATAAAACAAAAAAAGGTGCCTCTATGTGCATCAATACAAGACTTTAATAGCCCAAAAGAGTTAAAAAACACTTACTAGTCATAAAATGAAACAAGGCTCATCATGGTAAGTTTAGAGGGATGTTGGTCCAGCCTGAATTGTACCTATCCCCTGAATTGTACCTATCCCATATTGCAGACATTGCCTCTGATCAGTCCTGTTATCCAGAGCACCCTACACCTTTTTACCTTGCAATGCAGCACAGCATACAGTATGCACATTGCAGTGTGTTATATTGCAGGCATGCTGGCAGATGCTGTATTGTGGGTTGGGGGAAACACTTTTATATTATGTGACAAATAAACGTTGTTATATTTTATACCTTGTATTTGATTTTCACACCCTAAGTCCATGAGCAATTTCTTTCTTTATTGTGGATTAAGGTGCCATTCTATATGAGTTTTATGTCCATCGTGCTGGTAAACATTAGCTAATGGTACTAACCATACTTACGTGATCTGCACATTACTTACTACAATTTACTACAATTTAATCTAGCACTTTTAACTACTTTTGGTCACAGGCTAAGACACTGAATTCAAATGTTTCTGGCCAGAATAAAGCATCAGAACATGTACAAGGCATTTATCCTCTTGAGATGCTTTTTCAGGGCATTTAAATGCTGATAAATAGATCCTTACAAGACCTCATTAAATTTCATTATGTTGTAAAACTTTCACAATTGATCAGAAAAAGAACCAAAGATTAATGACGCCTGCACATCCTAACTCAAATGCTCAAATGCACAAAGCAAAAAGCCAATTGTTCCCAGCTTAAAGGGAACCTGGGAGTGCAGACATATAGTATAGGAGTTGCCACTGCTAACATTTAAAGGGACATGCTCTTGGGCAGTCATACTGATCCTGGTTTCACCACCTAGTGCACTGGAACAAGCATGCAGCAAGTGAAGTCTGGACGCCCACCCTACCTACCTGTCTTAGGTTTATGCTCACAAGGTGGTAAGGAAAAGGGATGACAGACTTTTAAAAAAGCCAGCAATTACAGACGCTGTATTTGCATGTTTACTGGATCCCTTTGATTCACCTTGTTTTACATGTTTTTCCTTTTTTCTCCTGAAAATAGAATCACTTAAATCATCTGTGTCTGGTCTTTTTCTAAAATAAAATAAGAGCACTACTGTATTTGTAAAGTTAAATTGTGTTGTGAAATACAAGTAGTACAGTTTTTATGTCATTGTTTTTTATCTGCTGCCTTTTTGTTTTTGAATTCTGCATTGCACCAGTGGCCACAGTGAAAGTAATAACAACAAGCCCGGGAGCCAGTGAAGACTTTTGGTGTCCACAAAAGCGGTCCTATCAAATTATTCTTCTATTGATTTATTGAAATTCATTGTACCATCACTTGTTTGAGGTGACTGTAGCAGTATTAGTGCACTTGCAACAAAAACTATTAGGTACTTTTTTTTTATTTCCACTAACATCTAAATTTTCATGACAAGCTTTTAAGGGTGTACCCCCTTCTTGAAGGTCCAAGCAGTACTAATTGCTAATACATAACATTTTAGCAGAATGTTAGGACAATCTCTAAGGAAAAAAAAAACACACACAAACAAGCATACACAGCAATGGTAATTAAAAGTGAACAGTTATGCCCTATACACACGGTCGGATTTTCCGATGGAAAATGTGTGATAGGACCTTGTTGTCAGAAATTCTGACCGTGTGTGGGCTCCATCACACATTTTCCATCGGATTTTCCGACACACAAAGTTTGAGAGCAGGATATAAAATTTTCCGACAACAAAATCCCGATCATGTGTACACAAATCCGACGGACAAAGTGCCACGCATGCTCAGAATAAATAAAGAGATGAAAGCTATTGGCCACTGCCCCGTTTATAGTCCCGACGTACGTGTTTTACGTCACCGCGATTAGAACGATCGGATTTTCCAACAACTTTGTGTGACCGTGTGTATGCAAGACAAGTTTAAGCCAACATCCGTCGGAAAAAATCCTAGGATTTCGTTGTCGGAATGTCCGAACAAAGTCCAACCGTGTGCACGGGGCATTACTCATATAAGACTGGGAGAGGGCTATGGATTGGAAGGAGAAAGAGTCACAAAGGTGAGAGTGGTCATAAAACTTTGGGATAATGATTAAGAAAACTGAGGTCTACATTTAGTCAATTATCTTTTGCGTCAAATCAAATTATCATTCTTATTTAAAAAATGTTCCTTTCCTGAGTAGTTTTGAAGTTCCCTTTATGAACTAAAGGAGTCATGGTTTCCATAGTGTGGTTTGGTTATGATGGCCCACAGGTGTGCAGAAGTCATCCTTTTTATGTTTTTTGATGTTTGTAATTTTTGTCTGGTTTTACACCTTAAGATCCTTGGTGGCATTTTTTGCAGTGGATGAGGTGCACAACATTACTGGAGGCACAGCTGTATGATCATGTAATATTGAAGGTCCCTTTTGTTTACGTGACACTTTTTAACGGGTTGATTTGGCTTCACAGTTTGCAGCATTTTTTGGTGCAGGGCTTGGTTCCTTTATTTGTGACTTCATAATCAGATTGAAATTTCCTGCTGATTAGTTTATGTCTGAGGTTGGGTGGTTGCCTGAAATCTAGCATTGGAGGTGGTTGGACTATTTCTTTAGGTGTTTCATCTTCTGTTTTGATGGGATTTTGTTCAAACAAATATTATAACAAGGCACTGGATAGACATTTCCAATCAGTTAATTGAATTCACACAGCACCTTACCACTCCTTCTTTGGTGCATTTGTTAACACTGCCATAACCTGCCCTGTGAAACAGTTTTACGCATAAAAATACATATCTATCTAGTATCTGCTTATCTGAGTACATTTAACTACAGTCAAATTTTCTGAACCCTAATTAAGGGGGAGGATCTGTTTGGCCCCCTAAAACACCTTGTTTTTTTTTCAAGCTATGTCCTATGACATTTGTTTGGCACCCTCATTGGACTGTATATATACATAACTTTTTATTGTCTGCTTCCCTATTGCAGATTTCTTTCATTTACTGTCTGGCAAAAAATTGTCCCCAAAAGAAAATTTAACCACTTGCCGACCAGCCGCCATATAATTGTATAACAGTATAACGGCCAGTCGACTCCATCACGCGAATCGCCGTACCAGTATGGCCCTTCATGTAGTTGATACAGTGAGTGTGTGCACAGCGCCGGAGCCGATGCGCATGGCCAGCAGCTGCGATGTCCGCCAGCCACCCACGATCGATCCACAGAGAGGCAGAATGGAGATCTGCCAGTGTAAGCAAAGCAGAACCCCATTCTGTGTGGGGAGTATAGTGTGATTGTCTGTTCCTAGTAATCAGGAACAACGATCTCTCTGTACTCCTAGTGAGTCCACTCCCCCCAGAGTCAGAAACACCTCCCCAGGACACACTTAACCTCTTGATCGCCCCCTAGTGTATTTTATACAATAATCAGTGCATTTTTATAGCACTGATCGCTGTATGTCACTGGTCCCACAAAAGTGTCCGATCTGTCTGCCGCAATGTCGCAGTCCTGCTATTACTAGTATAAAAAAATATATAATAATAAAAATGCCATAAATCTATCCCCTATTTTGTAGACACTATAACTTTTGCGCAAACCAATCAATATACACTTATTGCAATTTTTTTACCAAAAATATGTAGAAGAATACATATTGGCTTAAACTGATGAAGAAATTAGATTTCTTTGTTTTTTTTTTTGGGGGGGGGGATATTTATTATAGAAATAAGCTAAAAATATTGTTTTTTTTTAAATTATCGGTCTTTTTTTGTTTATAGTGCAAAAAACAAAAAACGTAGAGGTGATCAAATTCCACCAAAAGAAATCTCTATTTGTGGGAAAAAAAGGGCATCAATTTTGTTTGGGTACAAGTTGCATGACTGCGCAATTGTCAGCTAAAGCGACTCAGTGCTGTATCGCAAAAAATGGCCTGGTCATTAAGTGGGTAAATGCTTTCGGGGCAGAAGTGGTTAAAGGGAAATCTCTGTATCAAAGCCCCAGCTATTGAGGATTTCAACCTTTCCCCATTCTATCATAAACAACAAAAAAATGTTTTGGGCATAGATACACTTTAGGTTCGGTTCACAAATATGCAAATCAGGTGCGTTTTGAACAGCATCCGATCCGCATAACATGTCTTCTTAATGCAGCTGGTTTACACATGTGCGAGGTGGCCGCTGTGCGGTTTTAAAAATAATATTGTGCAATTTTGGGTCTGGTTCAGGTGCGATTTTAGGTAAAAATTTGCACCTGAATTGCATCTGAACTGGTGAACAGAAACGCATCGGACTCCCGTACTGAAACCACAGCAGCATATGTGTAAATCCAGCCTTAGGTATACATACATATGACACTATATTTAGACAATATTCATTTTCCCTGATTTTTAGCCTTAGCTCTCATTTCCAATTTATTAGGGAATAAACATTTCATATTTAGAATGACTCGCTTAGAAAATATTGAAAAGCAGAATTCTACTGAAGAAGAAATATAGTTCTAAATAAACAGGGCATGCAATATTTACTCTAACTTAACAGGATAATTTCTTTTTAATAAGAATATTGATATTACATGTCTATTCTAGTTCCGGATCTTCTAAAGTAAGTCTTTAGTTACCCAGCAACAAGATATGGATACAGCTTTCATTGAGAAAATCATTGCTGCTGGACATGTGCCATAAACAAATTGAAATTCTGCTCGGTGTATTAAGACATGTGTTTCATTTGACACGCTAATATGTTGTACCTGTCAACTTTGGTTTTCCTGAGCATTTTGTTCCCAGCTTTTAATATACTGTACCAAATGACCAACACATTTTTCTGAAGTGTTTCAATTCCTGAAACAGTTGCATGACAATCTAGTATGCAAAGGAATGACTGGCAGTATAGTCAGTCCATAATAATCTGTTTCTTCTTAATAAAATAGTTACGGATGAGCCGAACCCCCCCCCCCCCGGTTTGGTTCACACCAGAACTTGCGAACAGACAAAACATTTGTGCGAACACAATTAAAGTCTATGGGACACGAACATGAAAAATCAAACGTGCTCATTTTAAAGGTCTAAAGTTATTGCCATAAAAAGTGTTTGGGGACCCGGGTCCTGCCCCAGGGGACATGTATCAATTCAAAAAAAAGTTTTAAAAACTGCAGTTTTTTCAGGAGCAGTGATTTTAATAATGTTTAAAGTGAAACAATAAAAATGAAATATTCCTTTAAATATTGTGCCGGGGGGGGGGGGTGTCCTTAGTATGCCTGTAAAGTAGCACATCGTTCCCATGTTTAGAACAGTACAACAGCAAAATGACATTTCTAAAGCAAAAAATGTAATTTAAAGCTGTTTACGGCTGTAATGTATTGTCGGGTCCCGGCACTATAGATAAAACATCATTGAAGAAAAATGGCATGGGTTCCCCCCCAGTCCCTTACCAGTCCCTTTGGGTCTGGTATGGATATTAAGGGGAACCCCCACCAAAATTTTAAAAACAAAATTGCGCGGAGGTCCCCCCAAAATCCATACCAGGCCCTTCAGGTCTGGTATGGATATTAAGGGGAACCCTGTGCCAAAATTTAAAAAAATGGATTAGGGGTTCCCCCAAAATTCATACCAGGCCCTTCAGGTCTGGTATTAATTTTAAGGGGAACCCCAAGCCAAAATTAAAAAAGAAATGGCATAGGGGTCCACCAAACTCCATACCAGACCCTTATCTGAGCACGCAACCTGGCAGGCCACAGGAAAAGGGGGTGGACAAGAGAGTGCCCTCCCTTCTGAACCATACCAGGCCACATGCCCTCAACATGGGGAGGATGCTTTGGTTTTCCCCCAAAACACCTTGTCCCCATGTTGATGGGGACAAGGGCCTCATCCCCACAACCCTTGCCCAGTGGTTGTGGGGGTCTGCGGATGGGGGCTTATCGGAATTTGGAAGCCCGCTTTAACAAGGGGACCCCCAGATCCCAGCCCCCCCATGTAAATGGGTATCGGGTACATTATACCCCTACACATTCACCAAAAAAAATGTCAAAATGGTAAAAAATTACAATAGACATAGACAATTTGGGACAAGTGGCACCCGGTGACGTAAATGGGTGACCCTGTCCCCCTCTGACGTTACGTGATGCCACATGAACACCTGATGTTCCGTGGGCTCATCCCTAAAGATAGCATGCTTAGGGGTATACTTTTTTCACCCAGGATTCACACAACTTTCACCCAGGATTCACACATTTTCCCAACAGATCCCAATTAGAAAATGTGTGGACATTGGGTAAATATTGTGTGAATCTTGTGTGAAAGATTCACACATTGATAAATAGATTCTTGTTGGCTGGCTTGGCTTAGACTTCATGCACTTAGATGCAAATAAAATGCTGCATTTAGACCTGTACTGTTCTGACTCAACTACAAGGCCATAAACTTTACCTCCAGCTGGAGAGACAGACGATGAATCATTTTGAATGTTCGGTTTAATGATGGATATTCATAGGTAGAAAAACGTTGGTGTTGTAAGCCATATGGAAAGATGTTACAGCAATGATGGTATACTGAGCAATGAACCAGAGAGAGGAAGGGGATGGGGATATACAGAACTACGGTGAGAGAGAGAGTTAAGTTAGACAGAAGGGAACAGAGTTTAAAGACACAGAGCAATAATAAATCACATAGTGTAACACAACACTCCCCATCTGAAATCTTTAGATTTCATAACCATAGACCAATATAGATATATATTCAATAAGTCCAATACTGTTAAATGTCCTGGAACCTGTAATGAAAAACATGCAACAAGCAAGCATAAACATAAGTCCAACAGGATTGAAAAACATGTAGTCTGACGTATGACATCTTCAAAGAATTCCATAGTTCCGAGTAGAACCAGTAGATAGCAGCAATGTACTCCCCGCCATGCCAACAGCATGACTAGTCCTTTCATAAGTCACTCACCTGACAAAAGGAGTACTAACTCTGTAATTGGTCGAGTAAAGGTTCGTGTTGATCCTCCCTTGGGCATAACTTTAGTAATAAGACCTATAGGCCACTCATTGCAACAAACTTCCTTGTCTTTTAGAAGGATGAGATCTCCAACCTTAAGATTAGGCTTAGATGTTTGCCATTTGTTACGACCTTGAAGGTGATGAAGATACTCCTTCCTCCAGCGATGCCAAAACACATTGACTAGATGCTGTACCTGCTTCCATTGACACCTGTAGATATCCTTGGGTTTGATCTCACTTGAAGATATTACAGCAGTCCCAATCTTTTGAGTAAGAAGCGAAGCTGGAGTAAGGATCACTGGAGCATCAGGATCTGAGGATACCGGCACTAAAGGTCTTGCATTCACTATGGCAGACACTTCAGCGAGAAAGGTAGACAAAGTATCATGGGTGAGTGGTAAAGACTTGTGAGTCTGCAACATGGAGTCAAAAATTCTTTGTGCTACTCCAATCATTTGTTGCCAAGATCCTCCCACGTGTGAAAAATGTGGAGGATTAAACAACCAAGTACATCCATTGTTGGCCAGGAAATTGTCCAATTGTAGCTCATTACATGCTCCAACAAAGTTGGTACCACAGTAAGATCTCTGCTGCTTTACTGGTCCTCTAACAGAAAAGAATCCTTGCAGGGCACAGATGAAGGAAAAAGAATCCATAGACTCGATCACTTCTATGTGTATTGCTTGGATGCTGAGACAGGTAAACAATACAGCCCAACGTTTACTTTAGGCAGCTCCACCACGAGTTTTCCGAGTGATGACCATGGGCCGAAAACATCTACTCCAACACAGGTGAAGGGTGGATCTGTACTTAGGTGATCAACTGGAATTGTTGCTGTTGATGTTTTCCTCTTAACTTGTGGCACTTGATGCACCTGAAGAGCAAGGAGGAGTCACACCTTTTCACACCAATGATCCACAAGCCAGCTGACCTGATGGCACCTTCTGTAAACTGACGGCCTTGATGATGTACCAGTTCATGGCGATGATGAACCAGAAGAGTAGTAAGATGATGTTGACCTGGTGTGATTATAGGATTCTGTTCTTTGTTGCATAAGTCGGATTTCGTTATATGACCACCAACTCTCAGCAGCTGATTGGTGTCAACTACAGGGTTTAGATTGAAGAGAGAACTGTTTTTAGACAATTCGGTTCCATTTCTGATTCTCCCGAATTCCTCCTGACACACCTCTTGTTGCACACAATGGATAATTACCTCTCCTGCATGTGAAATATCTGATGCTGTAAAGTGTCCAGAACAGCTGTGCCAACCATGACACTCTGCCGCAGAGTTCTACCCAAAGCAGCGAGCAATAGCTCTTACAGCAGATGACTCAGAACAGTGTGACCGCAGCTTCTGTTTTGTATTTACAGAAGTGTGGAGTAAGATATTCACAGTTCTTATTTCCTCATATTCAGGACTTACTAGCCCATAGGTGGTGTCAATAAGGGGGGAGTGGGAGTCCTCACACAAAAACCTTGGAGGTGACAGCCATAAGCTGTCCTGAAGAACAGCAGATGACATGGCTCTGGTCCCACAGTCAGCTGGGTTGAGTTCAGTGGGAACGTAATGCCATTGACTTGGTAGAGAGAATCTCTTAATACGTTCAACCCTGTTGCTGACGTACACACTGTTTTGTTTGGTTGTATATTTAACTAAGTACTAGCTTACTACCTTGCTAAAAGTTAAAAATAAAAATGCCAGAAAACTATCCCCTATTTTGTAGACGCTATAAATTTTGCGCAAACCAATCAATTCTTATTGAGATTTTTTTTTACCAAAAATATGTAGAATACATATCGGCCTAAACTGAGGGAAAAAATTGTTTTTTTATGTATTTGTGGGGAATATTTATTATAGCAAAAAGTAAAAAATATTGCGTTTTTTTCAAAATTGTCGCTCTTCTTTTTTGTTTATAGCGCAAAAAATAAAAACCACAGAGGCGATCAAATACCACCAAAAGAAAGCTCTATTTGTGAGGAAAAAAAAGGGCGTCAATTTTGTTTGGGTGCAACGTCGCACGTCCGCGCAATTGTCAGTGCCGAATCACAAAAAATGCTCTGGTCAGGAAGGGGGTAAAATCCTCCGGGGCTGAAGTGGATAAAGCGATATTAAACCCAAAAACCAAAAAACTGTATTATATAGCAGCTTACCAATTTTTAAATGTGATGGCTACATTAGTATGGCAAACCATTTAAAGGATAAGTTCACTTTTTGGAGCATGGTACATGTTACACTCATATAGGGGGTTTAGGTGTAACATGTAACATGCTCCAGCGCCTCCCTACACCCCCTCCCCCCATCCCCTATTATAGCCACTTCATCCATTCACAGCAATCTGTGAATAAAGAAACTTCAAGTCCCATCTGTCACCGTTTTCTATAAACTACGAGGGCACTGATGAGCACCCTCATAGTTCATTGACATTTATTTCAACGTTCTAACAGAAATCCAGTGTAGAGGTATGGGCAATAAAACTGGGGTAAGTGTCTGCAGCCACCTGACATTGCATCTGCGATTCACTGATCGCTGTTACAATGCTTTGCATGCTCTTGGGGGAGAAAATAATAAATGCAAAAAAAAATTTTTTTTTTTTCTGCAAACATATATGCCTATTATTATTTTTTCACCAAATATGAACTTATCCTTAAACACTGACAGGGATCTTAAAATGGTGAGATTTTGTAAATTCATGTAAAAACTTTATCACAAAAGAAAAGAAAAATGTTACTGTTACAGAAAATGTTAGCTGGAGTCCAGCTTTAATTTGTTAGTCAAGTCCATCTAAATCTGCTGATGAAAAAATGAGAACCTCAAAATACTACGCTTTGAAACAAATGCAAAACAAAAAAATTGCTATGGACAAGAGCGCAGCTAAAAGTGACTGCTGAACTCAAATCAACCACAAAATAAAATAAATTACAAAAAAGTACCCAATAATAAGAACAAAAAGCAAGTAATCAGAATTAAATTACATTACCCTAACTCACCCTAATCTCTTCCTGTGAAGTTTGTCAGCTTTCACTACAGCACCTTCCTACTGGCTTTAGTTCCAGGGTATTACAATGCATTATAGTTTAAAAATATTCTCCCAAGTGAATCTGCACATATATTTGACTATGAATCTTGAACCCACAGGATTCACCTCTAACCCATGGTAGCAGCAAACCTGAACCTCATCCCTAATAATAGCATGCCGGCTCACAATTGTCTCCCCCTTTAAAGCTTATTAATCCTAGTTTAGCTTTAACCGCTTGCCGCCCGCCGGCTGTCATATGGCGGCGCGGCTCTCGTTCTGGGAGGCAGTCATATGACGCCCTCACCTTCCCTGCCCACCAGGGGGCGCATGCACGCCGCCGGCGGCAATCGCGCGCTCCCGCCATGTCACTGGGCACCCGATGCGCGTGCCGGGCAGCCGCGATGTACGTCGGGCACCCGCGATTGCCCAGTAACACGGCAGGACCGTGGATCTGTGTATATAAACACACAGATCCACGTCCTGTCAAAGAGGAGAGGAGCCCGATGTGTGTTCTCAGTATAGAGCAACACCGATCGGTATCCTCCCCTTGTGAGTCCCCTCCCCCTTCAGTTAGAAACACTCCCTAGCAACATAATTAACCCCTAGATCACTCCCTAGTGTTAACCCCTTCCCTGCCAGTCACATTTACACAGTAATCAGTGCATGTTTATAGCACGGATTGCTGTATAAATGTGAATGGTTCCAAAAATGTGTCAAAAGTTTCCGTTATGTCCGCCACAATATCGCAGTCACGATAAAAATCGCAGATCGCGGCCATTACTAGTAAAAAAATAAATAAATAATAAAAATGCTATCAATCTATCCCCTATTTTGTAGATGCTATAACTTTTGCACAAACCAATCAATATACGCTTATTGCGATTTTTTTACCAAAAATATGTAGAAGAATACTAAAGTGAGGAATAAATTAGTTTAAAAAAAATGGATATTTATTACAGCAAAAAGTAAAAAATATTGTGTTTTTTTCAAAATTTTTTTGTTTATAGCGCAAAAAATAAAAACCGCAGAAGTGATCAAATACCACCAAAAGAAGAAAGCTCTATTTGTAGGGAAAAAATTATAAAAATTTCATTTGGGTACAGTGTTGCATGACCGCGCAGTTGTCATTCAAAATGTGACAGTGCTAAAAGCTGAAAAATGGCTTGGGCAGGAAGGGGGTGAAAGTGCACTGTATTGAGATGGTTAATGTTAATGTAGTTAATGTAACTAATGTAATGTAATAATAATATTGGGGCCTAATGAAGAAAACATAATGCAATTGTTTATGCTGTGTTAATAAAGTAGGAAATAGAAGGCAGTATGAACTCTTTTTCTGCTCTTCATGCACCACTCTGCAGGCTGCCAGATTCATCAGTCTCAGAGAACACTATAATGGACCTTGAAGACACTGGGCTGAGAGTAAAGAGGTGCTCTAGGAGTAGAAACATGCTTGCAAATTCTTGGCAAAGTGACCCTTCCCACCCCGCAACCCACTTATAATAACTTTGCCAGTGCTTCTCTACTGCTACCTCCTCCATTGCAGCCAGAACTGAAGTGTGGGCTGGGGTCGGACTCTTGGGAGAGTGGCTACTTGACTAGACTGACAGATTGGAGGCTTTCAAGTTTAAGTGAAAGTTTTCATCCTTGCTAACCCGGCTGCCTTAGGCCCAAGAGAACCTTGCTGTAAAAAACAAAAAAACATACCTGTGCCTACTCCAGTGTTGGCAGATTGTAATTTTGGAATGGCGCAACTCTCTAAAATTACATTGGCTTTAAAAGAGGTTGCAAGAGGCAGCAGCTTTTACAGATGTAGAGGCAGGATCCATGTAATTGTACTATGTAGTTACACTTCTGAATTAATTGTCCTTAGCTGTCATGTATTAGTGATAGTTTATTCTTGTAGATATTTATAGTTAACATTGTTGACAATGGTACAAGCAAAAAAAAGTCAGCATAAAGATTTTGCTTTAATATTTGATTGTGTTAGCAATGTCACTGCATTATTTAGTAGGGATTACTCTGCTGGTGGCTTATTCCTATCAGTATTGAAATATGTTGTCATAACTGCAGCCTTTAATTGAGTTCTGCTTCACTGATTGGCTGATTGTGGCCAGGGGAAATAAAAAAATGATGACACCAGCATTAAACTTTTATTACCTTACAAAGGGTGTTTTGGGGTTGGAAAGACGAAAGACTTTTCTTACCTAAACTTGCTTGCCTTATTACTATATGCTAATATATGGCACAATTAAATCTAATTTTGGATTTTGAATATCTAGTTAAAAGGTGTAATGCTTAGCTTGTAACTTGAATATATTAACTAAATCATACTTTACATTAACAATATTTTAAGATGATGGATATGTTATAAGGCATGGTGTATATACCAACTGTAAAATGCAGAGTCAGGAACTTTATGCTTATACCCTGCATACTAAGATTTAAAGGCTGTACTAAGCTTTTAAAGCTGCATACTTTAGTGAGTGGCTTTCTTCTTATAGACCAGACATGCTGATACATGATACAGAATTTCCAACTCAGTATCACTATTGGGGGGGGCACATTCGTTTTGTTGAAGTTCACATTTAACCAAATGTAATCTACTGAAGCACATTGGTAATAACATAGTTTCCATGAAACAGAACAAGGGTGAACACACTGCTACAGGCAAAAAATGGACACACCCGGTCCAAGGTGCTAATCCCGGCTCATCACTGTAGGCAATATCAAGAAGAGAAGAAAAGATTGATCACACACTTGAATCCAAAAGACGCGTCAACTGATCATCATTGCAATTTTGTCTGGCTCATGACAATAAAGAAATCTCTACAGCACCTTTTGGATTCAAGTGTGTGATCAATTTTTTCTTCTCTTCACCATATTTTCCATAACAATCTTTGAAGACTGAGCTAGTAAGTAAAAAAATCAGCACAAGAGACATGACTTACTATGACATGACTTACTATCAATACAATCGGGTTGATTTACTAAAGGCAAATAGACCGTGCTTCCTGCAAGTGCAGTTGCACTCCTTTTCCCCAGAGCTTAGAAAATGTGGTAAAGCTCTGCTGATTTTCATCACCCAATTATGTGCAAGTAAGCAAAAATGCTTTTTTTTAAATTTTTCTTCTTTGCACCTGAATGGGTATTCTTTACACAGTGAAGCTTTACCACACTGACATTTACTTTTTCTTTACTAAAAAAAAAAGTGCAACTGCACTTGCCAAGCACATAGTCTATTTGCCTTTAATAGATCAACCCCAATGTGTCCCTGCTGCCTTAAAGTGTTACTAAATCCAGTAATATGAAAATAGTTTATCACCCCCCCCCCCACAGTGCCCACAGCTTATAAATCTTCTTTTTACATTAAAATACTGCCACTGTATACCTTTTTGGCTGATCTGTATACCACGGTTACATGACAAACTGCACAGTTTCTCCAGTGCTGTGGGTTCAGGAAGGAGGAGATTTCCACTTCAGCCTGTATACACGCCCACATTGGTGATGTCAATATCATGTGACCTGGCTAGCTCTGAGAACAAGAAACTGTTCTTTCCAGCATAAAAGACACAACTGAGCATGTGCAGGTTAGCTACTCTGCCTGTGTTAGCTGGCCTTCCTCAGATAGACAGTGCAGGATAGAAGGATCTGTGCTTACAGGATAAAAAAGCCTTTTTACACAATGCAGAGGATTAACCCCTTAAGTTCCACAGTGAGTATAACAAGCAGGCTATACTGCATATACTGACTGATTTTACTGATGTGGGTTTAGTAACACTGTTAAGGATATGTAAAGGTTTGTTTAAAAAAACAAAAAAACAAACATGTCATACTTACCTCCTCTGTGCAGTTGGTTTTGCACAGAGTGGCCCCCGATCCTCCTCTACTCGAGTGCCCTGTTGGAGAGCCACTCTCTCTCAGGTCACTCCTGTGGGCATGCTCCCATGTCCTGCTGCTGCTTCCATTGACACAGACAGCAGGACTCGGCCCCGCCCCCAGCTTCCGTGTCATTGGATTTGATTGACAGCAGTGGGAGCCAATGGCTGTTCTGCTATCAATCTATCCAATCAGGACCCAAGACACCGGCTGGAGCTGGTGTGCTCGCTGTCGCTGGAAAGACAGAGTTCAGGTAAGTAAAAGGAGGGCTCTGGGGGCTGCTGCATCACAGGAGGTTTTTCACCTTAATGCATAGAATGCATTAAGGTGAAAAACCTTTAGGGTTTACAACCCCTTTAATCTTCTGGTGCTGTGGGTTTGCTGGAGCCAAAGGACCTGTCATTTTCACTCATCAAGAATGATGGCTATCCTCCAGTTACAAATCTAAGGACTCCTGATTAAGACTAGGTTCACATTTGTGCGATGTGGGAACCAGAGTGATTCCTGTGCGGGTTCCCGCATCGCACCTGAATCGCTGGCCGTTCACACTGACATCTGAGAACCACTGCGGGTGTCAATCTAAAATTAATGACACCCCCAGATTGGTTCGCAGATTACAGTGTGAACTGTGAAATTGTAAAGGAATCATATCACATGGGTGTGAACACCAATGCAATCTGATTCCAGTGCAGACCAAAAAAGGGTCCTGCACCATTGTAGTGCGAATATGATGCAATTTCAGCCATACAGTTTGCATGGCTGAATTCGCATCACACAGACATCACATGTTATCTGCACAGCAATGCAGCGCAAATCACATGCGATGTCTGTGATTGCACAAGTGTGAACCCAGCCTAAACAATGGTTGCTGCTTTCCATTTCTTGTACTAATAGAAGTGTTATTTTGGTGTGTTTGTTATCTAGAAGGGATATCCATGCAATAAGCTTGTTAAGCTGATGTATAGGATAGGGAGATTCAGAACCTTTTAAAAAGGTTTTAGAATGCATAGTAACTCCAAAGGAACCATTTCAAGTGCATCAAATGCATGCCAAAAGTGGATGCAGGCAAGAGTCAATTCCTATGCCTTTTGCATTCACCAAATTTTAATAGAGGTAAGGACAATCCATGTGCATGCAAATAGATAGAGTAATCATTTGGCTGAAGTCTCTGTTCTGTGACTTCCAACAAATGGAAAGTAGGCCAAATTTTTAGACAAATATGTATTCACGATGACTTACACACGTAGACAACTATACATTTAAAACCACACATGTATATATTTCAAACATAGCAAACAGTGCATACCTTAGCAGATAATGGAATTTTCTAAATATATTACACTCTCAAAGAATATAACAAAGCAATGTATTAATAATACAACTGATCCTTCCAAATATCATTAAATTTGCTATTTTGTGTATGACATTTAGATACGTTGTACGTCTTAATAAAGGAATGTTTTAGAGCCCTGGTTCACATTCTACACCACAGGGACTACAGGATAAAAGAAAATGAAGAAAAGAATATGCATGCCTTCTTTTCTCCATTTCTATACAAATAGCCCCCTGGGACCAGGGAGTCTCTAGATATGCTTCTGTTTTTATTGACATTGCTTGGGACTTTGAACATTTAGTGCAAAAAAAAAAAAAAACATTCACATAAACATGCAGGGTGATAGGTTGCTGGTGTATATATTTATATGAACGATGATCATTTCTTAAAACAAAAAAGATAGAAACGGCATAGGTGGCTTTACTTTACTTCTTAAACAGAGGGCATATTTCTGATGCTGATTTATTATTTGGGGGATTTCTAGTATTTGATTAAGTAAATCTCTCCCCATTTAGTACTAGCGAACTATATATTTTCTTGACAATACAGTTGATCCTTTTGGAATGCCTAGTTTGCTTGCTGCTTGCAAATTAAAATAGAATAGTGACCTCAACATTTACGCATGTATTTATTGCAACAATGCTAGGAAAAATTGTGCATAATGCATGCTTCCAAAAGCATTTCTCCAGTAGCTGCATGTATGTGTTCTAGGTTATGTGCAGGTGCAGCAGCAGGACCAAAAAGTTATCCTCTTTAAGCTGTTTTGCTGAAGAGTGGTAATACAGGCCCTGGTCAGAGGGAGGTATTTAGGAAGATTTGCTCTGTGCAGTGTTAAACCCACTAAATCCTATGCAAATATATTCAGAGATGAGGTGGGGGGTGCCAGTAGATATTAGGGCTGCGCATCTTCACTGGTCTCACGATTCGATTCGCTTACGATCATCTGGTCAACGATTCGATTCGATTCCGCGATGCATCATGATTACCGACGAGCTCCCACTTCCGCTTGGGCCGCCTAGGTGGCCCTTCCACCCTGCAATCTTCTGGGACACATCACAGTTCCCAAAAGATTGCCCGGCTATGCAGGACAGCGCAGACATACGCACCCGGCTGTGAAGCTGCAAGCTGTCACAGCCGGATGCCCACAGTAGTATTGCCAGCGCTGTGGACAGGCGAGGGAGAGAAGGGAGGGTTTGGGTGGCCACGTCGCTGGATTGTGGGACAGGTGAGTGTCTTTTTATTAAAAGTCAGAAGATGCACTTTTTTTGTAGCTGCTGACTTCTAATAAACAAAAAATTGACTGGAACTCCGCTTTGAATTAAAAATAACCTCACTCCCTAAAAAGTGCAGTAATCCGGTGCACTACAGGGTACAGACATTCACACACACGGCTGCTGGGAGGTCAAAAGGGAAAGAATCCACAGATGACAAACAGCCCTGTGAAGTTCCCTGTACTGTCTCTGTGCTGACCAGTGGCGGCTGGTGCTCAAAATTTTTTTGGGGGGCGCAAACAAACTGAAAAATACTGAACCTCCCCCGTCAAACGCAGCCACTTGTGCCCGTCAAACGCAGCCACTTGTGCCCGTCAAACGCAGCCACCTGTGCCCATCAAACGCAGCCACCTGTGCCCATCAAATGCAGCCACCTGTGCCCAAACGCAGCCACCTGTGCCCAAACGCAGCCACTTGTGCCCGCCAAACTCAGCCACCTGTGCCCAAACTCAGCCATCTGTGCCCAAACTCAGCCACCTGTGCCCAAACTCAGCCACCTGTGCCCAAATGCAGCCACTTGTGCCCGCCAAACTCAGCCACCTGTGCCAAAACGCAGCCACCTGTGCCCAAACTCAGCCACTTGTGCCCAAACTCAGCCACTTGTGCCAAAACGCAGCCACCTGTGCCCAAACTCAGCCACTTGTGCCCAAACGCAGCCACTTGTGCCCAAACGCAGCCACTTGTGCCCGCCAAACTCAGCCACCTGTGCCCAAACGCAGCCACCTGTGCCCAAACTCAGCCACTTGTGCCCAAACGCAGCCACTTGTGCCCGCCAAACTCAGCCACCTGTGCCAAAACGCAGCCACCTGTGCCAAAACGCAGCCATCTGTGCCAAAACGCAGCCAACTGTGCCCAAACGCAGCCACTTGTGCCCGCCAAACTCAGCCACCTGTGCCCAAACGCAGCCACCTGTGCCCAAACGCAGCCACTTGTGCCCGCCAAACGCAGCCACCTGTGCCCAAACTCAGCCACCTGTGCCCATTAAATGCAGCCATAACTGACCCCCCACAATTACTTTCTTTTAATAAATATATTACAATGGATGGTGTGCCCCCGCTGTATGTGCTTTTAAAAAACGATGTCACTTCATACCAAATTTTGCCGGTATACGATCATGTGACTCCCGGCCGTCCCGCCCCTCTCCGCTCTCCTCTTCCCTCTCCGCTCTCCGCTCACGTGTCTCCTGAGTCCTGATGTCAGCGGGGAATTCTCAGTCCTGCCCGCTGACTATAGTTATCGTATCAGAAGAGAGGCGGGCGGGACTGAGAAATCCCCGCTGACGTCAGGACTCAGGAGACGGAAGCGGAGAGCGAAGAGGAGAGCGGAGAGGGGCGGGGCGGGCCGGGAGTCACATGATCGTATACCGGCGAAGTTCGGTATGAAGTGACATTGTTTTTTAAAAAGCACATACAGCGGGGGCACAGCATCAATTGTAACACATTTATTAAAATAAAGACGTTTTAAAAATTTGCTCGAGCGCTTTCCCGGGAGGGGCGGGGCTACTAATGACGTCACCGAACATCGATTTTCGGGTTTTTATGCATTGATGCCGCATCGGGGACACCCAAATCGCGATGCATCGATGCAACGATTAATTTCAGCACCCCTAGTAGATATGAGCTGCTGCGCATAGTGGCTCATTATGCAATGGTTCATTTTACAATATTTCTATAACAATTTTTCCCACCTATGCAATGTCTACATCATTTTTAAGGACATATATGGCTTTTGGTACATCAGTTTAATAAATATTCTGCTCAAGTTTTTATATAGGCTGAAAAAAAAAGTGAAAATATAATTTAAACTTCTATTATGACGCTGTACTGTGGTTATAAAAAAACTGTCAAAGAAATTCAACAACACCCTAACAATACATTTCTGGTGGTATGGCCCTTTAAAATGGTCTGCACCAGATTCAGAAATCCCTGCTGTCCCTTTCAGTAGCCTTACTGTCGTGTGCGGCATGTTCAGGTAGTTATTAAGTTGTAAAAGTGATACTATTACTGGACCAAATTGAAAAATAATAACCTCTGGTTTGTAAGATCTCCCCCAATGCGCTATTGTATTCTGACAGGGGGGACTCCCCCCGTCAGAATACACAGATCTGCGCTGCAGCCATTGGCTGCATATGATGATCAAATGCTGGTTTCACAGCATGACCATTTGATAGAAGCTGATTTACTGATCGGCCTCTGTTAAACAGAGAAGGGTACACACAGAGCAAAAAAATTCAGCTGATTCAGCAGGTCGTGCATGATGATGTCTCAATAGCTCTGCCCAATGTGTTTCATCACAAAAACTGACCACTCTAGCATGGATTGGATACCATGCTTAGCGTTGTCAGTTTTCTATTAGGAGGAGGGCACAGGCAAGAACAACTAGGCACTAGAGAACACCTGCAGGAACAAATTCAATAGTAACAATGAAAAGCACGTTGAAATGCATTAAAGAGCAGGTGCAATGATTTTTTTTAAGGCTTACAAACACTTTCATCTATCAGAAAATAGTAACATGGGGACATATATAAAGGATAGTAACAATTGACAGTTTATCTGAAAGTTAACCCAATCCTCCTTTAAGGGAATGTATAGTGATTTTGTATATATTTTATTTTTTATGTATTTAATATAGTGTTAATTAGTAAAAACTTTCAAATTTAAATTTAACTATGGGCAAAAAAAAAAAACATATACATATACGATGCAATCTGTCTCTAGCATTAACATTTTTTTATTCTCCCTGGTAGCATAGTTTAATTATCTGATAATTATCTGATCCTGCCAGTTAATCAATTGATTTTCCTCTTCCTGTGTTAAATGGAGTTGAGCTTTAATTTATTTATCTTTTACTTAAATTATTACTAAAGGTTAAACTTGTTTTTTCTGATTTTGGATAAAGAAAGGGAGGGTTATAACCCCTGACATTTTTTTTAATCTGTGTCCTATTGGGAAAAATTCCCTTTACCTCCTGTATCATAGCCAAAACAGAAGGTAAGAGGAAATTCCACCAAAGTGAGGAATCCCAGGGTGTTACCAGGGTCATCAGAACCAGTGTCCCCATTGGAAGATTTCCCCTCTATTACTGTTCTGATGTCAACCCAATTTGGGATTTTCTTTTACTTTGACTTTCAATTACAACAGTAAACAGGACAAATTAAAAGGGTGGATCTCTCAAACGGGGCATAGACAGCAATAAACACTGACAGGAGTTCTAATCCCTCTCCACTATATCTAAAACTAAAAGAAAAAGTTTTGACTTTAGTTGCAGTTTAAAGTGGAAGTAAACTTCCATCTTTTATTTTTACCTGTAGGTATGCCTATAAAAAGGCTTACCTACAGGTAGTGTAAATATCTCCTAAACCTGTACCATTTCGGAGATTTTTACATTACTGGCACATGCACTCTGAAGGAACAGCCACCCGTGCCATTCCTTCAGAGCCCTGTGCTGTGAATGGCAGCTCCTGCACATCATCGCAGCTCCAGCAAGTCACAGAACTGGAATCCACGAACCCAGAAGCAAGACGGGTGAAGATGGGAGCCCCTGCAGCACTGACTTCTCAGTGCGGGAGGGCTTCATTTTAAGGTAAGTTTAACATAATGTGCTAGTATGCGATGCATACTAGCACATTATGCCTTTACCTTGCAGGTTACCAAAAAAAAAGGCCAGCTGTTTACAACCAATTTAAAACTGAACTCCAAGATCCACCTAACTTTCTCCTGTGTCCATGCACAGTAAATTGCCATAAAAATGTTTTAATTAGTCTCCTACTTACTTAGTAATCCTTGATTTTATTCCTTGTGGGCTCTTGACTTGCAGTTGATATTTCCCATCTGGCCGGGTGCTTGAGGGAGTGTAAAATTAAACTATAATTCCTATGAATCATTGTGGATGTAGCAATGTTGTGGATTTTCTGTATATGTTGGAGGTGTCTGGAGGAGTTCCCTAAGTCATTGCAAACATGTAGCTGCCAATCAAGTGCAGATTGTACCTGCGTACTATAAACAGGTAACAGTTGCCTAATGTGACCAGTTTTATGAGGGTGACCAGTTTTACTGCATGGAGGTAATCCTGGAAAGGCAGAAAGAGAGCATGTTTGGAGGGAAAACATTCCCAAATCTACATTTTAAAACAAGATGGAGAGCTGTTTGGGAAAAGCTATGCCCATGTCTTGCATATCCTAGAAATTGCTTCCTCGCTAAAGTTCAGCTTTAAAACTCATTTATTATCTCAGATGTATAGAATACTGATGGAGATGGGGGGCTTGGAGCACCTCCATTCATTGGAAAATGGGAAGAGGAGTTGGGTATACGATTGGAAGAACAACAAGTGACCAAAGTGTTGGGAGCTGTTGTTGAGTGTGGTATGGAATTTAAATTAGGATCTCAGTGTTTTGTTCAGTGCCTCCAACCTTACTGTAAAATTGTGAATTTTGTTCAGGTAATCAGTACATACCACAATGATTTCCTGAGTTCATTAATCTATGGGGAATTCTTACCAATGTGTAAATATCTCCCAATAAAATTAATGAGTAAATAATTTGACTTTATTAACTTACAAGTATAGTTACACAATTTCATACAGAACTGGGATTTCTGGTGATTAATATTTCACACACCTTATCAAAAATATCAACATGGAAATAAAACTATTTTTCCTAATGTATTTACAAATTACTCAGGGGAGCCCAAATGGCTCTGTTAGAAAAATATTTGCGGTAATTGTGCCTTACATTCAAGAACACAATATCCCTTGTCGCTCGGGGAGACAGTCCTCTGAATTTCTCTGGCTGGAAGGAATGCAAAGTATGTCTCGCGGAGTCAAGTATCTTATCACAGCTTAAAAGGGGAACATATTCAACAAATTATAAGTACTTTGAGTAGTTCCAGTAACAAGGTCCAGCAAGATGGGGAGTGGTCAATTATAAGCAGGCTTCTTGATTGTCTAGAGGGTGTAGCCGACGTGTGGGTCTGTGATCACCTCTCTATGGACCTCACATACTATACAATCTGGGACAATAAGCTCATAAAATTATTATAAGCTCAACCCAGAAGCTTTGGCTTATTCTCCATTGGTTGGAGAACTCTAATTATTTACCTGGTGAGCTCAGGTAATATCATTTTCAGCCACTAGGTGTGTCTGAGGGTAAAAAGATGTGTTCTAAACTATTTGTTAAAAGAAAAATATGTTCTCTTTCATAATGGGCATCTACCTATATATTGATGAATATATATCTATATTATTCAGGGACTCCGACAACTGGTGCAATACACAATGCGCTCAGTATAATTTTAATTAGTCAATATCACACAAAATGATTGTCTATATGGCTAAATGTATAACTCCTGCATATCCTATGAAGACCTATTTATCTTGGGACAACACATGCTATCTGGGTATTTTTATGTAGATGTGGTCACTATTTACATGTCTTTATAACAATGATGGATATCTTAACACAATTCTTAATTTGTTCTATATCAAAATATTATATTTCTACCTTATGATGGAGTACTCATTGGGTCAGTGGATACTAAAATCATAGTTGCATCTGTGACCTAGAATCTAATATAGAATTTGAATTACTTATAATCATACGTATTTAAAATATCACATGATTTAAATGTTTTCCTAAAGCATTTGAAATGAACCTTGGACAGGCTCAATGAAGATTTAGATACAGGTTTAGCTGTACAAACAATTCCTCCTTTTAGGCAATTTTAGACACATATTCATTATTGGCTGTCCAGATCATGTAACTGTTGTCATTCTGGTGTATCATTAATCTCTCATCTCAGTCATTGTCTGGGTAAAAGAGTCAACATTGGGTTCTTACTAGGGAGGTGATCTCACCCTTTGAAACAATGGGGTTATTTACCCTAGCTTTTCCTTTAATCAAAGGCTTTGTTAGTTGGATCTTAAAACACAAATTTTACCATTGTCAGCTGGCTTCGTGTAAAGGGGGCACCATTGTTCAGGTTATTCTGTTTCAATATCAGTTTTGTATCTTGACTTCAGCTCTCCACTGGATAGGATAATTTAATCACCCTTCTCTGTTGGGGGGGATGCTCTCCTGGAGTGATGACTTCTCAGCTGAAGTCTACATGAAAAATATAATATTTTGATGTATCTCGGACATGACAGAGCGGTACACAATTATGCAACCGATATAAACACAAAATAAATTAATTATAAATGCCTAGCGAGATGGTATATAACCCTTGTGAAAGCTCAAAAATACCAGCAAAGTATATTGCCCCTATGCTGGAGAGGTTGTAATCAGAAAGGTACTATGATGATACATATGGTGGGAATGTACAAAAATAAAGGAGTATTGGCAGGACATACAATGTTATATAAGGGAAATTACAGGAGAGGATGACCCATGGGTATGCTTATTTCATAATACAAATAGTACAAAAAACAATATAAGAGAACCCTGACACCATACCTATTGAATGCAGCCAAAGGAATAATACCTAAAAAATGGTTAGGCCTGGAAAGACCTACCATAAAAGAATGGTTTGAAAGAATAGATTATATATTTAAAATGGAATATCTTAACAGTAGAGAGGAGGGCAAGGTAGAAAGACACAATAGTATATGGGAAAAATGGATAGATTTTAAGAAAACTAAAAAATACACAGAGAAACTGATAGAATAGATGCTAGAAGGAAAGAGTAGAAATGGGGAATAAGAAGAGGAGAAAAAGGGTCAAGGAGACCGACAATGGGAGGGGGGAATGGTTGGTTGGGTGGGGGGGGGGGGGTAGGAGGTTATTACATATATATACGGTACATATACTAGTTCTGAAGAATATTCTTTTTTTTTCAATATTTAATATATGTTGGCTTTGTTATATATAAAAACCAAATAAAGTTGAAATAAAAATAAATAAATATATTTAAAAAAATAAAACTCATTCAAAACTGCATATCCATCTAGAACTATCCTATTCACAGGATGACTGTGCTGCTTTGCAAATTTACTGTAGAATGAAAAGCAATATAAACTTATTACAGGAATTGGAAACATATGAAGTGTTATGTGTCCAGACGAGAGTAGAGGAGAAAATGGTAAACTAGTGATCTTCCCTCATCCAATCACAGAATGCTTGGAATTCAGTGAAAAGAATACAAGGCTTTTTATGACTGGATGGGAGAAGTAGAAGAAGGAGAACAAACAACTCGATCTTTCACTGTACACTAGCTGGAACTTTCAGTTTAAGTGCCAGGGAACAAGAACATTGACATTAATATCTGGCAAAATAAAACTCATAAAAATAATTTTTAGCATCCCCAGCTGTTATCTGGACATAGTTTACAAGCATAAGCGATAACTTTTCTGGACCAACAAAAAAAACATATTTTTTTTATTTACAGATACAGAACAAATCACTTTATTTCATAAAGCAGTTTATTTAACAGGGAATGTACAGAAGAGGAGTCTTGTTATTCTGCTGTGGTTGTTCTTGGTTTATCCAGCCAGAGACACTGACAGATAGAGTTAAGCAAAGGTAGAACTGTTCCAGCCCCCATTAGCAGGATTTAAATTGTAATAATTGATGTAAACCCTGTCAGGGGAGATATGCTGACAGCTGCTTAGTATACCACTTAGTAACTTGGTGTAAGTCTTGTTCTGCGGACCTCCAATCTTGCCAATACTTTTCAAGGAACAAAGAGCACAAGGCTCCGTGGAGCCACCAAAGCTCATCATTTGATCTGGCTGAATATGCACAGCAATGTACTCTGCCAGCTTGTCCATGGCCTTGGCCAGCTGCTCGGTCAGACTACACAGCAGGTCCTCAGGAATGGCATACTTGGGCACATTAGTGAAGAGCTTGAATGTGGGCATGATGTCTCCGTACAGCCGATCAGACAAATGCAGAGAGCAGAGCCAAAAAAATAAATTTTATTTGCTGAAGTTCCACTTTAAGTTCCTAGAACAACAGCAAGCTAATATTAAAGTGGAACTTCAGCCATAACAGTTTGATAACAATCAATGTTCTTTAACCAAAGAACATACATTTAACATTAAGGCCTCATGCACACAGGACTTTATTTAAAGGGGTTGCAAACCCTCACTGTTTTTCACCCTAATGCATTAAGGTGAAAAATCTTTGGTGCTGCAGCACCCCCCCAGAACCTTCCCTTTTCTTACTTGAGCCCGATCGTTCCAGCGACGGGGTCGAGCACAGCAGCTCCAGCCCCTGTCCCGGGTCCTCATTGGATAGATTGATAGTCAATCAAATCCAGTGACACGGGAGCCGGGGGTGGGGCCAAGTCCTGCTGTCTTGTCAATGGACACAGACAGCAGGACTCAGGAGCATGCATGCACGGGTGCCCCCATGGAAAGTGGCTCTCCGTGGAGGCATTTGAGAAGAGGAGGCGCCAGGAGCGTCGCTGGGGGACCCCAGAAAAGGAGGATCGGGGTTACTCTGTGCAAAACCCTAGCACAGAGGAGGTAAGTATGGCATGTTTTTTATTAAAAAAAATGAACCTTTACAATCAACCTTTACAATCACTTTAACTCTCATAGAAGCCAGCAGCATTTTTGCAGAAAAAGAACCGGATGCTTGTAAAAGTATCTAAAGCTTTTACAAGCTTTTAGGAGCTTTTATAGGCATCAAGCTCTTGGACGGTAATTCATTTCATTGGCCAGAATAAATAATTTATTCTGGTCATCGAAATTAATTAATGCTGAAGCACTAATGTTTAGCAGCTTTTAGAAGCTCTTGGAAGCTTCTAGCTGCTTTTAGTAGCTTCGAGCATTTTTTGTGCCCAAACTCTGCTGCTCCTGGATGCACTGGCAGTGTTTTTTTTTTTCCTGCCTCTAAAAGCCTCTAAAAGCTCCTGCCACTAAACGCTTCTAAAAACCTATGTGTGAATGGACACATAGACTAACATGTTTAGATATTTAGATGCGTTTAGAGGCAGGAAAAAAAAGGTAGACGCCCCTAAGAACAGCTGTAAAAATGTCTAGTATGCATGACAGGGGCGGATCCAGGGGGGGAATGGGGAAATTGCTCCCCCCGAGAAAATAGTGAGCGGGTGAGCCAGCAGGTAACTGAGCAGGCTGGCAGGTAAGCGAGCGGACGGGCAGGCTGGTGAGCAGGCCGTGAGTGAGTGAGCAATCATGCCGGTGGGCGGTCAGGCTGGTGAGCGGGCTGGCATGTGACTGAGCGAGCAGGCAGGTGGTCTGTCAGGAAGCCGCTATACATCTAAATATTCAACTGAAGTGACGTTACATAGTGGCCATCTTGGAACACCAGTACTCATTTGCAATAAGCCTAGAGTTAGAAGTCGGCAAGCTGACATCTTTATACACCCACCAGAGTCTTGCTTTTCACAGTTATTTTTAACAGTAAACTCAACTTATATTTCACTATATGAGCTGAGTTTACTGTTAAAAATAACTGTGAAAAGCAAGACTTCGATGGGTGTATAAAGAGTCCGCTTGCCGACTTCAAACTCTAGGCTTACTGCGGACAAGTGTGGGTGTACCAAGATGGCCACAATGCAACGTCACTTTGGTTGCACATTCTGATGGCTTTCTGACATCATCTCTCACCACCCGCCCTGCATCACCGCAGCTCAGCTTTTGACAGAACGCCACTTTGCAGGCACAGGCAGCAGAGAGATTACTTCAACTCTCATTGCCCACCCTCACTCTGGGACAGAGCCACTGGCAAGTGACAACCTGCATCTGGTGGCAGGCGACGGTAGCAAGTGGCACACTCAGGGCTCCCACTGATTCTGTATTATGGTGAGTTGAACTATTTTATTTTAATTGCATCAGGCCTATCCTTGTAAGTTTAACTCTTTTGTGTCTCCCTGGTAGCAGAGTTTGTCCTGTCACCTCTCCTGCTTTTCTTTTCTTCCTAACTAATCTGTGTTCCCGCTACACAGTCTGTGTTACTCCTGTTGCTTTCTCTCCCCTTCATCAATAGTAAAGCTTAAAGCTGACAGATATTTAGCCTCTAGTGGCTCTGATTTTAGGCACAGTGATGAGAATAGAGAGCAACTGAGCATGTGCAGAGCAGGATGAGACAAGACATTACTGGATTTTAAACAATATAGGCCCTTGCTATTATTATTTTACATAGCTATACCTGGGGCCAGCCTGAAGTGATCTATCAGAACTTAATTTTCTGACTAAAGTTCCACTGCAAGAGACCCAGAATGGTGCATTGAAAACTGAAGTGCCACCAAAAAAGCAGTAAAAAATATTGAAAGCCTAACAAGATAAATAAACTTGAATTGCAGCTCTTGTGTTCTTGATTTCAAAGTACAGGCAGACAATGGAGAAACTGAACAATGATAACAATAAAACACTCACTGTCAGGAGGATGTCTGAAAAGAAAACCTTAAAATGTTTGAATTCTGAATAATTTATTATATTCAGTTTCAATCAAATGATATACTACATTTTCTTTATTTAAATTACACATATATCATATGCTCTATTAGAAAGAATTAATCAACATTTGTAAAATGCAAGAGATTCTTTTGTGCATTTGTTTGTATGGTTTTACAAAAAAAGTGCCACAGAGCCCATCATGCCATCTGCAGATAAATTGTTAGCTTTAAAAGACTGTAATTATTTTATGTTAGGGTATTTTTTAGATAGGTCAGCAAAGTTTGTTTTACAAAATCATCTCCGATTTTAGAGAATAATGTTTAATGTTCTATTAACTACACAGATGTTTTATTTTTTTTTTGAGCATTTTTTTTCCTTTTAAAATTTAGTAGCAATTAGTAGAGAGGAACTAAGAAAATTATTAACTCAGAAATCATTGAACTATTATTCTTTATTATTATGGATTGGGTTATTTGTTTTGTAGCATATTAGGAATCCAATCCCCACTGGCAAGCAATGTGATTGGAGAAAATGTTACACTGCTTATCCCTTCAGCAGAAAAAAAATCTAGATAATGAACTCTTAATCTATCAAACAGAATGGTAAATAAGTCCTTCAACTGGAATGAACAACATTTAGAGAATACATAAGACTGCCGTTGAAATTTAAGGATAATAATTAACATAAGGAATTCATTTTATTAATTTCCAAATAACTCCTGAAATATTTTTTTATTACACGTAACAATATACTGTATACAGTATCAGGTAAGAAAAATGCAAATGTTGTCCTTACAATGTAATTTCAGCTTACACTTTTCTTCATGACCCATTTTCAGTCAGTTGGTAACCAGCAATAAGGCTGCAGCTCTATGGTGGGCAATGGACAGGCTGATTTCACCTTCAGTTCCATGTTCTCATTGCAAGAGTACTCACCTGCACTTATACTGTCTTTATATCATTTTATTCACACAAATAGAGCTTTCTTGTGATGGTATCTAATCACCACTGGGTTTTTCATTTTTTGCTAAATAAATGAAAGAAGACTGAAAATTTTGAAACAAAACGCGCTCTTCTTCCTTTTTTTTAAAAAAATTTGCAAATAATTAATTGTTCTTCATAAATTTAGCCCAAAATATATTCTGCTACATTTCTTTAGTGACAATAACCCAAATCAGTGTATATTATTTACTCTGTAGGAAAGTTATAGAGTCCACAAACCAGGGGCGGCCCGTCCATTAAGGGCACACGGGCGCCAGTCCCCCATCCATGTGTCCAGCCCCTTGCAGGATGCCGGATGCATGAATTTCAATGGGGGGAGGGTTTGAAGCACCTGATTAGAGCCAGAGGCTCTAATAGGCTTCAAAATAGGGTGGGCTCAGAGAATACAAACCGAGCCCACCTAGGTGTGTTACAATAGTGAATGAATATTCGCTATTATAACACTGATCCTCCTCCTGGCCAATCAGGAAGTGGGTCTTAAGACCCGTCACCCGATTGGCTGAAAGGACAGGCTATCCTATTGGACAACCAGGTGGAGCCACACTGCAGAAGCCACCGTGATGGAGGAGAGGACACAGGAGCCACTGCCCTCCACCCAACACCTAGATGGGGTAAGTGCCAGACCAGAAGTCAGAGAGCAGAAGGGAGGTGCCGCCAGCCACTCGGGGGGGTGGTTGTTTGCTGCCCCCCCAAGAAAGACCCACCAGCCGTCACTGCCACAAACTATGGTGTACACTGTATATCTGAAAATTGATCAATCCTGATGTACTGACAGACTTTCTCCTTTTTTGAGGCCTGAAAATGCAAAAGACAGTACAAATACCCCCCAAATTATTTTTTTTTGGAAAGTAGACAGTCCAAGGAATTTAGTAAGAGGCATGGTGGGTTTTTTGAAGTTGTAATTTTTTTTGTCATAAATTTTTGGAAAATGATAAAATAAAATGTTTTATTTTTTTTTTACATACTGTCACCAATGCATGACAGCGTCTGTATTTAACTGGTGTAGTGGTGATCAGGGACTGACTGGTGACAGTACGAAAAAAAAAAAACAAGTTTTATAATTCATTTTTATTACATTATTTTTCTTTTTTTATGATCTTCTTTTTTTTTTTTAACACACTGTGACTAGAGCAATATACTGTTACTATAGTAACATTGTACTACTCTGAGGAAGTGATCAGTATTTTTTTTTTTTGTTATACACATTATGTTTGCTTAGAGCAGCGCATTACATTGCTATAAGCAAGCATTTTACTGAAGGAAACTGAATTAGCTGAAAGCTAATCACATGGTACAGATGGGCTGTGATTGACCCTGTCTATACCATGTGGTCAAATTGACCAATCACAGCTAGCAACACAATTGTGCACATTGCATGGCTTGAAAGGAAGCCATCCATTGTGTACAACTGTCATGTGACCTGTTGTGATTCAAAATGGCAGTCACATGGTACCGGCAGCGAGACACGGCCAGTGACAGATAGAGCCACTTCGTGGCCACGTGATCTGCGCATCCTGACAGGATGTCATATGATGTCCAGTCAGGATGGGAAAGCCACTGCCAGACCATCATTTGTCTATAGGTTGGGCTGAGAGTGTTTAATATTGCACTTCTCTCATTTGCTCCCTTTTAGTTTGTTAAATATACAATTGAAAGTTATTTGTTATATCTGTTTGATAAGTGCAAAAATGCCTATTGAATCTAACATAAATCCATTGTAGTCCTGTCCCTTGTGCACTCTGCACTATATTGCTTGGCTACATTATTGCTTGACTTAACAACAGCAGCAGTCATACCCCAATCTGATTCATTACAACTTAATGTGGAACTTTGGTCATAAACTTAAGTCCTGCTGGATCAATTTAGGCTGGTTCTTTTTACAGGTTTGGGTATGGAAAACATTAAACATAAGTGCCTATATTGTTTAAAATCCAGTAATACACTGGCTCACCCTGCTCTGCACATGCTCAGTTGCTCTCTATTTTTAGGCACTGTGCCAAATTTGTAATAGCGGAACTACCGACAGCCTAAAGATTTACTGCTGTTCAGGAGCTCTGGGTTTGAGCAAAATGGCAGCTTCCAACAAGAAGAAACAGGAACAATGCTGAAGGCAATTTGCAGCACATACTAATTTTGGCATAAACATAACTATTATTAATGTGGAATGTATGTTCCTTGCTAAAGAAAATTATTTTTATCAAGTTGTTATGGGTAAAGTTCCACTTTAAAGAAAATATTAAATTTTTTTTTTTAATGTAGAAATAGGATTAGATAGCGTAAACCCCTTAACTTCATACAAAACCGTCTACTGGAAAAACATTTTAATAGTGTAGTTTGTAAGCTTCTTTTTTTCACAGAACCACACTGTATTGTCCTAAATGTTTAATAAAAAACAGAGAACACAAAAACACTTAAAAACCCCAACCCCACATTCCCCAGAGTCCAGTGAAGAGGGGGATTGGGAAGATGAAATCAGTGGAAACGCTGCCACCATGCAATAGGTTACCAAATATGTGGCACTTTCGGGATGTGGTACAAAGAAACTCTTTGCTGCATTTCCTGATGATATCCACATCCCAAAGCGAAGGGCATATCTGCAGGGGGAAAACTTACAGACATAGGCCGCCTGCCTTTCTACAACACAGGGAGAAGGGCAGGCAGCAGTAATTGGAGGAACATCCAGGCCTAAAGTCAAAGACAGGTTTTTGACTTTAAAAAATAAAAAATACTTCCTGCCATGCCACAAAGCTGGGGGAAGGGCAGGCAGCAGCAAATGGTAGAGGGAAGTTCTATGACCATAGGCGTGCGCACAGGGTGTGCCAGGTGTGCCTGGGCACACCCTAATCGCCTTGTGTGGTGCATATTCCCCCCTGTTTAGACCACTGATATTTCATCCCAAAAAAAAATGTTACAAAACAAAATAATTTAAAAAATAATCTAATAAAACTACTGACACTGTCCACTGCCCTACTGACACCATCAGTACATATACACATGCATATGTATTTGAGCTTTGGGGTGCACACCCTAATGCAAGAGGCTGCGCACACCTATGTCTATGACCATGGTGAAGGTCAGGCAGAAGTAAAAGGTTAAGCATTAAATCCTACAGCCATATGCGACATACCCTTTTATGAATCTTCCTTTTAGATAAAAGATGTGGTTTGGAGAAGTTCTGGTGAACAGGGTTATTTTTTACCTTGCCAATGGTGAATGGAGCGGGAGTAAATAAAGTGGCTGGCAAACCATTTCTCTTTTTAGTCTTTCAAGTTGCAGAACAGTCACTTTCCTACAAGTGCTGATAATAAGCCCTTTCTATCCTCCTGCTCCCCCCCCGCAGGTGTGCATATCATTCATTTCTATGGACTTTTAATGCAGCCTTACCCTCCTCCTTCTCTAGGGTGCATAGTAGTCATTTTTTCGGCCTGTTAATCTTCAGTTTTTTTCCTCCTCTCCCACAGACACACATAGCAGCCATTTTATAAGGACTCTTAAAGCAGGCTATTCTACCTCCTCCTCAAGGGTCTATAGCAGCCATTGTTTTTTTTATCATTCCAAATGAGGTTTCTTATTTTAATATTTAGGTTTTTAAAAAAACTTAAGGGCATTGGAATGGGTAGGGATCTAAAGAGGTATTATTGTATCTTGGGTAAAATTAGCATTTTAAATGCTACAGTTTTACCTATCCAGGATAGGGGCTTTTTTTAATGTTTTGACAGTCTTTAGAAAATCAATTCCAATAGGCCTGGAAAGTTTGTGGAGTATAATTTTTTTTGTGGGAAATGTAAAGTTGATTCCTAAGTAGGTTAGCGAAGGCGCGTCCCAATTATGATTTAATTTTTCAATAAGAATGGTAGCCATATCGGCGGTTATATTCATAAGTAGGACAAAGCTTTTACTGTTGTTAATTTTATAATAGAGAACTCTGCTAAATGAGTCAAGTACTGATTGTACTATATGCAAGGATTTGTCGTGATTAGTTAATGATAAAATTATGTCATCAGCAAATAGCCCAATTTTGTGTGTTCTATTACCTATTTTCATTCCTGAAATATTTTTTTGGTGCTAATTGTTTCCACTAAGGGTTCCACCACCAAAGAAAAGATGATGGGCGAAAGTGGACATCCCTGTCTGGTACCATTTGTAAGATTAAAGTTCTTAGATAACATTCCAGAGGTGGAAACTTTTGCTGAAGGTTGCGTATAAAGTAACATAATTGCCTTATGTGTAAATCCCGTAAATCCGAATTTCCCCAGGGTTTTAGAGATGTAGTCCCAATGAACTCTATCAAATGCCTTCTCTGCATCCAGACCTAGGAGCAGAGAAGGTATTTGTCTATTTTCCACATGGTTGATCAGATTGATCATCTTTCTCGTGCTATGTCGACCCTTAACAAATCCCATTTGGTCAGAATTGATCAAATAGGGGGTGATTTGCAGTAAGCGATTGGCCAATATTTTGGCGTAAATTTAATGTCCGAATTAAGCAATGAGATCTGGTCTACAATTTAAAGGTGAAGGTGGGTCCTTATCTGATTTTGGGAGAGTGATTATTACTGCTTCTAATAATTATTTTGGGCAATATTTTGCTGTTGCTATGCTATTAAACAATTTAGTTAAATGAGGTGCTAAAATATCAACAAACTTTTTATAATATCCGTTAGATAGACCATCATTACCTGGTGATTTATGCAATGGGAGGTCTTTAATAACTTTCTGGGTCTCTACCAAAGATATAGGTTGATTGAGCTTGTCAAGTGTATTAGAATCTATTCTAGGTAAATGCACTTTATCTAGGAAAAAGGCAATGTCTTTCAATGTTGGTTGAATAGCATCCCTGTCATCTTTTAAGTTATATAATTCTCCATAATAATCTGAGAAAGCATCCGCTATTTCCCGTGGATTTATCAATGCTTTCCCAGTTATATGGTGTAATAATTTATAATTTTTTTGTGGTTTTTGGTGATGACGTAGTATAGAGGCCATCATTTTGCCTGCTCTATTATTCTAGGAATAATCATTTAATTTTAACTTTTTGAGGAATTTATCATGGTTGGTCAATAGAATGGATCTAAGCTTGTTCCTTTTATTGTTGAGTGTGTTAGGTTTGAATTATTAGGGGATGTTTTATGTTTTTTTTTCAGATTAGATATGTCCTTTAGGAGCGTATCAATAAGTTTCCATCTTTCCCTTTTATCCCTAGATGCCATTTGGATGAGTATACCTCTAACAAATGCCTTGTGAGTACACCATATATTTGTGGTAGAGGTAGACTCATCATCATTCAAATCAAAAAATTCTGTTAGTTTGTTCTTTATTGCAGACATGTACCTCTCCTGAGAAAAAAGAAAAGTATTGTTCTTCCAAAGGGTGGATGTAGGGCCTTGTTGACCTGTCACAACAGTTAAAGTGATTGGGGAGTGATGCGACCAAGTAATATTATGAATTTGTGCATCTGAAATTTTTTGTAAGAGTAATTTTTCTGCAAAGAAGAAATCAATTCTAGAATAAGTTTTATGTACATTGAAAAAAAAAGTATAATCTTTTTCAGTAGTATGCAAACATCTCCATGGGTCATACAAATCCTCTTCAGCAAAGATGACGCCCAGGCCTAGTCTATTTGTGCGGTCTCTTTTAGTAGTGTCTAAATTTGGATCCATTGGAACATTGAAGTCTCTGCATGTGATGAAATGACCTTTCCGTATCTTCTTTACTTTTTTCAGGATATTCTGGATAAACTTTTGTTGATGTTTATTAGGAGCATAAATATTGGCTATCGTACTGTATAAATAGTATTGTCTATGGAAGCAACCACAATAATGTAGCAGCCTTGGTCTTCTATTACAGAGTCTAATAGCTGGAACAAGACTATTTCCTTAATTGCCGCTATAACTCCCTTCTTCTTTGCAAAGTTATTAGAGCAAAAGATATGTGGAAATAGACGATGCTAGAATTGTGGTGCTTTATCTTTCGCAAAATGCGATTCTTGTATGCATATAATGTCACTCTTGAGTCTAATAGCGTCAGTCCATTGTGCTTTTATTATCAGCACTTGTAGGCAAGTAGTAGCTGCATTGGATAAGCCAATATTTATCATTTTGTTCCTGAATAAAGAGACTCGCATGAAGGAATAAAGGTAGATTCTTTTAGGAAGTATAAGTATTATGATCCTGTTGTAACATAAGGTAACAAGACAAAAATAGAACAAAACATAAAAATTCATAAGAATGAATAAGAACTGTAGGTTGCAGAGCAACTGTAGGGTACATCTATATGCATCTATATGCACTGTTATATTGGGGGAAAGTAATCATTTCCTTTTGGGATACGACTTTCCCTTAGAACAGATAGGCCTGGGGGCTTGGCAATATTAGCCTCATTAGAGAAAAATACATTGGCTTTGCTAGAGTCAGTGAGCTTTAGGCATGACTAGATTACCCTTCTTGGGAGATTAAAATCGTAAGTGATTTCCTCTGTGGGTTATATTCATCAATGGGGATTAAGCCCCATTGTTCCAGGAACATCTGACCATCGTCCAATGTGTAAATAGTGTAGGAAATATCATTACGATCGACAAACAGTTTGGTGGGGAAGCCCCATTTATACTTGATCTTATGATTGATCAAAGGATCTTAGTAACAGAATTCAGCTTTTTCCATGCAAGTAGAGTTGTTTGTGAAAGGTCGGAGTAGAAAATAATGCCTCCATATTGGTCAGGTAGTGGAACATGCTGGCATGCACTTTGCATCAGAAGGTCTTTAATATGATAGAAATGAATTTGCACAATAACATCTCTTGGGAGCTTTTCTGATATATGCTGAGGTTTTGGCAGTCTATGTGCCCTGTCAATTGTTAACTCCTGATGTATCATCTTAGGTAGCAGGTCAGACATCATTTTTAAAAAAATTCATGCAATTCAGTATTTTTGACATATTCGGGGATCCCTCTAAATGTAATGTTATTGTGTCTGGACCTGTCCTCGATATCTGTAATTTTCAGTTGTTTCATTTCTTCTATTAGCTCGAAATGGGAGTCAACCAGATCATTATGTGCGTCAGAGACATCCTCCATTTTGTTTTTCATATCATCCACTTTTACTCCCAAACCTTCTATTATCACATTCATTTTGTGCATATGTGATTTCACCTTCATATTTTTTAATTGCTCCTCTCAGGGATAAGAGCATTTCTTTAATATTTGTGTCAAGTATAGGCTGAACTGATGTGGGAAAGGCAAGAAGTTTGTCAGTAGAGTGAAACAAATACTCTTACGCATGAATGTGTTAGCCAGGCAGTCCAAAGTTCAGGATGGACAGTAGCTTTCAGCCTTGCTACCCTCCAGTATAGAGATATCCTAGCAAACGGGAAAACAGAAGTTTGTCAGCACAGGGGTTATCAAGAGCCAGCTTGTCATATTCAAGTGTTGAACCACTTTTAAGCTCTTCTGAGCTGGAAATTCTTCTTCTTTGCCATTGGGGGCCATCAATTTCCTCCACCATATCTGGGTCATTGAAATACTTGCCATTGTTAGCATTAATAATCTTTCCCCCCTCTGAGGTGCACTGACTGCTGTCCAGCGTCAGAGTGTTGAGGTAAAACAGCGCCTTTTTTCCACACAGAAGCGGCAACTTGATACTTAAATGTGTCTATTTTTTGGGGTCCTCATTGTGATCCATTTCTTCTTCGGGTCCTCCATTGCCTGTCTATGCCCACAGTACCTCCATAAATCACTCTGAGCCGCTTCAGGGAAAGTTATCTCAGTGGAGCTCAGTTAGATAGCGGCTATCTTTCTCTGCCGCAAGCCACGCGCCGAGACCAAGCAGGTTTTAATCTGGAAATAAACATTAGAATGTTTTATTTCAGTAATAAAGGCAGAAATCTTCTACAGACTAGATACACAGTACATAAGCAGTTTAACTATGCCGCAATTTAGAAGGCAGAGACCGGGCAGGCTTTTGTTGTGAAGCAAATATTAAAGTATATTGTTTTTAAAACCGAACCATTAGAGATATTGTGCAGACTCACTGCACAGTCTGTAAGCAGTTTTACTAGGCAACTGATAAACAACCAAAGCAGAAATCATGCAGGTCTTATCATGAAATAAATAAAAAAATGAATGTGTCTTAGCTACAGTTGTCAGCAGGACAGAAAGTGATGGAACAGGAGCAGAGATCAAATCTCACATCTCACATTGTAAGGGTAGCTTTCCCCACATACTAAGGATATTTTCTGTCACTTCCTCCTAAGTTTTCAGGACAGAAGGTAAACTAAATCTCCACAGTGTATGCAGGACTAAAGAACAGAAAAATACAGTTTTTGGCTAGAATTTTACTGTAATTAGCATCAGTTCACAACAAATATTTGTGTTGTAAAGTAGCACTATGTTGATTACGTCTTGTAATATAAACAATAATATAACCATAATTGAAGAACTGACCATTGCTTTTTAGTATATATGGGCTGTTTATGCGGCGCAATCAAGGGGAAACAGTGTCAGAATTTTATTGCTAAATCAATTATTATTAAAACTAAAATGCTTTTAGAAAACTATTGACAGAATGAATAACCAGCTGGAAACAAATACTTTCAGCTAATGGCATATTTACTAACAAAAACATAATTCACTTCTATCAACATTTGATCAGCTAAATCAAATTTAGCACCATTTTTCTTTGCTCCCTGTATTGTACATTTCAATTTAATTACATCAGTATATGGATGCTTCCAGTGATTCATTTGGTAAAGTATTGAGGTGCCTAAGGCAATAAAATTACTCAGACTCGCTTTAATCATTACCTAGTTTCCTGTGAACAGTTTGTGAAATGCCACAAAAAAGAATGCATTAGACATAAGTGAATACTGTCAAAAGCTGTAAAGATGTAATATTGAAAGGAATTTCACTGATGGATATGCTATATCCTGTTCAAAATGAGCCAATGCAGTGTAACCCTCTTTTGAAGGGGGGTTCGAGGTTATGAGAAATGGACTCCCCCAAATAAATAAGAAAACCAAAACCTTTGCTAAGTGGAAGAGTGGGTTTGATCATAAAGTTGGCAGTGCGTCCACCCAGGACAGGTCTTCTGTGAACAGAGGGGTTATATTCCTAAAAATTAACAAATAATCTAATCAAAGTAATTGGGACCAGATGAACTACTGCAACCAGCATATACCATTAACCAGAAGTATGTAAAAGCACACTAGTATGTCAATAATACAAACTTTATATAAAAAAATATTAATATATTAGTACATACAATCAATTTACAAACAGATACTGACAGCAAGGGACCAACAAGAGTCCTGGTGGAATTGTGCACATATACCCAGTAGAGCTGCATGATTCTGGCTAAAATGAGAATCACAATTTTTTTTGCTTATAAAAAAAGATCATGATTCTCTCACGATTCTCGTGGCGTAACATCATTTTTCACATTATCCAAAAAAAATATGCAAACTTTACTATTTAGTGTTTTTTTAATTCATTGAAATGTATTTTTTCCCCAAAAATTGCATTTGAAAGTGAAGGGATTGAATTGAGCTTTATTAACGATTAATCGTGCAGCTCTAATACCTGCGTATACTGTATATGATTATTAATAGAGATATCTCCAGATGAATGTTACAGCAAAATCCAGTTGCAGAGCCCCTGAGAATAATCACAATGCAGCATCTGTCTTGGTGTCAGAAACCTGAAGACGAGCTCTACTGTGATGGGGAGACCCTCTGGCCATTGTCCAATCAGCATGAAACACAGCTTCTCACATGCAGAAACCATGGTGTGGCAATGGAACTCAAAGGCAGCCTATCTACTCTGCACTTGAATCCCTTTCTAGTAGTTTCTAATCTGACATGCAGCTAGAACTCTAACTAAGTGTCCACCGGATGCCTAATCTGGCTTTAGCCTATGCTGGTTACCGAGTCCTAGGATAACATTTTATTTAGCATCCCAAACCAGAAGGGACAGGGTTAATTAGAATAACAAGAACTTTATTTAAACTCTATTGCAATAAACATGATCACTGACTAATATACTGGAAGGTGACCACTACATACAGTAGCACAGACCTAACTATCTGACAGTGTGCATGTGAGATACTAATAATAGGACAGAGATACGCTGTCTGTTACAAGGATTCAGATACACACTCAGCAGCTGCAGTTAAACTATTAAAACATTGGAATACTTGCATAGTAGGCCCTTCTGGTTTGGGATTAGCAGCATGGACAGGGCATGTGGCATGAACTCCTCTCTCTACTTCCACTTCCTCCTTTTGGGGTTTCAAAGCTTGCCTCCAAGGGACAGGAAGTGGTAATACATAATTAATATAGCACTGTGATATTAGCAGGATACAGTAGAGGGCAGCAGATCCCTATAGTAGCAAGATTATAAAGATTTCCTTAGACATCTTTTCTAAATGTTTTCTGCAAAACAAAAACAAAAGGAATAACTCAGAGGAATATTATTACATATGACACAATAAGAAATAACCTTCCCCATTAACCTTTTCTCCACCAGTCATGGAAATTTAAGAACCAACAATTTCTCAGTGCTTACCAAAAAAAAAAAAAATATATATATATATATATATATATATATATATATATATATATATATATATATATATATATATACAGTATCTCACAAAAGTGAGTACACCCCTCACATTTTTGTAAATATTTTGTTCTATCTTTTCATGTGACAACACTGAAGAAATTACACTTTGCTACAATGTAAAGTAGTGAGTGTACAGCTTGTGTAAATTTTCTGTCCCCTCAAAATAACACACAGCCAATAATGTCTAAACCTCTGGCAACAAAAGTGAGAACACCCCTAAGTGAAAATGTCCAAATTAGGCTCAATTAGCCGTTTTCCTTCCCTGGTGTCATGTGACTCATTAGTGTTACAAGGTCTCAGGTGTGAGCGGGAAGCAGGTGTGTTAAATTTGGTGTTATCGCTCTCACTCTCTCATACTGGTTACTGTAAGTTCAACATGGCACCTCATGGCAAAGAACTCTCTGAGGATCTTAAAAAAAGAACTGTTGGTCTACATAAAGATGGCCTAGGCTATAAGAAGATTGCCAAGACTCTGAAACTGAGCTGCAGCAAGCTGGCCAAGACCATACAGCGGTTTAACAGGTCAGGTTCCATTGAGAACAGGCCTCAACCAAAGAAGTTGAGTGCACGTGCTCAGAGTCATATCCAGAAGTTGTCTTTGGGAAATAAACGTATGAGTGCTGCCAGCATTGCTGCAGAGGTTGAAGGGGTGAGGGGGGGTCAGCCTGTCAGTGCCTGGACCATATGCCGCACACTGCATCAAATTGGTCTGCGTGGCTGTCATCCCAGAAGGAAGCCTCTTCCAAAGATGATGCACAAGTAAGCCCGCAAACAGTTTGCTTAAGACAAGCAGACTAAGAACATGGATTACTGGAACCATGTCCTGTGGTCTGATGAGACCAAGATAAACTTATTTGGTCCAGATGGTGTCAAGCGTGTGTGGCAGCAACCAGGTGAGGAGTACAAAGACAAGTGTGTCTGGCCTACAGTCAAGCATGGTGGTGGGAGTGTCATGTCTGGGGCTGCATGAGTGCTACCAGCACTGGGTATCTACAGTTCATTGAGGGAACCATGAATGCCAACATGTACTTTGACATACTGAAGCAGAGAATGATCCCCTCCCTTCGGAGACTGAACCACAGGGCAGTATTCCAACATGATACCGACCCTAAACACACCTCAAAGATGACCACTGCCTTGCTAAAGAAGCTGAGGGTGAAGGTGATGGACTGGCCAAGCATGTCTCCAGACCTAAACCCTATTGAGCATCTGTGGGGCATTCTCAAGCAGAAGGTTGGGGAGCACAAGGTCTCTAACATCCACCAGCTCCGTGATGTCATCATGGAGGAGTAGAAGAGAACTCCAGTGGCAACCTGTGAAGCTCTGGTGAACTACATGCCCAAGAGGATTAAGGCAGTGCTGGAAAATAACATAAAATATTGATATTTTGGGCACAATTTGGACATTTTCACTTAGGGGTGCACTCACTTTTAGAGCGGTTTAGACATTAATGGCTGTGTGTTGAGTTATTTTGAGGGGACAGCAAATTTACACTGTTGTACAAGCTGTACACTCACTACATTGCATTGTAGTAAAGTGTCAATTCTTCAGTGTTGTCACATGAGATCTAAAAAAATATTTACAAAAAAGTGAGGGGTGTACTCACTTTTGTGAGATACTGTATAATCACAAGTGGTGCAGCCAAGCACTAGGGTGTGTTCAATCACCAACTAAAGTAAAAACCTCAAATAAAGTACAGCACAGCTACAACAATGCTAACATAACATAGATGAAGCAATCAATGGTAATATTCTCCACATACAAAATATATAGTGAAACATGTATACATATACACAGTACCTATACAAACTAAAAAAAAAAAAAAAAATCTTCAATATATGTGAATAAAAAAAAAAAAATACAAAATCACAATGAATATCCTTTTGTTCATTTTTTTAAATATTTAAAAAAAATTATCTTGCATGGCAGCAGTGCTCCAATAGACTTCAACAAATTCTTGCGTGAAGAAAACAACACAAATACATGAAAAGAATGGGAAGACCATCATGGTGCAGTATCAAAGATAGCATGATTTATTAAAAAAGGTAAAATACTCACAAATGCAGTGCACTAGATGATTAATGTGTAACAACAATAGTAAAAATGGAGGTCCACCTCCTGACGCCTTATGTCACGTGAATGTGACTTAATCATAGGAAAAAGAATGCGTCAGGAGACAGGCCGCATGAAGTCATTGCACCCGTTTGTGTGCTTTTCAGCCTACTCCAGCATCCATCCAGGAATGCTCATCCTTAAGGGCAACCTCCATTTTTACTATTGTTGCTACATGTTAATCATCTAGTGCCCTAGATGCTACTAGTGCACTACACTTGTGAGTATTTTACCTTTTTTAACCACTTCAGCTCCAGAAGATTTACCCCCCTTCATGACCAGGCCATTTTTTGCAATACAGCACTGCGTTATTTTCACTTACAATTGTGCAGTTGTGCCACACTGTAACCAACTAAAATGTATGTCCTTTTTTTCTCCACAAATAGAGCTTTCATTTGGTGGTATTTGATCACCTTTGCGTTTTTTTTTTTTATTCTTTATATTTTATAAACAAAAAAAGACTGACAATTTAAAAAAAAAAAAAAAAAATTTACTTTCTGCTATAAAACATACCCAATGTAAAAAGTGAAAGTTCATCAATTTTGGCCAATATGTATTCTGCTACATATTTGTGGTTAAAAAAATCCTAATAAGCATATATTGATTGGTTTGCGCAAAAGTTATAGCATCTACAAACTATGGGATATATTTATGACATTTTTGTTAATTTTTTTTTTTTTTAACTAGTAATGGTAATCAGTGACTTATAGCGGGACTGCAATATTTCAGCGGACAATCGAAAACTAACTGAAACTTTTGGAAACCAGTAACACTACTACAGTGATCAGTACTAAAAAATATGCACTGTCATGGTACTAATGACACTGGCTGGGAAGGGGTTAACATCTAGAGTGATCAATGGGTTAACTGTGTGCTTAGCCAGTTTTTTTGTTTTACAGTTTGGGAGGTGCCTTTACTAGGGGAAGACATGGATCCTTGTCCCTGCTTTGCAGGAACACAGGATTCATGCCTTCTCTCCTGACAGAACAGCAATCTGCCTTGTTTCCATAAGCAGACTGCTGTTCTGCCTCTGTACCAAACAATCGGCGGTTGCCAGAGATATTGAGTCCACGGAATCCGCCCATCGGCTCCTACTGTGAATAATCCCAGTGGTAGCGAGCTGCCGGCACCACGCATTTGCGTCCGCTACCGGAAGTGCAGGATCACGTATATATATATATATATATATATATATGTATATGTATATATATGTGATCCTGCGCAAAGCAAGTGGTTAATAAATCATTTTATCTTTGATACTGCACCATGATGGTCTCCCCATTCTTTTCATATATTTGTGTTGATGGGAGTCTCACCATATAAAGAGTGTCCCTACACAGTGGGGCTGAAGATATGTGTGGATATATACTCAATATTGGGACAAGCATTTTTAGACCTTACTGTTTACTGTTCACTGTTCACTGCGGTGCAAGATTTTGTTTCGAGCACTTTCTTCATGCAAGCATTTGTTGAAGACTATTGGAGCACTGCTGTCATGCAAGATCATTTTTTTTATATATTTCACATTGAGAACAAAAGGATATTCATTGTGATTTTGTATTTATTTTTTATTTACATATACTGAATATTTTTTTTGTTTTTTTTAGTTTGTATAGGTACTGTATATATGTATACATGTTTCACTATATAATTTGTATGTGAAGAATACTACCATTGACTGCTTCATCTACGGTATGTTATGGTAGCATTGTTGTGGCTGCACTGCACCTTATTTGAGGTTTTTATGGAAATTTAAGCATGACATAAAGAAAACAAACTACGAAGCAGCAAAATGATTCTGAAATATTAATAAATCTGATGGGTTGCTATTCTGCATAATAAAATTATATTACAAAATGTGCCCAACACTAGCTGCAGCACCTACAAAACCTACAGCAACTTGTAACCTACAGCAGCCACATCTGGGGTATGTTTTATAGGTATGGTCCAGTGCTAGGATGCCACCTAAACCTACAAACCAGACTAAAGTGTTGTGTTTATGTTAGGTAGCCATCCCCCTAGGTGGTAATCTTGGGGAAACAGAACACAGGGAAAACTTACAGTATGTGTAATTTGACTGTCTCAGCAATTGTAAACACTGAGCATACAGATAGTCTCCAAGTTACAAACATTCTACTTACATACAACAAATTCTTACAAATGGAGAGAGACAATAAGAAGTGAATATGCCCCTAGGTAGGGAACTTCACTCCTGTAATGCCCCGTACACACGGTCGGATTTTCCGACGGAAAATGTGTGATAGGACCTTTCTGTCGGAAATTCCGACCGTGTGTAGGCTCCATCACACATTTTCCATCGGATTTTCCGACACACAAAGTTTGAGAGCAGGATATAAAATTTTCCGACAACAAAATCCGTTGTCGGAAATTCAGATCGTGTGTACACAAATCCGACGGACAAAGTGCCACGCATGCTCAGAATAAATAAAGAGATGATAGCTTTTGGCCACTGCCCCGTTTATAGTCCCGACGTACCTGTTTTACGCCACCGCGTTCAGAATGATCAGATTTTCCGACAACTTTGTGTGACCGTGTGTATGCAAGACAAGTTTGAGCCAACATCCGTCGGAAAAATTCCTAGGATTTTGTTGTCAGAATGTCCAAACAAAGTCCGACCGTGTGTACGGGGCATAAGAGTTATCATGGGAAAAAGGTGTCTCCACTGAAGCTTTCTCACCAATCCTTGTTTCTATGACAAACCAAAATTTTCTAAATCTGTCACAGGGGCAGAAAGTGAGGTGGAATCTTCTGAACAGGGGCACAGACGGCAAAACAAACATTACAGGGGTATTTACCCTTCCTTATGCTATCTGAAAAACGTAAAAAATATTTTTTTGGCTTGAGTTGCACTTACAAAATGTACCTGTTCCAATTTACATACAAATTCAACTTAAGAACAAACCTACATAACCTTATCTTATTTGTAACCCATAGCCTACCTGTAACTTAGGTTCAACCAGTAGTCATGCCAGCATGACATCTTAGGTTCCAAGCGATGAAACAGGAACATAGTTGAAAGTCATATCATGCATCCTTACCAGGGGCATAGCAGTCAAATGTCAATGACATAACAAACAACATAACTGAGTTTAGGAGCCACTGCAAAGAATGTATACCTATAGCTGCTGTTACGTAAGTGTGCTTATTCCATACTTCTTTAGTGACTGAATAGTGAAGTTGGTAAATTTTTTGGTCTAGCTGTCAGAGGAGGTACAATAGTGAAGATTTTTTTAAATAAACTTAAATAATAAAAAAGTAGTAAAAAGAAGAAAATGCTGTAGCCAATTCCAACTTAATGGCTGTATCTTTTCCAGGACCTTCTGGATCTCAACGATGTTTAAAGTAAGACTTTGGTTACAACTATATAATGAAGAAATTAAACCTCATAAACTTCAAACATTTGCCTTCCCGAGCAAGCATATAAATGGTTTTATTGGAGAACCACTCTCTTGCAAACATTGTGCTTTCCTAGCAATGCCAAGCTGAAAAGGATATAAATAGAGTAAAATTACAATGATCTCCTACAGGACACACTCAAGAAGCTGTTTCAGGCTTGTTACTTTTGGGCCACTTTTCCAGACATTGTCAGGTTAGACTTTCCTATTGCTCCCCAAGTCCTACCTAATAGGAGCCATTACTTCAATGCACTGCAGTGATGATTTCTCTGTAATGTAGTGCTACCCCTGTAGAAGCCACCGATTAGGATGGGCCCTCTGTTCTTTTACTCAACTTTTTCAAGAACCTCAGCCCCTCTAACACACCAGGTTGAGCATATAAACACACAATGACAAAGGAAATCACTGAAAGTAATACTTAGTACCCAGTAGTAGTACTATATCAAAGAAAACAGGCACCCAAGCAAGTACTAAAGGCAGACTTAATATATTGTCACCCAATATGGTTGTTAACTAGGTAAGCATAAAATGAGATCAACACAATTTAGCATACAAAGTGATTAACCATACGGATTAGGCATAAGTTGACATTTGGAGTCCAGATCAGCATAAACAGTAGCAAGGCCACCTCAAGTACAGCAGTGAGCAGTAGTAAAGTTCAATCCACCAAGTGCTGAAACTATACTGCCAGAGCACATTTATTTTAGTGAGGCTAGTCCTAGACTGGCTGGGTTTGCATGGCCTAAAAAAAGGAGGATGGTAGAGGAGTGGGCAGGGGAACAAAGAGGACTTGCAGAATATTTTTTATGGGTGGGGACAGTCCTTTGAGATGTTTTTCTGCCGGTTAAGGTTGGGGCCTTTTAAGAGTGTTGGTACAGGGTAGATGTGGTTCAGATGTGACCAGAATATTAGAGCATCTACAGAATCCAGGGCTAGATGGGTGACTATCAGTCTTTTATCACATCCAAAAGATTCACACAATTCTGACTCTGTAAACTAAGGTTAATTAACAAACTGCTTATCTGAAGAACTCCATGCAGTATTCCCCCATGTTGCAATGTCTGTAAGATGCTTTAGATTAGCCTCAGAAGTTGGGGCCTTATCAAGATCATTATGAAGCAGGCCAATAGATGTGGAGATGGTATTGAGAGCATAGCAGGCAAGACTCTTGGAGAACAGTCCAAATCCCAAGTGCAAGCATCTCTTTGTAGAAGAAACTTAATCTTTCTGCTCTGCAGGCCTGTGGGGTCTGAGAGAAAATCAGTCTGTAAGCTTTTTGGAAGTTTTCAAACTGGTGGCTAACCTTAGTGAACCTATTAGGCAAAAGGTTCAGGGCTTTGTGCAATAAATTCTCAGTGGGTAGTCTCCTGGGTAAGGATTTAATAATGAAAACAGATTGTCAGAAAGGAATAGGTTTTATGTGGCATACATGATTGTAGGAAACAATTGATCATTCATACCTAATTATGTTAGAGAGAGGGTTGCATTTGGAAAGCTACTGAAACATTCATAAAAACAATTTACCTGCAGCAAGAAATAAATCTCTGTAAATTGTTTTTTTGGGGCAGTATGAATACGCCAGTATTCAGTACCTCCACAATCCTCTCAATCATCCATCCTATGATGATGTGACCAAGGATTATATGGAACTCAAAAAAAAAGGAAGAATATATAGTGGTCTCTGCTAAATATATAATATTTTTTATTTAAACTGAATGTACTTACTTTAAAAATACTGGTGCACTGCAGTATAAAGCATTTCAATAGGGAAAATCTCCAACAAGATGGCCGCTCACACACTTTTGGATTACGGCGTGACATGCCTGGCTCCTCCCAATGTGTTGCATCAGATCATGTGACATCTGCTTCCCCTAAAGTGAGGAGTGCTGCTGTGGCTTATGAAACCCCATTTAAAGGGGAAGACTCATTCGACCTAATATTTGTTATGGCTAAGGATACGTTTTATGTCATTTTGTGTCATTATGATTTATTTTGATGTATAGTATTTATTTAAAGGGAACATATACACATTTCCTGTATTGTGGTGTATATATTCATTGCTTCTATGTATAGATATAGCTTTTGACATTATCACATAATCATTTTAATTGAGTACTGTGTGGTGCTGTTTACATATTTTCTGATATTTATACTTGTGGGAACACATGTGTGTGGACAGCAATACTGTTTTGCTAAGATAATGTGGGTGAAAGCACCATTGGCGGAACAGAGGATATACTGTATAAGTTTTATTATAACATTTTTTATTCTTATACTATTAGTCTATTAATGATTGTGCTTTGGTATTTTTGATCTAATATCAGTAAGCAAGAAGTTGTTTGTGAAGTGGGAATAGAGGTTCAGCAATTCAACTGTGCAAAATGGAACCTATGTGCAAGAGGGAGCGAGGTTTCTGTGCATTTGGTATACATATTCTACTGCCAAATGCTGTTTTTACACAGTAGGATATACAGTAACTTAGTTTGAATAATAAAGCTTGAAGCCCAGGGCCTTTCTACTATAACACTAGGTAGTTCTGGAGTGAATCTCTGGCCAGTCCCCTAAACAAACAACTTCCCTAGTGTTTCAATCTCGTATCCTAAATCAGGAGCTAAATGATAGTCATGTGAATGAATAATCTTGTCTCTTCATGTGTGTCTTTGGCAGTGGAAGATCATGAAGTATTGAGAAAGCATGCCAAACCATCATAGACCCTGCCAGAGGATGAACAGATGGCTTTTCTGAGCATTATATAGTATAGTACGCTTTTAATTAATAGCCTCTGGATAGATCAATTAATTAAATATCTTTGCCACTAATGTGTTTTAATTTTCGCTCTGTCTGCTTAAGAAATATTTAAAAACTTTGAGCACTGGTAATTAGGAAAGAGAGATAGTACTAAGGTGAATGATATGTAATTATTGGATGTATACAACCTTTACACTATGTCTAATTAATTTGGAAAAATGTTCTTTTTTTTAATGTGTTCAAGGGTCACGTCTTAATAAGCAGCCAACGGTTTCAATAAAGCAGTACAAAAAAGTAATTCATTTGTGAAGTGCAATAACCCAATCCTTTTACTGAAATCATATGAGTGAAGCTGTATTGTAATTTGATAATATGTGTTTCTGCTCTTTGGACACTGCTCTCATATTAGATTTTAATCTCCTAACAGCATGAAAATAACCTTTTATCGACAAATAAAAATACTAAGACATGTTAAAATGAATTTCTTTAGAAGGAGGTGATTTTAAATAAGTGGGTAATCTTATGCAGTACAGCCAATAATACCAACACCTGTACAGGGCATGGCAAGTATGTTTGTATGTCTGTATTTCCATCACAATAAATAGCACAGCATTCCTTTCCTTTGGACAACACTTTTGACAGTAAGCATGTCTTTTATTAAAGGTACTCTCCCATCGAAATTAACCACTTGCCGACCGGCTCACGCCGATATACGTCGGCAAAGTGTCACGGGTGCGCAAAACAACGTACCCCAATGTCGCTGCATCATCTGCAGCTAGCGGGCGTGCACACGGAGCATGCCCGTGGACTCAATGTCCGCTGGTGGCCCATGATCGTGGCATGGAGTGGCAGAACGGGGAGATACCTATGTAAACAAGGCATTTCCCTGTTCTGCCTAGCAACATGACAGGGATCTACTGCTCCCTGTCATCGGGAGCAGTGATATCTGTTATGTTCTAGTGAGCCTATCCCCCCTACAGTTAGAACATGCTGAGGGAACACAGTTAACCCCTTGATTGCCCTCTAGTGTATAACCCCTTCCCTGCCAGTGTCATTTACACAGTAATCAGTGCATTTTTATAACGCTGATCACTGTATAAATGCCAATGGTCCCAAAATATTGTGAAAAGTGTCTAATCTGTCTGCCACAATGTCGCAGTCATGATAAAAATCGCAGATCGCCGCCATTACTAATAAAGAAAATTATTAATAAAAATGCCATAAATCTATCCCGTATTTTGTAGACGCAATAACTTTTGCACAAACCAATCAATATACGCTTATTGCGATTTTTGTTTTACCAAAAATATGTAGAATACATATTGGCCTAAACTGTGGAAGAAATCTGTTTTTTTATATATTTTTTGGGGATATTTATTATAGCAAAAAGTTAAAAACATTGCCTTTTTTTCAAAATTTTTTTGTTTATAGCGCAAAAAATAAAAATAAAAAATAAAACTGCAGAGGTGATCAAATACCACCAAAAGAAAACTCTATTTGTAAGAAAAAAAAGGACATCAATTTTGTTTGAGTACAACATAGCAGGACCACGCAATTGTCAGTTAAAGTGATGCAGTGCAGTATTACAAAAAAGGGCTTGGCAGGAAGGGGGTAAATCATTCCGGGGCTGAAGTGGTTAAAAAAAGGAACCTTAAAGTATAGCTAAAGGCAAATTTTTTTTTTAATTTGAATAAAAAAGGGGAGAGGACAGGGAGGTGGGACTTTGAGTGAAGCATATGATGACAATGAGGTACAAATGGTGAATTTATTTGGAGGGTTTTAATGATTGTCATGAAATACAGTCAAGTATAAAACATGTAAAATATACAACACATAGCATTAATAGCATAATAGTGTAAAACATGGAGTATTACAAGTTCATTATCACATTGTATAATAGGCAATGAACCTCCAAAATTCACCAAGACAGGTAAGGATAAAAATTGGTAATACATAATAATCCTTGCACGGCCTATGACCACAAGATCCAAAACAGGGGGGGGTATAAAGGGTAGACATAGTATCAAAGGTACTGATTGGTAATGAAACGTGTGGCAGCTCAACGTGTTTCGTGACTAGAAGGTCACTCGTCAGGAGCCAGCACAAGATGAATCTGGGGGTAAAAAGATTGGTTCAATTGATGTTCTGTGGATAAACATGTAGAATAGTGGGGTGGAACCCCCTATCTAAATACCAATAGACTCACTGGGTTCATATGGTGGTGGTGTGGAGCCGTGCAACAAGGCCATCCGAATTGATACTCCCACCCGGGAGCCACAGCGGACATCTCATCCGAAGCGCCCCTCACAGGCGACAACCATGGCAGGCAGAGGGACACAAGGCAACCTGGGTGGGAATAGGCGGGGGAGTGCAGGAAATTAGTGTCGGGGGACAAGTGTGAGGAAGTGGGTAAGAGACCCAGAAGGGGAAGTGAAGGTATAAGTGAAGTAGACAGCCAAGGGGGCTGAAAGCAAAGTGGAGTGCAGCTGAGAAGGGTGAGCCAAAGGGGGACAGTGGGTAACAGTGGGGGGTGAGGGTAAAGAACTGGGACGGTGTTGGAAGTGACTGTACCTGAATGATTGGAAAAGGTTCCGGAGAGACAGAGCCTGGAATGGCATGCGAGCAAGTGTGCAGGGAGCCTTGAGTGACAGACCTACCCGGAAGGCGCCCAAGTAGGCGCCGCGGCGAGGATGCAGCCGACATCACGCCAGCATAACAGGATGATGGGGGGAAAGTGGGAGGAGGCAGGGCGGGCAATGACTGCTCCACCCCTCACCACCTCCACTCCCCTGAACTGCTCGCGAGTGTAGCTACCACGTGCTGGGCGCCAGAGCGCCACGGGCGCCACATCCAGCACGGGATGCGTGACTTGGACGTGTGGTGGGGCGCCAACCCCCCCCAGGTGTGAAGGAGGCCGAGGGTGGGAGGAGGCCCACCAGGCACGTCACAGCTCCCGGAAGTGGAGAACGCCCGGATGGCAAGCAACACGGCCCAGTCCACAGCCAGGCGGACCAGGGCATGGCAATGATGACATACGAAGGTGGAGGGTACAACACCAAGCATGAAAAATATATAATAAAACTAAATTAAATAAAAATGTAGAAAGTAGAGTAGTTATAATATACGCTATGGGCCAGTAGAAATGAATCAAGGGAAATTGTTCATAGGATCAAGATTGCAAAAGGGGGAGAAAGGGTAATTACATGCTTCCATCCCTATAGCTAATATTTCAGCAAAAGCAAAGGTTTAGGGACTTTATGGACATCTGGCCTGGTACAATAGGGATGGAAATAGGTGGCCTTACCAGGCCACAATTTCAATTAAAGTCCCAAGGGATGGAACATCGGCCTTACCAGGCCAGATGTCCATAAAGTCCCTAAACCTTTGCTTTTGCTGAAATATTAATTTGAATAAAGTGGTGAGAGATTAGAACACCTGTCAGGTTATTATTGTTGTCTGTGTCCCCATTAAGGAGATTCACCCTCTTTATTTGTCCTGTTTACCATTATCACTGAAAGTGAAAGTAAAAGTAAATAACCAATTTTGGTTGTCCCCACAACATTGTCCACAATGTAGACACTGGTTCTGGTGACCCTGGTGACAATCATGGATTTCCACATTGAAATTCTAGCTTCTCAGAATTCATCTAGATATCCATTGTAGTTCTGTCTGGTGATCTGAAAACACCTGTATGTAATCTAGGACAGCTATTTCCAAATAAACCCACTGCAGACATTTTGAGGCTTCTCCCATACATTAATCACAGTAAGCGGCCACCAATCATATGTAGACCTATCTTGGTTGGTTGAATATGATTGTTTAAAAAGGAATCAATAAGTGAAGAAGTATTCCCCTAGTACATTAAGGAAATTGCAGATAACTAGGGATTGAACTTTGTGAGTTTATCACAGTTACTGGGTTTGCTGCATAGCAATAAATCCTCACTTATTGCTTTCACTTTGTGCCTGGAATGGCCCTTTAACGCAATTACATCAAAATGCGTACATCCCACCCATCCCAATACCTGGGGACTGTCCCAATCTCGACTTCCTGCTGATCTGGCTACACCCCAAAGCCGGTTGTTGGAACTCAAATTCACAGCACTCAGCCTCTGCTCTAAGCAGATTCTATGTGGCGGAGTGATCTCCTTCTCAGATTCTGTATAGTTCCAGGAGCAGAAGGATGAGGGAGAGACCAGCAGTGCAGGACACACCGATGCTTACACCCACACTGGACATTATTGTTCCTCTCTAAACTCCGCTGAATGCTATTGTTCTCCTAATCCCTGCTAGGTATCATTGTACTCCCCACCCCCCAAGCTGAGCAACATTGTTGCTGCCAACTCCCTGCTAGGCACTACTGTTCTCCCCCACCCCCTGCTTGGCGATATCCCTCCTCCCTTCTGACACTAGATCTGGCATTAGATCTCTCCCCCACCTGCCACTAGCCACTATTTCTCTTCCTCTCTCCCTGTTAGGCATTAATGTTTCCCTTATCCTGCAGTGGGCAATAATGTACCATTTGCTAAGCCTCATTTTGCTCCACTGAGAGAAATGCATCTTCTTCTTTTTCCCCACACTGGCCACCAAGGTTATTTCCCCACACTGACTAAAGGCCTCTTTCTCTCCCACAACTGACACTGGGGCATTTTTGTCTTCCCACTAAACAGCAATCTACTGCTGTACTTGTATACTATGCTGTGCGTTGCATTCTCCTGACTGCTACACGCTGTGCTGTATGCTAGAACTGATTGGACCTCATAATCTATGTTGTGTAATAAATAGTCCTAGCTACAGTGGTTTTTTTTTTTTCTTCTCAACTTTGTTCCTCGTTGCAGTGTAGTTTGCACCTTTTTAATGAAGTTCCTTTTTCAGGCAGGCCTAGACAAAGTGTTAACTTCAGTTTTATTTCTTTTTTATGAACCCTTTAGGTTTATGTAAGTAAGACTTTCACTCATAGCAGAGTGTATACAGTATGTGGGCTTAGATTCTATGGGGGTTATTTATTAAAACTGGAGAGTGCAAAATCTGGTGCAACTCTGCAAAGAAATCAATCAGTTTCCAGGTTTTATCAACAAAGCCTAATTGGACAAGCTGAAGTTAGAAGCCGATTGGTTACCATGCACAGCTGCACCAGATTCTGAGTGCACCAATTTTAGTAAATCTCCCCCTATATAACTATGATCCTTTAATCCACACTCACTATTCAGCATAAATTAGCAACTTCTATTTTCATAGTAATGCACTCTGTGCTCTACATGGTTTCTCAGTGCCAAGATGACCATCTTTCTAATGTCCAAAAGTTGAAAAGTATGCAAAATGTTGAAATATGATTAGTGGCTTTTGTTTATACTATCATACTTATTACACCATATTGAATCATTTTGTATATCACATAAAAATTCAAGTTATAAAAAATGTTAATAGAAGATTCAGTTTTAATACTATTTATCTTATAAATGTAATGCAGTTTGCATCTATGTTATAGTTATGATCTCTGGACAAAGAAATGTTTTGTTTTTTTTTTGCTATTTATCAGATCTGACAAGCATGTCATGCTGTACATACTTTAGCAAGCTTCCCTTCCATGTCAGGAACAGTTCAGGCACTTTATGTTGCATTGTATTTCATTAACATTCAGCAAATGGTAACGTGTTCAATAAAGTGAAACACATATTTCACAGCTCAGGAGTTATACAAGACGCTACCATCACCAAAACTCAGAAGTATCAACGTGACCTTCATTCTCATTTTCCGGGCTGGCACCCTGGTGAGGAAGAAAGTCTTGATCTCTCCTCGACTCTTCAAAGATCCAGGTACCAGTTTTGTTTTACCACATGTTAATTTTGGTACTGTTTTTGTGATACACATTCGATCTTTCTTCCCATTGGGCAGCACTGCCTCTTCAATATGTTTAAAAAAAAATATCTCTGCACAGGTATGATGTACAAAAGTATACCTGTTGTTTCAATGTAAGCCACACTCATGGTAAATTATGGGGGGATAGATTAACATGCAGATCCCAGAAATGCCCCTTGTAAACTGCAGGTCTGTTTCTATGAAAAAGGGCTTGTACAATCCAATATAAGTTAGGCTTTGAAAACCTGTAAATGATATAGAACCTGAAATAAATTGAACTGATTCCCTGCCTTTAGTGACTTTTCAGAAAATGACGATACGCGTTGCACTAATTACTTTATAATGATTGCTATATTATCTCATTATTGCGCATTTATAACATTTTCCTGTTGAACATACATCAAAGCTCACTTGGCTGTTGTAATCATTCTAGATTGCCCATGTACAAGAAGGTTTAAAAAGCCAGTACATCAAAAAAGATGAAGATTTCTATATTGTTCATTTTATCATGAATTGTTGGAGCCTTGCAACCTTACATAAAGTAGATCTATGGTCACAGCATACACTTTGGTTTTTTTAACATCAGCATTGTAATAACAACACAAATTATAGCTATTTTGACAATCCAATATAAGCTTGAGGCAGGTTGTCTACAGGTGCATTAGTTAGTGTTTGGCTGGCCCAGACTGAGGGGGGAAAGAGTTAAGTGTATGTGCTCAGTTCCCGGGCTTTTTGGATCTAGCCTACTCACCAGTAACATAAATATGGGAGAGGGCTGGGTTTGTGGTTCATTCTTTCTTATTCTTGCCCGCTCTGAGCCATAAATGCTGTGAAGGAAGTCTGCTGCCCCATTGCAGTCCATCAGAGGCACCTGGATTCTGGAGAACATCCAAGCATGGGAAATGCCAAGATAGACTACTTCCTTGCAGAGGTATGCTTGGGCAGCTGTTCGGTTGTAGTTACGGTCAGGATATGGACTCTGTTCACATTGGACTGTATCCCTAAAGAACTATAAAGTAAAGTTGCATCAACTGTTCTGAGCCTGGTCTGAAGATATTCAAAGGGGTGCATGCTGGTTCTGACGTATCAAACGAATCAGGGTCTGTTACGCACATGTGGGGTATGAAGCTCAGCTGCTACAGAAGGTAAAGGAACAAAGGGGGTAATGGAGCAGTGTAGTTGCTATGGGTAACCGAGCACTAGTCCAAGACACAAGCAACCAGTCGTTAAGCGTGGTACCTGGTATATGTGACAGGTCCTCCAGTATCAATGGGGTCGATGTTCTGGCTCCATCCCTAGTAGCAGCCAGAACCGAACCCCCATTACCTGGTCACGAGGTACAGGAAATAAGGAGTTAACAAGTGCACACATGAGGTCCAGCCTGTGTGCTTGTCAGGACCCCATTTTGTTACTGGGCGTGAGATAACAAAGGAACACTGGACTGGTGGAGAGAGCACAGGCTCAGCACGTCCCTTGTAATACAACATACATGAAGTTACAGTGTGCAGTGACACGGGACAGCGCCTTTCAGATGAATTCTGCATTTTTACTGCACACAGTTTTAAGGCTCATCTCTAAGTCTGGGAACTGCCTTAATATTAGACTGTGCACATGACCACAGTCTCTGCCTGCCTTTTTGGGTTCCCAGCATGCTTTACGGATTCTCCTCTCCTGTTTACTTTCAACTTCTAGGGACTACATATCCCATGGTACTTTACTGTCTGCAAGCAGTGATTCCTGTACTGACTCCCGAAACTCTTCCAAGTACCTCTGTAATTCAAACGGCAGGCTTTGTGAATTCCGTGACACAGGAGTGATTATCAACAGGGCATAGTGAAAAAGTTTCACAGAATTTAAGGAAGTAAATGTGTACAGATGTTTCACAAAGTAAGTTTACTTCAAGAGTGTTCATAGAAATTAAATGTGGAAATTAATAAACGATTTTATATTTTTACCATAGGTACACTTAAAACTGACAATACACATTACAAGCTGACTGCACAATCATCTGAAGATTAAATAAGCGTTCCCCCCCCCCCCAAAAAAAAATTATATTGTTTAGGTGGGCCCCCATGTTACATGATTTTGTTAAATCTAAAGAATGTACACAATCAGATTGTCACATGTATGGCCAATTTAAAATTAAACCAAAGTTTAAAGTATGACTTATGAAAGGCATGACTCATTAATCCTTAGGAATATAAGAAGAACCCAGCATTGGTTTAGTCAAATGAACTAGTCAGATAAACCTGAGCTATTTCTCTTTTGGTTGCTATGTGTCTGAGCAAGGACCTTTCTCTGAGACTTTTAACAAGCTATTTTTTTGGTATAGATTGCAGTAACTTTAAATGGAAATAAAAGGGATGATTTATGGTATACTGTAGATATTATTTTTACAGTGTTATAGTTTTTTTACTGTAAGATTTCTTATATTTCAGCTTCTGTAAAAGCTATTTTTTGTAAGAATTATTTTAGTTTAGTCAGATTTGTGACTAAACACAGATTACATTTTTCTTTGTTAAAAAATTCTGAAATTTACCAAATTAAAGGCAACCTTGAAAATGGGAAGTACAGAAGCTGCATGGTCTTGTAGTGAGCATGCTACTGCCCTTACAGTCACTCTTGTTGTCTTGCAAGCCTTCTACTTCAATATTTAATAACTGATTCTGGAAGTGGGCAAAAATCAGAAGATCCAGGTCTGGGACTACAAAAGTATTCAAGCCAGAGACAGCCACATTAATGGCATTTTTAGAAAGAGTAAAAATGTGTAATCTAGCATTAACAAACTGCTTCTTTCATAAAAGAGAAAAAAAGTTGAAACCCAAAGGGAAATGTTTAGTTCATTATTAAAGCATTAAACTGTTCTCTTGTAGTTTTAACAATTGATTGATTTAGCCTTTTGAATATGAAATATGGATTTTGTTGTATGCTATGATTACATTTGTTTTAACACACCCTAAACCTCATGCATAATCTATTTTACAATATCCTAAATGCTCCTTACATTTTACACCTTTGGCTGCTTCTTCAATATGTGTTCAGGTACAGTATGAGCAGTTCTTTACCGCAGATAACTTAACTTGCTCTCCCTGTCTTCTTTAATGAAACTGGAGTATGGATTGCCAAATTGTGGTTTGAAGTTGGTTGCTTAGCATCCTAAACCTGGGCAATGGTAACTTAAAATGAAGCTCCAGTTTTGTTAAAAAAAAAAAAAAAAGTTCCCCCAGATAAACTACTCCATGCATACTCTCACACTGCTTACTGTTACTGATGTGCACACTATCCAGTGTCTGACCCTATTCCAGTATTACTACCTCTGCTCCTGTCATTGGCTGCTGTGTTATAATCAAGGTGTGACTTCTCTGCTTGGCCACCAGCTTAATTATATGTGCTGAACTGCATTTATTCTTTACTGACCACAGTGAATGTAAAGGGTTAACACTGGTGTTACAGAAAAATGTCACTGTCTTCTTTGCCTTCTTGTCACTTTGCCAGTCACTTTATTAGACCTAGTGCTGGTAGGTGGTCATTAGAACCACCTGAATTTACAGAACTCTCCTTCTTCCACCAGTGTATCTCACCTCCTCCACATAAGTCAGCTTTGCTTCTCCTACCTGTTTCTTCCACTATATCACCTCACAAGCCACCCTTTCTTCTGTTACATATGTTTTCCACCTTCTTCTAAAAGTCAGCTTTCCTTCTCCTATATGTATCTCCCACCTCCTCCTCACAATTCAGTTTTCCTTCTTCTACCTGCATCTCCAACTTCCTAATCACAAGTCATCTCTCCTTCTTCTCTATAGTGGCTGAAGACCTACACCACCACTGGTCAAAATTTGGGGCTCTTATCATCTATGGTTCCTGGAGATATGGGACTCCTTGCACAGCCTGTCAAAAGCTACATACAGAGTGGCCAGTTTAAATACAAGCTGGCACACTCTGTTTGCAGCAGACTGAGAGGATGAGCTCACAGAGCCTCTCCTCACTTATTGTCAGAGGCACTCAGCTCAATGGACAGCTTGGAGCCTGCAGAGTTTGACAGGCAGCACCACCTGTCAAACTGGCCTATTGATTTCAATGGGACCACTCTGCAACTGCAGACCAAACTCGCTCGCAGTAGCAGCATAGTCCATCAATGTAAAAATACCATTCAGCAATGTGAAAAAAAAAAAAAAAAAAAAAACAAGGAGTGGCAGTAGTACCTCATGAAAGCCTATCAGCTGCTGCTATACTATTTATTGAAAAGCAATCCACCACAGATCACTTTTCAGAGGGCAGTAAGCATTACCACAAATGTGAAAGAAACTTGAAACACATCATCCATTTCACGCTCCCCACCAACCAGGTCACTCCCCAGCCACTTCCCATGTTAGCCACCTCCCAGTTACCCCCCCACCCACTAATTGATTTCCCTCCATGACCACCTCACACCCCCCTGCTGACAGACCTCTCTCCCCAGCCTGTCCCCACAAACCCTCTCACCTGCTGACCTGTGGATGGGGGAATCACTCCCGCAGTGTTATTGTGTTCAGTCAGTGGGGAGCCTTCCCTACCCACAGAATACAATGATCAGTGTTGCTAAGTATAGCTGGCAGCACTGATTGTTTTGGGAAAAAACCTGACAGGCTGGTTGTACTCTAGTACTCAAGTCGATTAATAGATTGACTTGTGTACAACCAGCTAGCCCATACATGGCTGGTCTCTGCTTAATTGGCTTAATTTCAATCCATGTATGGCCCGCTTAACCACTACGCATTCCCTAAACATCCTTCCATAAACCTTTAAATTTTCCCTTCCCAGATTCCTTCATCCTCCTCACCTGTACATAGTGCCTGCTGTCATACCCTTCACACTCCTCTCCTGTACATACTGTCCACTGTCATACCCTCCACACTTCTCTCTTATACATAGTGCCCCTTTTCATACCCCCACAATACTCTCCTTTACATACTGCCCACTGTCATACACTTCTCTCCTGTACATAGTGCCCACTGTCATGCCCTCCACACTCCTCTCCTATACATAGTGCCCCCTGTTATACCCCCCACAATCCTCTCCTGTACATAGTGCCCGCTGTCATACCTGCCACATTCCTCTCCTGTACATATTGCTCACTGTCATACCCTCCACACCCCTCTCCTGTACATACTGTCCACTGTCATACCCTCCACACTCCTCTCCTGTACATACTGTGCACTAGCATACCCTCCGCACTCCTCTCCTGTACATACTACCCTCTGTCATACCCCCCACACTCTTCTCCTGTACATACTGCCCACTGTCTTACCCTCCACACTCCTCTCACATACATACTGCTCACTATCATACACTCCTCTCCTATACATAGTGCCCCCTGTCATACCCCCCACAATCCTCTCCTGTACATACTGCCAACTGTCATACCCTCCACACTCCTCTCCTGTACATACTGCCAACTGCCTTTCTCTCCACATTCCTCTCCTGTACATACTGCCCCCATAATACCATCCACACTCCTCTCCTGTACATACTGCTCCCATAATACCATCCACACTCCTCTCCTGTACATACTGCCCCCATCATACCCTCCACACTCCTCTCCTGTACATACTGCCCCCATAATACTATCCACACTCCTCTCCTGTACATACTGCCCCCATAATACCATCCACGCTCCTCTCCTGTACATACTGCCCCCATCATACCCTCCGCACTCCTCTCCTGTACATACTGCCAACTGTCATAACCTCCACACTCTTCTCCTGTACATACTGCCCCCATCATACCCTCCACACTCCTCTCCTGTACATACTGCCCCCATAATACCATCCACACTCCTCTCCTGCACATACTGCCCCCATCGTACCCTCCGCACTCCTCTCCTGTACATACTGCCCCATAATACCATCCACACTCCTCTCCTGTACATACTGCCCCCATAATACCATCCACACTTCTCTCCTGTACATACTGCCCCCATCATACCCTCCACACTCCTCTCCTGTACATACTGCCAACTGTCATAACCTCCACACTCCTCTCCTGTACATACTGCCAAGTGTCTTCCTCTCCACATTCACTTCCTCAGAACATTAGAGAGTTATCTTCTCTAAACTCATTCAAATTAAATCTAAAAACTTTTTTTCTTTAGATAAGCTTTTACACAATTGTCCCTTTTTTCCTTTTTGCTGTGTTTTTTTTCGTAAAGCACTTTGAGAAACAACCTTTAAAGGTGCCATATAAAATAAAAGATTATTATTATTGTTACTAGTATTATTGACTCCCATTCAATTTACAGCAAGGAGTGTGCAGACAAAATTATTCCAGGTGTCTGATTTAGGAGATCAGCTAATTGGCATACCGGCAGCCCTTACATCTTCATAAACCTCAATATTGTTGTTAATATGTTCTATTCACAGAATAGTGAATACCTTTAGAAATCATTGAAAATATTTTTTAGTACAAGAGTTCTTCCTCAAACAACTGCTATAAATAAACCTAATTAAATATTACTATCAAATCAAGACAAAATATGAAATAAAATCATCCAATTTATTGATTTATCGTATGCTACAATAAATTATGTATAATTTATGCTCATGGCTGAAGAGGTATGTCAACTTTGATATGAATTCCCTTAAGGCTCAGCACATGATAGTCCAGTTTCTTCAATTAAATGATATGGCACATTAACATTAATCAATGTAGCAAACTGAGGGTTGTTAAATACAGCAAAAGCTGGCCACATTTGTTTTACTTGAGTAAAGTATGCAAATAAATAAATTAAACATAAATGGCTTTATTAAAGCAAACCATTTTATTAGTGTAAATTGCCAGACATAGGCACCAAAAGGCCCCCAATCAAAAACTGCTCAAGTACAAAAACCTATTCACTGTGGATAGATAGATGGATAGATAGATGGATGGATAGATAGATACTGTTGAAGATATCACTTCCAAATGGAATGGTATAAAGCAGAACCTGTTTGCACATCTGTACCAGTCAGACAGGAAGTAAAGTAGGTGCTCACTTCCTAAAACCACTTAACCTCCCTGGCGGTATGATTATTTCAGATTTTAGGTGCTGAAAGCGGTACAATTATTTTGCACAGAAATCTTGGCAGCCTCCCTGACCAGTTTTCTTCTCATCTTTTCATCAATTTTGGAGGGACGTCCAGTTCTTGGTAATGTCACTGTTTTGCCACATTTTCTCCACTTGATGATAACTGTCTTCACTGTGTTCCATGGTATATCTAATGCCTTCAATGGAAATTCTTTTGTTCCCTTCTCCTGACTGATACCTTTTAACAATGAGATCCCTCTGATGCTTTGGAAGCTCTCTGCGGACCATGGCTTTTGCTGTAGGATGCGACTACGATAATGTCAGGAAAGAACTACAAGAACAGCTGAACTTTATTTAGGGTTAACTTTAAATGATGGCATACGTGTACTGACTCCTATTTAACATGAGTTTGAATGTGATTGCTTAATTCTGAACACAGCTACATCCCCAGTTATAAGAGATTGTGCACACGTATGCAACCACATTGTTTTATTTTTTTATTCTTACCCCCCCCCCCCCCCCTTAAGATTTCAGTTTGTTTTTCAATTGATTTGTACAGTTTATAGGTCACTTTAAAGGTGGAAAAAAATTCTGAAATGATTTATCTTTGTGTCATGTTTTTACATCACAGAAACCTGACATTTTAACAGGGGAATGTAGACTTTTTATATCCACTGTATATGTAGCAGAATACATATTAGCCTTGATATAAGTTTGATACACTTGAAGAACAGTCCTTTTTTTTTTTTTAGTTATAATAATGAATCATTTTACCTACAATATATTGTAGATGTTAGTAGATAGTTTTCACCCTTGTTGAAATCTGACATGATTGAGTACTAAAAAAAAAATACAGAAAAAAAAATACACCTATTATTTTTTGGTCCCATAGTTTTGATCCAATAGACTTCCTAACTAGCCCAAAATTTAACCTGCTAGCCATAGTATGTTAGTATTCAAACAATATGGAGACTAAGGTATCTAAAGCATCTAATGTGACCTGAATTGTCACCTGCTAGTTGCATGGTATCACAAGCTGCAAACTTGTTAAAGGTCAGTGACCTGCTAAGCAGAGAAAGATCAGGATGACTGCACTAGAACTGTCAGCAAAGGCAGCTTCATGATTTCCTTTAATAAATGTTCACATCTATACAGCTTGACGACTCTACAATAGAAACTAATAGAAACTGAACTAATAGAGTTCAGTTTGCTGAATCTTCTAAATGAATGTCCTACTGTTTGTTATAAGGTACTGGGGAACCCATGCATGCACTAAGATAGAGTGGCCAAATAAAAGTAACGAATATACTATTTAGACAGAAGAACACTGTGATGCATTTAACTAGCTATGCTTTATCGAATACATTTTGGCACTGCATAGCTAGCCATACATTTGTAGTGCATTTTAATGCATTTTCCATAGAAACAATGTTGATTTTATGCTGTATTTGTTTTTTGTTGCACTGCATTACAGAGCATCTATTGATTTTCTCCACTAAAAGGCTTATTGGTGGTTTCATTCAATAGATGAGCATATCATTTTATTAGTAGACTGTACGCTGACCTTTGTTTGACAGCGCAGTTTAAACGCAGCAAAAATGGATCAAATGCAATGTTATGTTTTTAGCATATCCAAGTGATTTCTTGTACAAAAGGTCAAACCATTTAAAGTATGTAATTGTGGGGTGAAACAAGATGATATTTATGGCCTGCATGTTTTATATTTTCAAAACTCGAAAGAAATCTTTTAAATTAAATCAAAGGGGATGTGTTACACAAATTTAGGAACCATCTTTGCTGGCTTGATTTTAAAGGTAATAGTCTGTTCCTAGTGAGTCATTGACCTGCAACAAATATTCAGCCTGTAAAGTCAAACATGTCTAAACGTCCATCCTGCACACTTGTTCCACATCAGTGATTTACTAGATAGTGAAGCCTGGATCAGGTTTTCTTTCCCTTATCTTTACAGGGTGATCTGGCCAGTAAGTTTGTTGCTTTTCAAAAGAACAAGCTCTCTTGCAGATGTAACAGTTAGAGGGATGAGACAAACCATTTGTCACTGACAGAGGTGCTTACAATGACCATCTTTCTTCATTTATATAAACCTTTTAACCCAAAAGGAAAAAAAAAACTGTTCATGCAACTGCTTTTAAAGTGTGAGCTGGAGTTTGGCTTAAATTTGTTAGTGTATCTAAATTTGCTAGTAAATCTTACCCCCCTTCTCCTAGATTAACATTACTGCTGTCCAAAGGTGCCCCTGTGCTCCTTCATGCAGAGTGTAGGCACTCTAATACAGGGGGTGTGTTACTGGCAAGATCACCAGGTGGAAAAAGTAAGAAAGAAGCTTAAAAAACCCCAAAAATGAATGCAGCCACCACGTTTTGGGTTTAATATCACTTTAATCACTTGCCGATCAGCCATTGTATATATACAGTGGCAGGTCGCCTCAATTGCGCAAACCACCATACCCGTACGGTGGTCCATGCATGTGACACTGTGGGCCTTGATGTCCGCCGGTGACCCGCGATCATGGTACACAGATGCAGAACGGGGATCCGTCTATGTAAATAAGGCAGATCCCTGTTCTGACAGGGGACATCATGGAGGTCTGCTGTTCCCAGTGATCGGGAACAGCGATCTCTGCGGTGTTCCAGTGAGCCCAGCCCCCACACAGTTAGAACACACCAAGGGAACACAGTTAACTCCTTCCCTGCCAGTGTAATTTATACATTGATCAGTGCATTTTTTAACACTGATCAATGTAATAATGTCACTGGTCCAGAGAAAGTGTCACTTAGGGTCAGATTTGTCTGCCGCAATGTCACAGTCCCTCTAAAAATTACAGATTGTCGCCATTACCAGTAAAAACATAAAAAAAAAAATAAAAGTCCATAAATCTTTCCCATAGTTTATAGATGCGATAACTTTTGCGCAAACCAATCAATATACACTTTTTGCGATTTTTTTACCAAAACTATGTAGCAGAATACATATTAGCCTAAACTGATGAATACATTTTTTATATTCATATTTTTTGGATATGTATTATACCAGAAAGTAAAAAATATTGCTCAAAAAATAAAAAATGCAGAGGTGATCAAATACCACCAAAAGAAATCTCTATTTGTGGGAAAAAAAGCACATCAATTTTGTTTGGGTACAATGTTGCACGACCGTGCAATTGGCAGTTAAAACAACGCAGTGCCGTATGGTCTGGTCATTAAGGGGGTAAAATCTTCCATGGCTGAAGTGGTTAAAGATGAAGATTTTCAAGACCTTCATCCTTTTTCCCTCTTCACCTTTTATACTTTTTGGAAAATGTTGCCGAACCCCACTTATTTACTTTAGCTATAAAGAGAAGCAATGAAATAAAACCATCGTATTTCATTGCTTCTCATTGTAACCCTATGAAAAAGGAACCTAAGGAAGGTCCCAAAAGCTTGTCTCCAAACTAAATGCATTAATCCATGGCTTACATGGCACAAGACTCTACTACCGCTATGATGCCAAATAAATATATTAAATGTAAATCATATTTACCTCCATATAGTTACATAATAAAGTTGCTGGTGTCAGCATCTGATCTAAATAATCTTTGCATTCTATGTGTAAATTGTATTCTGGAGCCCTCATATTGACATAACTACAGACTACATAAAGACAGCTGCTTTCATGTTGTCACCACTGCCACTGTGCACAGTGCTAGGACAAGTATTGGCTGCAACCACTGAGCAACACTCCTGTTTGATGCCGATCTTTAGCTCAACTCTTGTTGAGCAGGAATGGACATAGTTAGATCAAAATGTGGCTGGTCTCTGCTGAACCAGTCGAATTTTGATCCATCTATGGCCAGCTTAAGGTTCTATTTAAACTAGGCGTGGGTTGGATAGGTGCTGGGACCTTCTCTGGTTGTCATATAGACATGAATAGCGATCACTTCTAGACAAGTAAGATGTGGCAGGCATTCTTCACTATGTTCTAACCATAATTATGGTGTGTAATGTTTAACCCCCCTGGCGGTATTCCTGAGTCTGGCTCGGGGTGGATTTTCAATACCAAAAGCGGTATCATCGAGCCAGACTCGGGATCGCATTGCAGGATCCTGGAAGAGTTTACTTATCTTGTCCCCTGGATCCTGTTATGTTTCCCCGCTGTGATCGGCGAGCCGCCGTGTCTCGCTCGATTCACAGTGCCGAGCCCCATTCCCTGCGAGCGTTGCGGTGCACGGGGACAGAGTTCGGCGGCAAATTCAAAAAGTAAAACACACAGTATAGATACAGTATACTGTAATCTTACAGATTACAGTACTGTATCAAATAATTACACATCCCTTTTGTCCCTAGTGGTCTGTCCAGTGTCCTGCATGCAGTTTTATATTATATATACTGTTCTTTCTGCCTGGAAACTGGAGATTGTCCATAGCAACCAAAACTGTCCCTTTACATCAAAAGTGGCTTTAGACCAGCTAGAAAACAGCAATAATAAATTAGAATCACTTGCAGAATTGAGCGATAATGATTTGTGGGGAGATCCGTCATCAAACACTGAAAGTAACAAAAACGACAATTCTGCAACTGAGCAAATTTCAGTGTTTTTGATTTGATTACATTATTGAATCATTTTTATTATCATTATATTATTATTAGTTATAATTATTTATAGTTATTTATTATATTATAATTTTTTTTTTCGTTTTTCAAACTTTATCATACCCGGGATGTCTACTAGACTCTGGTTTGGACAGATTTAAGTGAATTATTCCTAAGAATTACAGGCCACAAATAGAGTTTTCTTTTGGTGGTATTTGCTGGGGTTTTTATTTTTTGTGCAGCAAATAAAAAAAAAACGAAAATTTAGAAAAAAATACGTTTTTCTTTGTTTCTGTTATAAAATTGTGTAAATAAGTAAGTTTTCTCCTTTACTGATGAGCACTGATGATGCTGCACTGATTGGCACTGATAGGCGGCACTGATGGGCACTGATTAGGTGGCACTGGTATGCAGCACTGATGGGCACTGATAGGCGGTACTGTTGGGCACTCATAGGCGGCACTGATGGGCACTCATAAGCGGCACTGATGACCACTGAATGGCTGCACTGATGAGTACTTATGGGTGACACTGATAGGTGGCACGGATGGGCACTGATGGGCGCTGATAGGTGGGCACTGATGGGCATGGATGGGCACTGAGGTGGCACTGATGGACACTGATGGGTGGCACTTCTGGGCATCACTGATGAGGAGACATCTGGCAGGCATTTGTAGTGGGCACTGATTGGCACCATTTCTGGACACTGATTGGCATCTTTTAGGGCACTCTGTGGCATCCCTGGTGGCCATGGGGGGCATACCTGGTCATGCATGTGTGCTGGCCATCCCTGGTGGTCCTAGCAGCATCCCTGGTGGTCCAGTTTGGGCATCTATGGGGGGGATGCGTTGATAAATAATCAGTGCAGACCGCCCTTTCAGGAGAGCAGCCGATCGGCTCTCTTCTACTCGCGTCTGTAAGAAGCGAGTGAGGAAAAGCCGATAATTGGCTCTTCCTGTTTACACTGTGATCAGTTGTGATTGGACACGGCTGATCACGTGGTAAATAGCCTCCGCCAGAGGCGCTTTACCGAGATCGGTGTTGAGATGTGCATGCCGGCAGTTATCCTGAAAGACGTCATATAATGATATGTTAACCACCGACCGGCTGTCATTTTGCTATAGGCCAGGCAGGAAGTGGTTAAGGTTGTGCACACTTATGCAACCATATTATTTTATGATTTTTTTTTACTTCCCTCCAACTAAAAGATTTCAGTTTGTTGTGCATTGTACAGTTAATAGGTCACAATAAAGATGGACAAAGTTCTGAAATTATTTATCTTTGTCTCATCTTCACATCACAGAAACCTGACATTTTACCAGGGGTGTGTAGAATTTTTATATTCATTGAGTGTGTGTATATATATATATATATATATATATATATATATATATATACGGTAGCTCACAAAAGTGAGTACACCCCTCACATTTTTGAAAATATTTTATTATATCTTTTCATGTGACAACACCTAAGAAATGAATCTCGCACGTAGATTCACAGTCTATAAAGCACTGGACTACCAATGAGAATCCCGTGGGGTCCTTGTGGAGTGCATAGTCTGGACTAGGTAAGTTGTTACACAGTCAATGTTCCTTTTGAGATAAACTATAAACAGGTACTTATCCAGTCCTAGGGTGCTTCATTGAACTCAATGCTTAGTCATTACAGGTTATGCCATGTTTCAAATCCTCAGGGTGATACTGTTGTGGTCACAACATCATAGGTGGTCACGAAAAATCGCCTGACCGGTTTCACCAGACTCTCCTGGCTGCCTCAGAGTCTAAATCAAAAAGCGGTCTGCTGCCATGTGCCAGCCCTTGGCTTTAGATAGCTGCTGGTACATGTCTCTCTGCACATTGCATCATGTGCCACATTGGACAGCGCCATCTAGCTGTGTACATCCAGACACTGATGCTGCAGATCGGATCACAAAACCAAGCAATGCCCTTGGATGTCCACAAGATGGAGACAAATCCTAAAGGCAGATCTGAACAAACCAACAGTGCCAAGATAAGACACAGGGCTACCAAACTGTTAAGTAGCTTAATTTCAATCTATTGTAAAAAAGAAAAAAAAAAGTTACAAAATACTCTAATGTGTACAGTGGGCTGTGAGAAAAAAAATGGAGAAAAGGAAAGGGGAGAGGATCCAAGGATCATAGCTATTTAAGAAATGGAACAAAACTCAGACTGTCATTCAATCCATTTTTTTTCTTCACAACCCACTGTTTAAGAAACAGACCCATTAGGGTATTTTGTAACTTTTGTAATAATTTTTTTTCTCTTTTTTACAAATAAATTAACATTAAGCTGCTTAAGTTCTGGTTTGACATTAAGCTGACAGCTCTGGTTTCTATGCAGAGCTGCACCTAATTTTGCACTCTCCAGTTTTAGTAAACTGATAACTTACAAAATTCCTGCTAAATTACTACTAAAGCATCGTTCACATGTGGCATACTAAAGCGTACGCCCATGGAGGCCATGTTTACCCGCACAGGGATGCACAGGTGTTCCATGCATCTCTGTACAGGCAGTCTAATTTATGTCAATTTGGATGCAAAGCTGCAGAGGCATATGTGTGGGTACATGACCCCGAACGCAGGCAGTGTGAGCTCAGGGACATGAACCCAGACCTACATGGATGTAAAATTGGGAGCAATAGCTCTGTTCATGCATGTGCTACATCCCAAATTACATCAATGGGACTGCCTGCACAGAGATGCATGGAACAGCTGTGCATCCCTGTAAAGGTACGCTGTGTATGCCCTGTGTGAACAAGGCCTTAGGCCCCTTTCACACAAGCACACCGATCAAGTCTGCCTGTCCATTTTTCAGGCGGGCCCAATCGGACCACCCATTGTCCTCTATGGAGAGGCTGATGAGATGCTGATGTAATGGACATGTGTCCGTTTACACCCGCCTGCCTCCGATCGGATCCACTAAAAACAGATGGATGGGGATCCCGTTCCCCATCCATCTAGCAGATTGGATTGGATGGTATTGGATGGAAATGGACAGGTGGTTCGTTTTCATCTGACCACCCCAGAGAGAACAGCAGCTGTGCCCGTGTCCACTCAGCATAGTGGGCGCGGACCTGTCATCCTCCTGCTCAGCTGGGATCAGCAAACAGATCCCCCCGCTGAGCAGGCAGTAATGCTTGACAGAGTCCGCTCCATGTGAAAGGGGTCTTACCAGGACCGGCGGTCCATTATTGGCGCAGGGGTGCCGCCCCCCTGCAAGGTGCCTGACTCATACGTTTGAGTTTTTTTTTCAAGCCACATGATTAGAAAATAAGGCTTTAATTAGCTGGAAAAAGGTTGGGCTTGGGGCACAGAGCACTGTGCCCCAAACCCACCCAATTTTGACAATGGCAAATTAATATTTGCTATTGTCTTCCAGCTTCTCCTCCCGACCAATCAGGACAGGAGGCAGATCGGGTTGCCCGGGAGGAGAAGCCAAGGAGGCCATGGAGGGGTGAGAGCTGGGGGGCGTCATTGTGGAGAGGCTGAGTGCGGGCGGACTTGGGGGGGTGGGGGGGTGCGGTCCCCCAAAAAAGTCACTGGGTCTTTTTTTTTTTACTTTCTACATTTTTTTACAGTTGTGTGTGTGTGTGTATATATATATATATATATATATATGTGTGTGTAAAAATATTTTTTTTGGGAGGGGTTTTTTGATGACATATTAGGGGTCTAGACAGACCCCCATATCTATTTTTTTGAGACAGAGAAAGGTAGTCCCTTTCTCTGTTGCACTTTACTTGATTGAATAAGGAATCTGTATAGAGACTCCTCATTCATTCATAAAATGACAGTCTGATACATAGTAACTCTCGTGGTTTACTATGTATCAGCTGTCAGTGGGACATATAGAAGCGATCTGTAGTGATCGCTGCCTGCGCCCACTGTACTACATGGGAGGGCTTGGTAAACACATATTCACCAAGCCCCTCAAGGCCCAACTTCACCCCCACCTGCACCGCTCCCCCCCGCAAACCCCAGCATGACAGATCGCCGGAGATCAATGTGGCCAGCATTTGCAGACTGCGAGAGAGGAGGGAGGGATGCCGCCAGAGCAGAGATGGATTGGGGCAGCGGGGGCCAGTATGGGGGGATGTGACTGATGGAGGGGAAACATCTGGATCCCCCAAGCCCCATGCAGCACCTAAAGCCAGCGGGAGCGGCAGTGGTGGGATGCCGGCTTCTAAAGGTAGCTGCAGGGGGGGTCCGATCGGGTGGAGGGGGGTGATCAGTGCGGGAGAAGGGGATAAAGGATTAGGATAAGAAAGGAGAAAGGGGGGGTCAGTTTTAGATGGAAGGGAGTGGCGGCAGATGGAGAGGCAGGGGACAGGGAAGCGGTGGCATGGAGAGGGCGGTCACAATTCAGGCTAATAACTCTGATCAGTGGGTTGTAATTTGCCTTACTGCTCATTATTGTCTATTTCTAGGCAAAAAACTTATGCTAGGCAGACATTGACAATGCAGTATAGTTTTTTTTTTCTCAATGGTTCCTAATAAATGGGTCCTCAAGTTTGAGATATTTGAAAACAGAAAGCATGTGTGTATTCATTCCCTTGGATGTAAGCTACACAGGAAATTTTTAATTGTTCATTAGTTTAATTGTTCTATATAGTTGGGAATCACCTTATACTGCAACACAGTGATTAAAAATCTCCTTGCAGTTTAGGCCTTATAAGGGGTAGCTTTGATGCTTTAAAGCCTCCATTATTTATGCAGTATATAAAGAACAAAGATATGCTCATTATTTCTTCAACTCTGAGTCTTAGGCATATACAAGTTCTGCTTCATGCACACATAAGTTGTGACTCCAAGAAATATAAATTGAGGGAACAGAAAAAGCCCTTTTGAACTTGAGCTATTCTCACTTTTCTTATCTATATGCTAGTTTATCTTCCAGTGGTAATACTTGTCTCATCTAAATTTAAAGTGGAACTATGTGCAAAGTAAAAAATTACATGTATGATTCCGACTGTCAATAGCATTAAGTATGCTTTCATAATATGTGCAGAGGCGCATGCTTTTCAAGTGCAGAAAAGAAACAATTATGTACCATGTGCTCTGTTCACTTCACAATGGAGCAGAGAGGTGTGGAATGGAGAAAGGCAGAAAAATTAAAATGCTTGAAAAAAAAGAAGAAAATGCAATATTAACAAAATTAGCATTTGCAGCCCATGCATAAGGGGCACAGGGGCACCCCCCCTTATCCATGCGCCCAGCCCCCAATTTACATGCAGGGCACTGGACGCATGGATTCCAATGGGGTCTTTTTTTAAGCACGTGATTAGAGCCTGAGGCCCTAATTGGCTTCAAAAAATGATGAGCCCACACAGTTGTGTGACAATAGCAAATTAATATTTGCTATTGTCTTCCTGATTCTCCCCCGGCCAATCAGGAAGCAATTTCTGTGAGCTGATTGGCCAGGGAGTTTTAGGACTTAGGGGTTTATTGGTGTTGGTTTGCCACCCCCCCCCAATATATTAAGCACTGACCGCCACTGAAAAACAGTATACATTTCCTTAAAATCTATATTTGAATTAACATTTATACAAAATGTACAATCAAATTACAGTGGTCAGTCAAGAGTTACACTCCTCTTTAAAGTTTCTGTACCACTTTATGGATTGAACTGCCTGAATGATGATTTATGACAGCTGGTAAGTTATCGCTTGCCTGAAAACATAACAATACCATTACTATCAAGGTTTCTCTTATCCAACGAATAAAGCATGGGTTCTGTTAAAATGAATTATGTAGAAAACTTACATACAATGAAATATAGACAAATCAAAGCACCTTGAGGAATTGTTACTTCTAAACAGGCTATATACTGTAGTAAACCTGTTTTATAAGACATAAAAATAATTATAGCAATAAAAATATTTACTTTGCCCACAAATCGCTTTCTGCTTTTATATTTTGACATATAATTATATATTTGGGGGAGAGAGTCATGATTAATACAGTGAAGTTGACACTTGAGGAGTCATTTGATCTGCACAAGAATAATCTTGCAAATGTAATTGTTAAAGTGTAACTTCACTTTGCCCAAGAAATTAATAAATAATAATTCCTTGAATGATATCCGTGAAAATTACATGCATTTAAAGAATTTTAGGAAACTTCATTGCAGAGTACTATCTACTCTCTATCTAATTTCTTCTAAGTGCTGAGTGGGAGGGTCTCCCTGCTATAATCGTATGATTAGCCCCATTGTTGTAATAAAATACAAATGCTAGAGTAAATAAAATACAAATACAAGGGGCTAAGTTTAGTAAAACATTTTTTTTTACAAATCAGCACAAGGGATAGTACTTACATTTAACCGGAAGTATTCCCTGTGCTAGTGCAGGCTGCCATAGTTATTCTCTGTTCTCTGCACCTCTCCCATACTCCACAGCTATAATTGTCTGGTGTTGTTGGGGTTAATAGAGCGGAAGGACCTGTTACAGGCACTCATCAAAAGACTTTTTATCTTCCATTTTTTTATTAAAAAATATAATATTACAATATTTGGTTGATAGTCCATAATTTTGATATATTGGAGTCAGCATTTTCTGAAAGAAACCCCAAAAACTTGTACTGTATGAATAAAGGTAGATTTTCAGTTACAGTTTATTCAGTGGTGGTTAAATCGATGCACACAAATATGGGCCCACAAAAAGCCTATTGTATGTACTTGTATATGGTGTCTTTGCAGGCTGTTGCTATCCTTTGTCCTTTCCTAGAAAGGAAGATAACCTGTTAGGAAATACTTTGATATGTGAATATGATCAGACTTTCACTCTCAGTCCTGAACATAACAAAAATTCCCCAACATCTTCTCCAGCTAGTCAGCAAAAAAAGCCTAATCAAACTGTCTCAGCATTTGGTGAAATACAGAGTTTTTTTTTCTTTTAATACATTTGCAAATACATGTGAAATGACAATTTCCAGTCAAACCATCTCTGCTCTCTAAATATAAACAATCTGAGATCCCATTTTAGGACCTGTATATGGCAACGCATAAATGGAGCACAGAACTGCCTTGGAGGTAGCAACTTGATCCTTAAAGTACAATTCCAGAATATACCTAACTAATCCAAAAAATGTCCCCTCTCCCCTCCTAACACCTATTCTGACTAACCTGTGTAATGCCCCGTACACACGGTCGGACATTGATCGGACATTCGGACAACAAAATCCATGGATTTTTTCCGACGGATGTTGGCTCAAACTTGTCTTGCATACACACGGTCACACAAAGTTGTCGGAAAATCTGATCGTTCTAAACGCGGTGACGTAAAACACATATGTCGAGACTATAAACGGGGCAGTAGCCAATAGCTTTCGTCTCTTAATTTATTCTGAGCATGCGTGGCACTTTGTGCGTCAGATTTGTGTACACACGATCGGAATTTCCGACAACGGATTTTGTTGTCGGAAAATGTTATAGCAAGCTCTCCAACTTTGTGTGTTAGAAATTCCGATGGAAAATGTGTAATGGAGCCCAAACATGGTCGGAATTTCCGACAACAAGGTCCTATCACTCATTTTCCGTTGGAAAATCCGACCGTGTGTACAGGGCATAAGAAAGATTTGAATACTTACCTACTGTGAAGCTGCTCTAGTCTTGTCACATGATCTTCCCTGTCAAAGCCACTGGCAGCTGAAGGGGAGAGGAGAGAGCTCTTGACAAGGAGAGAGCGCTAGTAAAGCCTGGAGAGGTGGCATCACCCGTAGAATTACTATGACCGTTCCATTGTTAACACTTCCTTCTCTCCCCTGACACAGTATTAAATAAGTAAATATATAGATCTTTCTTATTGAGGTTAGTTAGCATAAGTGCTAGGAGGGGGGAGGTAACATTTTTAGAATTAGTTAGTTTTATCCAGAATTCTACTATAAAGGTACAGAAACACTTGTTCCATACTTGTTTATTTTTATAACGAATAAAAATGGCAGCCACTTAGAAAATATAAAACTAGTAAATAGATGCACAGTGTCAAAACAATTCAAATAACAGTACAGAAAATCTCCAGCACCCCCTCCAGCTAGTCAGCACAAAAAAAAATTACACATTTGCAACTTTTTAGGTTAAAACATAGGTTTTTGTTGCATACATTTGCAAAAACATGTGAATATATATATTACCACATCAACTGTAAAGTAGACATGTCAAACTGGCATGTTTATTGGGTTTATGTGGCCCTCACATGTCTTCCTTGTAGCCCCCAGCCAGCTTAGGAATTATAAATGAAATACATGTGAAGCCACATTTTCTAGTCAAAGCACCTCTAGAAAATATGTTCCCTGATGTTCCATTTGATGAAGGCAACTCCTCTTTATATTATATGTCATCTAAATGCTTCATTGGATGTTTTATGGAACCTTTCTCTGTGATAAATATTGCCAGTAACAGTTATTTCTATAATATCTCAGGGAACTTTGGAAGAAAATACAAGACTATTTGCCTGCTTTAAAACGTTTAATGTCAAGTTCAATCTATTATCACATGGTCATTAAAATGGCGCACTTTTGTATTTTTGACTCCCTCCCAGTTCCCTCACCCATCCACCAGAACCTTCACATTCACCAGGCATGGCTTTGCATCATTCTAGCACAAATGAGCACACCATGCCTACCATTGTTCAAAATTGTACCCCTATAAAATACCCATTCTTAGAGTAGGTCAAATTACATCTGAAGCACAAGAGCTTGATCCATTTCTGCATCTGGTACCCGTGGTAACAAAAGCTTACAATTGTTGTAGTACCAATTTAATATTTCTTAAATTGAAATACACAGCTAATGGCATTTTTTTTCAACCTCTGTTGCCGGACATTGTAGCATGAATAAACTGTGTATAAATAATTCTGACTTTTTTATTCAGTGGCATATTAGGTCATCCTTAACTGAAAATATTTCCCTGAAGTCGTTTCCAAAAATAAAAACCAAATGGTTTATATAACAATGATAGTACTACATTGCCATACAAATGGAAAAGAGACACATTTCATACATTTCTTAAATGTAATACAGATAATTTAAAGGGAACGTGAACTGTGGAAGCTGTGCTCCAAAAAGTCAGAGTGCAAAAGACTAGTCAGCAGTATTGCCTGTAGGCTTCCTGCTGCTATTCTTTTCTCTATTACAGACTTATAATGCATTGTTCTTTACTTTGTCTCTCTATAGAGGCAGCTATATTGGCAGTCCACTAGATTTTGCTTTATCCTGTCAAAACTGCCCCTGATGACTTTTGATCTGATGACTAGTGGATAATTATCACAAAGTAGCCAGAGAGGTGGTGAAAGCAGAAATCTGCAGAATGGATGAAGCAACATCAGGGAGATCCTTGAACTGCAGGTACCCAGGTACAGTTTCCTCTCCGGCAAGTAGAACAGTGAGCAGCACATATCACAAGTGACATAATCAAACTGACTTCAAATTTAAAAAAGACTAGCAGAGACACAGCTGCTTAGAAAATCTCACACTGCAAAAATAAAGCTAAGAGGTGGCAGGTACAAGAATGTTCAGGAATAGGAAATGCATTACTATTTTCCACAAGGAATTCAAGATAAAAGGTAATTTTTTGGGGGTACTGCTTAGACAAGATATTGATAGATGTTTTCTATAGAATAGTTACATAGTTAAATAGTTGGTGAAGTTGAAAAAAAAGACACCAGTCCATCCAGTTCAACCTATGATGTGTGTGTGTATATGTTTGTCAAGAGTACATTGTATACCCCTGTATGTTGTGGTCGTTAAGGTGACTATTGATGCTCCTTGCTGATACCATCGCTTGTGGAAGAGAATTCCACATCCTTACTGCTCTGATAGTAAAGAACCCTCTATGCAGTTTATGATTAAACCACTTCTCTTCTAATTTTAGTGAATGGCCGCGTGTCTTTTAAAATTCCCTTTCACTGAAAAGTTTGATCCCCATGCTTGGGGCGCCAGTATGGTATTTGTACATTCATATCATGTCCCCTCTCAGGCGTCTCCTCTCCAGAGAAAATAAGTTCAATGCTTGTAGCCCTTCCTCATAGCACAGGTCCTCCAGTCTCTTTATTAGCTTTGTTGCCCTTCTCTGGACTCTCTCCAGTTCCAGCACATCCTTCCCAAGGACTGGTGCCCAGAACTGGATGAAATACTCAAGATGTGGCTCGACCAGAGTCTTGTAAAGTGGGAGAATTATCATTTTATCTCTGCTGTGAATCCCCTTTTTAACACATGCCAGTATTCTGTTGACTTTGCTTGCAGAAGCCTGGCATTGCATGTCATTGTCATCTACTAGGACCCCTGGGTCCTTTTCCATCCTAGATTACCTCAGAGGTTCTCCCTCTAGTGAGTAACTTATGTTCATATTTTTGGCACCCAAATGCATTACCTTACATTTTTCAACATTAAACCTCATTTGCCATGTAGTTGGCCACCCCATTATTTTATTTAGGTTTTCTTGTAAGGTTTCCACACCTTGCGTAGATGTTATTGTTCTGCTTAGTTTAGTATCATCCACAAATACTGAGACTGAGCTGTTTATCCCATCCTCTAGATAATTTATGTGTAAAGTAAACAGGATTGGTAACAGGACAGATCCTTGGGGGACCCCACTTTCTACACCAGACCATTCCGAGTACTCACCATTTATCATCACCCTTTGGACTCGCCCCTGCAGCCATTTTTCAGTCCAGGTACTTACCCCATGGTCCATGCCTACATACCTTAGTTTTTACAGTAAACATTTGTGTTGAACTGTATCGAATGCCTTTGCAAAATCCAAATACACCACATCTACAGGCCTTCCTTTATCTAGATGGCAGCTCACTTCTTCATAGAAGGTTAAAGAGGATGTAAACCTGACAGGTTTTACTTCCTCTTTATTCCCCTGCAAAGTAAAAGCATAATGGGCTAGTATGCATTATGTGGCACTTGCATTGTGGACCTGTAAACAAAGCCCGCAATGTCCTCACTGGTAGAAGCATCCATCTTTGCCCCTCTTCCTTCCAGGGCCGCGGACACTGGCTCTGTGACTGGCCAGAGCCGCGTGACGTCATTTCTGCGCATGCGCGCTGGAGCCGCCAGTCACAGCACACACTGGGGCAGAAATGGCACAAAGGGCCGTTTCTTCAGTGTGCATGCACCGATGACATCATCGGCACACTACAAGGTAAATACCTCCTAAACAGCGCAAGTTTAGGAGAAATTTTCAGTACATATAGGTAAGCCTTATTATAGGCTTACCTACATGTAAAAATGTCTCAGGGGGGTTTACAACCACTTTAATAGATTGATCTGGCAAGAACGATTCTTCATGAATCCATGCTGATACTGTTACCGTCTTTATTACAAAAATCTTGTATATAGTCCCTTATCATCCCTTTCAATAGCTTGCAGACTATTGATGTTAGGCTAACTGGCCTGTAGTTCCCAGGGATATATCTCAAGCCCTTTTTAAATATTGATGTTGGCTTTTCTCCAATCAGCTGGTACCATTCTAGTCAGTAAACTGTGAATAAAAATAAGTTCCTTAAGGATTCTTGGGTGTAAGCCATCTGGTCCTGGTGACTTATTTATGTTAAGTTTTTCAAGTCTATTTCTGATTTTTCTTCTGTTAGCCATGATGGTACATTAACATTACAGTCTTAGTTACTGTATCCCCCCATTTCTTTTGACTGAGGAGAAGAATACATTCAAAACCTTTGCCTTCTCTCTGTCTTTTGTAGCCAAATTCCTTTCATCATCCCTTATGGGGCCAAAATATTCTGGCCTCACTTTCTTACTTTTATATACTTAAAGAATTTATTGTTTTTTTTGTGCCTTTCATGTTCTATCTTAGCCCCCTTAATTGCGGTCTTACATTTCTTATTGCATTCTTTGTAATGTTGGAATGCTGACAATGACCCCTCAGTCTTGTATTTTTTGAAGGCCTTTTCTTTTGTTTTTATATGCATTACTACATTGGAGTTTAGCCACGTGGGACTTTTGTTAGCTCTTTTAAATGTATTTCCCGTTGGAATGCACTGACCAATACCTTTATTTAGTATGCACTTAAAGCACTCCTATTTTTCCTCTGTGTTCTTTGTGAATGGAGGAGAAGAGGAGATCCAATACAGCTTAGTGGATATTTATCCCTGGGTTTATGCTATAAGGAGAGAAGAGGAGAGTGCAATGTGATTTTCTATAAAGGATCCATATATTAAAGCCTTGTCAGACCAGCTGTGGATTTCAATGCAGGAGAGGAGAGGAGAGGAGAGGGGAACATGAACTGCTGCTAAGCATATGTATACCAAAGCACCACTAGACCTGCTGTGGTCTTTGTTTAAGGTGAGCTGCTAGGGCACACACCTGGTGGATATCTGGATGGTGGGAGCAATTGTGTTCACAACTTTCAAGAACTGTTTTTTGAGCATATGTTCTTCATATCACTTTTTGATGCACAAGCACTTTATTATTTGGGACTTATTTTAATATTTTTTATATAAAATCAGATGAATATCAGCTTTTGGCACTTTAGCACCGTTTCACATATTATCGCATATTATTGCATATTATTTTTTGTTTTTATTTAAATTAGGGTTAGTCATTTATGCATATTTGTTTATTTTTTCTGTTTAGCATCTTTATCACTGTTTCGCATATTATTGTATATTATTGCATATTACTGCAATTACTGCAATTTTTGCTTTCTGGGTTTTTTTAATTATGGATAGGCATTCATGCATATTTGTCTATTCTTGATATACACATACCCCTCCCCCTTTTTTACCTTCCCTATCTCTGCGATAGCATATCTTTACTTTTTGAGAAAAAGGCAGAACTAAAGTAAAGGCAAAAGTTTTTTCTCATTTTGGTGAGAATAAGGAAGGGTTGTTAACCCTGTAAGTTTTTTTGTCATATGTGTCCCATTGGGGAGATTTCCTTCACTTTAGTTATTTAGTTATTTAGTTGGCTTTAGTTATACTTTACACACATAGTACAGCGGATTTACTGAAGGAGTAGTGTTCATTGTAAAGTGACTTTTCACAGAGCTTAGTGAATGACGTAGAACTAAGCCAATCTTGTGCAAGAAAAAAAAATGTCTTCCCATATAATTGGATGAAGTCAGCATAATTTCATCTTGTTCAATAAGCTACTAAGCAAATCAAAAACTCATTTGAAAAGTAGGTGTGTTCTACTCTGGTAGTAAATGAATGGCATTGGTGTTGATTTACTAAAACTAGAGAGTGCACCATCTGGTGCAGCTGTGCATGGAAGCCAATCAGCTTCTAACTTCAGCTTGTTCAATTTTGTTCAGCTTGTTCAGCTTGTTCAATTTTGACAAAAAAAAGCTGATTGGTTTATATGCAGAGCTGCACCAGATTTTGTATTCTCCAGTTTTAGTAAATCAACTCCAGTGAGTGTATTGTTGACATAAATAGTTTTACACTGTTTGTTCTGTACATCAGTAAGAGGCACACAGAATTCATAATAACAGCACAACTGAGAATGTTTTTCTGTGTTTACTCACTATTATAGTCATAACAATATGACAATTTCTAAGCACCAGAAAACCAAACCATTTATAATAAAGTCCTATAAGAGCAATGTCTGTGCTGTAAGTATTGCACCAGAGATTTTCCAGTAACAACTAGAAATTCATAAACATTTTTCTAGGTAAAATCAAACTTTTAGACAAGTAATGATTACAAAATTAAGACTTGTCATGTTTTTAGCTAACACTTAGGATGACAAACATTTATCAGGGACATAAACTTAAGGCCCCTTTCACACGTGCGGACCGTATGTCCGTATTTCATCCATCCGTTTTCGGATGAAATACGGACATACATGCATCCCTATGGGATAGCGGGTGTCAGCGGATGAACATCCGCTGACACCCGATATCATCTGTCCTCGCTCTCGTCCGATTCTGCGGACAGAAGAAAATCCTATTTTTCTATCTGTCTGCAGAGCGGATCGGATGAACACGGACAGACGGTCCGTGTTCCTCCGATCCCCGATAGGGGAGAGCAGAGATCTGACAGGGCGGTCCCTGCACAGTGTACGAGTCCCGCCCTGTCATTTGCCGGCTCAGCTGGGAAAAATGGAGAGATCCCCGCTGAGCAGCAGATGTTCACGCGGCGGATTATCACGGATCCGTCCCGTGTGAAAGGGGCCTAAAAAGTAACACTGCAATGTAAAAATGTATTTTTGACCGTGATTCTTTATTTGATTTAAAGCGATAGTAAAGCCTTTTTAAAAAAAAAAATAACAAACATGTTATACTTACCTGCTCTGTGTAATGGTTTTGCACAAAGCAGCCTGGATCCTCCTAATTTTGGGTCCCATGCTGGCGCTCTTGGCTCCTCCTTGCTGCCGGGTGCCCCCACAATAAGCAGCTTGCTATGGGGGCACCCAAGCAGGTGAGCATACAAGCTGCGGCTCTGTGTGTTCATTCACACACAGAGTCACGGCTTGGCCCCACCCCATCCATCTCCTGATATCCTGGCTCATTGACTGTGATTGACATAAGCGACAGACAGTGGGGGTTATTTACGAAAGGCAAATCCACTTTGAACTACAAGTGCAAACTACAAGTGCAAAGTGCATTTGAAATTGCACTGAAAGTACACTAGGAAGTGCAGTCGCGGTAAATCTAAGGGGTAGATCTGAAATGAGGTGAAGCTCTGCTGATTTTTATCATCCAGTCATGTGCAAACTGAAATGCTGTTTTTTATTTTCCTTGCATGTCTCCCTCGGATCTACAGCGACTGCATTTCCAAGTGCAATTTCAAGTGCAGTTTGCACTTGTAGTTTGCACTTGTAGTGCAAAGTGGATTTGCCTTTAGTAAATAACCCCCAATATCTTCCACTGCTGCTGACAAACAAGCTTCTTGTAGACATCACTGGATCAAGAAGGGGTTCGGGTAAGTATTAGGGGGGCTGGGGGGGGGGGGCTGCTGCACACAGAAGGTTTTTTACCTTCATGTATTGAATTGTGCCTTTGCAACCACTGATTTATTAGATTTTGTAGAGGATAATTTAAATATTTGCAAAGCAAAAATATATTTCAAGAAGGAACGTTGCCTTGAAATAAATTTTTAGGCAGGCTTTTAATTGTAGAAGAGACCTAATATAAGGCTGATTTACTACAGAAGTTAAGAATCTACACTGGAAAAAATGTGTGAATATTCACTTCAATTTTCCAATGATGTGAAAAAGCTTCTGCACATGACTGAGTATTCAAAGTGAACAAAAATTTTCATGGCTGGACAATTTGTTTGAGTGTTCTCAACATCTTTTAAACACCTGCCTTTATGTCTCTTCTGCTTTTAGACCTTATTACCTGTCTGCTTGTGATATTCTTTATACAGTATACTGAGCTATGCATGTGCTGATCGGTGTATACTCTAAGCATGCCTTGGTGCCAGGACGAACTAACTCCTGTAGGCATGTATGGAATATGTCATCCTGAGCCATCCAATCAAGATTTCCAAACTTGCCAAGCCCAGAAGTCAAGGCCTGTCAGTGTAGGCGAGGGAGTTCACAGACTTATTTCGCCAGAGGGGAGGTGAGTATAATGTGTTGGAATAAGTATCAGAAGATAACCAGACTGACGCTAAAATACTGTCAAGATGAAAAATGTCCCTTTTTAAACTGAAACATGTTTTCAAATGATTCCCTGCTATCATAGCTCATTTGAAGGTGAGCAGCTTGAGGATGGCTTTCGGGAAGCATATTCTGGTTACAAAGAATATTTTACAGGCATAATGGGAACTTGGAAGGCCTTCGATATTTTGTCCTTGACAGGGTCCGTAAAACAAAATGAGGGGTGATTGAAATAAGTTACTGCAGCAAAAGTTGTGTGGGTGTATTTCACCATCTAAAGGCTCACGAGGAGCCAGGATTAAATGAAAGTGTCATGTTACACATGTGTTGTCGTTTGTTTGTCTTTAAATAATTGTGTCCCTTCCTCCCTCTGTAGCTTAAGGAGCTCTGTATAGCTAGTACCACCCTCTTTTCAGTACGTCATTAGTTTGTGTTCTGAAGAAGTAATTGTGGATCAGATATAGAGACCACACTTCAATGCTCAAATAGGAGAAGCAGAGCATACAGTTTTAATTGTAGCTATTTATTCTTTTTTTTTTTTTTTAAGCATACCCCCTTTTCTCCTTTATCCCCCTCTTTAACAAGTGAGAAATGAGGGGGATTCAGGAATCCATGACTAATAGATTAAAGTCTAAGTTCACCTTTTCTTTTCTAGATTCCAGATTCTCTATGTACTAATTTACCATTAATGTATCTCTGTTGCAGAAAAGAAAAAAGCTTTCTCTATATTCTATAGAAGACTTACCTCAGTCTCCAGTGTCTCCTATAGAAATCCTCCATTACTTCTTGGTATTCATCCTATGGAATGTGAAAACTGTTTGAAGGAAGTAATTTAGCAGCTTACTGACTGACTACAAAGCCAGCGTCTTCCTCTGCTAATCGATCACGTTGTTCCCTAACTTCTTCTTGCATAGATCATTCATTTGGCAGAGTGTGCAGGAGATGAGCGATCACATAATAGCCTATGTGAAGCAGAGCTGCAGTATTGAAAACAGGAGAAGTTTGTCCCTGCAAGTCTGTAAAGCTCACCATACACTATACAATCTGATCTTCTTAAATCTACCATCAACTATGTAGTGCAGGGGCCTGCCTGATTAGATATAGAGTGATTGGAGAGATATATATGTCCTTCTATTATATAGTTTTGGTAAATCTAAAGGAGAAATCAAACAATTGGATTGTATAGTGTATGGCCATCTTTATGCAACTAAAATGAACTAGTCACGCTTTTGGGTGCCATTAATTGTTACTGGCACCCAAACGTGGAAGCAAACATGCATTTTGCTGCACGAAAGACCATGTGACAAATGCGGCAAAAAAACTATCAAACTGCTACATGCCAAAATGTCCCAATGGGCTGTCCTATGTGTGTTGCAGGAAAAATGCACAAAAACGCACAAAAAAATGCTCTCCCACTATGCTAGATATGAATGGGGCCTGAAAGTGAAATTTGTGTGTTTATACAAGAACAATGACAGCTGAGTGTCTACACCCACTCCCACCCACATGATTCTATAAAGCTAGCCATTCATTATGCAGTCTAATTGTACAATCTCTGTACAATTTCCTTTAGATTTATCAAAACTATGGAATAGGCGGGCTCACCTGAACAATACCTTCAATTTTTATCAAATCAGGCAGGCCCTTGTACTACATAGCTAAAGGAGATTGTATAATCAAATTGTACAGTGTATGGCCACCTTAAAGGGAGAAGAAAAAAGTGAGTGGAAATAAAAAAAAGGTGGTAAAGTAATAAGGGAAGGGGTGGTATAGAGAGGTAAACACCTTATTCTGTGATGCAGTGGGGCAGTGTATGATAGGATATGAAGTTTTCTGGATGACACGTGATGTTACAGGAAGTAATGTGTTCAGAATGCATTTTTTTTTATTTTGAACAAAGAGGTAGAGACTCAAAGCTGCTGTGGACTAGATAAGTGAGAGATAAGCACACTGGGATGGCTTGGGAAAAAATAAAAAAAAAACATTGGAAAAGGCTTCTATTTGTTATGAAAAGTGAAATTCTGCCTGAAAAGGTGAACTTTGTCTTTAAAGCAGAACTCCGGGATTTTCAAAAAAACCCCATTAGTACACTCCCATGCGAAACACTAAACAGTTATTATATTAGTGATTTTTTTTTTTTTTTACCATTTAAGAGATATGACTGATTGACTTTTCAGGAAGTCCGTTTTCTGATTCAAAAAATGCAGCATCTATTCTGCACAAGAGGAGGTGTTAGAACAGGGTTTGCATCATATCCTCTTCTCTCTCTCTAACTTGATCAGCCTACATTTCCCATGAATCCTTTGGATGGGAGTGAATGGGGGAGGTACACTAGGCTTGTACATGTAAATGTGAACTCACCCACTTCAACATAAATCACACCCCTCATTCTGCAGCCAGCAAGCCATACATAACACATGGTACAATAGGTTACTGCCTTATAAATACAAAGCATTTTAATATAAATGCATATTAATATAATATTAATTTAATGAATTTAATACATAAATTTAAATTAAATTAACACATTTAATGCATTTAATATGAATGCAAACCAGTGCAGCTTATCAGTGTCCACTAGTGCCATCATGTCAGGGACCACCTGCCAGGGACCACCATGTCAGGGACCACCAGTGCCGCTTGTCAGGGACCACCATGTCAGGGACCACCAGTGCCACTTGTCAGGGACCACCATGTCAGGGACCACCAGTGCCACTTGTCAGGGACCACCATGTCAGGGACCACCAGTGCCACTTTTTAGGGACCACCAGTGCCGCTTGTCAGGGACAACCATGTCAGGGACCACCATATCAGGGACCATCAGTGCAACTTGTCAGGGACCACCATGTCAGGGACCACCAGAGGCACTTGTCAGGGACCACCATGTCAGGGACTACCAGTGCCGCTTGTCAGGGACCACCAGTGCAGAGCGGCATTATTATCAGTAATTACTTGTATACTACTTGCATATACACATCAGGGATCTCCCACAGTGTTCGGTATTATTATATGAGAAAGCCGAGCGCTAGGGGGCCTATACCTGACACAACGGGACATCCCTGCCGTGTCATACAAGTAATTACTTATGATAATCCACGCTCTGCACGGAAATAGCAGGCGGGCGGTGGCAGGGGGGTGGTGCTGTGCTGGGGGGGGCGGTGCAGTGGGAATAGAGTGGAGGAGGACAGAGTGGATGTGGAGTGGGGGCGATGACTGTCAGGGAGCAGAGGAGGAGGAGGGAGGAGACAGGAGAAGGAGGACACCTCCTCCATGGGTGGCACAGACCGTGGGTGTGAGACCCCTTCGACCCACAACATGTCTGCTTCCTCCTGCTCGGCTTCCAGAGGACTACAACGGGGCATGCCAGACTGCTGGCTGAGCCGAGGAGAGGGATAGAAGCCAGCAGTCTTACAAACAGGATGTCACCAGGCAATAATGGTTTTTCAGCAAGTTCAGCAGCCTATTACAGAGGAACTGCAGAGTGGGTGAAGGTAGGAGATCAGCAACAAGGACATGGGAAAAAAAATGCCCGGAGTTCTGCTTTAAACTAACCAAGTAAATACCTATTCATTGATTTATTTATACCAATTGGGAAGGCAAAGCATGCTGAATAGCATTTGGTGATGCTGGCATGAGAGGTATTCCAATGATAAAGTATATAGTCCAATATATTATGGTTAAGTAATAATTGTTAGGTTGGTAATGGTTTATTATTGTGTATTTTGAATAATGAATGAATATAATTTTGGGATTGTAATTGCTCTGTTTGTAAAGTAAAAAGACATGACAACAGTGTGACCTTTGAATTTCTGAGGGTTCCCCCCCTCCGCTACCCTGTGGAATGCAGTACTGTGCTTCAGGTTAAACATGCAACGGGATGATGTTACTAGAAGGGGGATGGCATTTTCTGAAAACCGATTGGTTGCTCTGGATCACTGCACTTTGCTCATCATCTTTATTTTTTTACATTGCCTTATAAATAAGTCAGATAGTGATAGAAGTAAAAAATGTCTGTGTGTGATAAAATTTAAAATACAATTTATCTTGCACATGTTGTTTTCTATTGTTGCATAAAATTGTTCCTTGGCTCACAAAAATGGCCTCAGCCATAAATGCTATAAGGCCTTCTTGATTGTTTAGAACCTGTTTAGTGCATGTGCACTCAAAGATGTTATTACAGTGTGTCTATAAAAGGGCAAATCAGGAGACAAATATTAGTCTATTATAATGACCTGATAATATGATATGAACTTATTTCCCCATTGTGTAGTTGTTCATTGAATTAAATGTTGTGTATTACTGCATACAGACTTAACACTTTTCTGTGAAATATACTGTACCTATGTACATGGTTGGCTGGCTTTATTGTGAGAATTTTAGAATAATGCCATACTAATTATTTATTTACAATCAATATTCATCTTATTATTGTTTGTATTTTACAATATTCTAATTAGGACCTTTATTCATTTACATAACCCTTACGTATGATATTTCATTTGTTTTAAATACTTTAAATACATCTCAGCCATCTATTTTTTTTAAGCATTGATTGCTTTATTTTTTCTTTTTTTTTTCAATATTTGTGCTTTCAGGTATGAAACAAGGATTACTGTATACATTTGAATAGATTAAAAATGAGGTGAAACCCCATGGGGGTTAATTTACTAAAGCAAATGAAACCGAGCAGGGATAAATCGTTACATTTTGCTTGCATCAAGTTTATGATCCTTGAACCTATCTAGCTTTCAGTGATGCCATTGCAGGTCCAATTTGAACATCCAAATAAAGCTGTTTTTGTACCCTTTTCCCCTATAAGGTGCACTACAAGACTGGCATGTCAGCATTTTACTTAAAAAGCAATAAAAACAAAAAAGATAAATAATGTGAATGGCTCAGTAAGCAGTGAAATGTGCCAAGCTAAATGGCATGTCAAGCAACCCCAGATGCTGTGTTGTCGTAAGAAAAGAGGCAGCATATGTACAGGTATTTATCACTGGAATCTCCATTCCAAACACCAGCATATGGAATGTTATGCACAGAAGAATGCTTGATCTTCTATATATGTGAACAAGAAATACTAACAGAGGTTAGATAGACCCAAAGAATCAGCTAATATATTTTTGAATGCTGTTCAGTACATTTAATAGTGAACCAAACTTGTTAGTATGTTCAGTATATAAAGCTTTTGCAAGGAAGTCCATGTTCATTAGTCAAGCAGGAAAGGGTTGGAAAACTTTTCATTGTGAAACTGCTCTTAGTTTCCTGTGTAGTCTTTACGATAGGAAGTGAAGGAAGTCTTCTCAGCTTAATTCACCTGGCCTGCAGGCACCAGATTCCTGTGCCCTATGACAATGAGTTTATTGGCAAATACAATATTTATTCTTAGCTTTTTAAATATATTTACTGTATATTTGAAAAAAAAAAAAAAAACATAAAACCAAACTAGTTTTAAAAAGATGACAAACATTTAAGATTTTCATCATCTGTTAAAAGTAGCCTTCAATAAATAAAATATAAGGCAATGCATTATGTTTGTAGAATTCACCTCCGTAACATCTCTAAAATTCGCCCTTTTTTAACAAATGAAACCACCAAGCTCCTCATTCACTCCCTTGTTATCTCTTGCCTTAACTATTGCAACTCCCTTCTCATTGGCTTACCTCTCCATAGGCTATCCCCTCTTCAGTCTATCATGAATGCTGCTGCCAGACTTATCCACCTTACCAACCGCTCAGTGTCTGCCAACCCTCTACTTCAATCCCTACACTGGCTCCCAATCACCCAGCGAATTAAATTCAAAATTCTAACCACAACATACAAAGCCATTCACAACTCTGCCCCAAGCTACATCACTAATCTTGTCTTCAAATATCACCCAAATCGACCACTCCGCTCTTCTCAAGACCTCCTGCTTTCAAGCTCTCTTATCTCCTCCTCCCATGCTCGTCTCCAGGATTTGTCCAGAGCCTCTCCCATCCTCTGGAACTCGCTACCTCCATCTATCCGGCTATCCCCTACTCTTGCTACCTTCAGGCAATCCCTGAAAACTCATCTCTTCAGGAAAGCCTATCACGTCTCCAACTAATCTCCTACCACTTCCACCAGCTCATTCCCCACAGTTACAACCTTTTCTACCACCTGCCCCACCCTATTAGATTGTAAGCTCTTCTGAGCAGGGCCCTCTTAATCCTATTGTATTGTATTGTATTATAACTGTATTGTCTCCTTTTTATATTGTAAAGCGCTGCGTAAACTGTTGGCGCTATATAAATCCTGAATAATAATAATAATTATTTAAAATCCTTAATTATATAAGTTGATCTGCACATGTTAAATACAAACTGAACTCTTGAAGCTGTTGCCAAGAAGAGGCAGCCAGGAGGTAAAGATCTATTGTGATTCTCCTATTACTGACTTGCCATGCCTTGTTCTTTACTGCCTCTCTGTGTATAGGCGGCCAACTTGGTAGAGGTAGGACTTTGCTTCATCAAGTTAGAACCCCCAGCAAGGAGAACAGTTAGCAGCACAATAGTGACACCAGCAGATCTCGCTCTAAATCTGCTGAGACTAGCAGTTAAACTGGTCATACATGGATCAAAATTTGGCAGGTTCGGCAGACACCAGACAAATTTTGATTCATATGTGGCCACTGTCTATTTTGCTTCATCAAGACAGAACCCCCAGCAAGGAAAACAAATCTGCTAAGACTAGCAGTTAAGCTGGCCATACATAGATCGAAATTTGAAAGGTTCAGCAGGGACAAGCCAACTTTTGATTCATGTGTGTTCACTGTGATTGAACAGAAGTCTATGTATCAGCCTACTTCTGTTCAACCACCCTGTTAGATAAAAGCTGCTCAATTAGCGCCAAAAGCAATAGGCAGCAGTGCTGATTTGTGTATTCTGACAGCAGAGAAGTCTCCCTGCTGTCAGAATACCATAGCGCAGTGTGGAGGTTTTCCCCATCTACCTCAAATGTGTGGATGAGAGACTTGAAATGACCCAGCTTTAGAGGCAGCATTGCCTTATATTGAACATTACACATATAAAGCAATGAAGCTTTGGGCACAGGAGTGCTTTGGCACTCTTACATACCAAGAAGTACACTGCTATATTTCAGGAGAAAATTCAGACAAAAGTATATTTATCAGGGAACCGCTTAGAGGGAAATTATGAATTCTAGGTGTACCCTATAACATAGCCAATTGCTGTTTTTAAAGGGGTTGTAAAGTCAGAAGGTTTTTTTATCTTAATACATTGTATGCAGTGAGATAAAAAGCTGCTGTCAATCAAAGTCAGCTAGCCAATAAGGGGAGATAGGGGGCGGGGCCGGGTTGGGCCTCCGTGTCCGAATGGACACAGGGAGCTGTGAAACAGTTAGTGTGACCCCATAGCAAGGTGCTTGCTGTGGGGGCACTAAACAGGAGGGAGAGTCCAGGATCATAGAAGAGGGACCCGGAAAGTGGAGGATCCAGACTGCTCTGTGCAAATCCACTACACAGGGGAGGTAAGTATAACATTGTATATGGAATTTTTTATTTGTAATATGGAAAGTATATGGAATTATTTTTTTATGGAAAAAAAACAAGCCTTTACAATCATTTTAAGTTATTTTCAATTTAATACATTTTTGTATAACATTCAGCCAGTTAAACTTTTTCTAGAAACAGTTGCAAATTAACCATTGACACAGTGGGGTTGATTTATTAAAGCCAAATAGATTGCGCACTCTGCAAGAGCAGTGGTCCAGAGCTTAGTAAATGAGGGGGAGCACTACTGACTTTCATCATCCAATCATGTGCAAGCAAAAATACAATTTTTAAAAAATTTCCATGCACATCATTGGGTATTCTTTTCTAAGTGAAGTTTTACCTCATTTACTAAGCTCTGAAGCAACTGCACTTGCGAAGTGCAACTGCACTTTGCAAAGTGCATAGTCTATTTGCCTTTAGAAAATCAACCCCAGTCTCTTCTCATAGTTCAGCTTACAGAACTTTATTGCTTTTTATTTTTTGACATTGCCTGCCTCAGAAGACAACTGATGCTCATGATTAAGAAGTAAATTACAAAGCAGTGAGTATGGAGTGACATATGTCACTTCTAGCCAGCAAAATCTTTTGAAGGAATTACTTGAAATATTTCACTTAGTTGAGTGCAGCAAAAGATGAATCCTGGAAAAATGATGGGCAGGTAAACACAAAGGATTTGTAGTGAATTTGTTCATAATAAATTCCTGTTTCCTTTATACTGGATTCCCTTTAGTAAGAACCAGCAGCACCTCTCTTGAGATATTCACTGTGCTGTTCTACAATGTTCAATATCCTTTGTTTCAAAATAGTACCCTATTGTACATCCCTACAGTGGTCCCTGTCCTTTATTATAAATGGCTCTGTAATTTATTTTAAATATCAGTGCACATCCATTCATTGGAATGAACAAAGCCAGGGGTCTCTGAAACAGTACTGCAGCTAGGTATTTACAGACAGGGAATCTACTATGGGGAAGAGTACGCTCATAAAGGTGTATTTCACTAAAACCTGAGTTGTCATTTAAATTTATAGCAAGAGTGGTAACATTTTAAAAACGCTTCTTGTGTTTAATGAAACAACAATGGGGTCATGTAAGATAACTAACACAAAAGATAAGTTGCTGCCTTCAGCAAAAGTCAGCAAAAGTCAGACCCAAAGCACAGTTTAGAAACTGAGGGAAAATAGCTAACTATATGGGTAGTATAATAATTTTTACTTTGCTTCACAATGATCTTCAGGTGAAGTAAATCTGAACCAATCACTAAAATCTCATATTAACTTTAACGTGTTAATGTCATTTCAAAAGTGATTTAAATTTATTTAAAACTACAGCTGTCATAATACCTAATGATTCTACAATTAAGGTTCTTGCTCAGCCACTTCCTGTTATAGAGGGAAAACGGCTCCTAGATTGTGGCGCCATAACATGTGCCCCTGTTGGAAACTACATTTGCAGCAATCCCACCACTCTGCGGGCAAGGTCCACAATTGTCACCATGAAGATGCTGATCCATAGCAAGGATAACACTAAAAAAAGTGCATGTAGACAGGAGGCTGAAGGAGATTAGAATACTGAGAGGCAAAAAAGGTCAAAAACTGTATTTTATGGAAGTAAATGTCTATTACTTATCATATACAGTGTACTGTGCTTTAGGAAACTAATGCCGCATACACACGGTCGAAATTTCCGACAACAAATGTTCGATGTGAGCTTGTTGTCGGAAATTCCGACCGTGTGTAGGCTCCATCGGACATTTGTTGTCAGAATTTCCAACAACAAAAGTTTGAGATCTGATTCTCAAATTTCCGACAACAAAATCTGTTGTCGGAAATTCCGATCGTGTGTACACAATTCCAATGCACAAAATTCCACGCATGCTCAGAATCAAGCAAAAGAGCCGCACTCGGCGCGTCATACGTGTTGTAAGTCACCACGTTGTTGACGTTCGGATTTTCCGACAATATTTGTACAACTGTGTGTATGCAGGACAGGTTTCAGCCAACATCCGTCGGAAATAAATCCAGAATTTTGTTGTCAGAATGTCCGATCGTGTGTATGCGGCATAAGTGTCATCCAGTTAGGGTTTACATCAGCCTTAAAGTTAAGTCAGCATTATAAATAGAAAACAATTGACTTTGCTTAGGTAGTAATCTTCCCGACAAAACGTCCTTAACCCAAGTTGTACCTTTGTATAAAAATCCCTGGGTGGGTTCCCTCACCTCACTTTAGCTATTACACCAAAATCAATCCTCAGATGAAGTGAAGTTCTACTGCACACTGCCCAGCACTCCTTTGTGTTAGGCAGTGTATACATTTGGGTTCCTCCAGGCTGCTTGTGGTCGAGATATCATAAGAATGTAAAATATATGTAAGGCTCTGCATAAATTGTTGGCACTATATAAATACTTGTAATAAATAAATGCACAACTATAAGCTCTACAGGGATAAATATATAGTATTCTAATAATTGTTTGATGTCACTAATTTGTAAACTCTTAAAGCGGAATTCCACCCAAAAGTGGAAGCTTCACCTATCTGCTTCCTCTCCCCTTCGGTGCCACATTTGGCACCTTTCGGGGGGGGGTACCTATTTTTGAGTTTTTGACAGGTACCCATCCCCACTTCTGAGAGATCATTTGGGAGTTTGGCCCCTCTCCTTCCCCTACCTCCGGGCCATTCAGAAAGCGCAGCGCGCTTTGCACATGCGCAGTAGGGAACCGGCTGTGCAACCGGAAGGCTTCATTTCTGGTTTCCCTTACCACAAATGGCAGCGGCAGCACCCGAGAGTCGATGGAAACATCGGCTGGGGTGCCAACATCGCTGAATTCCAGGACAGATGTCCTTTATGTGTAGCGGCTGACTTACATTTTTTTGCTGGGGGGGCGGAACTCCGCTTTAAACACCCATGCTAAAAATAACAACTCAACGACAACCACAACTCTAAAAACAGCAATAATAAAAACAGCATATTAGCGAACTTGCTGCTAGACAACCAGTTCAGCAGCAACATACCTCCATGCTGTCACAGGAAGTGATCATTGCTCTATCGATCTTTGCATTCATATAAGTACTTGCCTAATTTTGCTAGCCCATTTTGTTAGTTTTTAATTATTCATTACTTTTAATTAAAGCAAAGTCTTCAGGATTACATGAATTTAACTCTGAGTTTTAATGATCTTGTTGTGTATTCTTAAACTTGTATAGGCTAATAAACAATAAATCTGGCTTATTCAGTATATCAGCTCAACAAGCAATTATAATATGCAAACTATAGGAAACTGCTGATAATTCATTTTTCATTTTAGTATACTGAAATTTAATTGGTCGCTATGGGTTTTTGCAGTTTATTGAATACGCTTGATTGCTTAAAACCCAGAGAAAAATCCTGTACTATTTTGAGAATGTTAGTATTCCGTGTCAGCTGACTGATTGCTAATTTCAGATTTCTGAGAATTGACTTCCATCTGGGCCAGTAAAACATCTGTTTGTTGCTAAAAATAACTTGTAGAGGAACAGTTCCTAATATTTGTTTCTCAGTGCGCCTCCCTAAGGATTTTGAGCGAATCTCAGACAATCTGGTGTTTTCAGAAATAAAATTGTCATTCGCTTTTATTTACAGCTTATGCCACAGTTAGTATACAGTATCTCACAAAAGTGAGTACACCCCTCACATTTTTGTAAATATTTTATTATATCTTTTCATGTGACAACACTGATGAAATTACACTTGTTACTACAATGTAAAGCAGTGAGTGTACAGCTTGTATAACAGTGTACATTGACTGTCCCTTCATAAGAACTGAACACACAGCCATTAATATATAAACCACTGGCAACAAAAGTGAGTACACCCCTAAGTGAAAATGTCCAAATTGGATCCAACGTGTCAATATTTTGTGTGGCCACCATTATTTTCCAGCACTGCCTTAACCCTCCTGGGCATGGAGTTCACCAGATATTCACAGGTTGCCACTGGAGTACTCTTCCACCCCTCCATTCCATGACGACATCACGGAGGTGGTGGATGTTAGAGACCTTGCGATCCTCCACCTCCCGTTTGAGGATGCCCCACAGATGCTCAATAGGGTTTAGGTCTGGAGACATGCTTGGCCAGTCTGCCACCTTTACCCTCAGCTTCTTTAGAAAGGCAGTGGTCGTCTTGGAGGTGTGTTTGGGGTCATTGTCATGTTGGAATACTGCCCTGCGGCCTAGTCTCAGAAAGGAGGGATCATGCTCTACTTCAGTATGTCACAGTACATATTGGCATTCATGGTTCCCACACTGAACTGTAGCTCCCCAGAGCCGGCAGCACTTATGCAGCCCCAGACCATGACACTCCCACCACCATGCTTGACCGTAGGCAATACACACTTGTCTTTGTACTCCTCACCTGGTTGCCGCCACACACGCTTGACACCATCTGAATCAAATACGTTAATTTCGGTCTCATCAGACCACAGGACATGGTTCCAGTAATCCATGTCCTTAGTCTGATTGGGTTCAGCAAACTGTTTGTGTGCTTTCTTGTGCATCATCTTTAAAAGAGGCTTCCTTTTGGGACGATAGCCATGCAGACCAATTTGATGCAGTGTGCGGCATATGGTCTGAGCACTGACAGGCTGACCCCCCACCCCTTCAACCTCTGCAGCAATGCTGGCAGCACTCATACGTCTATTTCCCAAAGACAACTTCTGGATATGATGCTGAGCACGTGCACTCAACTTTTTTGGTTGACCATGGCGAGGCCTGAGTGGAACCTGTCCTGTTAAACCGCTGTATGGTCTTGACAACTGTGCTGCAGCTCAGTTTCAGGGTCTTGGCAAACTTCTTATAGCCTAGGCAGTGGAGGATTAAGGTGGTCATGGGCCCCTAGGCTACTTTTTGTGTGGCTCCTCCTAAGCATGCTTTACCAGAAAAAAAATTATTTAGTGCCATGTGTAAAAGGGTAGACCTATATTACACGCCTCAAGTGCAACTCTCAGGTCTACAGCCCAAACACATTCAGGCATGAGCCTACTATAAACAGCAATGCCACAGAAAAAAAGCATTCAAAATACACCTGCAAGCTTTCTAAACCACCAGTTATACCAAAAACGTCTGCAGCAGCTCCTGTTTAACTGAGGCAAAATCACAACATCCTGACAGAGACCAATCGAAACGCTGTGTAATATTCCAATAAAATAAAAGCCATACAAATACCATAAACAGCAGCAGCAGCGCATAAAAGCAAACAATAATCAACAGCAGAACAATCATACGTTCCAACGGCAGGAAGTGCCAGCATCCATCGGCGCAGCCTGTCCATCGGACACCACTGCAATCCAGGAAACGGACCAGACTCACTCCCAGGATATCCGGCAGTTTTTTCCAACATGCTTGTTCACTATGTACCTTTGTGAGTACCTTTTTACAGTTTTATTAAACTCCATGTTTTTTACTGCACTTAGAGTGGTGCCTTTGTTTCATTTTCAGAGTGCATATAACATGAACCCTAACATTAGGAGGGAAGTTTCAGGAAAAAGAACTTCCCACAGCCCCCTGCACAGTACACAGCCCCCCTGCACAGTACACAGACCCCCTGCACAGTACACAGGCCCCTTTCCCTGCACAGTACACAACCCTCTGCACAGTACACAGACCCCCTGCCCATAACACAGCCCCCTTTTCCTGCACAGTACAACGACCCCCTGCACATAACACAGCCCCCTTTCCCTGCACAGTACACAGACCCCTTTCCCTGCACAGTACACAGACATCTGCATAGTACACAGACCCCTTTGCCTGCATATCACACAGGCCTCTTTCATTATAAAGCCCCCTGCACTCCCAGGAGACCCCCAGTCTCCTGGGAAAGAATACTCTAAAGTTGAGAAAACATCACTGCCAGCCCTTTCTCATATACCGCTCCTCCTGTGTCACTCATTTTAAATCAAAGCTTCTAAATACCTCAATTAACGTCGTTCTTCGTGACCCGGTCATGTGACTGCTCTCCTCTGCTGTTTCATTGATGGTCACATGACCGCTCTCCTCCTGCAATCAAAGGCTACACTCGGGAAGGAGGTGTAGCGGGAGGAGGAGAGTGGCCAGAAAGTGCGGCGTTAAGAGACTTCCATTTACATTGAGAGTGACACACGAGGCGCTGTGCATGAGAAAGGGCTGGTAGTAATGTTTTCTCAACTTTAAAGTATGCTGGCAGCGCTGTCCCAGGGCCAGGAGAGGCGGTACAGCTGACCTGACACCCCCCCAATGGGTGGCACCCTGGGCGGACCGCCCGATCCCTGCCCCCTGTTGGTAAAAAAACATTTATCGGAGTATTCATGTAACACGAAGGCATAGTTTTTATTCTACATATACATAAATATATATAAACTAATAAAAATATCATGGCCAATCGGGGGCCCTTGCACACGTGGGGCCCTAGGCTGCAGCCTAGACCAGCCTGTGCATTGATCTTCCCCTGAGCCTAGGCCATCTTTATGTAGAGCAACAATTCTTTTTTTCAGATCCTCAGAGAGTTCTTTGCCATGTGGTACAATGTTGAACGTCCAGTGACCAGTATGAGAGAGTCAGAGCGATAACACCAAATTTAACACACCTGCTCCTCATTCAAACCTGAGACCTTGTAACTTAGGGGTGTACTCACTTTTGTTGCCAGTGGTTTAGACATTAATGGCTGTATGTTGAGTTATTTTGAGGAGACAGCACATTTACACTGTTATACAAGCTGTACACTCACTACTTTACATTGTAGTAACATTTTTCTGTAAAATTCTGGCAAACCATTGTCATGAAAGGGCATAGGGAGCTAGTTACTGTCATAGGGACATTTATTAAAGCAATGCATTAAAATTAAACACCATACAGCAAGAACTGGATTATTTTAATGTGGTTTTTAAGGCAACATTTGTAAACACAAATCCTTTAAGTTACATGCTTACATTTAGCTCTATGTGGTGTTATGAAACAGTATGAAGTTCATAGACATTGTCAATGACACCATATTCTGGAATCACATATTTTGGATCTGTAATAGATTTTTTAACTATTACATTTATCTTGACTTAAATACAGCAGCAGCCCAATCTGATTCATTTTAACTTGCAAAAAAAAGTTTTTTTTAAAAAAAAGAGAAGTATGGGAATATTTTTTTTTTTTTACAATCATACTTATCTAGGTGCCAGGCCAGGCATGTTGGCAGATCCCAACAATATGGTCGCAATCTTTCCCCCTCCTGGACCGGCTCTGTGATATCAGCTGACAGCAAACTCCGGCCTGCTGTCTACTGAAAATGGGTCACAGGAGTGAAGAACGATCCACAGGCTATGGCTGTACTTCTCCTTTAAGTAGTTTTGGCTGTGACACCTAATTTGTATTAACCTAGCACATGCTTGAATTGACTAGTGCAAGTAAAAGCCACAGCAGATCTAAAAGCTATGGGAAGGTTTCCCCTTAAAAAACGAAGGTAAAATCAACTTCATACAAATCGGGCAGTGGTAAAATAGTTTATTAGAATAGCTTGTAAGCTTCTTTTGTTTGCAGCACCACACTGCATTGTCTTAAAAATGTAATAACAAGCCCTCTATGTGTGATAGTATGGGCAAGTGACAGGTGCTCATTCTGTAGACATCGGGGATCTATTAGACTCCCAATGTCTTCCCCGCCTTCCACTACAGCTCATCAAGAATGTATCATGCTTGATTAGCTGCTTACCCATCTACATTAATCAGGAATGACTACCCTGAACCAGAAGTGACATAATACACATTGCTTATGTGTTTATTAGTTGCAGAGGAGATCAAGGAATGGGTGTTCCCCAGTCTCTTTCTGCTCTCAATGTTGGAGCAGCTTACCATTGATTTCTTCCTCCCCAGAGGAACGGGTAAACACAAGAAACACAATGAGTGCCTGTGGCAGTGTGCAGTAACTTCAGAACCCCATAAAAGCAACCAGGTGTCTCTAGAGCCACTCAGATCGATTTTACCTAAAAGACAATCACCAGCTGTAAAAATCAATACCAAGCTACAGCAGGGCATTGCAACTGCTATCAGTGCATTGTGGGTAAAATGTACAGGCTCCTGCAAAATCGTCCTCCAGCCCCAGGTCTGTACCCACCTTCAGTTGTGCTGTTGGACACTGAAATAAAAGTGCAATGGTGTCACTGGACTTTAGATATACAAATCCCTCTGCCATGGTGGCAGATCAGACTTGTAGTCTTTCCATTATTAGATCCCTGTGAATAGATGACATGACTGTGTGGGCAGAGCCACACACATCAATGCTAAATTTAAAGAAAACAGGACTTTCCAGTGAGATGCACATTGTGAATTAGGCAAAATGTGGGGAGTTGGGGAATGTAACAATGTTTCGTGTTATACCCTAAATATAGGTGTAACATAAAACGGGGTCAAAAAGGTGGACTATGCTTTTAAAAGAGACCAACCAGGTTAACACTATGGGAACTACAGTTGCTGAGGCAGACACAGGGTCAAAGATCACCCAAACCTACCTGACGTACAGCATAACTCCCAACTTTTTGAGATGGGAAAGAGGAACACCTATTAGCAAGAGTATGTAGGCATAGGACACCCCCCTGCCACACCCCCTTAAATGAGAATTATACAAAAAAAAATTAGTTAAATCCTTAAATGATTTTCTAGCACTACTATACCTTCATACTGGCTTTTGAAATTTACAGATGCAGCAATATAGACTTTGGATGAAAGCTTTAGAACTGGGAAACACCATTTGAAAGATAAATAGTACATTTTATATATAACTATATAGATCAGAGGAATAAAGGAGGAGGAGTAAGGAGGGACAGAGGAACTTTGTTCCAAATCTGGGACAGTGCCTCAAAATCAGGGACAGTTTCAATGCAGAATGCATACAATTTCCCATCTTCTGAGTATACAGTTTATCACCTCCTGATGCTCAAGATAAAGTACCAGATTCAGACAGACAGGTTGACAATACAGGAACAAAACTGTGGGACAGTTGTCGCCCATAACAGGAAGTTCCTGAGCAAGGACTTTCATGGCAAGTTCACTAGGTAACAATATTGGCAGATTTATATTGAAGGTATTTTCTTTTAATTACACTTGCATTTTAAAGCTTATATAAGACTTTAGTGGTGGGGTATAGATCTACTTTAATGGGTTAGTTTACTTTTTAAAACACTACATCATTAATAATACTATACATGTAATTACTGTTCTATAAATGTACTAAAGAATACAGATAAATAATAATTCTTCTCTAAAACTGACATTGTAAGGTATACTAGGTTTTTAAAATGGACTAAAGGCGCTAGCAAATAGTATGTTATAATCTGCTGGTCCATGCACATCAAAATGTAGATCTACTTTTTAAATTCAATAATAGCATTAACAGTGTAAAAACATGGCTACACATCTGCAAGTATCGGCCCTTTGCAGATAATACAAGTGTGTACATGTGCAGTTACAGTATAATGCATTCAACCATGATATTGTACTACTTCTATTAGCTGTAGTCAGACTAAATTATTTAGACAATGGTCATTCTCAAGGGTTGGCTACTGTCATTGACCAGTATCATTCCACCTAAGGCTACATAAACTAAACACTGCCTAATTTTATGGATTTCTCTCTGCTCCTTACTGAGGGAAAGACCTACTTTTACACTGCACAAGCTGTGACATCCATTACATGCTGTTTTTTTTTTAAATTCAGGAGGGAAATCATAAATAAATATATTTGCCAACAGCAGAGACTGATATGTTGTATAGCAACTCTATCAAATGTAATAGTTAAACCATGGGTTCTTGCTGATTGTTGTCAGAGAAAACTTTACATTATTGCTGCAAGTAATTATTACCCTTGGCACTTCGTTGTCTATAATTGTCCATAATTGGGTGCAGGTGGAACATATGAAAGAAATTTAGCTGTGATTTGTAAATTAATTAAAGTGAAGTTCTGAATCTGTAAACATGCATAGAAAGGTCAAAGAACACAATGACAAATGTATATGTAAATTTAATAATATAAATCTGAAGACTAATATAGAAGCTTTTTTTTTAATTAAATTTAGTGTTTCTTTGTATTTTTTCAGACAAGTGCTTAAGTGTTGTGTATTTAAAGTGATTGTAAAGTCTCCTTTTTTTTCTCTAAAAATAACAAACATGTTATACTTTCCTGCTCTGTGTAGTGGTTTTGCACAGAGCAGCCCAGATCCTCCTCTTCGCAGGTCCCTCTTTGACTCTCCTGGCCTCTCCCTCCTGTCGAGTGCCCCCACAGCAAGCAGCTTGCTATGGGGACACCAGAGCCGTGTCACAGCTCTCTGTGTTCATTCAGACACGGAGCCCAGGTTCAGATTAATAGGAGTAGGCTAGAAATAATTTCAATACAATGTGGAAATGAATATTTGATTTTAAATTTTGACCATAGATATGCTTTCTTTTGAAGGCTGCTTAAACAAACCCTTTAAACATCTAAATAGTCCTTCCAAAATATAAACTGTTTGATATGCAAGAATGATGTCCCTTTCTGCTTGGTGGAACCATCTTTTACACCCATTAGGCATTTGGTTGCATGCTTAAAGCTTAAATTTGCATATCCCATGAGCTCTAGCTGCAAAGTTTCAATTTAGACCTAAATACGTTTTTTTTTTAGCATAGGAAAACTGAGTACATCTAAAATGTAGGCAACTATGAGCATATTTTTTTATCTCTTTTTGATTTATATTTAGTTGCTTCCCAAAAGATAAAAATCCTTACCTTAACTTGGAAATGTGTATGTCTATGAAGGGGGGAACTTCCCACAGGACAGCTGATTAATGTATCTATAACAGCTTCAACTCTTCTGGGAAGGCTGTCCACAAAGTTTAGTAGTGTGTCTATGGGAATGTTTGACCATTCTTCCAGAAGCACATTTGTGAGGTCAGGCACTGATGTTGGACTAGAAGCCCTGGCTCGCAGTCTCTGCTCTAATTCAGCCCAAAGCTTTTGAGGTCAGGACTCTGTGCAGGCCAGTCAAGTTCCTCCACCACAAACTCACTCATCCATGTCTTTATGAGCTATGACTAAGCACCAGTAAGGGGTGTGAAATGCATCAGCTGATTTATTCACTGTCCTTGATTGCTGTATGGACTAATTTTATTCAATAAAGACATCTTTCACTGGAGTGTGGCTGTCCGGATTTCCTCTATTGCATGTGCTCTACTCATAGAGCCAGCACCCAGGCTGTGCATTGGAGGTGAGGTCTTGGCATTTGTACCTGGAGCGGTATACATCTTTCTTTATGAACCTTAGCTATTATTTTCCTGCTGATTCTTTTACTTTATTTCTGTGTTTCTAACGATTGTCATTTCAACTTTTTTATCATTTGTATTGATTTTGCTTATACATTTTTAAAGGGTAAAGCCACTTTCGTGGGAATAAGATTGCTACATAAGTCATATTGTATTTGAACAATGGTTAATTATTATTAAAAATCACCTTTCCTTTTCAATCGGCAGCGCTGTAATTTTCTGTAAAATGCAATGCAATATGGTTACTTGGAGGCATTCTGTACACAATATATATAAAACACAAAGCGCTGTGATGCTAAATAGCTGATAATTACATATAAAACCAAGTGAGGCTGCTATCAAAAGAGAGTGTTTTCAGAGTCACTTAAAAAGAATAAATAATGATATTTGAAGCGCTTCACAATGTGCATGAAAATGAATATATAAGAATAAATATAAATAGTAAAATAAATCCAGCGGTGAGTAGAAATTCCTAAAAAATCCAGCAATCAAAATAGTGTAAAATTATAAAAAATTAGTGACACCAAATGTGTAAAAAAATTCACATAAAAAATCCACATAAAAATAAATATATAGGGATGTATTCAGAAGGTTCAATTATACAGGTGTAGAATCCTGATTGGTATAGAGCTTTTGATCACTAGCAAAGCTGTTTAAAAACACTTGCTTAATCAAGGTGCTCATTGACCTTCATAGTAACAATGTGCTTTTTGCTTCTATTCACAACCAATGTGAGAATCATAAACAGGCAGATAAGAGAAAAAAACAATCATTGTGCAATAGTTAGGATACCAAGGTACACAGGCAAACTTCAATCCACTCACGTGTGCCTTATAATGATAAGGCATATGCAGGTTTTACTATAGCAGTCAGCCACCTTAGACAGGAGCAGACTCAGTGCAGTACACTGTGTGATACTGCTGATCTGCACAGAGCGTCCTTGGCTAGCTTTTGGCTAGCTTGGCTTCTTTTCTCAAGAAAAATTGATTTATTCATTAGGTGTTGCATTAAGAAAAAGCTAAAAATTAAAAAAAAAAAAAAAAAAGCCATTGTTTGCAAATACTTTTTACCAGAATCATGACTTTTAGAGTCAATGTAAACAGGACACATTTTTTAAACTAACACTGATTGAAGTGTGCTTTTTTTAATTCTATTACTTTTTTTTCCTATAGATTGCATAACAAAATAAAATATTATTGCAAGACAATATCATGAAAAGAAAGTATTGTTTTGTCCTTAAAAAAAGATATCTATTATTTTGCTGTCCCAGGGAACGAAAACGTTGTTGCTTGTGGGCAAATTTTGTTTATTCAATAACATGGAAGATTAATTTTGTGGACACTGTTTTCCTCAATAAATGAATAAGTTGGCAATATATAATGAAAATGCCACAATTTCATAATCATTGCATTAAAATGTTGAGTTTGTTTGATTACTATTTCACCAACAGCAGCCGAGTCACAATAAAACCCCCCCTTCTGAACCAGGAGCAAAACAAATTTATACATATCATAGACCAAGAAAAGGAGTGAGATTCCAGACTGTGTAATCCCCAGGATTACATCAAACAGCCTGCATACAGTAAATCTTTTTCTGCTTCATCTCAGCCCTCCGCACTGCCCCCCCACCCCCCAGTAATTTAAATCCCACAAGATACCTCTCTCTGAAGAAGACCTTTTTTTCAAATGGTTAGGCCACACACACACACTCATGTCCTGGCCAGGTAACAAACCAGAGACAGCTAAATCTTCTTTAAAACACTGAAATTGTGTCAACAATACTTAAATTCAAAACAAAATTAATTATAAAAATCATACTCCATGACAATACCCTACACTCCTATGGACATAAAAATGTAATATGCTCGCACTGTATATTAAAACTATCTAAACATTTTGATCGTTTGCGACAGATCAATGAATGTTACAGTATTTTGTTTCATTAAGAATATTTAAAGATGTGTTAAGGACATCTATAACTAATCTGTGGATAGCGTTAAAAAAAGATGATTTATATATGCTGCATATACCAACTTTAAATAATTAAAGCGGAGGTTCGCTGAAAAAAAAATATTAAAAGCCAGCAGCTACAAATACTGCAGCTGCTGACTTTTAATATATGGACACTTACCTGTCCAGGGAGCCCGCGATGTCGGCAGCCGAAGCCGATCCGTCCTTCGGCTCTCGGCTGCTGCTACCGCCATCCTCGGTAAGGGAATAAGGAAGTGAAGCCGTGCGGCTTCACTTCCTGGCTCCCTACTGCGCATGCGCGAGTCGCGCTGCGCGTCCTCTCAGGTCCCTGCTGTGTTCTAGGACCTGTGTGTCTCCCAGAATACAGCGGGGGAGGACAGGGTAGTGGCATAGGTCACTGCAAGCACCGCAGTGATCTATGCCAGGAAGTGGGAGCAAATACCTGTATTGGATAGGTATCTGCTCCCTCCTCCCCCCTGAAAGGTGCCAAACGTGACACCGGAGGGGGGGGGATCCAAAAAGTTGAAGTTCCATTTTTGGGTGGAACTCCACTTTAAGTTATGTTGCACTAGCCAATGCTTAGGGTTTCATAGAGCAGCTGTAGATTTCAAATAATGTTTTAAATTTGTTTGAATTCATAAATTAGTAAATGAATGTTTGAATGGTAACTCTTCAGAAGAAAATGCTCATTTGCTCTCTGATGTAATTAAACCTTATTTATTATGATGGCACAGTAATAATTTATGTAAGTGTCTCTATTTTGAGATAAATCAATTACACAATTAAAACATCTTCAATTATATTTGGAGAGTGTCCAGTTCCAGTGAAAATACCAAAGATGAATGAGATGAAATAGAAACAAAGTAAAGATAACATGTGAGAAATGCATACATAATATATTTATTTTTTAAAGTTTGTGATAATGCTTGTGTCTATTTGTTAATACACACTTGTAATAATACTTGTGTTTAATTAGTGAACATGATGTGTAAAGCTGAACTGAAGGATAACAGATAAAATATAGAAGATTCAATACTGGCTAATATGCATTTGGCATTAAAATGTAATAAAATACACTGGATAGGTCTTATAGATGAACTCCATGCAGATAAAAAAGGCACACATGAATGCATCTGTATATGCATTAATATATCATTAAATGCATTTTTAATGTAAGTAGTGTAAGGACCTGAACTTAACCTGGTATCGCTTTCTTGCAGTCCCACGTATACCTGAGCTCAGGTTTGGAAAGGGAAAAGTACTACAAGGAGGATATATGTTGTGCTGTAGTGCAGCACTAATAGGGAATAGCTTGAATAGAGGTGTGGGCTGAATGACAGAGTTATAAGCTCATCTACTTTTCATTGTCCAATCTCAATTTGGAGGAGGAACATAACCCGTAGGAGAAAAATCAGATCTCCTGCCCTGCCAGGCAAGGTTGTGGTGTGTGGCAAAGCTGTGCAAACCTCAGGTCTGCATGTTCAGAAATAAAAAAAAAAATGTTTACCAGATAAAACAGCTCTGGTAAATGTATTTTTATTAGTATGCCAGTCAGCAGGCATCAGAGCTGTGACAGAGGAAAAAGAAGAGTTGGTCACAAGCTCACCATAACCTGATGTACTGGGCATTTCTTTTCAGTTCAGTTAAAATAGAAGAAGTGAAGGAAAGCTGAGTGGCTAGGGAAAGTGACAGCTAAAAGAAGTGTTCACCTTCTTATAAAAAATAAAAAATACATATATTTTTGCAGGAAAAAAAACATGTGCATTTATTATTTTTTTCTGCAGGAGCCTGGAAAGCATCGCACCTATGATCAGTGGATCAGGGTGCAATCTCATGCTTCTGTAGATAAGCCCTGCAGCTTTCAGCCCCTACCTCCTGCTTCGAACCAAATCCAGGTACTGTCAGCTTATGCCTAGTGTAAACAGAGTCACTAAGACCGGCCATACACTAGTAGATTTTTAAATGAACGTTGACAAAAAAGTACAAACATTTTCACCAGTATCTTTGATGACATGACTAATGTTCACAAGTACTTAAAAAAAAATTTCCTTTTAACATTTGCCTTTTGGAGTGAACGAACTTTCCTGAATGAAAACCGCATTCATTGTTAGAAATTTTCCATCCCGTTCCTTCTTTTGTTTTCATAACTGCAGTTGAAAACGAATGGGAATTTGACCACAGTAATGATAAGAAAATCAAACATCTGTTATTAAAATGAACATTTTCAAACATGAGACTAATGCCGCGTACACACGAGCAGACTTTTTGACCGGACTGGTCCGACGGACCAAGTCTGGCGGACAATCCAATTGTGTGTGGGCTTCATCGGACCTTCAGCGAACTTTTCCAGTCGAAAATCTGACGGATTTAAGATTCAAATCTTTCCGACGGACTTGAGTCTGGTTCAAAAATCCGCTCGTCTGTATGCTAGTCCGACGGATGAAAACCGACGCTAGGGCAGCTATTGGCTACTGGCTATCAACTTCCTTATTTTAGTCTGGTCGTACGTCATCACGTACGAATCCGTTGGACTTTGGTGTTATCGTGTGTAGGTAAGTCCGTTCGTTCAAAAGACCGTCGGAAGTCCGTCAAAAGTCCGTCAGAAAGTCCGTACGCGGCATTAGTGTGGTTCCCTGCGAGCCTGACAGCGCCCACAGCTATTTACGGCAGTTTGCTTGTAATCACACAATTATCTGCAAATAATCTACCCTGGAAGAATGGGGATTCCCTCCTGCAGCTAATCATAGGGAACCACACTGATTCTCCTGTGGGTATTTGCAAACGACCCCATTCCAAAGTGCGAATGGGGCCTTATAAGAGGCGCTGCTATAATCCCCTTTATGTGTTCAAATTTCAGAATCCTCTATTGAAGTCTGTAAACAAATGTATTTTTACAGCAGGTAGTAAGGAGAAACATGAATATTAATTTGCAATATTTAACATCAACCTGGCCAAATTTTATATTTTACTGGTAACTGTAGTAAGGAAAACATATACAAAACTACTATATCCCCCCTATCTCTGCTAGGGGGAGGTTTTATGTTAAGGGTTCATTTTAGGTGTTGGGTTAATTATTAGGATTTGGCTCAGGGGGTTTACTGCTACACTAAAATTTAGATGAGGGATATAACTCAGGGCAAGTAGGGTAGTATCTGTTTTACTTTTTTTGGCACCAAAAATCTCACACTGAACATTACTGCCCTGTACACACGATCGGACATTGATCGGACATTCTGACAACAAAATCCATGGATTTTTTCCAATGGATGTTGGCTCAAACTTGTCTTGCATACACACAATCGCACAAAGTTGTCGGAAAATCCGATCGCTCTGAACGCGGTGACGTAAAACACGTACGTCGGGACTATGAACGGGGCAGTAGCCAATAGCTTTCATCTCTTAATTTATTCTGAGCATGCGTGGCACTTTGTGCGTCGGATTTGTGTACACACGATCGGAATTTAATTGATCGGATTTTGTTGTCGGAAAATTTTATATCCTGCTCTCAAACTTTGTGTGTCGGAAATTCCTGCGGAAAAACTCTGATGGAGCCCACACACAATCGGAATTTCCGACAAAACAATCCAATCGCACTTTTTCCATCGGACGGAACCGACCGTGTGTACAGGGCATACCAGTGCCTGGTTCTGAGTGTCAAACTCAATGTAGTCAGTAATTGCAGACATGGAATGCTAAAGAGGCTACAAACAGCTCATCATAAAAATTAGTATTCAAAGGCAGGACAAATATGTTGGCCTTGTATGTCCTAAACCAGGGCTCAAAGTTTCAAGTACTGTGCTACTAGCCAGGCCTTAAGAGTTACTCGCCACCAGTTGCCCCACCCAACCCCTATCCTGCCCACCCTAAACACACCCTCGTAAATTATCTCATAAAATTAATCTTTTTAAATATTTTATGCAGAATGTAGTTACAAACATAAATATTAACAACAACAACTTTGTCAGTGCCCATCAGTGCAGCATATCAGTGCCCATCAGTGCAGCATATCAGTGCCCATCAGAGCAACTTATCCAAGCCCATCAGTGCCGCCTCATCAGTTCTCATCAGTGCCAATCAATGCAGCCTATCAGTGCCCATCAATGCAGCCTATCAGTGCCCATCAATGTAGCCTATCGGTGCCCATTAATGCAGCCGCATCGGTGCCCATCAATGCAGCCTCATCAGTGCCCATCAGTGCAGCCTCATCATTGCCCAATAATGCAGCCTCATCAGTGCCCATCAGTGCAGCCCCATCAGTAGACATGTGTAATTAGTTTCATTCTGAATTAGTTTTTTAACAATTTTTTTATTTCAGAAATATCCAAATTAATGAAAACCCATTTAACAAATTTTTCCAAATATTTATAAATTAGAATATTATAAAATAAGTACATTCGTTAATTCGAAAATTCGTAAATTCGTAAATTCATAAATCCGAAAACCCGAAAATGTGAAAATCTGAAATAATAACTAATAATAACTTAACTATTACTAACTATTAAATTATAGGTATTAGAATTTCCTTTCAAATTTGGCTGTTAGTGAACATAACGAATACGAATTTATCCAAAGTTACGAATGATCAAAAATAACGAATGCCGTATCTAAACGAATGGAACGTAACAAATTATTATTAATAAATAATAATATTAACAAAAATGTTATTATTATTATTTATGAATTCATTCCATTCCATTTGTTTAGATGCAGCCTTCATTATTTTGGATAGTTCGTAACTTTGGATAAATTCGTATTCGTTACGTTCAGTAGCCTCCCTGACGGTTTTTCCGAGTGTGGCTCGGGGTTAAATTTCAGTCCCATTAGCGGTAACCCCGAGCCACACTCTGGATTACATTGCAGGATCCTGGTGCGGTGTTACTTACCTTGTCCCCAGGATCCTGTGATGTCCCCCGCTGTGTCTGTGGGCTCTGTCCTCCTCCGAAGCCTCTCTGTGCCAAGCTCTGTTCCCTGCGAGCGTCTCGACGCACGAGGGCGGAGCCTGGCGGCAAATTTAAAAAAAGTAAAAATCATAGCACATACAGATTACAGTACTGTATGAAATTATTTCACATCCCTTTTGGCCCCAGTGCTTTGTCCAGTGCCCTGCATGAAGTTTTATATGATATATACTGTTCTTTCTGAGTGGAAACTTGAGATTGTCCTTGGCAACCAAAAAGTGTCCCTTTACATCAAAAGTGGCTTTAGACCAGCTAGAAAACAGCGATAGTAAATTAGAACACTTGCAGAATTGAGCAATAGTGAATCGTGGGGAAATTTATTTTATTATTATTATATATATTTTTTAATTATTTATATTTATTTATTATATTATAATTTATGTTTTTGTGTTTCAAACTTCATCATACCCGGGATATCTATTAGAGTCTTTGGTGGACAGATTTAAGTGTGTTATTGTTAAGAATTACAGGCCTACAATATAAAACGCCAAATTTCCATGCAAAATAATTGTACCGCTTTCAGCACCTAAAATCCGAAATAATCATACCGCCAGGGAGGTTAACAGCCTAATTTGAAAGGAAATTCTAACACCTATAATTTAATAGTTAGTTATTATTAGTTAGTTAGCTATTCTTTTGAATTTTCGGATTTTCTTTCTTATTTTTGGATTTTCTGATTTTCTTTCTTATTTTCGGATTTTCTAATTTATGTATTTTCGAATTTACAAATTTCGATCATAACGAATGACCCGAAAACAAAAAAATGAATGAAAGGAAAACTAAAACAAACACATTTTTCAGCAGTGCACATGTTTACTCATCAGTACCCATCAATGCAGCCTATCAGTGCCCATCAATGCAGCCTCATTAGTGCCCACCAGTGCCCATCAATGCAGCCTATCAGTGCCCGTGAGTGCAGCCTCATCAGTGCCCATCAATACAGCCTATCAGTGCCCATCAGTGCAGCCTATCAGTGCCCATCAATGCAGCCTCATGGGAGCCGATTCTCCTCCCAGCGATTGGCCAGGAAACTGTGGGGGAAGAAAGAGGAGGGGAAGAGGAGAGCTGGCCAGATCACACAGAGAAGGGAACTCCACTTTCACACAAAGTTCCACCTCCTGGACCAGCTCCTATGATAGATGCCATACTATTTCAATTTCCCAACATTGGACCAGTATGCTGTCTATCATAGGAGTCGGTCCAGGAGGCGGGACTTTGTTTCACAGCAAAGTTCCCCTCTCTGTCTGATCCAGCCAGCTCTCCTCTTCCTCTCCTCTCCCTTCACCACAGTTTCCTGGTTGATTGCTGGGAGGGGAATAGGATCCGATTCAACCCCGCCTGCCAGCAGTGCTCACCCCCCCTCTGATGCGGCTCCACCACACTTGCCCTCAGCTACTTTCCACTTACCAAATGCAGGCAGGCGAGTAGAAAAAGAGGGCTGTCTGAGACCATAAAAAAGTGGTGGAGAATGGAAATTTGTCATGGAAAAGAATAGCCAAAAAAATAGGAAAATCTTGTATATACTGGAAACATAATGGATACATTTGATTTAACATAACTATATATGGTCACTTGTTTAGCAGATAACTGCAAGTCTTAGTATCCCCATAAGGAATTTAGCTGTACACTGTAGTCTTGGATACCCTCAATTCATCAAATAAGCTGAAATAATATTTTAACAAATACTGAACAAATCCCAGCTGTCTCACTTTATTTATGATTCACAACTGAGTGGATTTCAAAAATTGATGAATCTCTTGTTGTAAGGTCCAACGCATTATAATACAGCACCCTGTAATAATAAAAAATACTGTGCACCTTTACAGTTTTCTACAAATGCTGTATTAAACTGTCAGCTTTTATTAAATGGCATAAGTTTTCTAGATTCATGCATTATACTGGAAATCTGAACTGTAATGTTACAAGCACAAAAAATGATTGTGCCCATAGATCCTCCATTCCCAGAAATAAATAATCTTTCTGTAATATCTAGCTATCTCTGATTTTTTTTATCTTCACTGGCATTATAAATTATTTTTGGTTAACAGAAAATATGACTTCTCACCACCATTAAGCACCATTTTGCTGACATGTATTTATATATTAAAACTTTTCAACACAAAATGTACTGTAGTACTGCATACATGAGGCCAAATTTATTTTGATGTGCATTTAAAGCAACACTTCCACTGATAATCTATTGGGTGCATTCAACAAGGCAATATAAAAATAAGAATCTAAATGGCAAAATGTAGTAGTCAAGCTTAACTAGATTCCAATTTCCAGAAGTCAGACATGTTTTGTGACTGGGTGGTGTTTTGTTATAGTCTAAATCACTAATTTTACTCTTTGTGTTGTGAAATAAGTCTGTATTTCTTGACAGATGCAAAATATAGCCAAACATGTGTTGCACTGGCAGTATATTAAAGTTGTATAATTTTGTTATAATTTTGTTTAGTTGCATTTCCATATACAGTAGCTGCCATCATTTAGACACATATAAATATGAGAATTCATCTTTGAAATAGGCCATGATGAGAAATAAAATTGGAATGTTGCATGGTAAGATTGGTAGTCTTGTAAGGATTCTGGGTTTGGATTACTAAAAGAGTAGGGGCTGTTCATTTAGCAGTATGCTAGCAAAAGAAAACAGTTTTTAATTTCCCTCACACATTGTGATTATATATATACTGTTAAAGTGGTTCTAGAGGCAGAAGGTTTTTTTTATCTTAATGCATTTTATGCATTAACATAAAAAAAAACCTTGTGTGTGTAGCAGCCCCCCTAAAACTTACCTGAGCCCCATCTCGATCCAGCGATGTTGCACGAGAGACTCAGCTGTCTGGGACTCTCCCTCCTGATTGGCTGAGACACAGCAACGGGCTTCATTGGCTCCCTCTGCTGCCAATCAAAGTCAATGAGCCAATGAGGAGAGAGAGGGGACAGGGCCAAGCCACGGCTCCGTGTCTGAATGGACGCACAGAGCTGTGGCTCAGCTTGGGTGCCCCCATAGCAAGCTGCTTGCTGTTAGGGCACTCAGCAGGAGGGAGGGGCCAGGGCATGGCGAGGGACCTGAGAAAAAGAGGATCTGGGCTGCTCTGTGCAAAACCACTGCTCAGAGCAGGTAAGTAAATCATGTTTGGCATTTCTAAACAAAAAGAAAAACAAAACTTTAATATCACTTTAAGTGTACAGGAGGTTACAAAGATAGTGGAAGTCTTGCCAGATGAACAGGAATTGTTTGTACTTTCAGAAAATGTTCCTAGATTGCAAAACAAGAAAACTAATGCAGCACATCTAAGGACTGGTAAACCGCAATATATATATATATAACATTATTGTTCTTGGGTTTACATACGTTTAATATAGGAATCCAACCTTAAACCTTGATACCTTTATCTCCAACACTGTACACAGGTTGCCAACCAGCCAAAAAACCTATAGGTTGTGCTGAGGTTAGCTTATGCAGTTGTTCCCCTCCCAGAGACAGTTTGATCTTTCTGTTTACCACATCACTATCCAATGGTGAGGACAAACACCTGTTATATGAAAACCCTAGCTGTAGACACTGAGTTGAGTTTTTATATCCAAAACTCAAAGTATAACCCCCCAGACTGTTAACACCAAACTCCTGTGGTCCATATATACCATCCTGTGTACTCCATGAAAAGGAAAAACACTTGTGTAAACTTAAACCTTGTAAACCTCTGACATGAAAAATTAGCAAATAATGTCCTTTTATAGTGTGTATTTGCCTCTATTTAAACCAAGTGCGATTTATCTCTGCAGTAAGGATGAGCTCCGGCGTGTTCGCATGCTGCACGTGCCGATCCCGCCAGGAAGTCGGCACGGCGCAGCGCTAATCACATGCAGTGAGACATTTCCCGATGTGTGGCTGCAGAGCTCGGGAAATGTCTCACTGCCTGTGATTAGCGCTGCGCCGTGCCGACTTCCTGGCGGGATCGGCACGTGCAGCATGCGAACACGCCGGAGCTCATCCTTACTCTGCAGTCTCCTTCCTGTGTTATCTGCATTTGTAACTTCTGTCAGATTTTCCCAACCCCAAGAGATAGAGAAGGACATGGGAGGGAGCTTAATCACACAATCTGTGATTGATAGCCTCAGCTGTTCACTGTTTCCTGTGTGCTGTGTGGAGGGGGGTGTCTACCTTTCTTCCAATCAGGGCTCAGATTTCACTAAACTCTGTTTTCTAGCTTTGCAGTGTGTGTGAGACATCAGATCCCCATCACTGCTTTCTGCTGCTGAAAAATATCCTTTAACCACTTCAGTCCCAGAAGGATTTACCCCCTTCCTGACGAGAGCACTTTTTGCGATATGGCACTGCGTCGCTTTAACTGACAAATGCACGGTCATGCGACTTGGAACCCAAACAAAATTGATGTCCTTTTTTTCCCATAAATAGAGCTTTCGTTTGGTGGTATTTTATCACCTCTGTGGTTTTTATTTTTTGCGCTATAAACAAAAAATTGTGACAATTTTGAAAAAAAGCAATATTTTTTACTTTTTGCTATAATAAATATCCCCCAAAAATATATCAAAAAACAAATTTCTTTCTCTGTTTAGGCCGATATGTATTCTTCCACATATTTTTGGTAAAAAAATCGCAATAAGCGTATATTGATTGGTTTGCGTTATAGCGTCTACAAAACAGGGGATAGATTTATGGCATTTTTATTCTTAATATTTTTTTCATTAATAATGGCCGCAATCTCCGATTTTTATCATGACTGCGACATTATGGTGGACACATCGGACACTTTTGACACTATTTTGGGACCATTGTCATTTATACAGCGATCAGTGCTATAAAAATGCACTGATTACTCTGTAAATGACACTGGCAAGGAAGGGGTTAAACACTAGGGGCGATCAAGGGGTTAAGTGTGTCCTAAGGAGTGATTCTAACTGTGGTGGGGATGGGCTCACTAGAATATGACAGAGATCACTGCTCCCGATAACAGGGAGCAGTTAATCTCTGTCATGTTGCTAGGCAGAACAGGGAAATGCCTTGTTTACATAGGCATCTCTCCGTTCCGCCACTCCGTGACACGATCGCGTCCGCGGGACCTGCGCGCACCAACAATGCTGCGATTTACAGTGGACTTACCTGTACACCCATTTGCCCAGCCGTGCCATTGTGCCGATGCTTATCGTCGTGCGCTGGTCGGCATGTGGTTAATCTGTATGTTTTACAAGACTGTGGAGGAGAGAGAGCTGCAGGTACAACTTTTGTAAACTGATCTGTTTCATTTCTGATTTATGCATGGGTTTACAACTACTCTAACTCATGTAAAGTTGGCTTTAGGCAATTATAACAAGGTCTGGTCTCTGTAAAGTCCAGTACACATTTGTGGTAAAAGTCTAGTGGTTTGTGGTAAAGAATCCCATATATTGCTCTTATGAGTTCCTTTGTTTTTTTTCTATGGTACCTTTGCATTAAAAAAGGGTGTCCAAGCAACATGTCTTTTTCTTCCTGAAGTAAATCCACATAATTTTGTATTTTGGGCCTTCGATGTGGTTGGCAAATGTATTGTCCTCAGGACATGTCCAATTTTTTCTTCTTTTCTATTATTCTTGTCTGAAGTTTATCCTATAAAGCATTTCAAACAAAAACAAAAATTATTGTTAAAGTAACAGTCCAGATGCCAATAATGATATATCAATAGACTGCCTAGTATGTATGTGCAGTACAGTGTGGATACTCCCTATCCCTTTCATTGTTCTCTTTAGAAACTTTTTTTATCAGAGGGCCATACTGTATATGAGAAATCTATACATCAGATAACTGTTGCAAACGTATTTTTGTTTAGATGCAATTGTTTATGCAACACAGTGGGGTTGATTTACTAAATGCAAATGCACTGTTCACTTTGCAAGTAAAGTTACTCTCTGCAAGGGAATTTTCCCCAGAGCTTAGTGATTCTGCTAAACTTTCACTTTGCAAATATACCCAATCACATTCAAGAAAAAAAACAAAAAAAAACAATGTTTTTTTAAATCAGCACAGCTTCACTTCGTTCGCTAAGCTCTGGGGATAATTCCCTTGCAAAGTGAACAGTCTATTTCATTGAATCAATCCCAGTGCTTATAGAAAATGCCTATATTGTAGTCATTTGCTACATTGTTTATGTGATACAATTTCAATAAAATTATTGAACAAAAAAAAATTATAATTAATGTTAGCTTGTTTATAGAAAGAGCAAAACCACAGTAAAGCCTGAGGTCTTCTAAGCAGGCATCTATTTTAACAAGTGAGAAGATCTGACACATTGTCAATGAAGCATAGAATTTGCCTTGCAAAGTGTGGCTACAGCATATGCAGAATGTCTGCAGATCTGATTTACAGTGCCACGGCAGGCTGTATGTTGACACATAAACTGCTGGGAGAAGCATTAGTGTCTGTGTTTACAGAAAGATAATCATTTAGCTCTCAAAGTGACCTACGGTAACATTTTCATCATACTTGTCTTCAGCTGGCACTGCCCATAACACTGATTTCAGGATATTTTCTTGGATAAAACATTTTATTAGAAAACAAAAATGTTTACGTTTGGATGATTATACAAAATCAATAAAAGCATACAGTAGTGCAAAAGTGACATCAATGAGGATAAGTTCCCATAAGGCTCATTTGGGTTCTGTGTTTAAGGGAAACTAGATGGTAACCAAATATGATATTTGAACCTTAGGCTGTCACTTATGTCCACATTTATTAGAGAACAATTAGAATAGGTTGAAAATGTCCACAACACGACTTTGTCACCCTAGGGCCAACTGTTGCATTTGTTTTGCCCATACATTGCAACAGGCTACCTGACTGTCTTTCATATCTGTGTAAAAATCATGAGTATTGGGCCGTAGGCATCTTATATATCTGGTTATCTGTACTCATAGGCTCCAAATGAAGGGACCTAGTACATTTAAAGTATAACTAAAGGCAAAACTTTTAAAACTTTTTTTTTGGGGGGGGGGGGGTGGGGTGAAGAGGGATTAGAACACCTGTCAGTTTTCTATTGCCATCTCTGCCCCCTCATGCAAAGCACTTGATCGCTATGGGGTTCAGGTAAGTATAAGGTGGGAGAAGGGGTGAGTCTGTGACATAGAAGGTTTTCTACCTTAATACATAAAATGAATTAAGGGAAAATACCTTGGGGCTTCAGAACCACTTTAATGAAAGCCAAATGAATAACCAATACATAAAAAATATTATACTTCTACATAAGATTGTATCCTGGGTGTATTTCTGGAGAAACCAATTTGTGACTTTAGAAGGAAAAAAAATGGAACTCATTTAAACTGGAGAAAACTGTATTGCCTCAATACTGTATTTTTAAACGAAACTGTACAATTACAGCTACCTGTAGACACGAGATGAGATATGCTGATGTTGTATTTTTTAGCGAGATCAGTAGAACAATCCTGTGTCTTTGTATCTTGCTAGCTGACTGCTATTAGAGTGCAGCGATTGATCAGAAATGTTAGAAAACTGACTAGTCACTATTGTTCCCTTTGTGACCATCTGCCATCAATACTTTCCTGCTCCCCACTCCTCTTTTCATTTACACTATCATGAAGGTTCAGTCAAGTGCCTGAACATCTCAGGTGCCCAAGATTTGTCAGATTGTCTCTATGGAGCTCACCACCCTCCTATGTGTATATCAGGTTAACAATAATGCCTTCATATAAGGGAAGCTGGCATTTAGTAGGCTAACTCAGTATTTATTGTATGTTTTTGCTAGGAATGAAGATACCACTGCCCACAGTTTTTGCCTGGCATCATTCTATGAAATAAAGGCCCTTTTGCAAGTGACAGGTACACTTTTAGAGTGGAATAAGCTCCTTAAATTATTTTAGTGGTTGGCGGTAAAGCTGCTGCCAGAAATATCCCTGTAGGCAATTGTATCATTTTACTAATGGAAGCAAGAGGATGGTAATCCAATACATTCTCACATTCGTCCAATAAGCTTTTAGTTTGAGATGAAAGCACAACACAAAGAGATTGCTGAGGGGTATTGATAGAGCACTCCAGTTTCTAGTTCTTTTTTATATCAGTAAAGACATACTTATAGAAAAGAAAACGTAGAGGCTACCTGAAAGCAGCTATCCAAATATGTTAAGCAAAATGAGCTTTAATTCTATATGTGGAAATAGGTGCACAAATTAAAACGTCAACTATTTTTTTTCTGTAAGATCTACAGTAAAACGTTCCATCGTTGTGTATTGAGCATAGAAACATTGATGAATGTGTTAGCTGTTGAAAGTACAAGCAAACTTTATTTTGCATGTATTACAATTTAAACAGTGCCATATACATTTTTAAGATCTTTCAACATGTGAAAACTATAAAATAACAGTGGACTCATATGAAGACTTACGGTAATATTGAACTGGCACATAAGAAGCAAAGAAGGAGGACACTAATTGCAAGGGAGTAAAAAACAGCTCACATTTCAAAGTGGATGGGTCTATGAAAGCCTGACTAGGTTGGATATTAAATGAGATGACATAAAATATATCATTCTTTACTTCATTATCAATCAGTTCTAATGGTGTTAGATTATTGCTGAGAAACACATAAGGATTCTTATCCTGCTGTTAGCTTTGCGAAATCAGCCTAATATAGTGTAATTAATTTTTGTTTTACTATTTATAGAAAACTAATTTTATTTTTATATAGCTTATAATGGCTTATAATTACTTCTTGTAATTAAGGTGTTAATGAATATCGCCTTTTGTATGTACAGCCACTATGATTGTCTGAAACTGGCAACAACACTAAGCATTACTTCCTTGTATTTTGACATGTTTGTGCAATGTGGGGGGTCTATTTAAAAATGTTTTTATTTTCCAATGATTTTAAATTAGGAGCAGTTGGGTGTTTTTTTTTCAGCAGCCCCTGAACTCTCCTCTATATTATCTTATGCGTACATGTACACTCAGTCATTTATAGGAGTACAGTGGCAGTTGAAGTTACAGGCATTTTTTTGAAAGCAGAAAAATCGCATTCAGGACTGTAGTTTACCAGCATTTCAAATGCTTGTAACCCTGTGTAACAGTAGTAAACTGCGTTTATGCGCATTTGCCTTTATAAGAGTTTTTAAAGGGGAAAACATTTCTGATCATTTTTTTAACTTATAAAAATGTTGAAAAAAACACAAATTTCATCACATGCTGTTGCCTGCATCAATGGATGAGTCCAGCAGCAACAAACTCTGGTCCTCTCATGCAATTTTCTATGTCTTCGGAGCCTCAGCAACAGTAACATCAGGAGCATTTCCTCACACATGCTCATGATGGGATCCATAGTGAAAATGCACAAAATAAGACAGCTATCTACAAGCACACTGCTCCTTCTGCTGCTGCTCTCTCTCTTCTCACAGAATGGCTGAAATAGTTAATAATTTACTTGTTTTTATGCATTGTGGGCATTTGGGAGGGTCTCCTGAGGTTATCTTTAAAAAACGCTTCTAACCTCAAACGCTTCTAACCTAAACTTGCAAAAAGTCGGTATGTAAAAGCTGTAAAATTGACGTTTTTCACCGTTGGTTTCCAGCTGTCAAGTTTCTAGCATTTAGAAAAGATTTTACAACTGCCCTGTGTACATGAGCTCTAAGGGAACAGTTCCAATGGATGTTCCTTACAAGTAGTCAATGCGCCATACAGGGGCTTGTTCACAACAATGAGTCTGACTTTTGTTATTTGTTTACATTGTACATAAATTACTTTTTTTTATATATAATTATATGATTATATAATTAGAAATTATATGTTGCATAGTAATCAACCAATGTTGGCGGAAAAGAAAAAAGAAAACACAAAAGAGAAGAAAGAAAAAAGAATGAGAAGACTCCCGTCAGATCCATCTGTCCTACTAGCCCTCTAAGAGGATTATTTATTGTGTACCAGAGTTATATTGTACCCAGAGGTTACATATAATTAGCATACACTTTTTATCATTATCCACATTCATTTAATATTTATCAGTGTGAATAAGATGGACAATCATTTCCAGGATCTAGAAATGGCTATCCGCGTTGCCAGAAAAATGAATGAGATTAATTTTTTACTATATCTTGGCACCATCTCTATAGACTGGTTAAAAATAGCTTACCATCGAGATTTTTAAGGTCCACATGGGTTAGAGAATTAAAAAAAACATTTCATACAAGATTCATGCAGCCTTCACCCAATTGGAAAAAGGTATACATTTTGGTTAACATGTTTTTTTTTTTGTATGAAAATATTTATAAGCAGACTCCTTAGTGTTATTTTCCAGCATAATTGTATTTGTGACCATAATCTTTAATATTCATATCACTTTTGCCTCTTATATGCATACGTATGGCAAAAGGAACTTCTCCATGGCTCCTGGTGTGTTACAACAGTGTTTCTCAAACGCTGTGATGTGGCACCCTGGTGTACCATCTCAGCTAGCCATGGGTGCTTCGCTGTGTCCAGTATTTTCACACAGTGTCATGCATTTCCATGGTGCAAGTGGCATTCAGGACAGCCCAAGTATTCAGAGGGGATGGAAGTCCACCTCCATTTAGACCTGCACTGCCTCCCACCCATTGCCATAAGCCACAATTTTGAGGGAGGCACTGGGCATTATTATTGAAATGTAAAAATCTCATTACCATCTCGTACCGGGTTCTGGGCATCAAGAGTAGACTGGCATATGTGTATAGGTTGGGTAGACCAGTGGGCATGGACTTAGTTTTTTCTTTGTCAGTCATATGTTCAGGGTTAGTCCAAGAAAATTTTTAATTCTTCCACGGTGAGGGGTTTCCAAACAAAAGGGCGGGCATAGGAAGAATCAGGATTTCTGGTAATATATTGGTTGGCATACAGATTACATTGCTCCACAATGTAATTCAGCAGAGGATCCGTGAAAAATAAATGGAAAAAATAAATTGGGTAACATTTTCTATTTGTATCTAATGGCCTGGCTGCACTGTAAAAGGGGAAATTACAGGTTCTGCCAAAGTAGTGGGCAGCCATTTGAGGTATATTAGTATGTCTGGGAGGCTAATATGTGCCCTACCTCATTGTTGTGGATGGGATGCCCCATTACTAGCACCTGGCCTATCATCTGGAAATGTTGCCCCGCTTGTGTTTGCCACTGCACCAGGACTTGCAGCACTACTGGTGGATGCCTGCCTATGATCTCGGAGTGCTGTACTGCTTGTACTTGCCACAGGATTTATTGTGCTGCTGGTGGATGCCCACGCTTCCTCGGGTCTCCTGAGCCTATTTGTTTAGATTCTATCCTCCTCAGAATCCATTTCAGAGCCACTTCTTTCTACTGGCTTATACTCACTCTCTGAGTCTGATGGAGAGAATTCTCTGCTGCTCTCGTCCAACATACTCTGGAGTATCTGGAAAGTCTCCTCGCTGCTGAATAATTTTCTAGCCAGGTTGATGCTGCACTGCTGATATTGCAGATGTGCACAGATGATCACTGGGACAGATGTTACTGATGTTGATCACGGTGTGATTACTGGGACAGATGTGTGCAGATGATCACTGGGGCAGATGTGCACAGCTGATCACAGATAGATATGCGCAGATGTTCACTGGGACAGATGTGCGCAGATATTCACTGGGACAGATGTGCACCGATGATCATTGGGACATATGTGTGCAGATGATCCCTGGGACAGATGTGCACATATGATCACTGGGACAGATGTGCACCAGATGTGCGCATTTAATCACGGGGACAGATGTGAACAGATGTTTTTACTGTGACAGATGTGTGCAGATTATCACTGGGACAGATGTTGATCATGGTGTGATCACTGGGACAGATGTGCGCAGATGTTCACTGGGACACATGTGTGCAGGTGATCACTGGGGCAGATGTGAGCAGGTGATCATTGGGACAGATGTGCGCAGATGATCACTGGGACAGATGTGCACATATGATCTCTGGGACAGATGTGCACCAGATGTGCACAGATAATCACTGGGACAGATGTGAACAGATGTTTTTACTGTGACAGATGTGTGCAGATGATCACTGGGACAGATGTGCGTAGATGATCACTGGGACAGATGTGCCCAGATGATCACTGGGACAGATGTTCACTGGAACAGATGTTTTTACTGTGACAGATGTATGACAGATGTGGATCACTGTGTGGAGACACTGTGACAGGACACTGTTTTGGGACATTGGGGACACTAGCTGGGTGATCAGTGTCTGTAAAGCTGTGAAAAACAGCTATAAACTCACTGATCCCTGGTTGGCAGCATAGATCATCTCTCCTTCTCCTCACTGGCAGGCTCTGTGTGAGGAGAAGCAGAGCCAATTGCCTGACAACTGACTCTGTTTACATTACACGATGACTATGATTGGACACAGCCATGATGTGATCAGGAGGGCCAATCACAAAGCACTCCTGCCGAGCAGTGATGCGCTGTGTCCAGGGGACACAGGCCCACCGGGATCATGCCGCTGTGTGGCCTCATCCTGAGGGACATTTCTGAATGTCCACTCAGAACAGTGAAGCTCCCACCTGGCCACTGCACATAAAAGAAGTTAAGGAGTGTTCTGTAGCATTTGATTGTCATCTAAAGTAATTTTTTACATATTTATGAACAACATTTTGAGGAACACATTAAAGCAAACCTGTTACTATGAAAACATCCCAAGACAATTCAAGTTGCTGGAAGCATTTTGGTTATATAAACTATATATAAATCCTAAATAGAATAAATACAGTAATTTGTCAAAGTAGCATAACAAATGTGTATACCGCGCTACCTGATAAAGAACAAATTATTATAAAACAGCTGCAGCTCAAAAATGTGAGATATACACAAATAAAATAATAATTGTAAAGACGTGAGCAGCGCTACAGAAAATGAGTACAATATATGGAAATTGTATAAATAAATATAAGCCAAGGATCCGTGATGGACCCAAAGGATAAACAATATAAGTGCCCAAAAAAAATAACATAAAAAGGTGATAAAGGTGACATAAAACAGTGGTAAAAATTAGTCCCAAAGTGAAAAATGTAGAAACAATGAAGAATCTGTGATTAGACTCGTCCAAAAAAGTGTTCAAAACAAATAAAAAACAAATCCACCACCGTATGTGCTAAGCGCTTACCAGATGGCAAGCTTTGGATAGCTTGTAGGTAGCCTGACAATCAGTGGTAGGTGGCGTCACACCAGGGCTTCTCAGTGTAGACCCAGAAACATACAGGGTTGCTCCATCCAATTGGCAATCAGTAGGCAGGACCAAAAAGAGTAATAACACAACTGCTCTCCATAGCGTAAATCAGTAAAATCCACGTTTAATAATGTTTAAAAGTTGCACTTACATGTATAATGTAGGTTAAAAGCAAGAAACGAACAATAGCAGCAGCCGGCCGGCTTTCAGACACCCGTTCGGGACGAGGTAGTCAGCGATGCCGTCAGCGCGTCAACCTTCCGACGTACGTTTCGTCTCACGAAGACATCATCATGGGAAAGCTATCCAAAGCTTGCCGTCTGGTAAGCGCTTAGCACATACGGTGGTGGATTTGCTCACAAGTCGCTATTTGTGTGATCGATTACCTCACTTTTATTTGTTTTGAACACTTTTTTGGACGAGTCTAATCACGGATTCTTCATTGTTTCTTCATTTTTCACTTTGGGACTAATTTTTACCACCCTTTTATGTACAAATGTTGGCCTGTTCCTGATGAATTGGCTGAAGTTTGCTTCATGGGTGGCCCTGTCATCCCATCCAGCCTAGAATTCTTTGACTGAAAAATCGAAGAAGCTGCTGTTTGTATATTCTGACAGATATACAATAGTCGCCAGGCAGGATTAATCTATTCGTGCTGTTAGCACAGGGGGAATCAGTGTATAACCAGCTTAAGTAGTTTAAGGGGTCAATGGGCACAATGAAAAGACTCTTTTTCATGGGGGTGCAGGCTCTATCACCCATCTGAAAAGCAATCTGTAATGGATCACTTTTTCACAAGCGATTTAGAGACAGTTTACAGGTGTTCAGGAAGGCGCTGCCTCCTTAATGCCTGTTTAGTTTTTATTTTTATCTAAAGACTGTTTTTACATTGAAATGCAATTTGGCACATAGGTGCAGCATGGTCCTATTGACTTTATGGGGTAATCTGACTAATGGCACTGCTTGCCCAAACTTGACATGTCAATTTAAAATTGCCACACCCACAATGCGACAAGTGTAGCATTGTGGCTGTGGCAATGTGAACAGACCAGCGTGCCCACCATGTCACATTGTAGGTGGGCAGTTGGGTGAAAGTAAAAATGTGGACCAACCACCTGTTTTTACCACTCCCTGGCCATTCGGGTGAACGTAGCCCAAATCCTACACCAATCAGGTTTATTTCTGCCACAGCAGATTCACATTAAGAATGGAGGCAACACAGACAGAGAACTCTTAAGGAAAAAACTCTCTCTCTCTCTCTCTCTCTCTCTCTCCCCCCGCTCTCTCTTCATAATGTAATAAACCTACGTCATCCATTTTATGTAACAAAAGTAGTCAATACGAATTCAAGCTATATTGATATATTTTGTTTTATTCCTTTAGATGTAAAGTAGGAAATCTGCTATTCTCAACATGTACTGAATCTCTGCACAGCATGTATTGAGAGTAGTGGTTCAATTAACAACATAAAAGCCACAAGATATCTAAGGTTATATATATGTAGTTTTGTCACAGAGTAATAGCATGAACATGTGTAGCATCCAATACATGTATTTATTATATAATTAAGGCAAGTCTGTCATATCAATATAGTTATTTGGATAATAGTATTCTCTAACAATGGAAATCACAAGATTCCTGAAGCTGAAGTTTGCAACCAATGCCTTTATGCATTCCTGAGGAGTACCCGAATTGCAGTTAAACTACTTGCCTGGGCCTTAACCTCCCTGGTGGTATGATTATTTCAGATTTTTGATGCTCAAAGTAGTACAATGTTTTGCATGGAAATTTGGTGTTTTATATTGTAGGCCTGAAATTCTTAGGAATAACGCACTTAAATCTGTCCAAACAAGAATTTAGTAGACATCCCAGGTATGATAAAGTTTAAAACACGAAATCATACATTATAATATAATAAAAAACTATAAATAATTATAACAAATAATAATATAATAATAATAAAAATTATTCAATAATGTAATCAAATCAAAAACACTGAAATTTGCTCAGTTGCAGAATTGTCTTTGTCATTACTTTTAGTGTTTGATGACGGATTTCCCCACAAATCACAATCGCTCAATTCTGCAAGTGATTCTAATTTTTTATCGCTATTTTCTAGCTGGCCTAAAACCACTTTTGACATAAAGGAACACTTTTTGGTTGCCATGGACAATCTCAAGTTTCCAGGCAGAAAGAACAGTATATATAACATAAAACTGCATGCAGGGCACTGGAGAAACCACTAGGGACAAAAGGGATGTGAAATAATTTGATACAGTAATGTAATCTGTAAGATTACAGTGTACTGTATATGTATTGAGTGTTTTTTACTTTCTGAATTTGGCGCCGTTCTCCATCTCTGTGCGTCGCAACACTTGCAGGGAACGGAGCTCGGCACTGTGATAGATCGAGCGGAGGACACGGCTCGCACACGCAGTGGGGAGACATCGCAGGATCCTGGGGACAAGGTAAGTAACTTTGCCTGGATCCTGCGATGCGATCCCGAGTCTGGCTCAGGGTCACCTCTTTTGGTACTGAAAATCCACCCCAAGCCACACTCAGGAATACCGCTAAGGAGGTTAAAGTAGAACTAAAGACAAAACTTTTTTTTTTTTTCATTTTGGATAGGGAGGGAGGGTTATAACACTTGTCAGATTGTGTCCCATTGCGGAGATTCCTCTTCACCTCCTGTCCCAAAGCCAAACAGGAGGTGAAAGAAAATCCCTAAAATAAGGGAATTCCTTGAGGTTCCTCAGGTCAAGGGGTGTGTTTTATATGGAAATGTTGGTGTTTTGGACACCAATATATAGATTTTGTTATGTGGTAAAGGGGTAATCCATTGGACCCCTAACAGGTTTTAACGACGTAAAGTTTAAGTGGGTCTTCTTCCATGGGGCCACATAGGTGCATACCTGTGTTCGTGCTGAAAGCACGCTTGATCACATACTCCCCGGTCACAAAGTGCTCCTGGCTTCTGAAGTTTCTCCTACATCTCCATTGGAGCATGCTGTAGAAACTAGGTAAACACAACACTTCTGTGCTGTGATTACATCAAGAAAGCAGTGACATCACTAGTGATATTACAGCACTTCCAAAGGCTCAGGCAGAGGTGTTGAGCTCTGTCCAGCTTCTCCCTACAGCAGTAGATCACTACTATAGTCATTTACTTTTGGCTGATTGAAGCCAGAAATAGGTCACTATTAGAAGTTATGTGCTACTGAACAGCTGCATGGGGAGTCTGGGTCTGGTCCCCACTGAAGATGCCACCATTAAGCCAGGGTTTTTTTGCATCTCTTAGCAAAATATTTACATGTAGATTTACAGTTTTAGAATGCAAAATGATGTGCTTTGCCTCTTTCAAAGTCCTTATTCAGCTTCTTTTTACATACTTTGCTCTGTTTGTAAAATACACAGATGGAATAGAATCGGCAGTTAACTGTCTTGGAGTGCTGTCAAGGGAAGAATAAGTATAATAATAGCTTCCCAGTAGCATAAAATGTAACAAGGTTATAGTTCCCTTTGCAGTACAAAAATTGTATTTTAGATACATTTCTATGTGCTAAAATCTTGCTTGGAAATAGAACACTCAATACTTGTCATAGATGAATTAATAAATTAAATTGTGATATAGAGAAGTATTTTGTTCTGCCTGTTTTAAAGTTAGGTTGAACATTTTAAGCTATATTTTTTATTTTATATAAAGTTGTCTTATACATATCTAACTTATAATACTTGGCAAACCTCTTATGGGTCATATGTAAAGGGTGCCAAACTTAAGCCAGCTATTAGGACAGAGTAAGCTTTTTAATAAAATGACATCCACTGGAGTATGCTACCTGACTGGCAAAGATGTAAGGAATAGTAGATATTGCTATAAGGATAAATGCTGCTCCCATCACATGCAATGGTGAAATAACTGCATGTTAATTCATAATCCAAGTCATGGACCTCTGAATTACCCAGAATTTGCTATAAATGTGTTTGGCCAAATGTGTTAAAGGATTTTTCAAGTTATAGCAAATTTCCAATGTGCCAATGATAATGAATGATATAAAAAAAGTGGGTGGTATGAAAAGTACAACTAGCTAAGAACATTTAACTGTAATTTATGCACGGTATGGCCTTCTGAAAATTGAAGGTATATATATATATATATATATATATATATATATATATATATATATATATATATATATGGACGGGCTCTGCTGATGCCATTGTGTAATATTCCATATCTTTAATATCAAGCGCTTTTTTATCTTCACAAATGTGAGTGTTCCTTTTTTATTTAATAAATGTCCTTTCTTATCGAAATGGAATCACACTATGTGGCCTCTTTCTTCTTCCTATAAATTATACCATAAGGGAGAGATCTTTTGATCCAGCCCCTGGTAATTACCCCTTTGGAGGATACTTACTAGAAGCATTGCTGTGAAGGACCATAGGCGTCTATATCCCTAACTGGATACCGTGTATGCTGATGCCAGTTCCTCTGGGTGTATTACACCACAAGCTCTACTAAGCGTATGCCTATGTGGGTTCCAGTTTTCTGGTAAGCCTTGTACTTATTGGTGGTGGATCCTCTACTGGAAAATTGTGTCTGCACAAATTTTGTACTTCAAGTCACCATGTCACCATGCACATTGGATTATGGACTTTGAATTATTCAATTTTTAATTTTTGATTTCATTTGATTTTTTTCAGAATTATATTTTGAATGCCAGGTATCTCATGATTTTTAAACAAATTATGAGTATTTTTTTTTTTTTGATACAGTGTATAGATATTTTTGTACATATTTATGCACTTTTCCCGTTTTAGGGGTTCACTTTATTGAGTATTTATTTCAATATTATATTGTGGTTTATACTACAGATATTATATCAGCGCTGCACTTCCTTATATACATATATATATGTGTCACTTCATCACAAAAAATGTATCAGAGCGCAGAACAATTGATCTGTGCATTGGACCCACACAGATGTAAACTCCGGGATGCATGCGTGTGAAGGTCCGTGCAGGTCTGTGCAGCTGGTGGCTGCATTGATTTCAACAGGCTGTCTGAATACCCCTGCATGGAACACCTGTGTATCCTGGGTGGCTGAAGATGGCCCTTTACACAGGCGTACGGATGGTACGCCCGTGTGAATGAGGCCTTACCCACTTGTTTGTTTCACGTCAGTCAGGAAGTCAACCCAGGAGCATCCAATGTTGAAAACAGAGCAACAATAGCACTTCCCATTTTTCTGTCTTCCCCCATTCCCACTTTAAAAAAAATATATTATGCATGCTTACATGTCCTTGCAATATGACTATATTTAAAAGTAATTTGAACAATTTGTAAGAAAATAGGTTTCTGTAACAACCATTTATGTTCCCCGCAAACAGCTAACCAGAGTCATTATTTAGTATTGTCGAAGAAACAATTCTCAATAACATAAAGCAGCAAAGTCAAATGGTGAGTCACTGCTCCTACACACGAACTACGAGGCACAGAGAGTTCAAGTGACTAATAAGAAGGTTATTAAACCCAAGAGGATAATTGCTGATTGTACACTATATCTGAATACTGGTTGATCCAAAATAATCCTATTTGTCTCATTGACTTATTACTAAACAAAACTAATTTCACCATAGGTCAATGCGTGCATTTATCTCCGACCCCATCTACCTTGTTTCTCCATTCTAAGGATATTTTCTACTCGTAGTTTGTCTAACTGCACCAATAGATGATGACTTATATGTGGCTCATATTGGCTATGAAATTTTTTAACTGTCTTTGTTAGCTTATCTAACAAAACATCAAAATATTCAATTAAAATACCTATACCTATATACCTATATATATATACCGTATATACTCGAGTATAGGTTGATCCGAATATAAGCTGAGGCCCCTAACTTACCACAAAAAACTGGGAAAACTTACTGACCCGAGTATAAGCCGAGAGAAATGCAGCGGCCACTGTAAGTGGAAGAGAGGGTCAACAATGCCCATCTGCAGATGCATACCTCACTGTGTCCTGTGCATGCCTCCCTGTGTCCTGTGTATGCCTCCATGTGTCCTATGCATGCCTCCCTGTGTCCTGTGTATGCCTCCATGTGTCCTATGCATGCCTCCATGTGTCCTATGCATGCCTCCCTGTGTCCTGTGTATGCCTCCATGTGTCCTATGCATGCCTCCCTGTGTCCTGTGTATGCCTCCATGTGTCCTATGCATGCCTCCCTGTGTCCTGTGTATGCCTCCATGTGTCCTATGCATGCCTCCCTGTGTCCTGTGTATGCCTCCCTGTGTCCTGTGTATGCCTCCCTGTGTCCTGTGTATGCCTCCCTGTGTCCTGTGCAGCCTACCTGTACCAATATGCATCCTCTCTGTGTCCTGTGCATGCTTCCGTGTGGCGATCTGCAGGCTCCGTGTGCCGCTCTGTATCATCGATTGCGCTGATCAGTGTGTCATAAAAACATACGGTGGCCATTCCAGTGTTCAAAAGCCACACCTCCTCCTCATCTGTGATAGGCAGAACACTCAATTTCCCAGCAATCAGTGTTCAGCCTATCACGGACGTCCGCTCATCCTCATATCACGGACGAGGATGAGAGGATGTCCATGATAGGCTGAACACTGACTGCTGGGAAATTGAGTGTTCTGCCTATCACAGACGAGGAGGAGGCGTGGCTTTTGAACAGTGGAATGGCCACCGTATGTTTTGATGACACGCTGGCCGCCGTCTGTCTGCATGACACGCTGATCAGGTAGGCAGATGGCGGTGACTTGAGTATAAGCCGAGGGACACTTTCAGCCTAAAAAAAGGGCTGAAAATCTCGGCTTATACTCGAGTATATATGGTATATATATCAGGGGCAGATCCAGAGTCTAGTCTCGGGAGGGGCACTGCCAGAAAATATGTTTATTTTGTGGGCAATTTATCGAGGAAATGGCTGGTGTTGGCGCTTCAATTATCCCAGCACCATGGTTGTTATTTCTATTAATATATTGTAATATAAAATTTAATGGTTCAACTCACCATAATGCAGAATCAGTGGGAGCCCTGAGCGTGTCACTTGGCACACATTGCTGATTATCACCTGCCGCATGTTGCAGATTGTCACTTGCCTGCCACCAGATGCGGATTGTCACCTGCCACATGTTGCGGATTGTCACTTGCCACGTCACCTGCCACACGTTGCAGATTGTCACTTGCCACGTCACCTGCCACACGTTGCAGATTGTCACTTGCCACGTTACTGGCCACACATTGCAGATTGTCACTTGCCACATCACCTGCCACCAGATGCAGATTGTCACTTGCCATGTCACCTGCCACACGTTGCAGATTGTCACTTGCCACATTACTGGCCACACATTGTGGATTGTCACTTGCCACGTCACCTGCCACCAGATGCAGATTGTCACTTGCCACGTCACCGGCCACACATTGCGGATTGTCACTTGCCACGTCACCTGCCACCAGATGCGGATTGTCACTTGCCACATCACCTGCCACACATTGTGGATTGTCACTTGCCTGCCACCAGATGCAGATTGTCACCTGCCACATGTTGTGATTGTCACTTGCCACGTCACCTGCCACCAGATGTGGATTGTCACTTGCCACGTCACCTGCCACACCTTGCACATTGTCACTTGCCACGTCACATGCCACACATTGCAGATTGTCACATCACCTGCCACCAGATGCGGATTGTCACTTGCCACACATTGAGGATTGTCACTTGCCACGTCACCTGACACAACTTGCGGATTGTCACATAGCTGCTAAGGTGGTGTTTTGCTTGCCTCTTTCTTCCTTGTCCCAGATCAGGCAGCAGAGAGATAATGTAATCTCTCTGCTGCCCACACTGCCTGAACAGTTACTGCAGAGATGTGGGGCAGTGAGAGATGATGTCATCTCTCTGCTCCCCTGCACGCCGGCTCGCTGATTGGCCAGCCGCCCCCACTCACACCTAGCCTGCTCTCACCCACCCAAGCCGCCCGGTCCTCATGCGGAGCTGCCCACTCCCGCATCCGTTTGGGGAGGCGCCCGCTCCCGTATCCGCACGGGGAGCCACCCGCTCCCGCCTCCGCTCGGGGAGCCGCCCGCTCCCGCATCCACTCGGGGAGCCGCCCGCTCCCTCATCCGCTTGTGGAGCCGCCCGCTCCCTCATCCGCTCAGGGAGCCGCCTGATCCCTCATCCACCCGCCCGGCCCACAACAAATTTCTCGGGGGTGGCAATTGCCCCATTGCCCCCCCTGGATCCGCCCCTGATATATATATCTATATATATTATTTATTCATTTGAGACAGCTTTATAAGTATTATATTACTAATGTAAGGTTATTTTTTATGAGTCAAAATTTCCGTATCAGGAAATCTTACCTCAGCTCATCTCACAGAACCTCACAATTGCCAATGCAAATTTGATCAAAAATCACAAACCATGCATGATGGTGGAATTACTGTGTGAAATATCATTTTTCTTGGTTCTTAAAATGAATCTGTGGCTGTGCTATAGTCATATATTTACATATACTTATATCTGAATTCCAATCTGCTTATATTTTGCCTTACCTGTTTTTTTTCTTTCCTCCTAATCATATGATAATGACATTTTTATACAATTTTTTTTTCTTTTCATTGCTTTCTCATATCATCACTAGGCCTCTGTGCTTCCCCCAAATTATGGCTGGTGGGAGGGGCCAGCAGGTTTCTATACATTGTTTCTTAAAAACATCACAGCACGCTGCCTATACTCCTCTCATGAGCCCTCAACCCTGATGCAAGCAGTGGGCTGGCTTGGGAGGAGTTATGCAAATATCAAAATTATTTTATGGGTAGAGGGGGGTCGGGAGAAAGAGTTAGATGATATTAGGCATCCTCCAGGCAGGAAATTAGGCACTCTCAATATGATTTGCTGCAGCTTCTTAAACTATAAGGCCTCATGCACGCAGGATGTGGTGTTTTTGCTGCCGCTTTTAGCAGCGTCAGGCATTTTTTTACAGTTTCAAAACACCTCTCCTTGTTATTCTATGTGTCCAGGCATTTAGGAGCTTTTGTGGCATGGGTGTTTAGAAGAAACACGTTCTGGAGCAGCAGCGTTTGGCAGATAAAGTATTGACAGCTCTGAAACGCTACTAAACTCTTCTAAACAATGGTGTCCAGCGTTTAGCCAAGTTTAGCCGCCGGCATCCAGTGATTAGCTGGTTGTTTTTGCTTTGGTTGTTATTGCTTTGTATTGCTTCCTTTGTGTGAAATGCCTGGTGTTCCTGCCAGTCCCCCTGCTTTCTTATTTCAAACTGACCACGCTAGGTATGAGAGCACATCCATATCAGTGTGGACAGTTTTCTGGTTGTGCTGGGAACAACCTGCCCATTCTCAAATGATCAGACATCTACTGACATGTCCCCCTATGCACAGCCATTAACTGGGAAGATCAGTGTGCTGCTGTCCCCCGTCCCCCCCCCCCCAGCTCTCTAAGCCCCTCATGCAGCTGGTAACAGAGATTATGTGATCACTTATAAAAAAAAAGAAAAAAGGTATATATATATATAATTTTTTAAATATATTCTCTATGCACACAATTGTTTTGCTTTTCATTTCTATTCTAAACTTAATGAGTTGTTTCACAAGGTAAAGGTTCACATATACTTTAATTTATTTATTGTCAAAGTAACTTCCATCTCTGAATTTTGCCTATAGGTAAGTCTATAATAAGGCTTACCTATAGGTAGTGGAAAAATCTTACATATAATTACTGTACATGCAGCCAGTGACATCACTGGCGCATGCGCTCTGAAGGAACGGCCACCCGTGCAGTTCTTCCAGAGCCCTGTGCCCTAATGGGTGGCTCCTACGAGCATGCGTGGGAGTGATATCATCACAACTCCGTCCAGTCACAGAGCCGGGGTCCGCCAACCTGTAAGCAAGTCGGGTGAAGAGGGGCATGCCTGCAGCGCTGACATCTCGGCACTGGAAGGGCTTCATTTTAAGGTGCGATGCATACTAGCACATTATGACATTACCTTGCAGGATGCAAAAAAAAACATTCAAGAATATACAAACATTCAAATATCTTTAGCCAAGGGGGGTTTATTTTAGGATATATAAAGCAAGCCTTTCCTGAGGCCAACGTAGAGGATGGCATTTCTAACCACCTTTTGGCTATCACCGTCTGGCTAGCTGCCTGGCTATCACTCTAACCCTTGCTGTCATACCTTCTTACACTTGCTGTGATACTTTCTGACTCTTGCTGTGATACAGTAGCATAGATACTGATTCAAAACAAGATAGGAAAAGTAAAAAACACGCTATTAATCCTAAACATGACCCAGCAGCAACTTTTCTGTGAGATACTAACACAGTAACAAATTTAGACTAAAATATAAGCTGCGCTAAAAAATACAAATATGTGATTCAATTAAAAATTATTCAAATAACTATAAATTGACTTTGAATAGTCTGAACCTGTTACTCTCAAAAAGTGAAAATTACATAAAAGTGAAAAAATATTGCATGGAGTGAAAAAATATATTATTGGTATATAGTTCAGTGCAAAGTCCAAATATATAAATTCCAGTGAAAGTAATCAGTGATTCCAATGAGCCTCCAACACCATCCAACACCTTTAATAAGTGATCTTGTGAGTTGATACCACCACAAAGGGCTGAAAGGCTTGCTTACCAGATCAAGAGGACCTCTTATTACAAAACGTCACAAGCGCCTGTGGCTCCATAGCCAGCCATGGCCTTTCATCCAGTTTGTCTCCTAAGCAGGGAACATAAATCCTCTCCTATAAGATCTTATCGTTGAAAGACACTGTTAAAACAGAGGGAATCCAAGCCTATTTCCAACTCTCTCTATTAAAACATGAGGATTTTACACTATGCGGAATCTTCTTTATTTTGGGGCATCTTTATAATCACCGTTCAAGGAGAATTGATGTCCCCTGCTTAGAAGACAGACTGAATTAAAGGCCCTGGCAGGCGCTTGTGACGTTTTGTAATAAGAGGTCCTCTTGATCTGGCAAGCAAGCCTTTCAGCCATTGGTGGTGGTATCAACTCACAAGATCACTTTTTAAAGGTGTTGGATGGTGTTGGAGAGTCATTGGAATCACCGATTACTTTCACTGGAATTTATATATTGTTTGGACTTTGCACTGAACTTTATACCAATAATATATTTTTTCATTCCATGCAATATTATTTTCACTTTTATGTAATTTTGAGCGTAACAGCTTCAGACTATTCAAAGGTAATTTATAGTTATTTGAATAATTTTTTTATTGAATCTTATTCAAAACAATGTCATGAGATTTAAAGTAAAGTCAATACTTTCTATACACGTACTTGTGCTGAGTTCATGGTTCAAACTATTAAGGGAATATTGGCTGCACAACAGCTAACCAACTACCATTTGTAGAATGAGAGTACAGCAGTGGTAACCTCCATTAGTCTCTCAGGTTTCCTTTAAGGCTCTTTCACACCAGCAGTATTGGGATGTGGAGATGCGCACAGCGAGAAAAAAAATGTTTTGTTTAGTTTCAAATTAATTTGTTAGGTCAATCATTTTGTTTCGTCATATTCATTATGTTAGAATGAAGCGTTTTTGGAATTGGTTTTGTAAATTCTGAAGATTTGGATTCGTAGGTATGTCGCTATGTTATTACAGATGCATCAAACATTAAGTCTCTGTTCACACTGCTGGGCTCCAAAGTCATGTGACTTCCAGTGTTACTTGCTTGCGTCTTGCAACTTCAGTGCGCCTTTCATGTTTAGAAACTTTGGCTAATCATAACAATACAGAGTGTGACACATATTATTGAACTTAAAAAAACCTCTGAAGTTGCAAAAAAATGAAATGAATGTATACAAATTAATTTGTTGTTTTTCTTATAATTTATTTTGGATTTGTTGAAATGTGTTACTATTGTGACTTGGAGATTCGGATACATCTGAATCTGTGAATTACAAAAAGGATGTCTGAATTTCAATTAGTAATAAATGAATTGCACGTTTCTTTTGGCATACGTTGAACTGCAGACAATTTGCCTAACAGTATGTCCCTTAAACTCCGTTCACCCCTATACATGAGACCACGCCCCCGAACCCCTATACATGGGGTGTTCGGGGGAATGGTCCCATTTTGTACTGAAAAAAAGATAATACATGTAGCATTTTCCGGCAGAGCAGCACATTTTAATAGGCTATAAATCGTCGCAGTGCTTGCAGCACATGTCAAGATAACACAGCCAAAAAAATACATTTATAAAGAGTTTAAGAAATTAACTGCAACATGTACTGTAAAAACATTGAAATGTGGCATACCGCCTCGCAGCTCAAGCTAAAAATGGCATTCTAGTGCATGCATGTTATGTGCACTGTAACACTGTAATGCTGTGTGCTATATGGCATGAATGAGCCCTTAAAAAGGTTTCCCTTAAATCTTAATATATATGATGGCAAGTCGGCTTCCCTGTGCAGAATCACGTAACTGTACGTGATTCTGTACTTCTGGGTCTGAGGCGCGCACGTGTGCTGCTGGCGACCCACTCTTGCTGTGATTGAACACAGCGGGAGGCAATCAGCGGAACCAGCAGACCCGATGTCCTCCGGAACCCACAGATCATTTCCGAGAGAGTCAGGATGGCGGTCTGCCTATGCAAACAAGGCAGATTGCCGTTCTGTGAAAAGGAAAGGTAGAGATCCAGTGTTTCTGCTAAGCAGGAACATGGATCTCTGGCTTCTCACAGTAAAAGCACCTCTCCTACAGTTAGTAATCATTACCTAGGAACACAATTAACCCATTGATCACTCCTAATGTTAACCCCTTCCTTGCCAGTGTCATTAGTACAGTGACAGTGCATATTTTTAGCACTGATCACTGTATTAGTGTCACTGGTCCCCAAAAAAGTGTCACTTAGTGTCCAATTTATCCGCTGCAATGTTGCAGTTCTGCTATAAGTTGTTGATTGCTGCCGTTACTAGTAAAAATAAATAAATACATAAAAATTGCTTAAATCTATCCCATAGTTTGTAGACACTATACCTTTTGTGAAAACCAATTAATATAGACTTATTGGGATTTTTTTTACTAAAATACGTAGCAGAATACATATTGGCCTAAATTGATGAAGAAATTAGTTTTTTCCCATTTTTTCTTAGATTTGTTTTATAGCAGGAAATAAGAAATATTGTTTTTTTTCTTCCAATTTTTTATGTATTGTTTTTTGCGCAAAAAATAAAAACCGCAGAGGTGATCAAATACCACCAAAAGAAAGCTCTATTTGTGGGAAAAAAGGCTGTACTTTTTATTTGGGTACAGTATCACACACTGGGTCACAAACTGTGCAATTGTCAGTTAAAAAGACGCAGTGCCATATCGCAAAAAATGGCCTGGTCTTGAAGGGGGTAAACCTTCTGGAGCGCAAGTGGTTAAATATAAATGTCAGTAAATTGTTTTTAAATGTTATAAAGTGGTCAGTACTGTTTTACTTTTTTTAGCATTTCATATATATGTTAAAGCATTGTGGCAAAGTACCAGTTTTCAAGTCTATGTATTAAGGAAGCATGGTTATAATACTATCACAACATTTTAATTACTGTATAATTGTCAACTCAGGAATATATTCCTAATTAAATTTGTACCGCTATGTCTCAAACATAACATTGTAGTTACTGTAAAATGTTCTGAAAAAAACATTGGCAGAATTTCCAGTCATTCTTTAGCTATGTAATTCATAACTTTACAAACATTTTCTGTGCAATGATGAAGCACCTTGCAAGTCAGCTTGTTATGAACTGATAGAAAGAGATTGCTTTTTTGTCAGAGTTTCACATAATAAATTAGTTAAACTTAAAATGATACACTGCGCACTTTACTAGACTTTTTGACATGTGATAAATAGAAGACTTTGTAGTTTGATGAATTGTGCTCATGCTGTGAAGGGAGATTTTCTGCTGTGGTTTAAAAAACTGTACCAGATTAATCCAGGTATATATACAGTAATCTCACTAAGCAGTCTTGTATTCAGCCATAGTGACCTGTTCTAAGTCCTTATAGTCACTAGGGATGAGCCGAACACCCCCCCGGTGCGGTTCGACCCAGAACATACGAACAAGCAAAAAATTCGGCAGAACACACGAACACCGTTAAAGTCTATGGGTCTTACCCCAGGGGACATGTATCAATGCAAATTTTTTTTTGAAAAACGGACGTTTTTTCGGGAGCAGTAATTTTTTTTAATGCTTAAAGTGAAACAATAACAATTAAATAATCCTTTAAATATTGTGCCTGGGGGGTGTCTATAGTATGCCTGTAAAGTGGCGCATTTTTCCCATGTTTAGAACAGTACCACAGCAAAATAACATTTCTAAAGGAAAAAGTGTCATTTAAAACTGATCGCCGCTGTAATGAATTGTCAGGTCTCGGCAATATAGATAAAACTCATTTAAAAAAAGAACATGGGATCACCCCAGTCCATTACCAGGCCCTTTGGGTCTGGTATAAATATTAAGGGGAACCCCAAACCAATTTTTTTTTTTTAATTTGGGTACCCCCAAAGCACCTTGTCCCCATGTTGATGGGGACATGGGCCTCATCCCCACAACCCTTGCCCGGTGGTTGTGGGGGTCTGTGGGCGGGGGGCTTATCGGAATTTGGAAGCCCCCTTTAACAAGGGGACCCCAAGATCCTGGCCCCTCCTGTGTGAAATGGTAACGGGGTACAAATGTACCCCTACCATTTCACAAAAAAGTGTCAAAATGTTAAAAACGACAAGACACAGCTTGGGGACAAGTCCTTTATTAAAAAATTAGAAAATAAAGCTGTATCTTGTCATTTTTAACATTTTGACACTTTTTTGTGAAATGGTAGGGGTGCACTTGTACCCCGTTACCATTTCACACAGGAGGGGACAGGATCTTGGGGTCCCCTTGTTAAAGGGGGCTTCCAGATTCCGATAAGCCCCCTGCCCACAGACCCCCACAACCACCGGGCAAGGGTTGTGGGGATGAGGCCCTTGTCCCCATCAACATGGGGACAAGGTGCTTTGGGGGCTACCCCAAAGCACCCTCCCAATGTTGAGGGCATGTGGCCTGGTACGGTTCAGGAGGGGGGTGTGCTCTCTCATCCCCCCTCTTTTCCTGCAGCCTGCCAGGTTGCGCGCTCGGATAATAGATTTTGAGGGGGGCCCCCTATGCCATTTTTTTTTTAATTTTGGCGCAGGGTCCCCCTTAAAATCCATACCAGACCTGAAGGGCCTGGTAAAGGACTGGGGGATCCCATGCTCTTTTTTCTATAGTTACTATAGAGTTTTTTTCTATATTGCAGAGACCCGACAATTCATACCAGCCGCAATCAGTTTTAAATGACAATTTTTCCTTTAGAAATGTCATTTTGCTGTGGTACTATTCTAAACACGGGGAAAATGTGCCACTTTACAGGCAAACTATAGACACCCCCCAGGCACGATATTTAAAGGAATATTTCATTTTTATTGTTTCACTTTAAGCATTGAAAAAATCACTGCTCCCGAAAAAACGTCTGTTTTTAAATTTTTTTTTTGCATTGATGCATGTCCCCTGGGGCAGGACCCAGGTCCCCAAACACTTTTAATTACAATAACTTGCATATAAGCCTTTAAAATGAGCACTTTTGATTTTTCATGTTAGTGTCCCATAGACTTTAACGGTGTTCCGTCGGCTTTCGAATTTGCCCCGAACACCGCAGATTGTTTGGTGTTCGCAGAGCATCCGAACAACCAAAGTTTGGCCCGAACTTATGCTCATCCCTAATAGTGACACCACCAATCAATAGACAGTATTAGATGGTGTGTATAATAGAGTGTATAATCTACATGGTGGACTTGGAAACATTAGTTCATGATAGCAATCTTAACATATATAGCAACATTTAGGCTCCACGCACAGTTGCTTAAATGTTGTTTCTACAGGAGTTTTGTGTTCTGCCAGTAGAAGAAGCTCAATGTTATCCTATGTGTCCATGTACATTAGGACCTTTACAGGCATATTTTGAGTTTAACGTTTAGAGGCAGAACAAAAAAACGTTCTGGTTTGCGTTTCTGATTGGAGCTTGGAGGCAGAAAAAAACCCGTAAAACTCTCCTAACCTCGTCTAAATTTTGTTATACTTTATGAGCATTTTTTTTTTACTCCCAAGAGAACAGAAGTTTTTTTAAACCCAGTGTGCATGAAGCCTTAAATCAAGTTACCAGCAGAGTTCTTGGTGGATTCTGCTTTTCTAATATTTGATAATAAATACTTTCATAGATTATGTTTAGTTTATCTAATATTTGCTTATGGTATAATAAATAAATGTATAGATTAGCTTGTGTACTTGATCAAATATATATGTTGCATATTTATTCTAGTGATCTTATAATAGATCTTCAAAGACTTTGTTTATGTTGTGAAGAGGTGACCCCGTGTCACGGTGTATTAGACATGTGTACTGTTGTTCATTTTCGTTTCATTCGTTTTTTGTTTTTTTCAGAAATTCGAAAATTCAAAAATTCGAAAATTTGGAATTCACAATTCGAAAATTTGGAATTTTCACATTCTGAATTTTCAGAATTTTGAAATTTGAAAATTAGAAAATCCGAAAACTCAAAAATTCGGAAATTCAAAAATCCAAGAATTCAAAAACTCGAAAATAAGAAAGAAAATCCATAAAATTCAAAATAATGAAAATCTGAAAACTTTAACTAATAACTAACTAAATAATAATTACTAACTATTAAATTATATGTATTGGTATTTCTTTTCAAATTTGGCTGTTAGTGAATGTAACAAATACGAATTTATCCAAAGTTACAAATTATCCAAAATAACGAATGCTGCATCTAAAGAAATGGAATGGAACAAATTATTAATAAATAATAATAATAATAAGTTTTTATTATCATTATTGCTATTTAATTATTATTTTATTATTACGTTCCATTTGTTTAGATATGGCATTTTTTATTTAAGGTAATTCGTAACTTCAGATAAATTTGTATTCGCTACTTTCACTAACAGACAACTTTGAAAGGAAACTCCAATACCTATAATTTAATAGTTAGTAATAGTTAAGTTATTACTAGTTAGTTGTTATTTCAGATTTTCGGGTTTTTGAATTGTTGGATTTTCGGATTTTCGAATTTTCAAATTTTCAAAATTTTGAATTTCCGAAATTTAGAATTTCTGAATTTCAAATTTTCTTTTCAAATTTCTGAATTTCTGAAGCTTCGAATTTCCAGATTTCAGAAACTTTGAATTTCCGAATTTCCTGAAATTTCGGAAATTCAGAAATTAGAAAATTTTAAATTTGAAAATTCGTAAATTCTGAATTTCGGAAATCCGGAAATGTGAAAATTCGGAAATTCTGAGATTTCAGACTTAACTAATTTGTCAAAAACAAATTGCACATATCTAGTGTATATGAGTGGTGTATGCCTGATTTTGGCAGGCATGCTGATTGTACACCTGTGGGCTGGCTTCATAATCTGCCCAGGGATAGAGCTCAGGGCTCCCACTTGGAGACAGCTCCACCCAGGCAGTCTGGCTGAGGAGTCAGGAGGACTCTGCCCTACAGACACGAGGTCTATGTTTGAGTGTCAGGAGGACACCTATGTTCTCTAGGAGAGAGAGACTGCAGCTGGCAGCGTGAGCATACGCTCTGAGGAGCTATCCTAAGGCCTAGGCGTGAGGCTTGAAGCAGCGGTGCTGCAAATGAGTAAGCCCAGAGGCTGAATGCGTGAACAATACAGTCATGGTGGAACCCCCTGTGATGCGAGAGAAATTGCTGTTATTTCTTTGAATTTTGTTTCCTTTTTAATACAAGCGGGCTGCCATGCCTTTAACCACTTGCTTACTGGGCACTTAAACCCCCTTCCTGCCCAGACCAATTTTCAGCTTTCAGCGCTGTAACACTGAATGACAATTGCGCGGTCATGCAATATTGTACCCAAATTAATTTTTTTATCATTTTTTTCCCCACAATAGAGCTTTCTTTTGGTGGTATTTAATCACTGCTGGGTTTTTCATTTTTTGGTAAAAAAATGGAAAAAAGAAGAAAATTTGGGAAAAAAAAGCAAAATTTTGCTTTTAAAAAAGTTTTATATTTTATTATAATATTTTGCAAACAGGTCATTTTTCTCCTTCATTGATGTACGCTGATGAGGCTGCACTAATGAGCACTTATGGGCTGCACTGATGGGCACTGTTAGGCTGTACTGATGGGCACTGATAAGGCGGCACTGGTGGACACTGATAGGTGGCAATGGTGGGCACTGATGAGGTAAGACTGGTGGGCATTGATAGGTAGCATTGGTGGGCACTGAGCGGTAGCACTGAGGGGTAGCACTGATAGGTGGCACTGATGGGTGGGAGTAATGGGCACTGATGGGTGCCAATGATGGGCACTGGTAGGTGGCACTGATGGGCACTGATTGGCACCACTGGTGGGCATTGATAGGTGGCACTGGTGGGCATTGATAGGTGGCACTGATTGGTGGCACTGATATGCACTGGTGGGCACTGATTGGTGGCACTGATATGCGCTGGTGGGCACTGGCATATGGCACTGGCAGGCAGCACTGGTGGGCACAGATGAGGTGGATGTGGCTCTTCTTCTTTAGTTACTAATTTCTGATCTTCTGTTTACATCACGTGATCAGCTGTCATTGGCTGACAGGTGATCACATGGTAAGGGGCCATAATCACCCGAATCTCATTGACTCAGTGATCACAGAGCATGCCGCAAAGAGTGTGCAAAGGGGAGGATGTCAAATGATGGCATCCCGGCAATGTAGGTCCATGCTATAGCCATCATTTGGCTATAGCGCGGACGCGAGCAGTTAAAGTCAAGTCTGGACTGACACGTGTTGCTGAAATCGCATGCACCTCTAGAGTCTAAACATCTTACAATGTACTGTATATTTCTTTTCATTCATTCATGTATTTATTTATTTATTTATTGGTGGACCTTCCATACTTCTGTATGACCCTATCTATACAATGGGAAAACTAAGAAATGAATATGTACTACTCACACTGCAGCTAAAAGATATCTCTTATTTACAACAAGGTATTTTGATTATCTATGGGTCTTGCTCGTTAATATGTCTTTCTTTGAAATAGTTAACATGACTATATATTATTTTTGTAATGTACACACTATATAACAGTGGAAAAATGTTGCGTAAATATAACTAAAAGCAAATATAAATAAACAAAATATATAATGGAATACCACAACATGACTTAAATGTGTGCAAAATGCTGCTAGCACAATACACAAACAAGTGCTAAACCGTGAAGGTGAGCAACAACCTTATGGCCGCTCCATTGCACAAATGTTTAATCTCTCGTGTAAGATGTATAAGGATGAAGGACTAATGATTTTAGACACTTATTTTTGTGTGAGATATCACAGATTTATGGACATTTGTGTGATGGAATGACCATAAGGTTGTTGCTCCCGTTCATGTATGTCAACTGACAGTAATTTTTTTTTAATCTGTCACAGCCAACAGACCAACTCTGAGTTGGCATACAGAGAGATGGCAGTCATCTCAGTGGGGTATTATATGTGCTAGAAAGCTATCATGAATGTGACAGCTTCTGGCACAGGTCTCATGGTTGCTAGGATGCTGACAGCCACCAACTTTCTAACAACCGATGACCCATCATCACCCCCCCACCCAAATGCCCTCTGGGAGATTCCCTGGCCCATGGTTGAATGTAATCAAAGGGACAGGGGATGCTTGCAGACATTATTATCCAAATGTGGCAATGCCCTTTTTGGGTAAAGACAGGAATCTCCAAGCCAAAAGCTGAATGAGGACAGGAATGCGTCATTGTTTTCTATGATGCTGTGCACAGCCGACAGCATCTTAGCAACCAATGATGCTGTACTACTGGGGTTGAACAAACACTGAGGATAGAAGTGTCCATGCTATGGACACTTTGACCTCATTGCTGCCCCACCATACCGTTAATGAACCTGGCTCCAAAAGCTACATGAATACGTAGCAGGCACTGGCATTTCTTGTGGCATAAGAGAATTCGAAAAAGTGTTGTAAACAGTATATGTATATTTCAAATGTATTTACAGGTCCACTGTGAACATAAAACATTCTAAAAAGATCTGAAATATGATATTGCAATGTTTCCTTTTATTTATTACTGAGCACAAGATTATATATTTTAGAGCTTTATTCAGGTCTGATTTACTGAAGTGTGAAGTAAAGTACAGTGAAATGAAATTGTGTTCACTTCAAAAATCTAATCAGGTGCAGGGGCAGGTTGATCTCTTATAAATTCCCAAGTTCACGATTATTCATTTGAAGTCAACACACCTTTAATTTATTTCACCTCACTTGACACTTTAAAAAAACAGACCTTGTATCTTATATGCCTTACCCCTGTTGTCTATAAATAAAAATCTGGCAGTTACGTATCTCAACACAATTGGTCTGATTTACTAAACGATTTGAAATTGCTCATACAATAAAATGTGTGAAAATCCACTTCAATTATCCAAACATGTACAGATGATAAGAAAAAATATGGATTTTCACACATCTGGATAATTGAAGTGGATGTTCACACATTTTATTGTGTGAAAATTCTCACACCCTTTTTTAAATCAACCTCTTTATGCCTGCTATGTGCTCCTCAGCGTTAATTCTAGACTTCTATACATAAAGTATATTTGTTTTTGCTACCCTAGCAGCGGTACCTTCAGAGTGAATTATTAGAGCTGTGCAGGATGCATAAATGATACAAGCAAAAAAGATGAATGGTCCAGTGATTACAGCTATGCAATGTTTTCTGTTTAAAAGTGATATGTCTCTTAGATTGTAAGCTCTAACGAGAGCAGGGCCCACTGATTCCTCCTGTATTGAATTGTATTGTAACTGTACTGTCTGCCCTTGTGTTGTAAAGCGCTGCGCAAACTATTGGCGCTATATAAATCATGTATTATAATAATAATAATAATAATAATAATAATAATAATAATAATATGTGGTGTCACTTCTCTCTAAAGGAAACCATAAAAGGTCAGATTTACTGTACTAAAACAGCCTTTTTCACTCTTGGTGAATTGAATATGTGTTCTCATCACCTTTTCATGTGTATTGGGAATATAAAAAAATAAAAAAAAAACATAATAGCTCCTCTTGTTTAGACCCACATAGGTTCATTTAACCTATATTGTACCAGCTCAAAAAATGTAAATGGAACTCCAGCCAAAAATGATAAAATCACCTTTCCAAGGTTACCTTGTATATGCACATTGATATTATGCTCTTTTTCATGGTCTTAAATGACATAAAGCTGTTACCTGGTTCCCCTAAATATGTCCTTATTTTGTGTGCCAGGCCAACAGTGCTATTCAGCCTCTAATCTAGGCTGATCCCCCTAGGATAGTTGGTACGTGCAAGCTGTGCTTCAATGCACATGCACTTTAACTCTACTGAGCTCTAACACCCTCATCTATTCTAATGTGTATGTATCAGCACTGCTCAGTCTCAGCCAGTGCACATGTGCTCTAAGGCCTCATGCACACTGGACGTTATAATAACGTTATAAAAACGCCAGTAACTTTGCAGTGAGTTTTCAACATTTTTCAGCATTTTTGCAATAGCATCTTTTTAGCAGTTTTTAGCGTTTTCAGCAGTTTTTAGCGTTAGCTTTTTTTGTTTTTCTTTAAATTAATGAGATTAAAAATGTTAAAAAACACAGGGAAAAACTCTTCTCAGAACGCACTCGTTTTTTTCTTTTTGCAGACCAAATACCCCCCTGCCAAAAACTGTTGAGAACAGCCTATGTGTGCATGGACACATAAGCTAACATTATGGGGAGTTTATTGACTGTAGAAAAAAACATCTGACACCAAAAACAACAGCTGTAAAAACGCCAGTATGCATGAGGCCTAAGTCTACTGAGCTCTGACACCGCTGTCTAGTGCGCATGCACTGACGTTCTTTACCGAGCAACTAAAAATGTTGGATTTTCCTACCCCTTTTAGTCCTTTTCAGTCCATGTGACAATGATCTCCAGTTCAAATATAGGGGTGAAGCTCTCCATCAGGGGCACAGACAGCAGTAAAAACAGAAACAAAGGATAATTAGGTAGCAAAAAGATGGCAGGGGATCTAACCTCATGGCATTCTATCCAAAGCTAAAAATAAAAAAGTTAGATACGATTTAAAGAAGTAGAAGGAAAGGCTAATAACAAACTGACATTTAAATCTTCCCCCATCTTTTCTCCTACATTATGAAATATATAATATATATATATATATATATATATATATATATATATATATATATATAAATAGATAGATAGATAGATAGATAGATAGATAGATAGATAGATAGATAGATAGATTTATATATATTCCATTGTTCCATTGTAAATACCTTTTTTAGTGTTTTTTTTTTCCATTTGTCCACACAGCTCCACTCCTTCTCTTTCCTTTTGATGGAGTTACTGTGGCTGATGGGAGGCGATTTTCTCTTTTGATGACTAGTGCAGTGAATTCTGGCGGGTAATGTAGCTGCACTATTCAATTTATCCTCATTGTCGACCTACTGTATCACAGAGAGGAGCTGAAGCTTTGGGCTCATGTGGCTGCAAAGAAGAAAAAACTCTAAACATGTATTTACACTGCAAGTGAACATTTAAATGTTGGTCTGTTATGTAGCTTTTCTTGCTATTTTAAGATTAAATTTATCACTAAAAAGAAATCGTGATACTGGGGTCGATTCACTAAAATTTACCGCATTCAATAACACAGTCACATGGCTTATTTGCATAAATTGTTGCATGCAGTAAATAAAGTCCAATTCACAAAGAAAATCAGTATGCTGTATTTTCCTGCAAAATGAAAAATGTGCTAGTAAATATTGTTTAAAAACCAAGCGGTAAGCTCTTAAGTCCAATTCACAAATGGAACAGAGAGTAAAAAAACATGCGATATCTATCACCAGGGTTTTGCTGACGGTATCACATGCAAAAACAATCCCCTCTTGTTGATCTATATTGCTTTCAAGGGTTTTAACAAACTTGTTTGCAGATTCCTACCTTTTTTGTTTTGAAGAAATAGCTGTTTGTTTCCCCATGTTCTTTAAAGATTCTGAGCAGGAGGGACTGGTTCATCAATGTTCTGATGAGAAAAGTTACAGTGTTGGAATCCCTTTAGAAGTATTTAACCCTTGGGAAATATCTCACCAAAAGCAATTTTCCTATTGCAGGGGGTGCCTAAGATTTGACCTGTATCTTGTCAAATCAGTGAGCCGAGCACAAGCAGAAAATTTTAATTTCTGGTGGAGGTTGTGTACACTGTTTGCCATATTCTAGATTGTAAACTCTAACGAGCAGGGCCCTCTGATCCCTCCTGTATTGAATTGTATTGTAACTGTACTGTCTCCCCCGATGTTGCAAAGCGCTGCGCAAACTGTTGGCGCTATATAAATCCTGTATAATATTAATAATAATAATAATATTGCATTGAATTATAAAGAAAAAAACAGTGACTGCAGACTGAAAAGGAAAAATAATTATCAATAGCATTAAATTACAATGAGCCTTGGTCTATCAATTATATATGTTATATATTTTTTTCATTTGTTATATTTTATTTCTCACAAAAGTGGAGTTACCTCTTAAGATAAGTGATACAAATAATACAGTTTTTACAAATTTTAAGTATTCTTTATCCCTATAACTCCTCAATACATATCATAAACATTTAAAGTCCTTTATTTTAATGTCTCAACTGTGGACAGATCTCCAAAATCCTTAAAAGTCTGCTTCTCTAATGATCTAGGACTGTTCATTGTAAAGAATGGGAAGCAGTAATTGGGAAGGTAATATCAGACTGTGAAATTCAACAGCATGCCTGTAATGAGAGCTCATTGGGAATGCAGTCCTGGCTGTTTCAGCATTAAGCATTCTCCTCATGTTTCACATAAATGCATCCTGTCCTCATGAGAGGATGGGCAGTGCATTGCTCTTCCTCATTCAAAGTGAATGTTAAGCTAAAGGAAAATTCAGCTGATACAGAACAGACCGAAATGTTTTCAAGCTTTAAAAGGCAAATAGATTAAGTTGTCATTCTTTTTTTTGTTCTATGTCTTGTTCCGAGCTGAGGATTTGGAGTTAGGCATAGTTAGTTTTTTTTTTCTCCTGCTAGAATTATGGACTGCAGTATTGCGTGATCTACCTGATGGAGGCTAGGAGTACAACACCAAAACAGCATAACTCTCTAAACTGGAGCTTATATTGCTGGATCAGCTAACGCAGCTTCTACCTTCCACTTTTTAATGCAAAGCGTTGACTGAAGATCAGAACAAAGGCTTTGCTGAAATCAAATTAAACCAAATTTGAACTTTTTTTTTTTTATATACGATAGCCTCCTATATTTTTGAAGTATTGTGTCTTATATGCTGCGAAGGCAGAAGCTTGGACTTTGTCACAGCCCAGAAAGCATTTGATTTACTGTGAATGGGGAGATGCAGCATCAGCAGCGGTATCAGAGAGGGGAGACAGAGGAGAGCCTTGAATGTGAACTTGACATGTTTATCCACAATGTGTTCAAAGGGAGCTGCAGAGTTCAGAGCCAGCTACCCCTCTCTCTGTGAGCCGCAGACTAATCTTTACTCCTAGACTCCTGGGACAGGCACAGCAAACAGCCAGTAAAAAAGGTAAGTTTTACAATTATTCCGCAAGCTTTTCCATTTGTAGTCAGGTAGTGTGACAATGCACATTTCTAGAAGAAGCTATTTGTCATTTCTGACAGTCGTGACATTTTCTCACACTAATGCAATAAGTAAATAAACAACATTATTATCTCATGGTGAAGCATTGCAGTATCGCAAAGAAATCTTCTAAAGCAAGCAAAATATATATTAAAAATGTATCAATATATGATTTTTTTTGTATTCTTGCTGCTTTGAATGTATTTGATGTTTTGAAGTGTTTAGGGGAAGTTGGCACTTGAAAACCATCATACATATCAAGTTCTCTGTGGCTGAATGTTTATAGGATAATTGTGAAATGTTGGTTTCCTTTTGATGGACGTTGCAATATAAGCACAAGACAAATGGCCCAGGGTCATAGATCTGTGAATGTTGCATAAATTATTTGGAATGGGAATTCAGTAGAGTAGGTTCTTATTTAGTGCTGAGATCTTTTTATTTTTAGAAGATGTTTGCTTTTTGACATCTAAGTTGATGAGAGCATTTCATCAAAAATATACTGTCCTTATAGTACAGAACATATTTTGGCAGAATTCTAACATTCAGCTTACTGAAAATCTGTTATATAACATTATGTATGTAAGAGCCAGTTTCCAATGAAATGTGTGAATGTGTTTTTATATGTTTGATCGGTCTATACAGTTAAATGAAATGTTTTACTTATTATACAAGTGCATGTTAAACAATCCGCTGGTTATGTTCATTCAATTATTAAGCCAAATGAGTGAGCCTGATTAAAAGTGTATACGGAATATGAGAATGGCGTAGAAGTATGTGCTATTACGTCATACATTTATGCAACTTTGTATTGAATTGAAATGTGCTGAATCATAAAGCTTTAACATAAAACCTCAACTTCTAAACATCTAGCAGATGCTACATAGTAATTGATTTCATTTCTAAAATTCAGTCATTCGTAAGTATTTTCGTAAGTATTGTGCGTTCTTTACTTGATGAGGCAAGGATAGTCCATAGCAGGAAGATTTACATTAATTTTGTTCTCCTAAACTGACAAAAGCTGAAGTCTCTTTTGTTGTTTTGTTGAGTAGCTGTATGTCATTGTTTTTTTCACTGTATTTTTCAACATTTTATGATATGTCTAGTAATGTGAAAAGTACAATTACTCACTAAAGCCATTGTAAAAAAAATCTTTATCTTACTAATTTGCAACATCTGCTGAAAATCTGGTTAGTTCTAAGGCATTGCATGCAAAATGTATTCCATAGTTTATTCAAGAAAAAAAAATAGGCCTCTTGATTGGTTACAGTATGCCAACCTTATTACTTATAGCACATCATCAGTCATCACTGTTCCTTATAGAGACAGTGGGGTGCTAGAAAATCAATGGTTTGGTTACATGCGTAATAGATTTTTAAAACAATATCCCAATATGTTTGTTTCATTGCTAAGTATTTACTTGCTGTGCTTAAGATTTTCTTGTCAGTAAGAGCTGGTATGTGTTACTAGACTTGTTTGTTTTCTATCACTCTATGTGATTGTGGGGGGACTTTGAAACAGGAATAGCATACAAGGAAAGCATACAAGGAAATCCACAAACATCTTGCTACTGAAAAAGTTGTGCATGGAGAAGTGCTCCCTAGTACCTGACACCCTTATGGGGGATATTTACTAAAACTGGTGCACCCAGATTTTGGTGCTGATGTGTATAGTTTGACAATAAATCCCTGAGCTATGGCCAGGCCTTGCTTTTAATGAGTGTCCACACCTGACCCCTCCCCACTCTATCCAAAACATAAAATAATTCCTTTACATACACTTTTGATAATTTTTTTTTCTGGGGCTTAAAGGTTGGTTTACAGGTTCTGAACCATTGTGTACTCCAGAGGGATTTTAGGGGCAGGGGGTTCATCTGCATGATAACTTAAAAAAAATGTAAATAGTAAATCATGATCTAAGCTAGTTTTTTTAATAGGTATAAACATGCACACATTTGTGGACAGTTAAAATATGATGGCTGACAATTACGTGGTAAACATTAGTCTTTTAAGAGTGTTAAGTTGGCCATAGATGGTGCTCATCTGCATGACATTTGCATGGATTAATCTGCATGATAATGTAAAACATATATAAATAGTAAATCATAAGCAAAGCTAGTTTTTAATTGGTATAAACTTGTACACAACTTTGGACACTTAAGATATTATGGATGATGATTACTTGGTGAACATTAGCCTTTAAAGACTGTTAAGTCAGCCATAGATGATGCAACTGTCTTTTCTGTAACTACAGGAAATAAATTCACTCAATTCCCCCATCACCACAGTCAGTTTTGATGGCAGAATCCCTCCCAATGAGCTATTGTGGTCTTCCAGTGGGGGGGGGGGGGTCTCCTCTGCCGGGAGAACACACTGTGATTATTACTAGTGCTGAAAGCCACTTTTAGTTTTTAGTGTTGGCATCCATTTTGGCACTTGTGTCCTGGTGCTGAGTACACTAAAGCACTTACCTAACATTTAAGACTAACCTAAACCTTAACAAGTCCCAGAAACAGGTCCTTAACATTTACTCTCTATCCTTAATCCTAGTCCTGCTCACTTGACTAAAAAACATCAGTGGTCACATGACTCTGCAGTCTTTTCTCCTTTTTGTTTACACACAGCGGGGTCCTTTTTTGGGTGTCCATGTCAATTCCAGCATGACGATGACCCTTCCTTTTGGCTGTCCCCTCAGGATTCAGATAAGGTATGATGTCAGTGTGAGGGGACAATAGGGGATTGGACAGTTAGGGATCATCTGCGGATCTAGTGGTCCCAGCACCCATAAATGGCCCAGTCGGTCCTTCAACATGTAAGAGCAACTTAAAACCTTGCACGATGGGTTAGAGGGGGGTAGGAGGATAAAGTGGGAGGGGGTTCATAATTTACATGGAATGGGGCTTTAAACTCCAATCTTTCTGCAGTAATCCATGACTATCACCTTGCAATACTCTACTACTGATCTAATACATTGAAAATTATTTTTACATCAAATTATATAATTTATAAGGCCTACAGAAAGTAATGGCATTATTGTTTTAAAATAACTCAAGGTTACCTAAAATCGCACTTAGGTATGGACAGTTTTTGACCTATGTATCTACTATTGTCATAACTAACATTTCTTGCTACCAGTACTACTACCACTACTGTTAACAAGGCTCTTTTCCTATTGAACTCAGTGCACCCTTTTCAGGTACAATTACAGTATATTGCAAGGGACCTTGTATACTGTTATGAGTAACACAAATAACCTGTATCTCAAGATAAACGTTGATAAATACAGACAAATTTGTTCTATCAAGGCCCAGTCAGGCTCAATGAAACTTTATAGAAGGAGTATTCATTTTCATGGTCTAAATGAACAAAAAAAATGCATATTTGTCATGTGGAATAAGTAAGTGTACCTCTACATTTACCACTTCCATGAAATTAGAATCAGGTGTTCCAGATTAGATGCCAATTAAAGGAAACCTCTTTAGGGAGTATGCAGGAGACACCAGCCTTTTAAATTTCAAATATCTAGAGCCTGGTTTTCTTTTTTGGTATTGACATATGCAGTGTCATGCCAAGATAACTAGAGCTCTCTAAGGCCCCCGACAATGAAGACTGCATATGAGTTTGCCAAGGGATTGAAATTGATCTCAAATGTTCCATTATAAGAAAAAAAATCTAAAGGTGGCACAAGTATTAAAATGCTTTTAAATTGTCAAGGACTGTCTGGCACAGCAAATTCAACCAAAGAGATTACTTTTTGGTGGCAAAAGCAGTTTACAAATATTCAAAAAATTCAACACAGGGTGTTCAGGAAACTCTTGCAACAGCTGGGGTCAAAGCGCATGCATCTACATTTATAATTAAATTGCATCAATTTAATCTGCATGAGAGGTATGTTAAGGAAAAAAAAACTTTTTATCTAAAAAGAGCAGTAGAGCAAGACTACAACTGGCCATTGAACATAAAGCCAAAGACCATTCCTTGTGGTACATTGTGCTGAAGACTGCACAATCAAAGATAGACTTATCTCAGGAATAGTAAACATGTTTGCTGATGTTTGCTGAGCCTTGTACCAGCTGGTGGAAATGTTATGGTTTGAAGTTGCTTTGCTGCTTCAGGGCCTGGGCAACTCACAGTCAATAAACAGGGACGTGCGGTGAGGTCAGTGGCTAGTATCAGAGCCAGATACACACTGGTTACATACGCCATGAACGTTAGAGCAAGAACAATAATTCTAGCACTAGACCTCCTCTGTAACTCTAAACATGTAACCTGTAAAAAAAATTTTTATTTTTTTTATTCATGAAACAGTTTCTTTCCCAAAAAAATGCATTTGAAAAATTGCTACGCAAATACAGTGTAACATAAAAAGTTGCAATGACCTCCATTTAAGTTCCTAGGGTGTCTGCTAAAACAATATATATAATGTTTGGGGGTTATGAGTAATTTTCTAGCAAAAAAATTATGATTTTTACATGTAGGAGAGAAGTGTCAGAATTGACCTGGGTGGCAAAGGGTTAATTGCCATAAGTAAGTAATATACAAATGATTATTATATATTATTTTTAAGGTAATTTACTATATTTTCAAAATCTCTACTCCAGCAGGTGGCTTAACGGACACAGTAATTTCACAGTATATAGATAAATAATAAATTATTATCTTATAACATATAGCATAATAATATATGATTTAGCTTGTACCTTTTCAGCAACAGCAGATTCTCATTCTCCCTCTGTGTGAGAAAAACATGGGATTATGGGTAAATCTTATACACATAAACACATGTTTTTATCCTTCTAGTTAAGAGAGCTGGGCTGGAAGGCAGTATTTGTCTTTTAGACACATGCCCCCTTCTTGACACTGTAGTGAAAGGCCAGCCTCCACTGCAGCATTTTTATTGGACAGCTTGGGCCAATGGTATTTTACCATTGGTCGAAGACTCCAAGCTGTCCATTGAGCTCAGTGCCTCTGACAAGAAGTGATAAGAAGTGAGGAGAGGCACTGTGAGCTCATCCTCTCAGTCTGCTGCAAACTTGCATTTGTGCAGCTTGCAGCTTGCATTTAAACTGGCTGCTCTGTATTTAGCTTCTGACAGGCTGCTCAAGGAGCCCCGTATAACTTTTTTTTTTATGCTCATGACAGGTGCACGTCCCTGTCAATAAGTTAACTATATATTCTGAATGAATGAAATTGTATTCAATAAGAACGTGATGCCATCTATTGAAAAAACAGAAATGGGTATTTCTACACCATAATAATCCAAAGCAAACTATTAAATCCACCAAGGAAAGTGGCAACATGAAAAAATAGAGGATTATGGATTGCACTAGTTAAAGTCCTGATTTAATTCCCATTGTTATTTTGTGGGGGGACTTTGAAACAGGAATAGCATACATGGAAAGCATACAAGGAAATCCACAAACATCTTGCTACTGAAAAAGTTGTGCATGGAGAAGTGCTCCCTAGTACCTGACACCCTTATGGGGGATATTTACTAAAACTGGTGCACCCAGATTTTGGTGCTGATGTGTATAGTTTGACAATAAATCCCTGAGCTATGGCCAGGCCTTGCTTTTAATGAGTGTCCACACCCGACCCCTCCCCACTCTATCCAAAACATAAAATAATTCCTTTACATACACTTTTGATAATTTTTTTTTCTGGGGCTTAAAGGTTGGTTTACAGGTTCTGAACCATTGTGTACTCCAGAGGGATTTTAGGGGCAGGGGGTTCATCTGCATGATAACTTAAAAAAAATTTAAATAGTAAATCATGATCTAAGCTAGTTTTTTTAATAGGTATAAACATGCACACATTTGTGGACAGTTAAAATATGATGGCTGACAATTACGTGGTAAACATTAGGCTTTTAAGAGTGTTAAGTTGTCCATAGATGGTGCTCATCTGCATGACATTTGCATGGATTAATCTGCATGATAATGTAAAAAATATATAAATAGTAAATCATAAGCAAAGCTAGTTTTTAATTGGTATAAACTTGTACACAACTATGGACACTTAAGATATTATGGATGATGATTACTTGGTGAACATTAGCCTTTAAAGACTGTTAAGTCAGCCATAGATGATGCAACTGTCTTTTCTGTAACCACAGGTTACAGGAAATAAATTCACTCAATTCCCCCATCACCACAGTCAGTTTTGATGGCAGAATCCCTCCCAATGAGCTATTGTGGTCTTCCAGTGGGGGGGGGGGGTCTCCTCTGCCGGGAGAACACACTGTGATTATTACTAGTGCTGAAAGCCACTTTTAGTTTTTAGTGTTGGCATCCATTTTGGTACTTGTGTCCTGGTGCTGAGTACACTAAAGCACTTACCTAACATTTAAGACTAACCTACACCTTAACAAGTCCCTGAAACAGGTCCTTAACATTTACTCTCTATCCTTACTTCTAGTCCTAACCGAATTCCAAAAATCGATCCCTTAATACTTACCCCTCCCTAACACTTAACAGCAAAAATAGTCCTTTACATTTCCCAACAATTAACCTCTAAAGTTAGCCCTTCCATTCACCCCTAACACTCAAGCTATCTCCTAAATAAAACCTAATATTAAAGTCCATCTCTGGGCAAACCATGACTAAAAGTCCCCACTGCATAATATATATACACAATAGAATCTTTAAAGCGGTTGTAAACCGCTGGTCTTTTTTTGGGGGGGGGGGCCGGCAAGATAAAGGCATAATGTGCTAGTATGCATCGCTGCAGGAGCTCCCATCTTCACCCATCTTGCTTCTGGACTTGCGGACTCCGGCTCTGTGACTGGCTGGAGACCGCGATGGGTGGCCATTCCTTCAGAGCGCATGCGCCAGTGATGTCATTGGCTGCATGTAATGTAAATATCTCCTAAATGGTGCACGTTTAGGAGATATTTACACTACCTATAGGTATACCTTATTATAGGCTTACCTATAGGTAAAAGCAAAAGATGGAAGTTTACTCCTTCTTTAAGGTTTTATTATATTAATAAAAAGAATGAAAGAACTTTCTTTTCCATATCACAACATATTTCACTCTACTATAATGGCTATTGCTGTTTTTAATGTTTAATGTGTACATGTAAACAAAACCAAATAACCTTTGGTTGTGCAGCCTATAATCTCCCCTATATAGTAAATAGGGGCAGTATTTCATACAGGAACTGCGATGAATGTATTGCTAATTATTGGCTTATAGGTTACTATCTGTGATATGTTTTCTTAAAGCGGAGATCCACACAAAAATGGAACGTCCACTTTTCTGAACCCTCCCCCCCTCCGGTGTCAAATTTGGCACCTTTCAGGGGAGAGGGGGTGCAGATACCTGTATAAAACAGATATCTTCACCCACTTCCAGGCATAGACCCCCACGGGGGTCTACGCCACTTCCCGTCCCCACCCCCCCGCTGCTGGGAGACACAGGGCTCCCAGAGACAGCAGGGACCATTTGGACTGCGCAGCGAGACTCGCGCATGCGCAGTAGGGAACCAGGCAGTGAAGCCACAAGGCTTCACTTCCTGATTCCCTTAACGAAGATGGCGGCGGCAGCATCCGAGGACTGAGGGACGGTTCAGCCTCGGGTGCCGACATCGCAGGCGCCCTGGACAGGTAAGTGTCCTTATTTTAAAAGTCAGCAGCTGCAGTATTTGTAGCTGCTGCCTTAAAAAAAAAAAAATTGGCGGACCTCTGCTTTAAGTTACAGTTTGAATTCTTCAGAGTTCAAAATATAACAGTGTCTGTATCTGCTTAGCAAATTGCTGAGTGTTCTTTCTGCGGTTGTAATTTCCAAAGAAAAATATGATAGTAGGATGAAGAGTTTTAAAATGTGTTATTCACAGTAGGATCGCATACTGCATTACAATTAATAACCTTTAGACATATATAAAATCATTATTCAATTGTTCTTTCCATTTTCATTTCCAGTCAATGAATGCACCTTTTCACTATCCTTGACTTCTATTTTTAAACAGTTTTTCAGAACACAGATTCCTTCTTCAAAACTGTCCTCTCTTATTTGATAATCCATGTGACCTTTGTCTGTTATAATATGTCATTTTCTGCCTTATTTTCCACATTTTATTCTTTTGCATATAATGCTTTAGTTTACGTCATGTAAGACATGTTCAGAAACCAGTGCCTTGGTGCCTTGGGGCACAGCTTGTGCTATTTCTTCTTCAATTGTAAATTTTTATGGCAAGTAGGTGCTGTGCGAGGTGATGTGACTACAAATAATCATATAAAGTATTCGGCGTTCGTCTCCTGCATGGTCAGCAGAAGATAGCTTCTTTAAGCTGCAAGACTTTAGATTGGGCATTTCATTATCTGTCCTTGTGCTACAAGCAGAATTAATTATTTTTACTTTGTAGAGAGATGCTGCCCATTTGGTGCAGCAACATCTAGTATGCCATTACAATGTCTTATACTGCAGTACGCTATGCACAAAATAAAATAAAATGTAAATTTGATGAGAAACTTTTAAAACTTGGTATTAATTGTAATATTTATTAACCTTGTATTACAGGGAAGTCATGTTTCTCTGCACAGTTGCTTACATTTTTATTATACATAGAACATTCAGAATGGTAAATAATTTAAGGGAGAACTTGTCAATTTATAAAATCCTGCATGAGTAAAAGAAAGATAAAATGAAAGAGAGGGAATGTTTTATAGGAAAACTTATTTGTTTCATGTTCAATTTTTAATAAAGTTTATACATTTGAAACTGATGTTTTATATCTATATTTTGCTATTCATATAAAGTATTTTCAAATAAATCTGTATTACAAAGTAGACCCACTACACTGGATTCACAGAAAAATTGTTTTTTTTAGAATGACATCGCTGCAAAAGCTGGGAGAGGGAGAGGGGCAGAGGAAATACCCCTCCTTTGACTCATTGGGGATGATTTATTAAAGGAGTAGACAATGTTCACATCATAAAGTGCTCATTTGCTCAGTGTAGTGAATATGGTGAACTTTTCATGTGGTGAATCTCCATCCAAAACAACCCTGCTCAGTTGTGTGTATTTAAATTTTAGATTGAACTATTGAGCCCTGTAAACAACAGATTTAGAAGACACGGGAAAAGAAGACTAGAGCTACACCATTTGGCTTGAAATGAAAATATAAATTATTAATTAGCAATGTTTTATATTTTTCTGACCAAAACAAAATAATATTTGTTAAACTGCTATTTTTTAACCCTTACAGTAAATCATAATTAAAATGAAATATACAGTATTAAAAAGCACTATATATTCCCTTGAACTGATGTGTCTGGATATAGCAGCAGTGGTAGCAATAGTAATTGCTAGCATACTCATAACTTGAGAGGCAAATATCCCACTGATAACAAGAATACTTGTCTCTCCACCCTCATTGCAGCATTATAATAATGGATTTATATTGGATAAAGAATCTTAGGTTTATTGCATAAAGGATTTGTGATGGTTGTGGTATGTGTTAGTATCAAACCACAAATATTCTAGGTTTTGGCAGAGTGGGAAAGGATTAGAACTCCTGTTGAGTTTACTGTCCTGCTGAGAGGAAGAAAATCTGCAACAGAGACTCTTTTATACAAGACAGGGAAAAGTAGCAGTGAGGTTTAACTTTGGGGATGAGGGGGCAGGCATCCTCCCTGGCCTATGAGATGTTATCTTGATATTTTTCCTCCTTCTACTCTTAAATCAAGAAGTATGATATATATATATATATATATATATATATATATATATATATATATATATATATATATATATATACACAGTATCTCACAAAAGTGAGTACACCCCTCACATTTTTTAAATATTTTATTATATCTTCAACACTGAAGAAAGGTAGAGAGGAGATAGCGACAAGATTCTTTGATGTATATTTGATACATGCCTTTTTACTTTTTAAATATTGTAAGTGCATAATTGTAAGGGGATTCATTTTAATACACATTGCTAGTTACTGGATTACGCTATGTGCACCCTCTTCTGTTGCTTGTGATGAGCAACAACTCAGATGGAGAGATGCAGTGCTTGCTGATGGTGGTTATCTAAACACAAGCTTATGACCTAATGCTATCTGGTAAGCTCATTACCTTGGGGGAGTGTTGCACACATGGTGTGGTGACGGTGATCGACTGGAGTGAACTCTGCATGGATTTTTTCTTGTTGGACAATCTAATATTCACATTTACCCACATTTATTAAGTGGACTTTTTATTGCAATCCTAAAAATAATTGATTGATTAGCACTACTAATGTTTTGGTTTTTACTACAACATATTTCTGGTTTAGTAAACATCCCAGGTATGATACACTTTGAAACATAGGACTGCACAAGTCTGACGTCACAATCAGGATAATGGAACCAGGTTTCCTTTCAGATTGTACTTTACACTGTCATCTAGCTTTGATCAACAAACCACGCACATCCTTGTAGGTGCTGACTTTTTCTCGGTTGGTGGGATGTAGTCCAGCCCTCAAATTTTCCAATCACCTACTCGCATTTTGTGAGTGTAAAATGAGGGCTGGCGAGGAGCTGGGCTGCCTGGGAGCAGGTGGGTGAGCACAGCCGGTGAGCGGGGTTGATCTGGAGCCATTCTTCCAGCGATCACCCCAGGGTAAGAGAGCATGGAGGAAGAGGAGAGCCATGGGATCACAGAGCGCGGATAGCATGCTGTTACAGCTTACATTACAATTGCCTCTGCTCTGCTCACTGTCACACACAGCCCTGCCTCCTCCTGACCTGCGCTTCCGATAGAGAGAACACGGGTCCAATGCTGGGATACATTCTGTCTATCACAGGCTCCGGGTCAGGAGGAGGCGGGGCTGTGTGTGATGGTGAGCAGAGCAGAGGCGATTGTAATGTAAGCTGTAACAGTGTGCTATCCGCGCTCTGTGATTCCACGGCTCTCCTCTTCCTGCAGTCATGATCCGGCCACCCTCTCTCTTCCTCTGCCCAGGCAAGGCTGCAATGGTGGGCACAGTGAGGCTGCACTAGTGGGCACAGTGAGGCTGCAATGGTGGGCACACTGAGGCTCCAATGGTGGGCACAGTGAGGTGGCAATGGGCACAGTGAGGCTGCAATAGTGAGTACAGTGTGGCTGCAATGGTGGGCACAGTGAGGCTGCAGTGGACACAGTGTGGCTGCAATGGTGGACACAGTGATGTTGCAATGGTGGGCACAGTGATTCTGCAATGGTGGGCACAGTGTGGCTGCAATAGTGGGCACAGTGAGTCTGCAATGGTGGGCACAGTAAGGCTGCAATGGTGGGCACAGTGAGGCTGCAATGGTGGGCACAGTGAGGCTGAAATGGTGGGCCCAGTGTGGCTGCAATGGTGGGCACAGTGTGACTGCAATGGTGGGCACAGTGTGACTGCAATGGTGGGCACAGTGGGGCTGCATTGATGGGCACAGTGTGGCTGCAATGGTGGGCACAGTGAGGCTGTAATGATGGGCACAGTGTGGCTGGAATGGTGGGCACAATGAGGCTGCCATGATTGGCACAGGGAGGCTGCAATGATGGGAACAGTGAGGCTGCAATGATGGGCACAGTGTGGCTGCAATGGTGGGCACAGTGAGGGAGCAATGATGGGCACAGTGAGGGTGCAATGATGTGCACAATGTGGCTACAATGGTGGGCACAGGGAGGCTGCAATGATGGGCACAGTGTGGCTGCAATGGTGGGCACAGTGAGGCTTCAATTGAGGGCACAGTGAGGCTGCAATGGTGGGCACAGTGTGGCTGTAATGGTGGACATGGTGAGGGTACAATAATGGGCACAGTGTGGCTGCAATGGTGGGCACAGTGTGGCTGCAATGGTGGCCACAGTGAGGCTGAAATGATGGGCACAGTGAGGCTGCAATGGTGGGCACAGTGTGGCTGCAATGGTGGGCACTGTGTGTCTGCAATGGTGGGCACAGTGAGGCTGCAATGGTGGGCACAGGTGAGGCTGAAATGGCAGGCAAAGGTAAGGCTGCAATAGTGGGCACAGGTGAGGCTGCATTGATGGGCACAAGTAAGGCTGCATTGATGAGCACAGGTGAGGCTGTGCTGAGGGGCACTGATAAAGTTGTTGTTAATATTCATTTTTGTAACTCAATTCTGCAAAAAACATGGGGGGGCGGAATTAGGGACGGGCAGGGTAGGGGTTGGGCAACTGGTAGCGAGTAACCCTTGAGGCTTGGCTAGTAGCTCAGGACTTTAAATTTTGAGCCCTGATGTAGTCCATGAAGTGACGACCTGTCAGGCGTTCCGGGTTGACAACGCCAACAGCACCACGTCCAGCTCTATTCACAACCATTGATGGTGTTTGGTGGTTCTCAAAGATCCGTTCGGCAACTTTCCAAATTAATTCAGAATGAATCACAAGCATGTCACTCTTTTTTTTAGCAGAATTTAGGCATTCCACAAGCATTGCTCAAGAAGATGCCTGAAGATCTTCTTGTAGTACTTCTTTTGCTGTTTCCTCATTGCTTGGTCGGCTCTGTCAACACCTCCCATGGTGTTATTGTAGTCTATCACTAATTGTGGCTTCATGATTTCTTTCCCACCTTTCGTGCGAACCATAAAAGTGGAGGTATTATGAACTTTACTCATTAGGTGCACATCTTTCTTGTCACGCCATCGCAGTGCAATCATTTTGCCTTTCTTCCAATCTTCAGCTTCTTATTGCCAAATATTAGCGTTATGTTGCACCGGTAGCCCTAATGGTTCCAAAGACATCTGTTTTGTTTTGCAGAAGAAACTCATAAAGTTCAGGAGACGTGTAAATGTTGTTGGTTGTTACACAATAGTCCTGATTTAGCAATGGCTCAATGAGTGAAAGAACGGAAGATGTTGCCATTTCATAGTTACTGTATTTTAGATTTATTTTAGAATTTTGTTCCTTTCCCAGTATATAGGACTGAATTCCAAATGTAGCCAGTTGACTATTCGCATAGGATGAAGGATTTTACGCCAAATCATGCTCTCTTTGATGCAATGTAGTGTACCCAGTTGAGCCTTCCCCTGTAGGCCATTAGACTTTCATCTATGCTGATATCTGTTTCTGGCACATAGCTCCATTGGAAATTCTTTAGAATCATTTGAGATACTTCCCAAATTTTCTTGAGTTTTGGTGCAGGATGAGTAGTTTCATCAAAGTCTTCGTTGTTTTCAAAGTGTATATATTTAATGATCAGGGAAAATCTGTACTCTGACATGACCGTGCCAAAGAATGGAGTGGCAACTAATTTGTTAGTTGTCCAATACCACTAATTGCCCCTCTTGGTACCGGTTTGTCTCAGTAACTATGTTTTCAATAACCTCATCGGTCAGAAATAGTTGTAAGTATTCCAAGAGGTTGTCTTCTTCAACATCTACTTTAATACCAGATGCTCCAGTAAATGGGAATTTTGTAATCCGTAACAAACAAGTCATTTTGCGTAATCCGTAACAAACAAGATTTTTGGGGCGCTGCGTAATCCGTAACAAACAAGTCAACAAAGCACCAAATTCGCACATCACTGAGCTCAGTCACAGAAACGTTGCAGTCGTCACTTTCAGTGTCTGATGATGAATTTCCCCACTAATCACTATCGCTCAGTTCTGAAAGTGATTCTAATTCACTATCACTGTTTTCAAGCTGGTCATAAACCACTTTTGACGTAGAGGGATGCTTTTTGGATGCCATGGACATTCTCAAGTTTCCAGGCAGAAAGAATGGCAGAAAGAATGGTAAAACTGCAGGCAGGGCACTGGACAAAGCACTAGGGACAAAACTGATGTCAAATGATTTGATACAGTAATGTAATCCTTACAGATTACTATGTATTGTGTGTGTGTTGTGTTTTGTACTTTTTGAATTTGCCGCCAGTTCCGCCCCCATGCATCGCAATGCTCGCAGGGAATGGAACCCGGAACAGTGATGCATCGGGCAGAGGATTCGGCTGGGGGACACAGCGGGAGTACATTGCGAGATCCTAGGGACAAGGTAAGTACCTGTACCTGGATACTGCAATGCAATTCTGAGTGTGGCTCGGGGTTACTACTATTGGTACTGAAAATTAACCCAGAACCATACTCGGGAATACCGCCAGGGAGGTTAAGTACTGCTGCAAATGGGATTACAAGAATGTAAAGCGTAGCTAAACACAAAAACAAAAATGTAATATTTAGCCGTGCTTATTTTATTTGATTTTATTTCAGTTTTTTTCAATTTCTTTTTACCTGGTAAAACTGCCAATAACATACTTCCTCTCCTTTGGGGGTTAAACTCCAGATGGACTCAACGAGACAATCAAAGCCTACTTTGAATGATCCTACAGGATCTTCCCAATTCTATTAGTCTAGTACACACTTTGTTCAACAGCATCAATCCCTGAGGACGAGGGACCCATTGTACCCACACATTGGCTTTTTATGATATAAGAGTCTGAATAAAAAATATAACTAGACTTTATACATTCTGCTATTGGTGCTTTCCTCCTCACACACACTACTATCTGTCTGTCACTCAGTATTATCATTTAGATGAAGTAGGTACAATGAAACTGTATAGATTAATGTAAGATGGTTTAAAATGGTGTAAACTGTACAGCATAGTAAAGTTTTACATGCATTTTATGCAAGTAGTTAGATCATTGTCCCATGTGCATTATACTTTCTACAAAGTCACTATTGTTTAATTGATGTCTAATTTGCTTTACAACTAAAGACCATCGAGCCATTGTTTAAAAGCATGGATTCCCATATTGTTTGTCATTTGTTAGCTTTGAGCTTAAGTTATAAATTGTATAAATAATTGATGGATCTCATTGTTTATAAAACCTACACTAAGCAGTTTGCAGTTCTGTAGTGTTAAAAAAAACATTAAATTCTGTCATCTTCAATAAATCAAGCAGACCCAAAATATACTAGAGAGTTCTGGGTGGAAATACATGTGAAAACAAAATGAAATTTCAAAATAATATATGTAATCTACTGGGGAAACACACTTCTTTTCAAATAATATACACCCTCTAGTATCCACGCATTTTTTTTTTTGTTTGTTTCAAAGCATTGCTTTTGTTCAGCCACTACATTTTTTCTATGAATAAAATAAACTTGTTAAGAAATGCATGTTTGCTTTTGTTTAATTAAAATGTAGCTTTTCCAGTAAATGAATACTTTATAAACATTAGTCCTTATTTTATAAGGCGAAATTCAAGGGCAGTAATCCATGGCAGGCAATCATCAATGATTGTTCATTGCCCTAATGTGATGAACAATTAAATCTGAATGATTATAATACATTTTACTATTTTATTTGCACTGTTTTATTAGGCAGGCTGAAGTGTACCTCAAAAAATTAAAGCAACAGAACAAAGAATGCAAAGTGAAGGTTGCAATCTGTGGATCTAGGCCCCACATAGAGTCCCAGATTTAGTTTTAGCTGTAATTCTATTATCAGAAATCCCATTTATTTATTTTGGCTATATTTGGAGCACAATATCATTAATGTTACAAACGATAGTAAACTGACAGTTGTTAATCCCCAAAAATGTCCCACTATCTAAAAAAGAAATGTGCCACATGTTCACTGCACACTCATTAAGGGGGAATTAACCCTATTCATAAGGAAAGTTTTCTTGCAACCTCGGGTTCAAACTGTAGTAACTTATTCAATAGGAAATAGGCTTATGGTAACATTTGATCTCTTTATATCATGTCAGATTTACAACATATACTGTATGCTAGACAAATTTGTGTTGCATACTCCTAGGCAAAGAAGCATGTCCATGTTTTATAAGGTATTCTAAAGCTTGTGTGGAAGTTTGGTATTTCTGCATTCAAAAGTACTGTCACTTTGCTGTTCTATGATTTTCATTTACATGTGCTAGGCTGTTCATTAGTGTCTCTTTAGCAGGTCAAACATGTCTCATTATTTGGTCAGGACTGATGATCTATAGTTTTTGTGTTGTACTTCTGGTGAAATTAGTGTAAATGTGTCTTAAGGCAGAAATCATTTAAGATTAACCCTTTTTAGGATCATACAGCCTCATTCCTTTCCAAGCTCACACATTTTTCTTTTGCTGATAACTTATTTCCTAAATTTTAGAATCTCAGAAAAAAATTAGATCTTATTTAAAGATGCATTACTTATATGAGCTCTACCTACAGATTTATCATATTAAGTAGATGCATTAAAGTTTTTTTATTCCGAAAAACTTCCTCCAAAATGTTCAAATTCATGTCCTTCAATTCAAAGTCACCTTCAGTTTTCAATTTGTCATCTTAGCACATACCCTCTAAATCCTCCTGTATTGTATTATAACTGTACTGTCTGCCCTCATGTTGTAAAGTGCTGCACAAACTGTTGGCACTATATAATTTATGTATAATAATAATACAAAAAATTCAGTCAAATTAAAAAAAAAAGAAATTTAGCCTGAAAAATATCCAGACTTGGACTACAAATTTTAATAAAAATACTTTTTCATAAATTCTTTAAATGGGGCAATTTCACCAAAATTTCACATTTGTGATAGAAAAAAAAGCTGGCTAAATGCTGCCTCAAAAAAATTTGCTTGACTTAGCTCACATATTCACACTTAATTTATGAAACTTTTTCTTACAGTATGGTAATGGCATTCATGCACATTTTTCCACCAATACAGCTTGTGGAAGAATATTTTACTATGCAAACTGGCCTTTCTGCACACACTACAATGCATTCAGAAACCTCACAATATAAAATAATAAAAGGGCAGAGAGTGTTTCTGGTATTTCATTGCTGGCCTGTAATTGATGCAGCAAGTGCCAGGTGTGCCATGTGTGATGAATGTAAATTTCAGACCCCTGCCCTTCTCACGAACCCACTCTCCGCTGCACCCCGCACAAAGTTTTTCCAGCTTACGGGACCACAATCTAGGTGCAAGCAGCCTGAGAGCAATTGTCACTGGGTTAAGTTAATTAAGAAATTAACCTTTAAACTGTCACCACAACCTTTTTACAGAGAAGGAAACTCACAATCTTAGCAATAACAGCTATGATTTTATATAAATAAACATCTTTAACACACACTGTCACCAGTATATTCAGTCTATTACAGTAGCATTTTTCAAGAGACAGGGATTCTTTGAGCTTGCGTTAGGACAATAGAGATTGTTCAACACTTTTCAAAGTATGGTTTAATAATGAAAAGGTAAAAAATGGTGCATAAAAAATGTTGACGGAAAAGGGGTGTTACAAAGAAATAAAGAGACAATAAAGCAACGGAGAAACAAAAAGGAGTTGAAAATGAAGAATACTTGCAAATCCTGTTTGAGCAGATTTCAGTTTGTGAGAAAAGTGATCTATTGGCTCTCATAATTCGACAGGTATTCTTTTGCTTCATGGTACACAAGAACTGCCACAATGTATAGGCAGTCCTCTTTTCTCTGGTATCAAAAAAGTGCTGACAGAGGCCATCTGGCCAATTAAGCACCTGAGGAGGGTTGCTGGGATGTCACTGCATTTATGACCATGTCCTAGATACAGTTTTCTATAGGTATTCATATCTTTGAATACCTAGTGTTTACAGTCGGCTAACCTGCATATTATTGTCCAGCAATAAATTCTCTTTGAAATGGCTATAAATATGTTATGTCTCGGATGCCCAGTTTGCCTAGGAGAGGAACTGGACCGGTTCTATTCCTGATACTTCTAGGTTAACTGAGGGGGTAAATATAATGAGATATACTATAGTTTTAGAATTTTGGCTGATAAGAAAATGTGGATCGCTACGATATTTATGGTAGGGGGAAGAGCTGCAAGTGTCTTGTAAAACTCCAGGGACTCAAGCTTGCGAGGGTGACAGTTTTGTTAGGACGGTTTCCAGACAGAAATCTGCATTGCTTAATGGAAAGTGTGTGTGTGTCCAATCAATGGACTGATAAGGTCCTGGAATTAGTTAACAGTTTGTGAATTGTATAACAGAAAAAAAGGGAGGGGGGTAAGGTCATTGTGGTTATGTCCTTTACATGACAACATGGCTGAGATGACATGAGCAAAATGGATGTCGCATACAGCTTTTTATGGGCCCAATGCGCAAAAAACATTACACCATAATGCACAGGGCATCCTGCATTACCTAGAATAAAATACAATTTTGAATATCGATGATGATGGGACAGAGGCAAGAAGATAAGGGAAATAATATTAAAACAGAGAAAAAATGAATTTCTACATGCAAAAAAGAAATGACATATGCTCATGCTTCATAGCCTACCTCGTGCATCTTGGACCACACCAAACGTAATAACTGTCCAAAAATTATTTAAGTTCCACTTTTAATTACAAGAATACAGGCATGTTTTAATGTCATATATAATCTAATAGCAAAGCTGTTTTGGAATACAGTAACAACTTACGATCAGTCTGTGTTTTTTGGCTACTGACATTCTTCTTCTCTTCCATAAATATTCCATCTCATTTTCTTTCAGCATGCAAAAATGGGCTTTCTTAGTTTCACTCCAAAATTCTTTACCATTTTAGGCTCATTCATGAATCAGCAGCAAATGCAAATTGCTTATGTGTTATTGTGAGGATGACTTTTTGTGCATTTTTTTTTTTGGATGCAAAAAAAAAAAAAAATACTTGTGATGTCTCCAGATCAAGATTGTGTTAGAAAAATCTGGTTTAATGGAAAAAGTTTGCATCACTCTTATCTGAAGTAAAACTGTGTTGGATTCACATGCTGTGTCTTTTTAAAGTGTTACATAACCTGTGGATATTGTCAGTTCAGCAAGTGGCAGTACTTTCACACAGACTGGGTCTAAGGATGTATGTCATTGCATGTATCTCTATTTGAACAGAAAAATATATTGTGAATATGTTATCTACTTTTAACTACAGAGTTAAAAAAAAAAGGTTTTCCTATTATTACAATAGATACTTGTAATAGCTTATTAAAGTTATTGTGCAGCATTTAATACATAGTAAATGTGAAGATTAGCTCATGGCAGCATTTTAATTATTGTATATTTTTTCTCTTTTTTTTCCTATATTTTAGATTACTTTGTGTATGTTTTTCAATTTTGCATGTAATAACTATTTAAAAAAAAAGAAAATGTATAATAATTAAAGAGAATTGATTAAATCTAAGCCTAACTAAGCTTAAATCTATTCCTACCCCAATTCTAGAACCATTCTATGTACCCTGTAAAAGGAAAGATCGTATACTTACTATTCTGAAGTCTCTCCGGTCACCAGTCCCGGCCTTAGTGAAGAGAAAAGGTCACCGACAATGGCTGAAGAACCATCCCCCAGAGGCTTACTATGGGGCATCCATTGTTGGCTGTCCCTCCTCTACACTAAAGCCAGCACTGGAAGCCGGTCTTGTGAATGGACCAGAGTGACTTCAGAATAGAAGTATAAGCATCTTTCCTTTAATAGGGTAGATAGAAAAGTCCTAAAATGGGGGTGGCAATAGATTTAAGCTTAGTTAGGTTTTGACTTGCTTTTCACTTTAAATATATTGTGCCTAACAAAGGCTTGGTGGTAAAATTAGTTGCAATAGAGTATAGCATTTAACACTATTTTGAAAAAAGGGGAAAACTTTCATCTAGCACCATCCTCAGACTGTACTAGAAATTAAGGGTCAGTTCACATCTGAATTGCACAGGAACGTGGTCCGCGTGAGATTCCTGTGCCATTCAGTGCAGTGCGATTTTCAGCCTATTAGTTTCAATGGGCTGAAATCTCATTGGATTGCATCAAAAGTAGTGCATGCACTACTTTTCAAAAACACACTGCACTGGATCCCATGGTACCATACAATTGGGTGCGGGCAAATGTACTGTGTTTGCAATCTGCATTTGGGGTGTCATTAGGAATATATTGAGATCAGCATCTGGTGTGTTTTGAACATTGCCTGGGAAATGGGCATGAAATGTGCGTTTCCCGCATGACTTTCTGGTGTAGCCGAGCCCTAATAAGACATTAAGTGTCAACTCACACCAATGGCTGTGCTAGAATGCAGCTAATGATATGCAGTAGGATGGCAATGGTGCTAATGTGACAATCGCATTGCATCACCCTGTTTACTTTTTTTTTACAAGCTTTATCAAAATGTTTACAAAGTGACATTTCATTAAGTTTTACTGATTGCAGCGTAGTGCGAGGTGGTGGATTGTGTCACACTGAACTATAATGAAAAAATTACCACATGTATTGTGGTGGTGTGAACTGGCCTGGTAGGAGTCAAAGCACTTTCACTGTCTTGCAGTGGGGCTGCCCTGGAATAGCTGCCCAGCGCAATCCTACTGCACCTGGTGTGAATGCGCCTTTAAACATGCAGTGTTTCCAAGATATTGTAGTATACTGTATGTAATGGTGAAATGAGATGTTTTGTCAGTTAACTTTGTTGCTGGAGAGTGCCAGGAATTTCTTCTTTCCTAAACTTAATATAACAGCCCATGCACTGGCCAATAGGAATTTGTAGAAAAAGTATTTATTCTGTTATTTTGTTTAGGATGTTATACTATATGTATACGATTTTTGCTTTTTACATAAATATAGAACAAGACTAAGTATTATCAGAACACTCTTGAGAGAGACAACACAGCAGTAGCAGTCTGCCTTGAAGGGCTGCTATGTTTGATTGAATTCTTAGACACAGCTGTCCAATGAAAGATGGTTACATTTTTGGACTGATTGATGTGTGCAAATGACTTCTTGAGCCATTGAGCTCTGTAAACAGGCTTTTTACAGTCGCTGTTAGGGAGACAGAGTAAAGATGTAAAAAAGGAACCCCAGCTTCCAGACAAAAAAAATGAAATACGAGAAACATTTTTACATGTCTTTTAGAACCATATATACAGAATAACATACAAAATCACTATATTTTTGCTTGAATGTAAAAGAATTTGTTTTTCATATTTTCATTATTAAAGCATTATATTTAGAAGAAAAAACATTTTAAAACCGGGTTTTCTGCATACACACAGCAGAATCAATTACTAAAAATGTAAACACTTCCCCTCCTATTCTCCTGTAGGGAGGATGACGTCTAGTCTTTTTTCCATAGAAGTAGTCAAAAAAGGCACATCTAATTCTGGCCTCTCTTATATGACAGTCCAAGATGTACTGCAAGAAAAAACAGAGGGGAAAAACTGCGCTAAATAATAAATTAGTAAGTGAAACACCTAAATAATGTGATAAAAATCAATTACATATCATAGTGAATAAGCAGCGACCCTGACAATATGCATTAAAATTACCCACTTCAGCCCCGGAAAGATTTACCCCCTTCCTGACCAGAGCACTTTTTACAATTGGGCACTGCGTCGCTTTAACTGCTAATTGCGCGGTCATGCAATGCTGTACCCAAACGAAATGTGTGTCCTTTTCTTCCCACAAATAGAGCTTTCTTTTGATGTTATTTGATCACCTCTGCGGTTTTAATTTTTTGCGCTATAAACGGAAAAAGACCGATAAAATCCAATAAACTCAATTTTAGTCATACATTTAGGCCAAAATGTATTCGGCCACATGTCTTTGGTAAAAAAAATGTCAATAAGCGTATATTTATTGGTTTGCGCAAAAGTTATAGCGTCTACAAACTAGGGTACATTTTCTGGAATTTACACAGCTTTTAGTTTATGACTGCCTATGTCATTTCTTGAGGTGCTAAAATAGCAGGGCAGTACAACCCCCCCCCAAATGACCCCATTTTGGAAAGTAGACACCCCAAGGAAATTGCTAAGAGGCATGTTGAGCCCATTGAATATTCATTTTTTTTGTCCCAAGTGATTGAATAATGACAAAGAAAAAAAATTACAAAATGTTGTCACTAAATGATATATTGCTCAGGATTTCTACGGGCGTAAATTTTTGATTTCACTCCTCACTACCTATCACAGTTTTGAAGGCCATAAAATGCCCAGATGGCACAACCCCCCCCCCCCAAATGAACCCATTTTGGAAAGTAGACACCCCAAGCTATTTGCTGAGAGGCATGTTGAGTCCATGGAATATTGTATATTTTGACACAAGTTGCGGGAAAGTGACACTTTTTTTTTTGCACAAAGTTGTCACTAAATGATATATTGCTCACACAGGCCATGGGCATATGTGGAATTGTACCCCAAAATACATTTAGCTGCTTCTCCTGAGTATGGGGATACCACATGTGTGGGACTTTTTGGGAGCCTAACCGCGTTCGGGGCCCCGAAAACCAATCACCACCTTCAGGATTTCTAAGGGTGTACATTTTTGATTTCACTCTTCACTGCCTATCACAGTTTCGGAGGCCATGGAATGCCCAGGTGGCACAACCCCCCCCCCAAATGACCCCATTTTGGAAAGTAGACACCCCAAGCTATTTGCTGAGAGGCATGGTGAGTATTTTGCAGCTCACATTTGTTTTTGAAAATGAAGACAGACAAGAAAAAAAATGTTTTTTTTCTTTTTTCAATTTTCAAAACTTTGTGACAAAAAGGGAGGTCTGCAAAATACTCACTATACCTCTCAGCAAACAGCTTGGGGTGTCTACTTTCCAAAATAGGGTCATTGGGGGGGGGGGTTGTGCCACCTGGGCATTCCATGGCCTCCGAAACTGTGATAGGCAGTGAAGAGTGAAATCAAAAATTTACGCCCTTAGAAAGCCTGAAGGCGGTGCTTGTTTTTTGGGGTCCCGTGCGTGGCTAGGCTCCCAAAAAGTCTCACATATGTGGTATCCTCGTTCTCAGGAAAAGCAACAGAATGTATTTTGGGGTGTAATTTCACATATTCCCATGGCATGTTTGAGCAATATATCATTTAGTGACAACTTTGTGCAAAAAAAAAAAATGTGTCTTTTTCCTGCAACTTGTGTCACAATATAAAATATTCCATGGACTCGACATGCCTCTCAGCAAATAGCTTGGGGTGTCTACTTTCCAAAATAGGGTCATTTTGGGGGTTTTGAACTGTCCTGGCATTTTATGCACAACATTTAGAAGCTTATGTCACACATCACCCACTCTTCTAAAAACTTGAAGACAAAGCCCTTTCTGACACTTTTTGTTTACATGAAAAAATTATTTTTTTTTTTTGCAAAAAAATTACTTTGAACCCCCAAACATTATATATATATTTTAAAGCAAATACCCTACAGATTAAAATGGTGGGTGTTTCATTTTTTTTTCACACAGTATTTGCGCAGCGATTTTTCAAACACATTTTTTGGGGAAAAAAACACACTTTTTTAAATTTTAATGCACTAAAACACACTATATTGCCCAAATGTTTGATGGAATAAAAAAGATGATCTTAGGCCGAGTACATGGATACCAAACATGACATGCTTTAAAATTGCGCACAAACGTGCAGTGGCAACAAAATAAATACATTTTTAAAAGCATTTAAAAGCCTTTACAGGTTACCACTTTAGATTTACAGAGGAGGTCTACTGCTAAAATTACTACCCTCGATCTGACCTTCGCGGTGATACCTCACATGCATGGTGCAATTGCTGTTTACATTTGACGCCTGACCGACGCTTGCGTTCGCCTTAGCGCGAGAGCGGGGGGGACAGGGGTGCTTTTTTTTTTCCTTTATTATTTTTTTGCATTTTTATCTTATTTTTAAACTGTTCCTTTCATTTTTTTTTAAATCATTTTTATTGTTATCCCAGGGAATGTAAATATCCCCTATGATAGCAATAGGTAGTGACAGGTACTCTTTTTTTAAAAAATTGGGGTCTATTAGACCTTAGATCTCTCCTCTGCCCTCAAAGCATCTGACCACACCAAGATCGGTGTGATAAAATGCTTTCCCAATTTCCCAATGGCGCTGTTTACATCCGGCAAAATCTAAGTCATGAAATGCTCATAGCTTCCGGTTTATTAGGCCATAGAGATGTTTGGAGCCACTCTGGTCTCTGATCAGCTCTATGGTCAGCTGGCTGAATCACCGGCTGCATTCTCAGGTTCCCTGTTGAGACAGGAGAGCCAGAGAAAAACACGGAAGATGGTGGGGAGGGGGCATTCCCTCCCACTGCTTGTAAAAGCAGTCTAGATTGCTAGGATTGCTTTTACATGAAAGCCGACCGCTGGCTGAAAAGAATGATACCAAGATGCTACCTAAACCTGCAGGCATCATTCTGGCATAACCACTCAGTCGTGAATTGCGTACCTGAAGACAAAAAAATGGTTAACAATAAAACACAGTAAACGGTAAAGCATAAAAATTTGCATACCTGAAAAGCAAACATGATAAAACATAATAACAATAAAACATTGCAGAATAGAATACAGTAAAAAAGAGCAGAACAATAGAGAGAGAATAGAGAGAGAGAGAACAATGAAACGACAACTATTTTTTTTTATTTTATAAATTTTTTTTTTTTTTTCTTTACACTTTTTTTGTAACTGTAACTTTTATAACTGTAACCGGTTCCAGGTTCGGGTCTCTCAAAATGCAATGGCATCTTGGGAGACCCTGTGAAAGTGTGCCTAGTTTGTGCAATGCTGTATCCTACGCTAATACGCTAAAACTAGTGCATGGTAGCGTTTAAAACATTCACCAATGCAAAGACCAGGATTGTCAGGACAGGAGGGACAATAATAGCGGGTGTCACGCCTATATCCGCGCTTGCTGCAGACACAACATATTTTTTTGGGGGTTCTCGGGAGGACATAAAGAAAATGCCTCTCATGCAGCCGACTGCATTTGGTTGGGGATGTGAATGGGGGAAGTACGGGCGCTGCAGAATTGGTGGGTTCCCAATTAGGATTTGCGAATGCAGCAGGAAGGGCATTATGGGCACGACGGGCCTGTTTGTCTTCTTCTTGGTGGCAGCGGGACACTACTTGTGCTTGTCACCTCACCAGCTTGAACTGCACTTATGGGACTCGCCACGTCACCAAGTGTTACTGCAGTGCTGGTTTGACTATGACCGGGGCGTACTAGGCTGCTGGTGCTTGCCACTTCACCAAAGCGCTACCAAAAAAACAGCGATCGCAGGGATCAGGCCTGACTCTGCGAACGCTGCAGTTATGCGTTTAGTGTTTTGTAAGTGACAGTGATTGATCGATACTGCACTTGGGTGGGCTGGGCCGGGCGGAGGGGCAAAACGCAGGTGCTAGCAGGTATCTGGGCTGATCCCGCTAACACTGCATTTTTGGGAACCCTAAACTGCTGGGGACGCTAGTATAGATCTGATCAGATCAGATATTGATCCGTTCAGATACTATACCACTAAGGGAGGTGTATGCTGCGTGCGTGGGTGTTAGCGGTACTGGCGCTAATCTGACGCTGCCTGGGGCGACGCATATCACCGCCAGGCGATCAGGGGGCTAAACTTTTATTAGGTAATAAACGGCGGGTGCCCTGACACTATAAAAAATAAACTAACTAACCAGTGTCACCCGTAACAGTTATACGGTGATCAGTGGTGAAAGGGTTAACTAGGGGGCAATCAAGGGGTTAAAACATTTATTAGATAGTATATGGGGGTCCTGACGCTATAAAACGCTGACGGCGAACCTAAATATTTACCTCCCTAACTAGCGTCACCAGTGACACTAATACAGGCATCAGAAAAATGATCGCTTAGCGACACTGGCGACGGGGGGTGATCAAGGGGTTAAAACTTTATTAGGGGGGTTAGGGGGGTACCCTAGACCTAAAGGGGGTTAACACTAACTGCCCTACCACACTAACTGTCACAAACTGACACCATGCAGTAATCAGAAGAAAAAAAAAAACTGCTTGGTGTCAGTGTGACGGGGGGAGGGGTGATTGGGGGGTGATCGGGGGTGTAAAGTGTGCCTGGCATGTTCTACTGAGTGTGTAGTGTTGGTGCACTCACATTGCAGTCTTCTCTCCTCTGCGCCGGAACGGAAAATACCGACCCGAGGAGAGATGACATAATTTCCTTTGCTGCTGTTTAGCATACAGCAGCAGAGGAATGATTCTCATTGGCTGGGAGCGATCGCGAGGGGGGGGGCCACGAATGGATGGTCTCCCCCTTACCTGTCATCGCTGCCAGACCAAAGCTTCGGGCACCGGGGGGGTCCAAACGGACCCCCCACCTGCGAGAGGCAGATCACGTACAGGTACGTGATTCTGCCTGCCCATGCCATTCTGCCGACGTACATCGGCGTGAGGCGGTCGGCAAGTGGTTAAGAAACAAAAGAATTGCGCTAATAAATGACAAAAAGTGCATAAAAACTGTGAAAACAGTGTCAATTCCAGATAAATTGAAATATAAATAAACTATAGAATGCGATGGCATCAAGGGTTAACCACCCATGCGATCTAAAAAAGTCCAAAACTGAGTGAACTAAATAATAGTCTACATTGGTGGTAACTAAATAAAACCATTCATATACAGAAAAAATCCAAGTGAATATAAATGTTTCTCCGTGAAAAGCAGTCCACCACCAAGAATGGAAGGGGTCACTCCTTACCGGAAAGCCATGATCCCCCACTACAGAGGATCATGACTCGCAAAACAGCTGAAACTTGCATCTTGAAACTTGCATGGGTATCCACTACGAGGTCATCAAATCATCAGGGGTTATGGACCAGCTCGTAGAAGAAACTACCTCCTCTGCCGCCAGATCCTGCAGTGTCTTCTCTCTACTACTGCACACTTATGCCCTGTACACACGATAGGATTTTCCGATGGAAAATGTGTGATAGGACCTTGTTGTTGGAAATTCCGATCGTGTGTGGGCTCCATCACACATTTTCCATAGGAATTTCCGACACACAAATTTTGAGAGCTTGCTATAAAATTTTCCGACAAAATCCGTTGTCGAAAATTCCGATCGTGTGTATACAAATCCGACGCACAAAGTGCCACGCATGCCCAGAATAAATTAAGAAACTAAAGCTATTGGCTACTGCCTATGTGTTTTACATCACCGTGTTCAGAACAACTTTGTGTGACCGTGTGTATGCAAGACAAGTTTGAGCCAACATCCGTCGAACATCCGTAGAACTAAGAATGTTCTACAAATAATATTGTAAATTAAATATATTAATGCCAATATCATTTCCTTTAATTTAGTAATTAGTACATATAAGCAGTAAGCAGTACATATAAATAAGCATTAATTATTGCACTACTCATATAAGGAAGCATTTTATCTTGTATACAGAATTCCTGACAGTTTTTTTTCTTGCCATCTGTGTCTCATTGGAGAGATTTTTCCTCACTTCTTGTCACATAGCCTAAACAGGAAGGAAGAGGAAATCCCTCCAAAGTGAAAGAGTCACCAGAGTCACCAGAATGAGTGCCCTCATTGGAAGATTTTCTCTCTATTACTATTCTGGGGACAACCCGGGATTTGGGATTTTCTTTCACTTTGACTTTAGATAATAACATAGACAGGGCAAATAGAGTGGGTAAATGACCCTAACGGGGTGCAGAGAGAAATCAAAACTTGATAGGTGTTCTAATTCAACTCAATACAGAAATCTTTACTTCAGTTATACTTTAGGCCCTGGATTCTATGAAAATGCACAACACATCATACAGTACTTTGTCAAAAATAATGATCTTAAATACCATACTTTGGATGTTTAAATAAGAAGTGTGAATTTCATGGTCTTTTTTATTGCCTTTAATACCTTTTTTTTGCAGTCTGTACCCTTGTGGGGATGTTTTTCTTAATTCCTTTAACAATGAGCAACCAGTGACACCAATGATCTTTTTGGTTTCAATTCTTCCCAATGACCACCAATGTAAGGAGCATTCCTCCTAATAACCTTCAAACTAATGTACTGTGAGCTGTAGATATCAGTAATTATTATTAGTAATTGGTCATTATTAGCAAGGGTTCCCTGAGCCCAGATAGGTATTTCAAGTGGAGTTCCCTCATGTTAAAAAGGTTGAGAAAGACTGTTGGACACTATAATTTCTACATAAGTATTCAGCAATTTTCAGTATGTGCAGTGAGGAAGAATGTATTGTTCTAAAAAATGTCATGGACTCTGTCAGCCACATCCTCAGAAGACTAACATGTTATGCATCCGAGAGCATCTAAATAAATAAAACTATACTGGTCTACAGCACATTAGAATCAACTTTTTTTCTTTTTTAAAAGGTGTGTCATACTGACAGTTTTCAATATACCATCAAAGAAAAAACAGCCATATTTAAAACCAAATATATGGACAAGGTCTGCCTGACAGGTACTGTATGCACCCAAATAGTCCCAGGTGAATCAGTGCTGCCCAACAAGGTTGGGGTGGTTGGGTGCATACCTCTCAGGAAGACATTCAGATATGTGGCTTTAAATATGGCTGTTTTTTATGGTACTGTATATTGAAAACTTTAGGGAAGGATAAAAATGATACAAGGGATAGAAGATTGATTTAGTTATGTGTTTAATGTTGTTGTGCCAACCTTAACATTAGTAAAAATTATTTTATGAGGAATATAATAAACGTACAATTTTTTATAACTTTGGTTGTATGGATTGGTATATACAAAGTGAACTTGGCTAAATTACACACTGGCTAATGGCACTTGAGTGAGATTTCTGCACCTGATTTCCCAGCTCTATTTTTATCACACAGAAAGTGTCTGGTAGTCTCACTGTCCCCGCCTGACTATTTATTCATGTTACTTTCAGAGATCATAATGACATAAGTGCAGCAAGTAAACAAATGGGGCAGAGAACATAAGTACTGTGTGGACTGATTATTTAATTGAAATAATTGAACAACATTGTTTTATTGCCTGATTAAAGCTTGGTTGTTGACTTAGACTGTAATACATGTATTTGTTTATTGATCTACAGTGTTGTCTATGAACTCTTCTAGTAATATTTTAGTAGCTTCAACAGAACAATAGCTTGTACATGCAGTTATATATTTTGCAGGCAGTATAGCAATTGCAGAAACCTTTAAGGAGCTCTTATTGTAATTCTGGATTGATTATTAGGTTCTTTTGACTATTATTTGTGTTACATTTTCTTTAGAGTTTAGGCAATGGGAAATACTATTTAACACACAATTTCAAACTCTTGGTAACAGCTTGAAACTTTTTAGAAATTTGGGTTTTTAGAAATGTTCTATTGTCAATAAAATTGAAAGCATCAATACTTAACATCAAGAGCTATTTTTTAACACATTCCTTGAGTTTCAAGGCTATAACAAATCCCCGTGACTTTTCTGAAGGGATTTTTCTTCTAATGCCCTGTACACATGATAGGATTTTCTGACAACAAATGTTGGATGTGAGCTTGTTGTCGGAAAGTCCAACCGTGTGTATGCTCCATAGACATTTGTTGTCAGAATTTCTGCCAACAAATGTTTGAGAGCAGGTTCTCAAATTTTCTGACAACAAAATTTGTTGTCGGAAATTCCGAGCGTGTGTACACAATTCCGATGCACAAAAGTCCACGCATGCTCGGAATCAAGCAGAAGAGCCGCACTGGCTATTGAACATTTTTCTCTGCTCGTCGTGCATGTTGTACGTCACCACGTTCTTGACGTTCAGAATTTCCGACAACATTTGTGTGACCGTGTGTATGCAAGACAAGTTTGAGCCAACATCCTTCATGAAAAAAATCCATGGTTTTGTTGTCGGAAAATCCTATCTTGTGTACGGGGCATTAGAGTTGTGCCCCACTAGTGTAATTACAATCTAATTCATGAGACCATATAAAAAGCCATGTAGAAAAATGGATTTTCTAATGTTGTAAAAAAAAAAAAAAAAAAGTATATATGATAATGTGCAAAACCTCTCCCTCTCTTCAAATTGGTCTTTTGACTATCTCCAACAATCTGTATTAGGCTCCATGCGCACTGGCTTAAAAATCGCATTTTGTTTTTTGCCTGTAGAAGCTACTCAATGTTATCCTATGTGTCCATGCACATTAGGACGATTACAGACATATTTTGAGTTTAGCGTTCAGAGGCAGGAAAAAAAACCCCTTCTGGTTTGCCTTTCTGATTGAAGCTTTTTGGCAGAAAAAAAACACTAAACTTTACTAAACCCATCTAAAACTGTGTAGAAAAAAATTCTATATGAGTGTTTTTTTCTGCCAAGGGAACTACAGCTTTTTTTAAGCCCAGTGTGCATGGAGACACATGGAGCCAGTATAGAGTATATGCAAAAAAACGCACAATAATTATTTACATGTAGGGGGCATTTTATCAATTTTTTTTTTTTTTCAAGAATGCTTAATTTTTTTCTGCTAACCGTTTATTCCATATATACAAAAAAATTGTATAGTAATACAAATGCTTTGATGTTATTTTATATTTTTACATTGTTGATTCAAGGGACGATTGCCAACGTCCTGTTTCTAGTAATGTCAGCTAAATGCAGTTATCAAGGGGAATATTGATCCTTACAGCAGCTGCTCACTTTAGAATGAGTAAAGAAGATCCAATACTACCCATCATTCTCAGTGAGAGAATTCTTTATATATGACACAGAGGTTTTCTAAGTTGTAAAGCTGCATGTATAGAAAAAGTGATGAGTGGAAGTACAGGCATGAGCTGACCACTAAATAAAATTTTCTTAACAACTGTGCATGAACCAAGCATGTATGTCCATGCAGTAGACAAGTAGTGTTCACACAACCTAAGCACTCGTAAATGCTTATTCCTAAATATTAACTGATGTGTACATCATCACAGACCACTTGTGACCACAGATTCTTCCTGGCTGTAGTAAATGTTTGTTCCTTTATGTAGCCTGCATTTTTGTAAAAATTGAATTGTGAGTAATATAACCCAGTTATAACTGAGAAATTATTTCTATGCTGGGAGAAATATTTTGCAAGTATGCATATTACTTGAATTTGGCTTCCTGTGCTGCAAGCTTGTTCCTGGTCCCTGAATCAGAGAGTACTCAAATCAAAGAATAAGCATGATTACCGGGCAAATAGTATTTTCAAAATAAGTCAGCAATGGCAGCTCCTGTATTTTTGGCAGGACGTTTCCTTCAACCTTATACCATATATATGAGATATATATGAGTATATACTGTATCTGTATATCCTATCCATCCTGCTGTCTTTATTTTGTTCTCCTACATTTGGAAATGCACAAAAATAGTTTAAAGTGCATCTAAACCTAAGACCTAAAATGTGATATATTGCACAATATTAATCCTTTGATGAGGTGGAAGCATTAGTTTTCTCCCTCAGGTTTATATTCCTTTATTTTCATCTGGTGATCCTGACAGTAACACACTTGCTTTCCTAAGGTGACAATGCTCACTCAGCTGTGGAAAATGTGAGCATTATAAATTGAATAATTCGAAATATTTTAATTTGGCCTCACCAGGACACTAATATTTACAAACTGATATTATACAGGGGCACAGAAGCCCCGCCCCCGCCCATCCTCCTCATTCTCCATAAATGCCTGCTGCCCCTTATGCAGTTATGACTTGCGAGCCAGGCTGGATCAAGTCCACTTTATCTATCTGTTCACAATGTATATACATAAATACAAGAAAATATTTATTTATTTATTTCAAATCTTTTTGCTTATTGTATGGTGGAGTCTTTCTTTTTGTGCATATTTTCAAGCATAGGTATTCTGTTCCTATGCTGTATATGTGGATCTGTAGCACAGGGCATATTTTTGTATCCTCATCAATGAAACCATTTGCGCAGTCTAAGATATGGGTAGAACAAATAAGCCTTTCATTGCAAGGCAGTATACAGATCAATTTATTGTGTACTGCTAATAAAGAAGAGATGTGTCTGAAAAAGCAATAATTAATAGATGTCCTGTTGCCAGGAACTCAGAACTGTTGTTAGCCAGTCAGTAAAAAGACATGATTCTACCCCACACATAAAGAAACACAGAAAAGATCAAGAAACAACTTTTGCAGTTTTGTTGTCTTACACTTTCAAAGTCATTACCCAGATGAGGAACGAAAAAGTCTGTACATAGCAACATACAGGAATCACAACATTAAACTCTTAGCAAATAATTGACAATGGGGTTAGTGAAGCTCTAGGAACATTTTATTAGGCATCCCATCTCAAGTTTCTCATAGAGGCGTCTTGCTTTGTAACTTCCTTAATGAAGCTTTATTTAAAGCTGAAATTGAAGTCTAGACAGTTAGCTAGATACATTTGATTTATAATTATGTGCAACCAGTTTGAAGCAGAACTATGCTCATCTCCATCCATCACTGTGGTGTCCTGAAGCTCCTTCACCAATTACTGACATCTTTGACTAGTCTTCTTTTAGGTTCCCAATCTTCAGCCAGTTTGATTGGCATGGGCCAAAAAGACATCACTCCCATGCATGTGCATGAGCTCATTTGTCTTGGTAGATGGTGAAGTTGTACACTGAGCTGTGTATATTGCAGACAGGCAGATAATAAACTTTAATGCAGAAGAGACATAGTTTGGGGTTGATTTACTAAAGGCAGATAGATTATACACTTTCCAAAGTGCAGTTGCCCTCTGCAAGTGCAGTTGCTCCAGAGCTTAGTAAATGAGGAAAGGCTTCACTTTGCACAGAGTACCCAATAATGTGCAAGGAAAATGAAAGAAAAATGCATTGCACATGATTGGATGATAGAAGTCAGCAGAGTTTCTGCTCATTTACTAAGCTCTGGAGCAACTGCACTTGCAGAGTGCAACTGCACATTGCAAAGTGCACAGTCTATTTGCCTTTAGTAAATCAACCCATATGTCTCTTCTGCATTAAAAATAATGCATGTTTGCCATTTTTTTACTAATGTTCCATTTAAAATATAGGGATTTTATTCAATTAGAATTAAAATCATGTGTAAAAAGTTTTGGGATCCAGGCACACATGCCAGACAATAAACAATCAGGTCCTTAAATTCCATTTGGTGGCAAATTTTGTTCAAGAGCATACCCCTGGCCTGCTGACTGCATAATGAAGGGACATCAGGAGATTACGTGTCATTGCTCTCTCTTCACTTGTAGCACATGTGCACTGCAGCAGAGGCTGACTGACAGAAAGCACCAGCTCTATGTCTCCTAGTCAACTGCTCTACAATGGATTACATAAAGCTAATAGCAATGCAAACTTAGGAACTTACACAGATTCTATTAAAAAAATGAATGTAGTTATATGTTCAATGAATGTATAATTACATTATTAGCGTTGTTTACCTGAGGACTAGTTTTAACAAATTACCTCTTTGAAGCTTAAAAAAGTAAAGTATCTTAATAGTTTAATGCTTTTGCACTCAAGGTGAGTATTACCAAACTTTACAATGTTCAAGAGCTGGAATTTTCCCTTTAATTCAAACCAAGCCATTTTTTATTTCCATTCCAAAGTTCTAATTCATTTTTTTTTTAAATTTAAGAAAACATAGGCACAATACAGAGCAATCAACATGCAAAGTCAAAATTCATATATCAGAACAAAAATATACATACCATACTTGTATATAAAGGGGAGGACCAACATGGTCTACAAAAGAAGGAGGAAATGGCCTGCAAAGCGACATTGGGGAGTGTATGTTAACACATCACAATGACCCAACATACTAAAAGAATAGATATATCCTGTCAGGAATGCTCAAAGGTGGAACATGGGCTGTTGTACTAAAGTGGTGTCCTTGGCAGGGTTGAATACTGAAAGGAGAGAAGAAAAGAAAGACAAAGCTGTAGCAAAGAGAGAGGGAAAGGGGGGGGGGGTGACAGAAGAAAGTGCAGAAGGGAAGTGCACAGGGGTCGGGGTAGGGAAAGTGGACTCATACAATCTCCCACCCCCTGCAGGAGGGCAACTGATGAGACCCCCTGCAGGAGGGCAACTGTGTGATATAAGGGCAAAGGCGAGGACTCCCAGTAACATACTGTAGGTGATGAAGGACCATACAGGCCCTGGATGCGTAACGGTGCCGTACACCTAAGGGCATAGGTCTCTAAACCAAAGTTCTAATTCTTAAGCACAGTAACCTATAACAACTAATCATAATCCATCATGTGCTAATTTGAATAAAGTAGTATTCCTTCTGAGTGAATACGTTTTTCAGTAAATATAATTAAAAAAAAAATATTATAAATAAATTAGAATTCTGTATGTTTTATAAATAATGCTTTTTTAGTGAGAAACGGGAAGCTGTCAGCCTGGCGGAACGACTGTAAATAATAATTTTATTCTGAGTGATGCATTTTTGATAACTGGAGCAAAACCCCAGCATCAAAGCCAGGTGATTCTGAATTAACAGAACGAACATCAACCTTACCCTTTTTTGCTGCATCTATAGCAGGATCAGGTTGTCTGTTTAAATAACACATTGAGGTGCCAACACTGTATATACAACCAATTAGATTCTTTAGCTTGTTCAATTAGGCTTTGAAAATAAAAGACTCTGATTGGTTGCCATGCACAACTGCTCTGAAGGTCTTACAAACAGTGGGTGGTAGCTCAAGAGACCTCACTTTTCATACATGTCAAGACGATACATCCTTCCTTGTTAACACCTGAGTAGAAATAGTAAGGACTTTACAGTGGAGGTAGTGGAGGTATAAGGCAAATAAATTGACTATGAAATGTTGCATAACATCTAATATTCATGTAGCACTCCACTTCAAAGCAGTGCAAGCACTTTTGCTCCATATACCTTTGCATCAGAATAGGCAATGTTTAATCAACATTTGGGTAATATGAACACATACTTAAGAAGTATACATAGGAAGTAACAAATATTGTCTTTAAAGCATTCTTTTGTGTTAAAAATGAGGCATGTGGCATGGCACTGCAAGGGTCAATGCATCACCTCTGTCTGTAGTGTGAGTCATGACACTTCATGTGAAGCAAACTAAATATCCCAGAATCCCTAGGTCTTTCAGTCTACCGCTGGTGCAGGGGAGAGCAACACAATAGTTAGATTTGACATGGACACAAGAAAGCAGAGCATTCGCTGACACAGATAGTGCACTAATGCAGCTGGATGATGTCTTTCACCACGTTAGCACTCCCACATTTGTGATGCAACACAGAGAGTATGACATGGCATGCATTGGATGCTGTGTGGTCTAGAATTGTTTTGTCCCTTGACACATAGGAACAATCTAACTGAAGTAATACATTGACAAAATGCCTTTAACAAATGTGTACTCCCAGATGGGTGATGCACAATGTATTTATTGGAATGGTTTAGAGCAGGGATCTTCAAACTACGGCCCTCCAGCTGTTGCTGAACTACACATCCCATGTGTGATACCATGTTTGATAAAAAAATGGAATAAAGATTTGTAATTGAGATAAAAAGTGGAAAATGAAAGTTGATCTTTCTGTTTCGATGTTTCATTTTTCACAGTGCTAATTCAGTCAGTTCAAAGTACCTGTCTAAATGTGATATAAATTGTTCAGATTTCCAGGCTTTGACTTGTAGCTTTGGTACATATCTGCCTGTGTTTGTTGGCAGAACAAAACTCAAGAAATGATTTGCTGTATCGTGTTTTTGCAGTTTAGATGCCAGTCTTTTTTTTTTTTTTTCATCTTACCTTTTAATGGTAAGTAAATGTATACATTTTGATGACCTGGCAAACTATCTAAATCAGTATACCCATTCAAATTGTTTTACATTTTTTCTTCTTCTAGCACTATTGGCACAATGTATTAAAGGTCAAAAACAATTAAACACAATCAAGTTATATGTTTTATCATACAGTAAAATGAAACAAGGACTCTGCTTAGTTACTTTTCGCAACACTTTTGTTTTTGTTCCTTTTTTCCATCTCTACAAGTAAATGTCCTTCTTCAATTCAGCTGAAAGTTACAAACTACAGGGTGGATACAGAAAAAAAATAATGTGGCTGATATTTAAACTTTTGAAAAAAAGGTGTTTGTGTTTCCATAGCAACCAGTCAGAGACTTACTTTTATCCCCTTTGTGCGAAACAGAAATGATTGCAAACTATTTGGGGAACTCTCTCTTTTCTGGGTTTGGCAGGAAAGATGCCCAGTGTACAGTATTTATCAAAAATAGTCAAAAGCACATTTTAGCACCGCAAATGAAAGTCAGCAGAAGGTAAAAAGCATTGTTAAAAAATAAAAAGCTACTGTTAAAATGACTTTGATGTATTATTATTCAACCGTTTAATGTCTTTGGTTATGATTAAACTTGGGATTTCGCTTTGAGACTTTGGCCTTTAATGAACTAATTACATATAAAGTAAAAACTATTTAAACATCAATTTTTGCTCACATTATCTCTAAAACAATCAAATATATAATTACAGCGAGAGCAGAAAAATAAAACAAGTCTTACCATACTGCAGCACTGGGGATGGACTTACACTGCATGATAATAGCAAGTGATTCAACGGATTCATCATACGACTACACTTTCCGTCATATTGGAATACCTTTTAACAATAGTCGTCCCTTTTCTGTGAAGAACAAGGATCAAAGATTTTACTGTGCATGTGACTCCATCTGTTAATAGAGCAGCGAAGAAGATTCTGGCAATACAATAGCTGTTCAGAGCAGAGGTAGACTGATGTCTCATCCCTAATAATTCTCAATGACACATCTGCTTATCTATGGCCACCTTTAAGTTCCATACACACTGGCTGAATGTCAGGTGGCATTGGTCTGTTCAATAGAAAAACATTCAGCCCGTACGGCAGCCAGTCCGACAAAATTTGGCCTTTCGGCTGGCTTCTGTCAAAGAGTGTTGACCGAAAAAGGTCTGGCAATCGGCATCTGATCAGTGCTCTCCCCCAATGGTGGAGAACGCTGACTAGCGTGTTCTGGCTGGGGTGGGGGGGCATCCCCCTGTCAGAACACAATAGAACAGCAGGGGGAGATTGCTGTACTAACATTGGGTCGTTAGTACAGTGACTCCAACCTGAGCTGTCAGTTTTTTTTTCATTTAGCCGGCTGGGTTGAATGGAAAAAAACAACCTAGCAATGTGTACTAGGCTTTAGGCTTGCAAGATCATTCATCACCAAAAGTAACCTTGCATTGTCTAGATACAGTGAGTACTTTACACAGAGCTTGGAAATATTTGTCTTATAGATAAAAAAAGAGAAGAATAATATAAAGCAAAACAAAAAATGAAAATTAACTATCCATCCTTATTTTAATTCAAATTGGATTTATTTTCATTAATTTTTATTTATATCAAACAGGTGATACAAGTATACAAAGATACGGCCCCCCCGGGCCTGCATCAATATAACAGGAAAGCAATTTCAGGTTTTAGAACCTCATGTAGATTATATGGAAAAACAGTTAAACAGTCCAACAAACTGTAGGTCTAACAGTGTGTATTGTACACAGAAGAGTGACATAAGAAATCTGTACGTTATCAAACAGAAATACAGAGCTTTAAGCAGGGGCGTACCTACAGCATTTGGCACCCAGGGTGGATCCTATATCTGGTTACCCCCCAGACGGGCAGGCAGCGCACCGCACATTGATGTCAACTGACATTAGGTTAGTATACTAGCAGGTTAGGTGATATAGTGCCAGGTTGGGGTAATATAGTGCCAGGTTAGGGTGATATAGTGCCATGTTAGGTGATATAGAGCAAGGTTAGGGTGGTATATAGAGCCAGGTTATGATGATATATAGAGACAGGTTAGGGTGGTATATAGAGCCAGGTTAGGGTGGTATATAGAGCCAGGTTAGGGTGGTATATAGAGCCAGGTTATGGTGATATATGTGGTATATAGAGCCAGGTTAGGGTGGTATATAGAGCCAGGTTAGGGTGGTATATAGAGACAGGTTAGGGTGGTATATAGAGCCAAGTTATTGTGATATATAGAGACAGGTTAGGGTGGTATATAGAGCCAGGTTAGGGTGGTATATAGAGACAGGTTAGGGTGGTATATAGTTCCAGGTTAGGGTGATGTATAGCTCTAGGTTAGGGTGATATAGAGACAGGTTAGGTCTGAATGTAGTGACAGTGTGCACTGCTCAGTCACTTACAGCATGTCAGGTGATGAAGATTTCCAGGCTGCTGTGGTCTCTCCTCACCTTTCTTCTGTCTGATGGGAGGAGTCTGTAGGAGGAGTGGAGGAGGCAGCAACACCCTGACCCCGCCTACCAACTGCAGCTGCCTCGGGAGATCGTGAAAATCCCCGAGGGACAGCCTAACTTGATGAGATGACAGGGGAGTTACAGACAGCCTCCCCAACACTGCTGGGCTCTGTGCTGATCAAATCAACTTTTGCAAAGCTGCGATGACAGGGAAAGTGCAGGGGCCCCACATGCACCTGGGGTCCCTGAGCAGTGCCTGACACCCCCCAATGTGTGTCACCCAGAGCGGACCGCCCCCCCCCCCCCCCCGCACCCCTCTTGGTACACCACTGGCTTTAAGTCCTTTGCAATCCCAACATTCCAAAGTTTCCAGCGTTGGTTAAATATCTTTCATCTCTTTCGTTTTTTAGCTAGCAAACTCTCATATTTGTGGTGTTGCTGCACTGTCTCAATAACTTCTGATACATTGGGCGATAGATTATGTCTCCATCGTCATGTTATAAGTAGTTTAGCAGCTAACAAGATATGAGTTACGATTTTGCAACAATTAGATGGAAAAAGATCTATCTCCAAATTCAAGATTGCCATAAGTTCTAACCCTTCCTTGCTCTATCCCAAACATTTTATTTATTTTTTTTTGCACTTATCAAACAAATATGACAAAATTAATTTTTTAACACAAACATATGAAAAGTTAGTTGCTAAGGTTTACATACACTTTAAACCAAAAACAAATATTGCTCATGTGAATTCGATCACTTCTTCAAGCTTAGTAACGTATCATCAAAATTCTGTATAAATGTATTTATTATTATTATTATTATTATTATAATACAGGTTTTATATAGCGCCAACAGTTTGTGCAGCGCTTTACAACATGAGGGCAGACATTACAGCTACATTACAATTTTGTACAAGAGGAATCAGAGGGCCCTGCTCGTCAGAGCTTCCAATCTAAATTTCACACGTCTCATCTGCAACAACATAATTTTCATGTTTACTCACTAATTTACATAAAATGCTATATTTTTCCCGTCGCACTGACTATAATGTACATCCATGTTCTTTAGTTATTCATTTATTGATATTACTTTACTCACGTCTGAAAAAGTGAATTTTTTAGTCAACATATTAAAATAACCTAAAGTGCAGAAATGTATTCAATGTACAAAATAGGTAACATATGGGCCATGACCCAATATTTCTAAAATAAATAGTCAAAAAAAGTTACATTTTATTGTAAATATTAAATGTATAAATATACATATAGTCAACAATCTTAGAGTTTTTAAGCAGAGTAAAAAGCAGAGTCTTTTTGCTGTTCATTTGGAATAGTTATAAAAATAATGCTAGGATCAGCCTTTGATAAGAGAACATTTTACAAGGCAAGAAGAATTATGCAGTATTACTTAAAAGCCAATTAAAAAAAAATGTTTACTTTGTGTGAAAACACAAAACGTCTAAATGCTGATTGGGTAACTAGCACTCCACATAACATTTGAACTTGATTTAAACATCTTCATGTTAATGAAGAATTAATAATCTTTAAACCAGTACAAGCAACAAATAGCAAAGTGATGTACTCTTAGAATCAAATCATATTTTACCGGACTGATTTTAGTAAAAATTTATTTGGCTGGTTACTATGGGTGACTGCACTTTACTTTTTTGTTATACCAAAAACATCTCAATATAATTTGAAAGAACCTGAAAAACTATTATGGTGGGGTATTGTATATCCAAGAAGGAACAGCTGTGACCCTCACAGCTAACAATAGTGATGAATTTTAATTAACATGAAGATCACATGGTTTTGTTGATAAACAAAATCATGTCAGTGACAGCTGTCAATATATTTAATTCTAGGTGCAGTGGATGTTCACCTAGAAAGAAATACTTTCACAAACGTTAAAGTAAGAAATAATAATAAGTGTAAAAAAGTTACAATATAAAAGGAAAAAATAACAAAAATAATTTAAAGGAGCTTCCATAAAATGTGTCATTTGAAGCTTACCGTACTTTTAAACACTAAGGTCCCAAATGCCATTTCCAAACAGCACAGGTATAATGGCTATTCATCTTAGTGCCTTTTTAAAATGACTCTGGGAATCAACAGGTCCCTGAAAACATGTGGGATGGAACTGCTGGCTGGTAATTTCAGTTAAAGAAGTGATCCATTATTATATCAAGTCACCAACAGATCCAGAACCCCCCCCCACACACACACACACACCAATGAAAAGAAATGATAAAATGAAAAAAATATAATATATTTAGCATTTGAATGCCTACTATATTCATTTATGAATTATTTAATAATCAATCAATTAATAAGGAATGAGTGCTGATATGGTTTCTCTTCATTTATATATACTGTATATATATATATATATATATATATATATATATATATATATATATATATAAATATATATATATATATATATATATATATATATATTATATATATATATATATATATATATATATATATATATATATATATATATATATATATATATATATATAGTATATTACATTTAAAAAACAAAATCCTTCCATAGAATTATCTTAGGCTTCCTAAAACTAATGTCTCATGATCTGAATGACATAAGCCTTTACTGTATAAGCCTCAAATACTAACATGGGTATACACAATGTAATTTGGAATTTCTGTGATCGCAAATTTGTAAAAAAAAGTCCAGATTGTGCTAATGTGTGTTCTTGCCATCCTGACCTTATCTAAATGAAATACCATTAAATATGTAATTCTGTATATGTAAACCTGTATCTCAATGTAGCATTGAAAGGGGAATAACGCTGTTCCAAAGTAAAATGCAAAGATTCACTTTGAGTTTTACCTTTTTGTAATGTTACATAAAAATCACACTTATGTTGCATTGGGAAAAATTACAGGCAAATTATTTTTAAACATTTTTAACTATTGCTTTTTAGATAAGATCCAGAAAAAAATGAAATGTATCAAAATATGTTATCTAATTAAATCCCTATCTGTCCCAAGAAAAACGATGTTAATATGTCGGGGTAGAAAAAACCTAAAAAAAAAAATTCTGGGAACCAAGGGTGTTATAGGGAAAAAAAGTTTTAAGGCCCATAGATGGTTTGAATTTCAGCCAGTTCAGCAGGAATTAGCTGAGATTCGAACCGTGTATGGGCAGGCTGAATGTAGCAAGTTAATTGATCAATCAAGTTGGGTAAAACCAGCCTGCCAGATTTATTAGCGATTATCAATAGCAGCTGCTATAGCAGCTAGCAATAATGACTGACTTCTTATGGCGTGGGCGGCTTGCCTCCCCCGGTGGTAGAATACAAAGGGGTTGATTTAATAAAACTTGCATGCTAGCCAATCAGCTTCTTATTTCAGCTTCTTCAATCAAGCTTTGATGAAGAAACCTGGACCCAATTGGTTTCTATGTAGATCTGCACCAGATTTTGCACTCTCCAATATTAGTAAATCAATTGTCTCAGCAGGATTCCCTTGTTAGCACTGTCTGTGTTGATGGGGTAATCGTGCAAATTTCTTTCCAGGAAAGGAATTTGCACCATCTAAGGCCTGCTTAAGGGATTCAAGTCTTTAAAAAAACACACCAAAAATCTCCTGCATTCTGCCAAAATAACCAATTTTGCTAAAATTTCCCAATTTTCACAGAAATTTCAGCAAAGTGCAAATGCTTCATTTTGCTCATCCCCAGTTGCAGAGTAACTAGTTTTTTAAAACCTGAACTCTAGGCAAACATCTAAAAACAAATTTATATAAGCAGACTATCTTATCTTCGGAAGGAAGTACAATTCTATCCAGCCATGTTTGTGATTCCTATACCATAGCATAGCCTGGGGGGAGACATCACTTTCTCTGTTAGAATTAGGAAAAGCAGTGGGGTAGCCTCACCCTCAGCCTGCTGAATAGACAATGACAAAGCAGCAACACACATATAAATCATTTACTCTTTTCACTCTGCTCTCTTCCTATCTGTGTGTTCCCAATCAGCACAAGTGCATGCAGAAGAGTCTCAATGCCTGTGCTAATTTTCCCTTTGCTAGTGTGATTGCTGCTGAACAGAGGATGACAAGAGGCTGATAAAAGGTCAGATACAGGTACCAAAGCTGTTTGTATGTAAAAAACATTTAATTATTTTAAAGGAATATGTGGATTTTTATATACTGTATCTGCCTAAAGATCAAATAAAAAAAATGTTTCTTTATTCTTTTAGTAAACTAGAGCAAGGTTATTTGATTCTTCTTCATTATATTTAGCATACAAAACTATTACATCAAATATATAACCATTTTAAATAGGCTTCCTGCATCTGTATCCATTTGTATTAGAAGAATGTAAGGGCTGGTTCACATGTTTGTGAATGAAGCAATGCTCATTAACTTTCTTATATCATCTATGACATGTTTATGATGCGTTTTTGTTGCGTTTTTGAAGCGTTGAAAAAAGCATAAAAAATGCTTGTTAAATACCCATGAAAGTTATGTTTTTCTAATTAGAAGTGCTTAAGGATGAGCCAGATGTTCGCTTGTTTGCCGAACAGCAAACATTATGCAGTGTTTGCGGCAAATTCGAAAAGCCGCGGAACACCATTAAAGTCTATGGGACACGAACATGAAAATTCAAAAGTGCTCATTTTAAAGGCTTATATGCCAGTTATTGCCATAAAAAGTGTTTGGGGACCCGGGTACTAACCCAGGGGACATGTATCAATGCAAAAACAAATTTTAAAAACATCAGTTTTTTCAGGAGCAGTGATTTTATTAATGCTTAAAGTGAAACAATAAAAATTAAATATCATGTCTGGGGTGTGTCTGTAGTATGCCTGTAAAGTGGCGTGGCCTGTAAAGTGGCGCATTTTACCAGTGTTTAGAACAGTACCACAGCAAAATTACATTTCTAAAGGAAAAAAAGTCCTTTAAAACTGATCGCGGCTGTAATGAATTGTCGGGTTTCGGCAATATAAATAAAACTCATTGAAAAAAATGGAATGGGTTCCCCCCAGTCCATTACAGGCCCTTTGGGTCTGGTATGAATATTAAGGGGAATCCCAACCAAAATGTAAAAAAAAATTGCGCGAGGGTCCCCCCCAAAATCCATACCAGACCCTTATCTGAGCATGCAACCTGGCAGGCCACAGGAAAAGAGGCGGGATGTGAGAGCGCCCCCCCTAAACCATATCAGGCCACATGCCCCTCTGACGCCACGTGACGTCAGAGGAAGGTGGAGTCACCCGTTTACGTCACCAGGTGGCCCTGCCCTCAGCTATATAACAGCTGTCATCGAGAAGAAGCGTCACTCGGCGGGAGCCTCCCATGGAAGCGGACCTGTTGCATTTTTTTTTCGGTTCGTTGGGCGGCGTGAGATGGATTTACAGTAGGACATTTTTATTTTTTAATAAAGGACTTGTCCCAAAGTGTCTCCTGTCTTTTTTACTATTTTTGACACTTTTTTTGTGAATTGGCAGGGGTACAATGTATACCCATACCAATTCCTTTAAATATCGTGCCTGGGGTGTGTCTGTAGTATGCCTGTAAAGTGGCGCATTTTTCCCGTGTTTAGAACAGTACCACAGCAAAATTACATTTCTAAAGGAAAAAAAGTCCTTTAAAACTGATCGCGGCTGTAATGAATTGTCGGGTTTCGGCAATATAAATAAAACTCATTGAAAAAAATGGAATGGGTTCCCCCCAGTCCATTACAGGCCCTTTGGGTCTGGTATGAATATTAAGGGGAATCCCAACCAAAATGTAAAAAAAAATTGCGTGAGGGTCCCCCCCAAAATCCATACCAGACCCTTATCTGAGCATGCAACCTGGCAGGCCACAGGAAAAGAGGCGGGATGAGAGAGCACCCCCCCCTCCTAAACCAAACCAGGTCACATGCCCCTCTGACGCCACGTGATGTCAGAGGAAGGTGGAGTCACCAGTTTACGTCACCAGGTGGCCCTGCCCTCAGCTATATAACAGCTGTCATCGAGAAGAAGCGTCACTCGGCGGGAGCCTCCCATGGAAGCGGACCTGTTGCGTTTTTTTTTCTTTTTTCGGTTCGTTGGGTGGCGTAAGATGGATTTACAGCGGGACATTTTTATTTTTTAGTAAAGGACTTGTCCCAAAGTGTCTCCTGTCTTTTTTACTATTTTTGACACTTTTTTTGTGAATTGGCAGGGGTACAATGTATACCCGTTACCAATTCACATAGGGGGGCCGGAATCTGGGAGTACCCTTGTCAAAGGGGGTTTCCAGATTCTGATTCCGCAGACCCCCACAACCACCGGGCAAGGCTTGTGGGGATGAGGCCCTTGTCCCCATCAACATGGGGACAAGGTGCTTTGGGGACACCAAAGCACCCTCCCCATGTTGAGGGCATGTGGCCTGGTACGGTTCAGGAGGGAGGGCGCTCTCTCGTCCCCCCTCTTTTCCTGCGGCCTGCCAGGTTGCGTGCTCAGAAAGGGTCTGGTATGGATTTTGGGGGGGACCCCTGCGCAATTTAAAAAAAAAAATTGGTGCAGGGTTCCCCTTAAAATCCATACCAGACCTGGTATGGATTTACAGCGGGACATTTTTATTTTTTAGTAAAGGACTTGTCCCAAAGTGTCTCCTGTCTTTTTTACTATTTTTGACACTTTTTTTGTGAATTGGCAGGGGTACAATGTATACCCGTTACCAATTCACATAGGGGGGCCGAAATCTGGGAGTACCCTTGTCAAAGGGGGTTTCCAGATTCTGATTCCGCAGACCCCCACAACCACCGGGCAAGGCTTGTGGGGATGAGGCCCTTGTCCCCATCAACATGGGGACAAGGTGCTTTGAGGACACCAAAGCACCCTCCCCATGTTGAGGGCATGTGGCCTGGTACGGTTCAGGAGGGAGGGCGCTCTCTCGTCCCCCCTCTTTTCCTGCGGCCTGCCAGGTTGCGTGCTCAGAAAGGGTCTGGTATGGATTTTGGGGGGGACCCCTGCGCAATTTAAAAAAAAAAATTGGTGCAGGGTTCCCCTTAAAATCCATACCAGACCTGAAGGGTCTGGTATGGATTTTGGGGGACCCCTACGCCATTTTTTTTAAATGTTAGTGCAGGGTTCCCCTTAAAATCCATACCAGACCTGAAGGGCCTGGTAATGGACTGGGGGGAACCCATGCGTTTTTTTCAATGAGTTTTACCTATATTGCCGAGACCCAACAATTCATTACAGCCGCGATCAGTTTTAAATGATTTTTTTTCCTTTAGAAATGTCATTTTGCTGTGGTAATGTTTTAAACATGGGAAAATTGTGCCACTTTACAGGCATACTATAGACACCCCCCAGGCATATAAGCCCTTAAAATTAGCACTTTTGAATTTTCATGTTCGTGTCCCATAAACTTTAATGGTGTTCGTGTGTTCATCCGAATTTTTTGCCTGTTCGCAAGTTCTGGTGCGAACCGAACCGGGGGGTGTTCGGCTCATCCTAAGAAGTGATGTAGAGGGATTTTTAAGCTTTGAGGTGTATTTAGGTTGTGTGATAGCAGGCATTTTTGTGAATTCTCTGCAAGATGGATTTGTATACTTAGCTTGATCTAGTTCAAGATGATCGTGGAAACATTGTCACGGTCACTTGCAGGCACCGAAACTTGCAAACTTGAAACTTGAAAAAGCTTTGCCACTTGCAATAATGCTCAATGCCACTACTTCTACCTGGCACTGTCAGTATTGTTGGCTGGTTGATGCATTTGCTTTGAAGCTGCTCCCTGCTAGTCCTCTGTTATTTCCCAGTGCATTCTGGGACACAGGAACCTCCACCGCCTCTCCTCCAGCACACAGCTAACACTTTATAAATGATTCAGTAGGATGCTATAAATGCTATAGGTGAGGTTAAAGTCTGTTTATAGTGCGTTTCTATTGAAATAAACGAAGGAAGCTGGCAAACATTGATGCATCATGAAAGCAACATGTTGCCTAATTTTTAACATAACACAACACAGCATTACCAGTCCTGTCTGTACTGCACTGTGTAATGCCCATTGTAATATTCATGGAAGGCATTAAAGGGCAGTTATGAGCCTTTAAAAATATTGCTTAAATGCTGCTTAAATCTGAATTCCCGTAATTCAGCTAGTTTGTAAAAACTGCAGGCATACCATGAGTTATATGTTACTAGGTTACTAGGTGCCTGCCTCCTCGTAGACTTTGGGCCCCATTCACACCTGAGCATAGTGTTGTCAGGCAGAAAGTTGTGCGATTTTTGCCACGATTTTCGCCGTGGCTTACTGCGATTTTGACGCGCTTTTGCCGTGATTTTGTACAGGTCATAAGGTCACCAATGTAAAAAGCAGAAAAACGCCCAAATCTGCCTAGAAAAAAAGTTCCAGAACTTGTTGGAGCTTTAGGCATTTTGGAGCTTCTGGCTTCAGGCATTTTGGAGTGGAGATGTGAACCATCTCCATAGAGAATAATTGATTTTCTCCCCTCCAGCGTTTTGTAGCTTCAGGCTTCAAGCTACAAAATGCTCAGGTGTGAATGGGGCCTAACTCTGTTACTTTTATTGTGCTCCAGGAAGATAACTTCCGGAGCTCCGAAAGTGCTCACTGTGGTTTCCTTCAAGAGAAGGGTTGCTGGAACTGCTATGCCCGCCCCTCCCCTCATTCTGCCTTTTCACAGAAGCCTTTGTATTATGTGAACTTATTCAGGTATAGCTTCTATGTGTTATTCTCTCCTCTCACAGCTAGAGTATAAAAACCTGTCACATATAAGTAATAGGAACAGGTCCTGGATGTGACATGCATCTAATTGGACTTAGCTCATAGTGTCCCTGAACTTTTTGCAAAGTTGCTGCACTCTTGGAATACAGCTGTAAACACAGGGTATTGACACACTTGTGAATGAGCCCTTATGATTCTACATAACTAGTCTACACAACCTTACAACATCTTACCATAAATTAGGTTCCCCCAGTTACAATATCAATACCACTGTCCAGGTAACCTAAAGCAGGAGCTGCCCACATGCCAGACCTTAAAGCAGCTTTTCTTCTTCTTAAAGCATGAATAACAATGTTTCATGACCTTGTTGGGTCTCCTTCTATGGCCATGTTGGATGGGAGATTAGGTTACAGTGATACTGTTTTGTTTTGTTTTTTAGGAGTGCTCTCACTAAGAAAATATAGTTATTTTCTAAGGAGCCTCTAATGCACTAATTTTATAGCATGTGGCAGCACAGTCACTAAGTGACTAAATTCGAGCAGCATTTCAAATCAGCTACCAGCCCACAAGTGACAATTGTTCTGCATTTACTTTTGAGGCTTAGCTACAATGCTGTAGCATGAATTTAACACATAGAAGGGGCAATGTGCTTCATAGCAACAAATTGCCAGTGACAATTAAATTGCTAGCTACAAATCGCTCTTAAAGTATATGTAAACCTTTACCCATTCATTTTTAAATAGAAATGCTAGGTAAAATTGTTGTGTTTTTATATACATACAAAAATTCTTAATACCTTTTCATTCTGTTTTAAAACTGATTGATTGATCTCTGTTCTCAGCTGCATAAGGGGCTTAAAGAGATAAGTGGGGAGACTCCTTGTGATGATGGGGGGAGGGAGGGGGGTACGGCAGCAGTTGCCTGAACAGAGCAAAGCCACAGTCTACTGAAAAATGCAGAGACAGAAATACACTTTGAGGAGCTGTGCATGACAGCTGGAGGCAGAGAAACAGCAGGACACTGAACTTCCCAGTGATTAGCTGTTCGGGGGTGTGTCAGCACAAGTCTGACCACTGGCGTACAGGCAGGCTGTGCTCGCTGTTCTCAAGTAGAAAGCTGACCACACTTGGATGGATTAAATGATTATTCTCGGATATATAGAACTCGGATGAAATATTTAGGGATTTTTGTATCAAATAATAATTTTTTTACTTTGTATGAGAAAATATAATTAATTAATTTGTTCGCTTTATTGATTCACATTGTAGGAGAAAATCTGTAATATTATTTTGTTTAAGCATTACACCAATTAAAAGACACAAGGGTAGACAGCGCTGGGCATTTACACTTCATACTTTATAGGATAGATGTGCTTCCATGCCCTGGCATGGTCAGTTTTAAATTGGAAAGCTGGGAGATTGGAAGGGTAACCAGGTATTTCACACAAAGGAAGCAATGCAAAGAGAACAGGGTACATTCTAATACACTGACATTGCTTGACCTTGTATCCTTCAAGGCCTTAAAAGATAAAAGGCTGGTTAGTTAAAAAATAGGAAGGCTAAAGATGCTTTAGCTTTAACCACACGAGCAATGGTGGTTCCTGTTCAATGTTATAAATGTATAATGCCTAGCTTTTCCTCAAATTTATGGCCAACCATAACATTCCAACAAATTAGGCAAGAGAAATATAAGCCAGAAGAAATAAAGCTGCAATTTGTAGCAGTAAAAGGTGCCTGCTGTACTGGTTTCACATGTTTCAGCAAATCACCATCTATAATCAATAGACAGACTAGCACTAGCTGCCCTGTCAGCTGATGGATGCTGTGTATATCAGGCATGCTAATGGCCATTGTTACGCAGTCGCTGTGGCAGCTTGTCCTATATCTGAGCATCTCGCTAACAATACTAAAGAACTTCAAATATAAACATATCCTGTTTATCCTGTTTGAGCTTTATATTTAATATTAGTGACATTGTCTGGCCTTGTTCGAGGTTTATAATCCATCTGTTTTTCACAGCATTTTACAGTTAACATAAAACTATATTAATCAGGTCCATATTAGGGATGAGCCCGATGTTCGAGTCGAACATCAGGTGTTCACCTGTTCGCCGTATAGCGAATAATTTGGGGGGTTTGTGGCAAATTCGAAAGCCGCGGAACACCCTTTAAAAGTCTATGAGAGAAAAGTGCTAATTTTAAAGGCTTATATGCATGGTATTGTCTTAAAAAGTGTTTGGGGACCTGAGTCCTGCCCCAGGGGACATGTATCAATGCAAAAAAAAGTTTCAAAAACGTTTTTTCGGGAGCAGTGATTTTAGTAATGCTTAAAGTGAAACAATAAAAGTGAAATATTCCTTTAAATTTCGTAACCTGGGGGTGTCTACAGTATTATAGTATGCACGTAAAGTGGTGCACGTTTCCCATGTTTAGAACAGTCCGAGAGTAAAATGACATTTCTAAAGGAAAAAAAGTCATTTAAAAGTACTCACGGCTATAATAAATTGTCGGTCCCGGCAATACAGTTACACATAAAAGTCATTGAAACGGCATGGGATTCCCCCACAGTCCATTATCAGACCCTTTGGGTCTTTTATGAATATTAAGGGGAACCCCGAACCAAAATAAAAAAAAATTGCATGGGGGTCCCCCAAATTCCATACCAGGCCCTTCAGGTCTGGTGTGGATATTAAGGGGAACCCCTCATCAAAATTAAAAGAAAAATGGTGTGGGGATCCCCCTCAAAATTCATACCAGACCCTTCAGGTCTGGTATGGATTTTAAAGGGAACCCCGTGCCAAAAATTTTTAAAAAATGGCGTGGGGGTCCCCTAAAAATCCATACCAGACCCTTATCTGAACGAGCAAGCAACCTGGCAGGCTGCAGGAAAAGAGGGGGGGCGAGAGTGCCCCCCCTCCTGAACTGTACCAGGCCACATGCCCTCAACATGGGGAGGGAGCTTTGGGGTAGCCCCCCAAAGCACCTTGTCCCCATGTTGATGGGGACAAGGGCCTCATCCCCACAACCCTTGCCCGGTGGTTGTGGGGGTCTGCGGGCAGATCCCGGCCGCCCCATGTGAAATGGTAACGGGATACAAATGTACCCCTACCATTTCACGAAAAAAGTGTGAAAATGGTAAAAATGACATGACACGACTTGGAGACAAGTCCTTTATTAAAAAATAAAAAAATTAAACTGTCTCACGAAGTCCATTCATCTTCTTCTTCTCTCGCTCCGACAGACGAAAAAAAAAAAGCTGCTCGCGGCCACCGATCCATCTCCATGGGAGGCACCATAATGACCGTCCTCTCAGGTGACAGTTCTTTTATAACTGAGGGCGGGGGCCACACGGGACTCTGACACACAGGAATATCCCTATGGCTTCCCCGTAGCGTCAGAGGGGGCAGGGTCACCCGGTTATGTCCTTTAGGAAACATGCGCCACTTTACAGGCATACTATAGACACCCCCCAGGTACAAAATTTAAAGGAATATTTCACTTTTATTGTTTCACTTTAAGCATTATTAAAATCACTGCTCCAGAAAAAGCGTCCGTTTTTAAAACTTTTTTTGCATTGATACATGTCCCCTGGGGCAGGACCCAGGTCCACAAACACTTTTTATGACAATAACTTGCATATAAGCCTTTAAAATTAGCACTTTTGATTTTTCGTGTTCGTGTCCCATAGACTTTAACGGTGTTCACGTGTTCAAACAAATTTTTTGCCTGTTGGTATGTTCTGCTGTGAACCGAACCGGGGGGGTGTTCAGCTCATCCGTAGTCCATACTAACAAGAAAAAAAAAATATTGCAATTTTCCTGATTTACAAATAGAATCACCCAACTCTAGAAAAAAACACCCAGGAAAAATGCAGCATGTTCTACTTTTTTTTCTGGAACTGAAAAGCCCTGGAACTGACTGCACGGGTGTAAACTATGCCATTGGAAACCATATAACCTACTTTCCATTCCTGTTTTTGATGCAGAACAAAAACGCACTGGACTGCATGTGGTGTGAACTGGCCCTCACTGTGTTTTTCTGCCTTCTTGTAACATCCTATGTGAGCTTACAGACCTCTCTGTTTCCCCTCACTTACATCTGTTTGCAACGAGCAGTGTACGTTGATTGCAGTCATTTGCACAGCTCTATGCACACTACTAATCGCATAGTTCATAGACCTTTGTCCTTGGTCCATCTCAGGAGCAAGCAAAAGAGATGGTGACTGTGTTCCTACATACAGTGAGACCGTGGAGAATGAACATCAGATTACAACGGCAAAAAATATGAATTTGGAGAGTTGGAGGAGGCTGAGAGCAATAGTAAGGCACTTTTTAAGTTAAGAATTCATACTAAAAAAAATCACCTGAAAGAAGACCATGAATGCTCACATGACCTCAAAATATGTAGCATAGGAGCATACTTCATAAGGTACATTTTGAAATGGTTTCATTTTAGTCCACTGTAATTTCACTAGGATATTTCTTTCTTCGAGGTCTTTTCATGCAGCTATCTATAATATTAGTAGATTGTGCTTAGTTTTGTATTTACAGTCTATGACTATTGAAAGTTGCATGATGTATACATTCTTCAACATCAAACTTCTACAGTGGGGGAAAAAAGTATTTGATCCCCTGCAGATTTTGTACATTTGCCCACTGACAAAGAAATGATCAGTCTATAATTTTAATGGTAGGTTTATTTTAACAGTGAGAGACAGAATAACAACAAAAATATCCAGAAAAATGGATTTCAAAAATGATATAAATTGATTTGCTTTTTAACCGCTTCAGCCCCGGAAGATTTTAACCCCTTCCTGACCAGAACACTTTGCGATTCGGCACTGCGTCGCTTCAACTGACAATTGCGCAGTCGTGCAACGTTGCACCCAAACAAAATCAACGTCCTTTTTTCCCACAAATAGAGCTTTCTTTTGGTGGTATTTGATCACCTCTGCGGATTTTATTTTTTGCGCTATAAATAAATTAAGAACGACAATTTAAAAAAAAAAAAAACGCAATTTTTTTACTTTTTGCTATAATAAATATGCCCCTAAAATATATAAAAAAACATTTTTTTTCCTCAGTTTAGGCAGATATGTATTCTTCTACATATTTTTGGTAAAAAAAAATCACAATAAACGTATTTGCGTTTGCGCAAAAGTTATAGCGTCTACAAAATAGGGGATAGTTTTATGGCATTTTTATTGTAATTTTTTTTTTTTATTAGTAATGGCGGCGACCTGTGATTTTTATCGGGACTGAAACATTATGGCGAACACATCGGACACTTTTGACACTATTTTGGGACCATTGTCATCTTTACAGCGATCAGTGCTATAAGAATGCACTGATTACTGTGTAACTGACACTGGCAGGAAAGGGGTTAACCACTGGGGGGCGATGAAGGGGTTAAGTGTGTCCTAGGGAGTGATTCTAACTGTGGGGGGATGGGCTTCAACTCACATGACAGCGATCACTGCGACCGATGACAGGGAGCAGTGATGTCTGTCATGACACAAGACAGAATGGGGAAATGCCTTGTTTACTTAGGCATCGGCAAGTGGTTAATGAGTGAAATAAATATTTGATCCCCTATCAATCAGCAAGATTTCTGGCTCCCAGGTATCTTCTATACAGCTGAGATTAGGAGCACTCTCTTAAAGGGAGTGCTCCTAATCTCAGCTTATTACCTGTATAAAAGACACCTGTCCACAGAAGCAATCAATCAGATTCCAATCTCTCCACCATGGCAAAAACCAAGGATGTCAGGGACAATATTGTAGACCTACACAAGGCTAGAATGGTGAGAGGGTGAAAACAGTTGGTGCGATTATTTGCAAATGGACGAAACACAAGGTATCTGTCTCAGTCTGGGGCTCCATGCAAGATCACACCTCGTGGAGTTTCAATGATCATGAGAATGGTGAGGAATCAGCCCAGAACTACAGGGGATAATCTTGTTAATGATCTCAAGGCAGCTGGGACCATAGTTACCAAGAAAACAATTGGTAACACACTACATCGAGGAGGAATGCTGCCTATGGCCCCAAGAACACCATCCCCACCATCAAATATAGAGATGGAAATATTATGCTTTGGGGGCGTTTTTCTGCTAAGGGGACAGGACAACTTTACTGCATCAAAGTGATGATGGACGGGGCCATATACCGTCAAATTTTGGGTGAGCACCTCCTTCCCTCAGCCAGGGCATTGAAAATGGGTTGTGGATGGGTATTCCAGCATGAAAATGACCCAAAACATACGGCCAAGGCAACAAAAGAGTGGCTCAAGAAAAAGCACATTAAGGTCCTGGAGTGGCCTAGCCAGTCTCCAGGCCTTAATGCCATAGAAAATATGTGGACGACGCTGAAGGTCTGAGTTACCAAACATCAGCCTGAAAACCTTAATGACTTGGAGAGGATCTGCAAAGAGGAGTGGGCCAAAATCCCTCCTGAGATGTGTGCAAACCTGGTGGCCAACTACAAGAAATGTCTGACCTCTGTGATTGCCAACAAGGGATTTGTCACCAAGTACTAAGTCATGTTTGTGAAGTGGTCAAAAACTAATGTCACTCATTAAACTGCAAATCAATGTATAACTTTTATAATATGCTTTTTCTGGATTTTTTTGTTGTTATTCTGTTTCTCACTGTTAAAATAAACCTACCATTAAAATATAGACTGATCATTTCTTTGTCAGTGGGCAAACGTACAAAATCAGCAGGGGATCAAATACTTTTTTCCCTCACTGTAAGTCTAATTTACTTAAATAATTTTGCAGATTTGGTTAAACCCAGGTCTGAACAAATGTATTGCTGATCATAAGGACATTTTTCAAGCTTTCTTGTCTTACTTTCACCTTGTGATTCAGTCAGCAGCACACTTCAGGTCCTAGGATGCCAACACTTACTTGCCCTTCTGTATCAGAAAAACAAAAAAAAAGATAGGGCTATGGAACCCTACCCTCTCCTGCTTCATAACATAGATGGGTGAGTTTCTGAAGTTCTCAAGGAACAGTGTAAATGGTGGTAGTCAGAACAGAAAGTTTTCTGGCAGGATCAATAGGCAATTATTTTTACTTTTCAAACAGATATACTATAACAAAACACTTGGCATATTCAACAGACCGAAGGAGAACTAATAAGGAATGTATGTTATTAAGTTTCCATACACTTAAGGCACATACAAGTTAACATGAAGGAGGTTTGTTTTGTTTTTTTGTTTTTTTATAACGACTGCATTTAAACTATAAAATGCATTGACCACATTTCTATTTGTGAAATGGCATATTTGTTATAATGCAATGCTCTTAGTGGTCTTACAATAGTGTTTTCTACCAGGTTTACTGTTTCTTGGTCTATATATGTCTATGTCATTAATTAGCCGTTTGTATTATTAAAACATAGCATTTATATATTTAGTTGGTGAGAAGTTTATCCTGCGTTCTACAATGTAAAGTCCCTTTGTCTTCTTTGTATATTTAAGGCACATAAATATCTAGAAGTAAAAATCTGAACCCAATAGGTAGTTTTTAGGATGTTTTATGGGTATTTAATGTACCGGTATTTTATTATATTTATGTGATATTATTACATTTTTTTAACTTATATAATAAATCATTTTTCTATTTTTTTTATGTATATAATTTGAAAATTATAAATATTTTTTATTTATATAATAAAGGATTTTTTCTATATTTTCCCCATAGTGTAATATATTTTTGAGCCTTGAGCAATTTGGGGTAATCCATACATGATATCTGTTCCCCAAGCTGGTTATGTGCCAGAGTATAACATGAATAATGTATAAATGAACCATGAGCAGGTGTCATGAACTTTAAGCAGGCATTTTTGCTTACCTCTCACATTGAGGAAGTAGCTTGAGAAAACAAAAGCTGCACGTATTAAAGAGTTAGAAGGCTGCCTTTTTTCTAATCAGAATGAGTAGTTGTTAACGTGTCTACCAAAAAAATCTACCAAAATAGATTTTCTCCTAGGGCTGCAATTGTCTATCACAGCCTGTGCTTGCAGAGTGCAGATGAAGAGACTTTATGGTACTCTGTTTTTTGTTTTCTGCTAGAAGGAGGATTTAGCTGTAAATCTTTAAGAAAAGTTGCTATCAATGTCACCTCTAGAACTCTTACAATATAAAGGGAGAGAGAAATCTGTAGAAGCTCTGCTGACAATCTCTTGAAGCCTTTTGTGAGTGCTGTATATTGAATATGTTGTTCCTATACGGATCAATTACATCAGTGGCAGAACTACTGTACCTGGGTCACAGCAGTTGCACCTTTCAACCGGGCCTTGGCATTCCACCACTGTCGGGGGGCCCCAGCGGGGTTGCTAGTCCCAGGGCTGTGAGTGGAGAGTGTATCTCTCATACAGCTCAGAGCCGACAGTTCTCCCTGCTCCCTCCGTCCTCCCTCCTTCCTCTCTCGCACGGGATGACAAAGCCAAACTGCTCCTCCCCCCCCCCTCTCCTGTGTGTGCTTTGCAGGAAGTCAAGTGTGAAGCTAACAAGCTCACATCTCCCGTAGTACACATAAGGGAGAGGGGAGGGGGGAGAAGGAGCAGATTGGCTGTGTTATCCTGTGCAAGAGAGGAGGGAGGGGGGAGCAGGGAGAACTGTCGGCTCTGAGCTGTATGAGAGACGCTCTCCGCTCAGAGCCATGCTGAGGAGGCTGGCAGCATTTATGAGCAATGATCGGCTGCATTGATAGGCAGTGCTGATAGGAGGCATTAATGGGCACTGATACACAGCACTGATAGGTGGTATTGATGAGCAATGATCTGTGGCATCGATAGGCGGCCTGCACTGATGGGCATTGATGAGCACTGATAGGCAGCATTGATGAGTACTGATAGGTGGCACTGATGGGCACTGATAGGCACTGGTAGGTGACACTGATAGGCTGCACTAATACGCAGCACTGATATGTGGCATTGATGATCAATGGTCTGTGGCACGGATAGGCGGTGCAGCACTGATGGGCATTGATGAGCACTAATAGGCAGCGTTGATAAGCACTGATAGATGGCACTGATGGGCACTGATAGGCGGCATTGATGAGCAATGATAGGTGTCACTGATAGGCAGCACTGAAAGGCAGCATTAACCACTTCAGCCCCGGAAGGATTTACCCCCTTCCTGACCAGAGCACTTTTTACAATTCGGCACTGCGTCGCTTTAACTGCTAATTGCGCGGTCATGCAATGCTCTACCCAAACGAAATTTGCGTCCTTTTCTTCCCACAAATAGAGCTTTCTTTTGATGGTATTTGATCACCTCTGCCGTTTTTATTTTTTGCGCTATAAACGGAAAAAGACTGAAAATTTTGAAAAAAAATGATATTTTCTACTTTTTGTTATAAAAAAAATCCAATAAACTAAATTTTAGTCATACATTTAGGCCAAAATGTATTCGGCCACATGTCTTTGGTAAAAAAAATGTCAATAAGCGTATATTTATTGGTTTGCGCAAAAGTTATAGCGTCTACAAACTAGGGTACATTTTCTGGAATTTACACAGCTTTTAGTTTATGACTGCCTATGTCATTTCTTGAGGTGCTAAAATGGCAGGGCAGTACAAACCCCCCCCAAATGACCCCATTTTGGAAAGTAGACACCCCAAGGAAATTGCTGAGAGGCATGTTGAGCCCATTGAATATTTATTTTTTTTGTCCCAAGTGATTGAATAATGACAAAAAAAAAATTTACAAAAAGTTGTCACTAAATGATATATTGCTCACATAGGCCATGGGCATATGTGGAATTGCACCCCAAAATACATTCAGCTGCTTCTCCTGAGTACGGGGATACCACATGTGTGGCACTTTTTGGGAGCCTAGCCGCGTACGGGGCCCCGAAAACCCAGCACCACCTTCAGGATTTCTAAGGGCATACATTTTTGATTTCACTCCTCACTACCTATCACAGTTTTGAAGGCCATAAAATGCCAAGATGGCACAACCCCCCCCCAAATGACCCCATTTTGGAAAGTAGACACCCCAAGCTATTTGCTGAGAGGCATGGTGAGTATTTTGCAGCTCTCATTTGTTTTTGAAAATGAAGAAAGACCAGAAAAAAAAATTTTTTTTTTTCTTTTTTCAATTTTCAAAACCTTGTGACAAAAAGTGAGGTCTGCAAAATACTCACTATACCTCTCAGCAAATAGCTTGGGGTGTCTACTTTCCAAAATGGGGTCATTTGGGGGGGGTTTGTGCCACCTGGGCTTTCCATGGCCTCCGAAACTGTGATAGGCAGTGAAGAGTGAAATCAAAAATTTACGGCCTTAGAAAGCCTGAAGGCGGTTCTTGGTTTTCGGGGTCCCGTACGCGGCTAGGCTCCCAAAAAGTCCCACACATGCGGTATCCCCGTACTCAGGAGAAGCAACAGAATTTACATGGCATGTTTGAGCAATATAACATTTAGTGACAACTTTGTGCAAAAAAAAAAAAAAAAAAAAAAAAATTTGTCTCTTTCCCGCAACTTGTGTCACAATATAAAATATTCCATGGACTCGACATGCCTCTCAGCAAATAGCTTGGGGTGTCTACTTTCCAAAATGGGGTCATTTGGGGGGGTTTGAACTGTCCTGGCATTTTATGCACAACATTTAGAAGCTTATGTCACACATCACCCACTCTTCTAACCACTTGAAGACAAAGCCCTTTCTGACACTTTTTGATTACATGAAAAAATTATTTTTTTTTGCAAGAAAATTACTTTGAACCCCCAAACATTATATATTATTTTAAAGCAAATGCCCTACAGATTAAAATGGTGGGTGTTTCATTTTTTTTTTTCACACAGTAATTGCGCAGCGATTTTTCAAACGCATTTTTTGTGGAAAAAACACACTTTTTTAAATTTTAATGCACTAAAACACACTATATTGCCCAAATGTTTGATGAAATAAAAAAGATGATCTTAGGCCGAGTACATGGATACCAAACATGACATGCTTTACAATTGCGCACAAACGTGCAGTGGCAACAAAATTAATACATTTTTAAAAGCCTTTAAAAGCCTTTACAGGTTACCACTTTAGATTTACAGAGGAGGTCTACTGCTAAAATTACTGCCCTCGATCTGACCTTCGCGGTGATACCTCACATGCATGGTGCAATTGCTGTTTACATTTGACGCCAGACCGACGCTTGCGTTCGCCTTAGCGCGAGAGCAGGGGGGACAGGGGTGCTTTTTTTTTTTTTTTTTTTTTTTTCTTTATTATTTTTTTGCTTTTTTATCTTATTTTTAAACTGTTCCTTTCATATTTTTTTTTAAATCATTTTTATTGTTATCTCAGGGAATGTAAATATCCCCTATGATAGCAATAGGTAGTGACAGGTACTCTTTTTTGAAAAAATTGGGGTCTATTAGACCCTAGATTTCTCCTCTGCCCTCAAAGCATCTGACCACACCAAGATCGGCGTGATAAAATGCTTTCCCAATTTCCCAATGGCGCTGTTTACATCCGGCGAAATCTAAGTCCTAAAATGCTCGTAGCTTCCGGTTTCTTAGGCCATAGAGATGTTTGGAGCCACTCTGGTCTCTGATCAGCTCTATGGTCAGCTGGCTGAATCACCGGCTGCATTCTCAGGTTCCCTGTTGAGACAGGAGAGCCAGAGAAAAACACGGAAGACGGTGGGGGGGGGCATTCCCTCCCACTGCTTGTAAAAGCAGTCTAGAGGCTAATTAGCCACTAGGATTGCTTTTACATGAAAGCCGACCGCTGGCTGAAAAGAATGATACCAAGATGATACCTAAACCTGCAGGCATCATTCTGGTATAACCACTCAAAGTCGTGAATGGCGTACCTGAAGACAAAAAAATGGTTAACAATAAAGCACAGTAAACGGTAAAGTATAAAAAATTGCATACCTGAAAAGCAAACATGATAAAACATAATAACAATAAAACATTGCAGAATAGAATACAGTAAAAAAGAGCAGAACACCAGAGAGAGAATAGAGAGAGAGAGAACAATAAAACGACAACTATTTTTTTTTATTTTTGTGTGTGTTTTTTTTTTTTTTTACACTTTTTTTTTGTAACTGTAACTTTTATAACTGTAACCGGTTCCAGTTTCGGGTCTCTCAAAATGTGATGGCATCTTGGGAGACCCTGTGAAAGTGTGCCTAGTCTGTGCAATGCTGTACCCTACGCTAATACTCAACTAGTGAATGGTAGCGTTCAAAACATTCACCAATGCAAAGACCAGGATTATCAGGACAGGAGGGACAATAATAGCGGGTGTCACGTCTATATACGCGCTTGCTGCAGACACGACATCTTTTTTGGGGGGGTTCGTTGGGTAGGGGTACTCGGGAGGACATATAAATGCCTCTCATGCAGCCGACTGCATTTGGTTGGGGATGTGAATGGGGGAAAAACGGGCGCTGCAGAAGTGGTGGGTTCCCAATTAGGATTGGCGAATGCAGCAGGAAGGGCATTATGGGCACGACGGGCCTGTGTTTGTCTTTTTGGTGGCAGCGGGACACTACTTGTGCTTGCCACCTCACCAGCTTGAACTGCACTTATGGGACTCGCCACGTCACCAAGTGTTACTGCAGTGCTGGTATGACTACGACCGGGGTGTACTAGGCCGCTGGCGCTTGCTAGTTCACCAAAACGCTACAAAAAAAAGTGACAGTGATCGATCGATACTGCACTTGGGTGGGCTGGGCCGGGCGGAGGGGCAAAACACAGGTGCTAGCAGGTATCTGGGCTTATCCCACTAACACTGCGTTTTTGGGAACCCTAAACTGCTGGGGACGCTAGTATAGATCTGATCGGATCAGATATTGATCCGATCAGATACTATACCACTAAGGGAGGTGTACGGTGCGTGCGTGGGTGTTAGTGGTACTGGCGCTAATCTGACGCTGCTTGGGGCTGGTGCTTGCCAGTTCACCAAAATGCTACCAAAAAAACTGTTAGCGATCGCAGGGATCAGGCCTGACTCTGCGAACGCTGCAGTTATGCGTTTAGTGTTTTGTAAGTGACAGTGATCGATCGATACTGCACTTGGGTGGGCTGGGCGGAGGGGCAAAACGCAGGTGCTAGCAGGTATCTGGGCTGATCCCGCTAACACTGCGTTTTTGGGAACCCTAAACTGCTGGGGACGCTAGTATAGATCTGATCGGATCAGATATTGATGTGTTCAGATACTATACCACTAAGGGAGGTGTACGGTGCGTGTACGGTGCGTGCGTGGGTGTTCGCGGTACTGGCGCTAATCTGACGCTGCCTGGGGCGACGCATATCACCGCCGGGCGATCAGGGGGCTAAACCTTTATTCGGTAATAAACGGCGGGTGCCCTGACACTAAAAAAAATAAACGAACTAACCAGCGTCACCCATAACAGTTATACGGTGATCAGTGGTGAAAGGGTTAACTAGGGGGCAATCAAGGGGTTAAAACATTTATTAGATAGTATATGGGGGTCCCTGTCGCTTTAAAACGCTGACAGCGAACCTAAATATTTACGTTCCTAACTAGCGTCACCAGCGACACTAATACAGCGATCAGAAAAATGATCGCTTAGCGACACTGGTGACAGGGGGTGATCAAGGGGTTAAAACTTTATTAGGGGGGGTTAGGGGGGTACCCTAGACCTAAAGGGGGGTAATACTAACTGTCCTACCACTGCTAACTGTCACAAACTGACACTATGCAGTAATCAGGAAAAAAACAAAACAAAACAAAAAAACCTGCTTGGTGTCAGTTTGTGACAGGGGGGGGGTGATTGGGGGGCGATCGGGGGGCGATCGGGGGGGGATCGGGGGTGTTTAGTGTGCCTGGCATGTTCTACTGTGTTGTGTGTGTGTGTTGTGCACTTACATGTCTTCTCTCCTCGGTGCTGGAACGGAAACTGGCCAGCCGAGGAGAGATGACATCACATCCTCTGCCTCTGTGTACTATACAGAGGCAGGGGATGTTTCTCATTGGCTGGGAGCGATCGCGAGGGGGGGGCCACGATCGGATGGTCTCCCCCTCGTCTCTCAACTCTCCCAGCCAAACGCCGACCGCCGATGGCACCGGGGGGGGTCCGATCGGACCCCCCGCCCGCGGGAAGGCAATCACGTACCAGGTACGTGATTTTGCCTGCCCGTGCCGCTCTGCTCACGTATATATGCGTGAGGCGGTCGGCAAGTGGTTAATGAGCACTGATAGGCAGCACTCATAGGCTGCAGTGATAGGCAATGATAGGTGGCATTGATGAGCACTGATAGGCAGCACTGATGGGAACTGATAGGTGGCACTGATAGGCATTGCACACTGATAGGTGGCACTGATAGGTGCTGATAGGCAACATTGGCGAGCACTGAAAGGTGGCACTGATGGGCACAGATAGGTGGCATTGATAAGCTCTGATAGGTGGCACTGATAGGCATCATTGATGAGCACTGATAGGTGGCACTGATAGGCAGAATTTAAGGGGCACTGATAGGTGTCACTGATGGGCATTGAGCACTGATAAGCAGCACTTATAGGTGGAACTGATGGACACTGATAGGCAGCACTGATGGACGCTGATGGGCAGCATTGACGGGCACTGATAGGCGGCACTGGGCACTGGTAGGCAGCATTGATGGACACTGATAGGCGGAATTGATGGGCACTGATAGGCGACACTGATAGGCACTGATAGGCAGCATTGATGGGCACTGATAGGCAGCATTGATAAGCAATGATAGGCGTCACTGAAATTTAGCACTGATCGGCGGCACTGATAGGCAGCATTGATGGACACTAATAGGTGGCATTGATGTGCACTGATAGGTGGCACTGATAGGCAGCACTGATTATCAGTGTCAACAATTTAATGACATTCTTGTCAGTTAACGTCTCTCCTTTCCTTACAGAGACACGGTATGGGCGGAAAGGGCTGCAAGTCTGTTTAAATGTGATCAGCTAATCACATGGTAAAGGGCCACCATGATTGCGCTGGATGCACGTCCCGGGGACATGCGGGAGGCAGAGTTCTGGGAGGATAACCATAGACATCCTCCCAAAATTGGAAGCCCAGGAGGCAGATGGAAGGGGAGGGGTCAGGGGGCCCATCATGGTTTCTTGCACCGGGGCCCTGAAGGTTCCAGTTACGCCCTTTACATATACTTACTTATATTAAAATAAATTACAGAATAACAACTGATGCCTATACACTATATAAAGCAGTATATTTAAAATAAAACTAAAAGCAAATGTATTTAAGTTTTGAATAGTGAGGGGAGTGATTAGAACACCTGTTGGGTTTTTATAGCTCTCTATACCCCATTAGAGAGATCCAACCTATTTGTCCTGTATCATCACAAAAAGTAAAAACCTAAAATTTGGGTTATAACCAGAACAATAATAGAGGGTAAATCTTTCAATGAGGACACTAGTTTTGGTGATCCTGGTGACAACCAGGGTATCCGTCACTTTGGAGGGATTTTCTCTCAGTTCCAGTTTTGTCTATGAGATAAGAAGTGAAGGGAAATCTCCCCAATGGGATGGAAAAAAACCCTACAGTTGTCATAAGCATTTCAATCAAAAATGGAAAAAAGTGTTGCCTTTAATTTTACTTTAACGGCCTCCCACCCGCTGTATTGTCAAATGACGGGCAGGGCGGCAGCTCTCTCATATGACGTCGTCCCACTCTCACCGCACTTGCGTGCCCACGGGTATGTGTAGCGCAGCGATCAGTGGTGCGCTTTGTTCCTGGGACGCGGTGCATCACCGATCTCGGTATAGAGCCGATAACGAGGCTCGTTACCCATGTGATCAGCTGTGTCCATCAGTGCTGCGAATCAGTACCCTTCAGTGCCACCAATCAGTGCCCATCATTGCCACCTATCATTGCCCACCAGTGTCACCTATCAGTGCCCATCAGTGCTGCAGAATAGTGCCTCATCAGTGCCCTTCAGTGCTGTGTCCTCGGTGCCCATCAGTGCAGCCTATCAGTGTCCATCAGTGCAGCCTCATCAACGCACATTACCGCCCAATTGCCATTCAAAGTGTGACAGCTCTGAAAGCTGAAAACTGGCCTGGACAGGGAGGGGATAAAGTGCCCAGTGGGTAAGTAGTTAAGTGTAAGAGGAATGGGTCCATTGGAGAATGCTATATCACAACATACTAAGCTCTATTAAAAACATAATAAAATGTTATTATGTAAAGTAGGTAGAACAGAGAATGTGAATATTAGAGTATCTTACTGTACAAGTGTATAATTATTGACAATTCAAGCCACAAACAGATCTAAGGATAATGTAGTGATCTGTGTGTCACACATTTGAAAAGCTTTTCTAGCTTCAATATTTTTATTAAAATAAGTGAAATTATTGATTCCAAAGGTATGATGAAGATGATATATTATTTTTACAAGAGTAACATAGTGGGCATAATGTTTACCTAATTGTGAAGTATCAGGACTAAAAGCACAAAAAAAAAATGAGAACAGGCAGGCTCTTTATTGTAGAAGAGACCTGCAATATCTCTTTTGCAATAAAATACACTCACCCGCCTGGTCGCAATCCTCAGAGGAACGTACACAGAGCTGTGTCAGGATAAATGACTCCCACAGATCCACAGGAGTGACGTCACCCTGCACCAGTCAATCAAAAAAGCTGAAGACCAGCACCCAGAGTAAGCCAGGGAGAAGAGGCAGGCTCCTACAAATTACTTTGTGGTTGTCGGGCCATTGGAGAATAGGTGATAATTCTTGCCATTAATTCCACCAAAAAGCAGCTGCATAACCATTACAAGTACGGTAGCTAGTCTCTTTCTCTTCTATACTGCTCATGTAAATCTGAGATACCGTACAGTATGTTATTATTATTATTTTTTTTTTTACAATAACTCCTTATGTCACTTAAGTTTGTATTAACAAGTAGTCCTTATTTTCAGATACAATCTACCTTCATTAATATGTAAAATCATGAAACACTTTGAAATGAGCCAATACATCTGAAGTGATTGTTTTTTGGCAATGTCTTTATTTTGAGGTGTGACAATAATATTCTTTACATATGGCTCTGATTTTGCAGGTATGACATTACCACTTTTCCAAATACAAGCAATAGTGGTGATAAATTTAGTCTTAGAGAAAACCTATGCCAAAAGAAATGCATGGGTTGTCATCTGACTTTTTCCACTGGCAGCATACTTTTTTTCTGGCTCAGTACCTCAAAAAGGTATTCATGCCAAACAACAGCAGCTTCAAAAATAATCAGCAGTGTGTGCATTTTTGTTAGTGGGAGTGGTGGCATATGCTATGCCTTAACCTGTATTAAAGTAAGGCCATAGCGTTAAAAAATGTGCATTTTATAGAAATGTGTATTTACAGACTTTTTTTTTTACTTCCTCTGTAAAATCCTATAAATACCTGTTGAACCTGTCAGTGGAGTCCACATAATGAAGCTTCCTGTGATGGTGTGGCAGCTTTGCGGACAGAGTTGCCACTCTCATGTGGGCTGTTCCTGCTTGCAATAAAGGGGGATGAAATTGTTTTACAGGAGGACTGAATATCAACATTGATTTATAAGCCTGTAGCTAATTCTGCCAATTGCTTTCTGGATTGACAACACTGCCTCAATTTATGAAACCCTCCCACTAAGGACGGATAGTGGAGGATTTGACTTATGCATCACATAGTAACTGGTTGTGGGACTTATTTAAACTGTCATATAGGAGCTTTTAGTTGTACTTTAAGGCAACCCTTTCATGGGCTACCAATACAGAAGACTGGACCAAGTGCAGCACACCGCAACACATGATAGCTTGTAATAGTGCATTGTGTGCAACATTGGTTCATTATAGCTGCATTGATTTAGGCTACTTTCACACTGAGGCATTTTACAGGCGTTTTTGCGCTAAAAATAGCGCCTGATAGGCGCCTGTAAACTGCCTCTTCTGCAGCCCCAGAGTGAAAGCCCAAGTGCTTTCACACTGGGGCGGTGGGCTTGCAGGACGGGAAAAAAAGCTCTGCAAGCAGCATCTTTGGGGCGGTGCGAGAGCGGTGTATACACCGCTCCTAAACCGCTCCTACCATTGAAATCAATGAGTACCGCTGCCGAAGCGCATGCAAAGAGCTTTGGCAGTGGCGCTTTTTGGGAGCTTTTAATCCTTTCCTCGGCTGCTAGCAGGGGTTTAAAGCACCCCGCTAGCACCCAAAAAGCTGCAATATAACAGCGATAAAACACCGCTAATTTACCGCTAACGCCCCCTGCCCCAGTGTGAAAGCAGCCTTAGATTAAATGGGTGCCATTCATAACGAAATTACATCTCAATACAATGCACCACAGTATATACTTTGCCATGCGCTGCAGTATGGTGCATTGAAACATGAACACATAAATACATATGTTTGCAGTCAGCCTCAGGACTTTTATACAATAGAGAGCAGATACTGCTGTCTGCTCTCCAGAGGACACTGTGCTGTTTACTCCACACTGTGCTTGTATTTGACCTTCATAAAATGCAGAGCATGGTGCAAAAGCTGTGGTGGAGGGTTCTCCCAGCACTTTTTCCTTTTTTACTCCATTCATTAAAATGAACAAGGCTTTACTTGCTTTGGAACACTGGAAGACAGCATATTTGTACTCTATCCACTTGCCGACCTGCCCATAGCACAGTTACTGCTACAGGGCCGCTGCGCTGCACAGGATCACGTATATATACATATATACATGTGATATTGCACTTTTGGGTATCGGGCACTGGGGCGCGCTGCTGTTGGTTTGCTCCTGCTGTCATTTTACAGCGGCAGCTGATTAGCGGGTCCCGCAGACTTGATGTTCACCGACACCCACTGATTGTTCGGTACACAAGCAGAATGGAAGTCAGCCTATGTAAACAAGGCAGATTATTGTTATTAATATACAGGATTTATATAGTGCCAACAGTTTGTGCTGCACTTTACAACATGAGGGCAGACAGTACAATTAAAAAACAATTCAATACAGTAGGAATCAGAGGGCCCTGCTCGTTAGAGCTTACAATCTAAGAGAGAGGGTCAAGTGATACAAAACATAATAACTGTGGGGGATGGGCTGATGAAGAAAATAAAAGTACAGTTGTTAGGTGAGGGCAGGATAGGCTTCTCCGAAGGTTTCAGGGAACGCCTAAAAGTGGATAGAGTTGGAGATAGTCAGACAGATTGGGATAGAGAATTCCAAACAATGAGAGAGGCTCGGGAGAAGTCCTGGAGCGAGAATGGGAGGAGGTGACAAGAAAACTAGAGAACAGGAGGTCCTGGGAGGAATGGAGAGCACAATTTCATTGGTATTTTGAGACTAGGTTAGTGATGTTGCTGGGGGCAGAGTTGTGGATGACTTTGTAAGTTATTGTTAGTATTTTGAATTTAATTAGTTGGGTGAGTGGAAGCCAATGGAGGGATTGGCAGAAAGGGGTAGCAGACGCTATGCAGTTTGTAAGGTAGATGAGTCTGGCAGCAGCATTCATGATGGACTGAAGGGGGATAGCCTATTTAAAGATAAGCCAATGAGGAGGGAGTTGCAGTAGTCGATGTGAGAGATAACCAGGGAGCGAATCAGGATCTTTGTTGTTTCATTGGTTAGAAAGGGATGTATTTTAGAGATGTTGCGGAGGTTGAGGCAGAAAGCCTTGGAAAGTGATTGGATATGGGGCTGAAAGGAGAGTTCAGTGCCCAGGATATTACCTAGCACCCTGGCATGCATTGATGGGTGGATGGTTGTGCCATTGATCTTGACAGAGAAGTCAGGTGAAGAGGCACGTGGGGGAGGAAATACTATGAGCTTGGATTTGGATAAGTTGAGTTGGAGGAAGTAGTGTAACATCCAGACAGATATGTCTGTTAGTAAGTTAGTGATGTGTGAGAAGACTGATGGAGTGAGCTGAGGGGTGGAGAGATAGATTTGGGTGTTGTCAGCATAGAAATTATATTGAAAGCCATGGAAGGCTATCAGTTGACTCAGGGAGGAGGTGTAGATTGAAAATAGGAGAGGTCCAAGAATGGAACCTTGGGGGGATGCATACGGAGAAAGGAAGACGAGTGGAGGAAGTAGAATTGCAAGCGACACTGAAGGTGTGGTGGGATAGGTAGGATGACAGTCAGCGAAGAGCACACGGAGACCAAAGGAGTAACATTTTTTGAGGAGGAGGGCGTGGTTAACAGTATCAAAGGCAGCTGAAAGGTCCAGAAGCAGGAGTACAGAATAGTGTCCATTGCTTTTTGCTGTTAGTAAGTCATTTGTGAGTTTTAAAAGAGCAGTTTCTGTGGAGTGTTGAGGGCGAAATACAGACTAAAGTGGATCAAGAAGGTTATTCTTAATGAGCTGGTCACTCAGTTGGTTGTAAACCAGGCATATAAGGAGTTTAGAGGAAAAGGGGAGCAAGGAGATTGGCATAGGCGTAGATTGTTAAGGTTGGTAGGGTTCAAGGATGGCTTTTTAAGTATGGGGGTGACCAGTGCATGTTTTAGAGAGTTGGGGAAGATGCCAGAAGAGAGGGAGAGATTGAAGATGTGTGTTAGAGAGTGTAGGATAGAGTTAGAAGGTGACGGTGGTATTTGAGAGGGAACAGGGTCCAGGGGCAGGTGGTTAGGTGGGCATTAGAAGTGAGTTTAGCAACCGCATATATAGTAGCAGGGTTGAATAAGGGGAGTGTTGATTGAACCTGTTGACATGGGGTGTTTAGTGGAGGAGAGTTCATCACAAATTGAATCAATCTTATGTTTGAAGTGATTGGCGATCTCCTGGGCAGTGAGTGGGTTAGTGGATGGAGGCAGTGAAGGACGAAGTAGAGAGTCCCATAGTTTGTAGATGCTATTGCTTTTGCGCAAACCAATCAATATACACTTCTTGGGATTTTTTTTCCAAAAACATGTAGCAAAATACATATTGGCCCAAATTGATGAAGAAATTGATTTTTTTACTTTTTTTTACTGGATGTGTAGCGGAAAGTAAAAAATATTGTTTTTTTTTTTTTTTTAGATTGGTTGTTTTTTGTTTATAGTGCAAAAAATTAAAACTGCAGTAGCGATCAAATACCACCAAAAGAAAACTCTATTTGTGAGGAAAAAAAGGACATACATTTTATTTGGGTACAGTGTTGTGCGACTGCGCAATTGTCAGTTAAAGTAATGCAGTGCCGTATCGCAAAAAATGGCTTGGTCAGGAAGGAGGCTAAATCTTCCGGAGGTCAGGTGGTTATAAAGGTTTCAAAAGTTTCTTTGAAAAACAGCAATATGTCCACAGTAAGACGACACCCCTGGTAGATAACTTGAACCTTAGATCCAGGTACTGTATATATTTAATTCCATAATCCTTATGAAGTTTTTGGTACAAACTGCTAACACATATACTATACCCTGTTAAATACACTTATTTCTTTGTGCTGAAGGCACTGCACTCTTCAGCACAATGCTCAGCCACAGAGAACAGTAGTGGTGAGTATGGTTGTTACTTCAACATTTGACAGATCTTATTATACAGGGCAGCAGGATAGCAACATCTACATGTAGGAAAGATGTGTGGGTGTATAAGCTATTCAGTCTCTCTTTTGCTGAGGAAGGGGAGATCATTAAACCATTTGCACTATACATTTTTCACAAAATACATAAAAGGGAGAGTGTCAGCCCCAAGCTACTCTCACATTTTCTGATAGGATTAATTACTTGAAGATATAGTTAAAAACCAATAGCACTTATGATGTTTTCCAACTGAAACAAATAAACATTGACTGCCGTTTTTATAGCCAAACATTCTTTTTATAAAATGTTTGTGGTCATAAGAAATATATGTACTTGGCAAAGTTATGCTTCTAATTATTCCAACATGGGTTGGCATGCCCCTTAAGTGCCTTGTCATACAAAATTGTGGAAGATCCATGTGTTCTGTAAGCACTAGCCTGTGTTTTTAGGTAAACCAGTTAACAGTTTTATTTATTTTTCTTGTATTTTGATAGCAGGCAACTACTGTATATGTGCTATAGAGGGATCTATGATCTTTGTGTTTGCTGCAAATTACTCTGACCCTTTCAGCAGACTATACGTTTGGATCATCCTCCCCTAAGCTTTGACATTTCACATAGTTCAAAGCAGAATCAGATCGCAGAATTAGAGAGATTGCTATACTACATAGCTTAGGGATATATATGAGTAGTGCAGCAATAGAGTGTTGATGTGGAAGCATGCTATTAGACATAAGGATTCTGTTTGCAGGAATCCACAGGAATTATTTGGAAAATTTAATAAATGATACAAAGAGCTTTGCAGCAATTGAAGTTATCATAACATTGTTCACAGTTAGTATAGATCTTAGCTTAAGCTTGCCACAGAAGATGGGCAGATGTCTCCCAAGAAAGGATGATCTGGTTGCCCGCAGTAGGGTTGGTACCAGCCACTGTTTCTTAATCTTATGCTCTTATAGTATAACTAAACTTTTGTTTTTCTTTTTTTAGTTTTAATACAGTGAGTTGAGTTGAGAAAGGTTAGGTTTGTATTGTTGTCCGAGTGAAAGTGAAAGAAATGTCAAATTTGGAATTATCCCCAGAACAGAAATGGAGAAAAGTTTTGTTTTTAGGTCTGCTAAAAGAAGAAATCTCACTTACTTTTTTTGTTGTTCTTTCCCCATTTTTCTGCATGATTTCCAAGCTAAATTAGCATAGGTGTCATCAACCCCCCCCCCACTGCCAGAGACACACCAAAGCCTGGTACACGGTAACTGTTGGTTTTTTTTTGTGCAAATCAGAAGGTTGCACGAAGAGCTCTGATCGGAAGTTGGTCGGGTTTTCCATCTTGCACGTCCAACAGAAGCGACAGACCGACATACACACGGGCCAAATAAGAGTGCAAGGGGAGGGAGTGTGTCAGGTAATTTCTTCCACGCAAGCACATAGCAGAGCTTTGCCTGTGCTTCAGAGCACTTCCTTTGACTCAGGAACCATCTAGGGTGATGGATGTCTGTTTTATTGTAGTCATCATGCAACACAGATGTGCCTATGGTCACTACACAGGGTGCAGTAGTGGCAGCTAAGTTCTGCCACCTTTGCGCTGGAGTAAGGGTAGGATCACATCTATGCATGTCAGAAACACATACAAAATTGCATGCTTTTCCAACATGCACAGAAACAGGCTGCCCTTTAGCAGACACACAGCAGTGCCAGTAATTACACATTTTCACATGCGCCACCACAGGGTTCTGTGTGGCATATTTTTGGAAAAGAGTCTGGGACTTCTTTTTTGCTTTTCTTGTGCATAGGGCAGCAGACACTAAAATAAATGGGCTTTCCTACATGCGGCGCGCAGGAATGCACAAAAAGGCACGAAGACACGCCCGCGCTTGGTTGCACCTATGGGAGTGGCCAAAGGCCCACAAATCAAATATTTTTATAGGGAAAAGCAGAAAAGGGTGAAGGTGGTAAAGAAATGAAGTATTTTCTTCTAAAAACTGTTTCTGGCTCATTGAAAAAACAATTCAAGTTATTTGTATATGAATTTCCAAACTCGTTATTTATTTTCATGATTATAATGATCACAAGAGTCCTCCTTTAATACTGTTCTCTTCTCTTATAATTAAGAAGAGGTATGAATCATTCAGGTCTTCTAGAGATTTTCCAACAATTAAGAAGATCTCTTCAAGCAATAGTGATTGCTTCTGATGCTGGAAGTTTTTATTGTCTTAGGATAGCCCTAAGTGCCCAGTCCTTGCTAGAGCATATTGCTTGAGGATATCATATAAGCCCCTTTATAATCAACCTTAGTAATATACCTTAAATTGCTAATCTATAAATTAAAATATCTTAGATTGAATATTGTATTTATTGCTAGGATTTTTTTTTTTTTGTGTATTGGTAATATTTTATAGAGTTCTCAAGATGGAGAGCCTCAGCATTCCTGACTGTCCAGTAAAGATCAATGCACAGTTGCTGTTAAATAGGTGGCTGTGTCAAAAAACAAAACAATATTGTAATAAATGGTAAAAAAAGCCTGTTGGCCATGCTCCAGGCATGCTGGCTTCTACTGTATATTAGTCTTCAGTAGTGACATCTAATTGAATGTAAGTCTTCAAATGATAAGGCTGAATATATTTTAAAGTCTAACTGTAGCCAAACCTATTTACTTTGAACCCATGTTACATGTTATACCCTAATTATCGGTGCAACATGTAACATGGTAAGAAAGATGGAGTTAGCCTTAAGTTGTAAAAACATGAAAGAAAGGTATACTCATTTATTTAAAAAAAAACTTTTTGCCATAAATGAAATCATAAAATGTGTTTCAAAGCAGCAAAATCTAACTCCTCTGAATTTTTATCTTTTACATAGCCCATCATTCTGCATCCAAAAGCCATTAAAGACAACTAAAATGAGCATATTCTATCTGCTGCATATAGTTACTGACTTCCTTAATTGGTTGATGTGTTCAATAAATTAACTGGCTAAACTGCCAACAACAGTAATAAAGAAGACATCTGGGAGAACACTGTAAGCATTGTTAACTGTGCACATCTTTTTGGTACTATTTCACTAAATCTGTGGACATTTCAGCCAATATGCCAAAGGCTTTAAAGTACATCATAAGCTTCAAATGCAAAACTCTCTTCCTGAACACCAGCCAAAAGAAAGAATTTGTTACTCAGTGGAGTTTAACATGTCATATGCTGTAGCAAGACATCAATATACTATAAATCACTAGCTTGAGTAAAAAAAGGGAATAGCAGTGACCCACTTTAGGACAATGAGTCCTATTGGCAAATTGTTCACTTTATGTTGCCGGTCCAGGAAGTCACTTGAGAAATAAAATTCACTTAACTAAGAGGCATAGATGTGTAATTCATAAGAATGAGAAGTAGACAGTTTGAGTAGATAATGGAACTTGCTTAATGCATTGTGCAAAGAGCAAAGAGGTGATGCAGCCTGAAGACAGCAATTACAGTTCAGTTGGCATTGGTTTTTGTGTATACTGCATGTTTTACTTGAACCATACTATGCAGAAAAGCCCTGAAGGTGTCTATACCAAAAAAGAGAAAATAGTGCACAGCCCATAAGATTTCTTTGACAAGCCCATCGCGTTTAGGGTACAAACAAAATCCAAACATAACCTTTAATGCTGGTATATGGCCATAGATGGCTCATATTTGAACTATGGGTGGCTCTTAAAACACCCCCTGACTCAATAAAATTAGACTGAGTGAGATGGAAAATAATCAACTAAACACTGACTGCATCCTATCACCTTCAGCGAGGCAGAAATTTGTGACACAATCTCTCTTGTGTTCATTCCTCTTTTGCCATGTACACACGGGCGGACTTTTCGACCAGACTGGTCCGACGGACCGAATCCGGCGGACAATCCGACCGTGTGTGGGCTCCATTGGACCTGCAGCAGACTTTTTCGGTCAAAAATCTGACGGACTTTGGATGTTTCAAATTTGTCCGACGGACTTGAGTCCTTTCGAAAAATCCACTCGTCTGTATGCTAGTCCGACAGGCGAAAACCCATGCTAGGGCAGCTATTGGCTATCGGCTATCAACTTCCTTATTTTAGTCCGGTCGTATGTCATCACGTACGAATCCGTCGGACTTTGGTGTGATCGTGTGTAGGCAAGTCCGTTTGTTCAAAAGTCATTCAAAAGTCCATCGAAAGTCCGTTGGACCAGTGCGGTCGAAAACTCTGCCGTGTGTACGCGGCATTAGAGCACATGATTTGTAGCCCAATAGACTCATAGTTCACTCATAAAAAACAATTACTGCAACTCCTCCCATATTTAGCTCAAAGTTCTTGGCCTAGGTGGTCCCACATTAACTTATTACCACTTGCCATATTTTCATTATTTTAACCTCTTTTTTTCCCTTCTAGGGTCATCCCTGCACAGGGCAAACAAACATGGGCAGGGATGTCAATTTAAACATTTTAGAAAACTACAACTGAAAAAATGTGTTTTGTTTACTGGAGTTTGCAGAGAAATGTAACTGCTGTAGCAAGTTCTCTGACATAATACGCAGGGGTAAATGAAAAGTGAAACGTATTATATTTGATGAAAAACTGTCCTGGAAAGGGTTTGATCACACAAGAAAACATTTGCCGCAATGCCTTCCCTATTTAGTAGAATGTTCTTGGCCAGGGCATCTCCAATGTAGCATATTACCAGCCGCCAACATATTTCTATGCACATTTTCTTTACATATTTGCAATTCTTTAACCACTTCAGCCCCGGAAGGATTTACCCCCTTCCTGACCAAGCCCTTTTTTGCTATACGGTATTGCGTCACTTTAACTGACAATTGCGCGGTCATGCAACGTTGCACCCAAACAAAATTGATGTCATTTTTTTCCCACAAATAGAGCTTTCGTTTGGTGGTATTTGATCACCTCGGCGGTTTTTATTTTTCGCGCTATAAACAAAAAAGAACGTCATTTTTGGAAAAAAAAGCAATATTTTTTACTTTTTGCTATAATAAATATCCCCAAAAAATATATAAAAAAACAAATTTCTTCCATAGTTTAGGCCAATATGTATTCTTCTACATATTTTTGGTAAAAAAAAAAAAAAAAATCGCAATAAGTGTATATTGATTGGTTTGAGCAAAAGTTATTGCGGCTACAAAATAGGGGATAGATTTATGGCATTTTTATTAATAATTTTTTTTTATTAGTAATGGCAGCGATCTGCGATTTTTATCATGACTGCAACATTGTGGCAGACAGATCGGACACTTTGACACCATTTTGGGACCATTAGCATTTATACAGCGATCTGTGCTATAAAAAAGCACTGATTACTGTGTAATGCCCCATACACACGGTCGGACTTTGTTCGGACATTCCGACAACAAAATCCTAGGATTTTTTCCGATGGATGTTGGCTCAAACTTGTTTTGCCTACACACGGTCGCACAAAGTTGTCGGAATTTCCGATCGCCAAGAACGTGGTGACGTACACCACGTACGACGAGACTAGAAAAGGCCGGTTCAGAACCAAGCGCGGCACCCTTTGGGCTCCTTTTGCTAATCTCGTGTTAGTAAAAGTTTGGTGAGAGACGATTCGCGCTTTTTCAGACTCGTGGCTTTCAGATCGTTTTCTGCCGTTCAGTTTGTGCTTGTGGGTTTGTATCTGCTCTTCAGTGCGTGCAGTCAGTTCGTATCGGAGTTTTCTGTGCGATCTTGCCCGCTCGTTGCTGTTTTTCAGGTCGCTCTTCACAGGCCTTGCTGTTCTTCAGTGCGTTCTGTTACTTCGTTCTGAGCAGCCGACCGTTTTCTAGCCATGTTTCGTATGCATACTCCTCGTAGAGTTCGTGCTGTGCGGGGGCTTGGTGTTGGGGTCCTGACCTTGACACAAGTCCAGTCCATGAACAGGGTGGGGAGGAGTTCATGGACCAAGAATTGGTTGCTTCAGCGTGACCAGTTCTCTCATATGCCTTTGCTCCGTGAGATCCGTGAGAATAATCCTGATGATTTCAGGAACTTTCTCAGGATGACGGACCTTGTGTTTCACCGTTTGTTGGCTTCGCTGACCCCTTATATTAGCAGGCAGGATACCTGCATGAGGCAAGCCATCACTCTGGAGCAGAGGTTGGTCGCTACCTTGCGGTATTTGGCCACAGGGAGAAGTCTGCAGGACCTCAAGTTCTCGACAGGCATCTCCCCCCAGGCTCTTCTTTGTGGACATTTACTGCTTGTGTTTGTTTGAGCTGACCCTGACAGAAATGTGTGGAGTGCAGAAAATGTTGTGATTGTGTAACCTTATACAAAGCACTGTTGGCTGTTATTTACTAAATGCAAAGACACTTTTCACTACAAGTGCACTTGCAACTGCACTGAAACTGCACTTGTAGTGCAAAGAGGATTTGCCCTTAGGAAATTACCCCCATTTTCTCATCAAGCAACAATTACATCACCCCAAAAGTGTTGTAGTGTTGAGACAATAATCCACACATTCTTGATTAACAATCTTTTTAATACCTGCACAATCACATGTGCATTTACCAAAGGTTTTTCTGACAAGCCAACATGTTTGTTGTATAACGATTTTTGTGGTGTCATTATCCAAAATCAAAATGTGCATTTTATCGAAAACAGGCCTGTGTAAAACCCACAAAAAAGACACAAATCTTGATCTTACAAAGTTCACATTTGGTAGAACTTGAAGGCAATATCAGACATGAGTATTTAGGAACTGGGTTTGATATTGCGTTCAGATGGGGGGAAATCACCCCAGGAAAAGCCAAATTTGGAAGATGCACACAAATTTCACAATGTCAACATGTGTGACCTGCCATCACGGGGGATCAAGGGACGTGTTTTGGGGGAGAAAGCCCTTCCTCACCGCTACTTTATAATTGAGGAAGGGGTTGCACCCCCAAAACGCGTCCATTGATCTCCCGTGATGGCAGATAGCACATGTTGGCACACTGTGTGCATCCTCCAAATTTGGCTTTTGGAAAAATCACAAAAACATTTAGCACATTGTAGCACACAAAAGAAGAAAGTGATTTGGAGGGGCTTTAAACTCGCCCCAAAACATCAATGATGTTTTTATATTTTGGAATAACATCATTGATGTTTTGCTTGATGATTTCCAATTGTAAATTACACCCCATGATCTCCCCGATCACGATCTGGGCACTTTCTGATGTGAAAGGATCTTCATCCACAACCTCACGATCACCTAAAAAGAGAGGAACCCAAAATAAATTAGGTCTAAAAAAAATGCCGCCATCCATCTCTTATCTGAGCCTGTGGTCACACACACTCACCTGTTGTGGTGACTACTTCCACCACGTCTTCTTCCTCCTGCTCATCTTGTGTTGGGGGGATTTCCCCTTCTTCCAGAGGGGGGGGGTCTCTGGTCTCCTCGGATGAGGGGTGTCCTCCGAGTCTTTTCTCCCCTATGTAAAACAAAAATGGTATAATTAGCACACAGATATTTGATGGCAGAACTAGAAATAGGAAACATTACTTGGAAGTGGGGTACAATTGTCTATTTTAGCAGAGTTCCAAGATGTAGCATTTTTAGTGTCTTTTGTCAAGCTGAAATACTTTACCTATTTGGTACAAGCTTCACAGATGGAGACCCCCCCCTATAGTATACACTGGAGCACCTGTGTGGCCCCCCTAATAAAAATGGTGTTCTGGGGTCCCACACTAGTGCTCCAGTGTCCAAATGTGAAAACAGCTGCTGAGTGTCCTCTCCTTACACACAATCTAGTTTGCATTTCATTCTAGTAACAAAGCCATCTACACAACCCAATTCTTTGAAGACAAGTATAGGGCCTCAAAATGGTGGCCAAATGCATATGGCCTAAACAATGGTATTTTATAGTCCGAAATAAAAATGTGTGATCCGAACGAATAATGTGCCCATGAACATGAAAGTTGCCATTTTAAACTGTACAACAGTTCCTAAAAGCACATGGAGCAGCACGAACGTAATAAACACAAGAACAATAGGAACACAGCACAACTACTTACTTTTTTGCAGCACTCTCCGGATCTTTCTGTACTGCTCATGTTCTCGTAATTTCAGGTCCGACCACCGCTTCCTGAGCTGATCTTTCGATCGTCGTACCCCGAATTTCCGGTGCAGACTCCTGACCACTTTCGCCATGATCTTGGCCTTTCGGACATTGGGGTTGGGGTAAGGCCCATACTTTCCATCATAGTCGGCCTTCTTCAGGATGTCCACCATCTCCAACATCTCCCCAAAGGACATATTTGAGTCCTTTAATCTCCTTCTGGATTGGGACGTTTCAGGCTCCGGCCTTTCCTCCTCCTCGTTGCTGTACTTAGCACGATCCTGCTGTCTATCCGCCATGTGCTCTTCCTCCACTGCGCCAAACGAAAAGGGGCGGGGAATAGAATAGAAAGAACGTCAGGGGCGGGCAGAGTTATACGCATGCGCAGTGTGTATAAATTGTAACGCACGCGTCTTACGTACGATCTGTGAGCGGAGGAAGGAGCATCGGAGACGCCGATCGTGCTAACGAAGGTAGGATCTAAACTTGGGCCTATACTGCTTCGAAATTGAAGCCTATATTGTAACAAGATTAGGGGAGTTTGGCCTGACATTAGGGTTTGTCTTGTGTTGTGTCTTGCAGAGAAAATGGATGGGTTCAAAGACCACAATTTCCTGCCCCTGTTTATTGATAAGTACAGGGAGCTGCCCTGCCTGTGGCAAGTGAGACACCCCCACTATAACCACAAACAGAAGAGGCAGGCAGCGCTGGAGAAACTGCTGGAGTTGTTGAAGCCGGTGGTCCCCACAGCAACCATCCCTTATTTAAAAGCTAAAATTGGTGGCCTGAGGAGCACTTATCTTAGGGAGCGCAAGAAGGTCACGGATTCCCAGAGGTCCGGAGCTGCAGCAGATGACATTTATGTCCCCAGGCTGTGGTACTATGAGAGACTGCGATTTCTGTCAGACCACACTGAAGTCAGGGAATCCCTCTCTACTCTTCCTTCCACGCTTCCTTCCATCCCAGCTGAGGCTTCTGATGTCCAACCTGGGCCTTCCAGCCAGGAAGAAGTGGAGGAGCCCAGCTGGAGTCAGGTATAGCATTCTTCTACAGATTTCTGGGCAATAAATAAATGATGTTTACTAGATGTTATTATTGCTCATTAATTGCTGATTCCAAAAAGTGTTTTACATATCAATAGACAGTAGTGGGCACCCAAAATTGGGACAAGAATGAAAAATGCTGGGCTCAGAAGGATAGTCTGTTATATTTGTTAACATTCAATTTGCAGCAGTCAGGAGGTGAAAATTGTGTGTGATTGATGTAAAAAAACTAAAACTATGTCCCTTTTTCATACACAGGAAGACCTCAGCCAGGAGGAGGCTGTGGAATGTGGCAGTCAGGAGGAGGCGGGGATTAGTGTCAGCCAGGAGGAGGCGGGGATTAGTGGCAGCCAGGAGGAGGCGGGGCTAAGTGTCAGCCAAGAGAAGCCTGGGACCAGTCGCAGCCTGACTGAGTCTCAGGTTTCTCCCCTCCGCCTGCCATACAAAAGGGCCAGGAAGGCCACTCCCAGTCCTGTGCAGGATTCAGCATACAGGCTGATCCAGGAGGCTTCTGTGTCCCTGAGAGCCTTCCCCAGTCCTGAAGAGGCCTTTGCCTGCATGGCTGCCACCAAATTGCAGGGCATGCAGGAGGGCCAACGCAAGATCTCTGAGGACCTGATTTATAAAGTCCTACGTAAGGGGGAGAGTGGGGAACTGACACACAAGACGGATGTCATTGAGATCGACGATCCTCCTCCTCCTCCTCCTCCTGCTGCCACAACTCCACCACCACAGCCAAAGGCTGGAAGGAAGCGTGGAAGGAAGACCAAAGAGTGATTGCCCTGGGTTCAGTCTGGTCTGACAGAAGATGCAGTCTCTCGTATGACCACAGCCTGGGGACACAGATGTCATCTGCTGCTTTCCGGATCTCTGGAACTTCTGGACCAGACTGCCCTCCCTTAGATATGGACTCCTCAGGCCACCAATTTTGCTTTTAAATAATTGATGTCTGCCCTGGGGGTCCAAGGCTTCGCCCATTTCTGCAGTTTCTCCAGCGTTGCCTCCCTCTTTGTTTATAGTTGTGACCCCTTAATAAAATATTTTTAGGTAAATTCTACTCTCCTGTGTGTGTTTTCATCCAAAAAGGACAGTTTGTTGGTGACGATTCAGGTACATTTCTAAAGTACAATGTGAAATTAACAAGGGACAACAACACCAAACAATCTCCTACAGATTAAATAGAACAACATATCAATGGTGTTGTGGGAACTTGTCACAAAAAACACACAAACATTTTCGGGAGTACAAATCAAAATCACCAAAAAAAAAAATTAAAAAAGAGAAACACTAAAAAAGATTCTACATTAAAGTCAAAAAAATAAAAAAAATATGTTGTCAGATGTGAGAAATCAAAATATATTGAGGGAATCCCGATAAATAGTAACGAAAGAAGTTTGTGAGAAGTGTGTGTGAATATGAGCATCAAAACTACTTAATTCTTGTCACATTATAAAGAAGAAGAGAGTGCGCTGTATTAAACCATTTTGAACACTGCAGCGTGACGAAAGTGCTGTATCCATTACGAACGCTAAGTTTACCAGAACGAGCTGTCCCGTGTCGGAATTTCTTCTGAGCATGCATGGCACTTTGTGTGTCGGAACAGGCCACACACGGTCGGAATTGATGCGATCGGATTTTGTTGTCGGAAAATTTTATCTCCTGCTGTCCAACTTTGTATGTCGGAAAATCCGATGGAAAATGTCCGATGGAGCCCACACACGGTCGGAATTTCCGACAACACGCTCCGATCGGACAATGTCCATCGGAAAATCCGACCGTGTGTACGGGGCATAAATGTCACTGGCAGGGAAGGGGTTAAACACTAGGGGGCGATCAAGGGCTTAACTGTGTTCCCTCAGCATGTTCTAACTGTAGGGGGGATAGGCTCACTAGAACATGACAGAGATCACTGGGAGCAGTAGATCCCTGTCATGTTGCTAGGCAGAAAAGGGAAATGCCTTGTTTGCATCTCCCTGTTCTGCCTCTCTGTGCCACGATTGTGTGCCACCGGTGGACATCGAGTCGGCGGGACCCATGGGCACACTCTCACAGTGCACAGGGGGCGCGTGCATGTTCCCTCTAGCCGCGGATGATGCAGCAACGTACAGGTACGTTGTTTTGCACACTCATGCCACTTTGCCAGTATATAAATGGTTAAATACATTTTATTTACATTTTAATTTTTACATGCAAGGCCCTATTTGCATTGCGGTGCTGCCTTTGTTTAATTGATTTGGGCAGGGATAGAAATACAAAGAGGGTACAAATATTGGCAGCTGAGCAGGATTTTGCAGGGGGACCCAACTGGCTTTTGTGGGTTCCCATATTTGCCACATTTAGTGGCAGACTCATTTTCAATCACTCTTCAGTCCTCACTGACCTTTTCCTGTGAGCCCTGTGAATCATTCTCCAGGGACAAGAAGGGAAGAGCAGGCAGGAGCAAAAAGTAAGCATAAAATCCTATGGCTGGCCACCCTTCCCCAGAGTCAAGCCTTGAAACTCAAAGCAGCACTTGCCAACATTCACCCCACTGTTTCCAGTAACAACCTTTCCAAACCAGGTTTCCCTCCCACCAGTTACTGAAGTGGATAAAAAAAAAAAAACACTCCCTCATCCAGCACCTGGATTTATCTTTGGCAAAATCGCTTGAACCTTCAACTGTTTCCACAAAATGTTATTAGATTGTTTTTTGATCTTGTAAGATCATCTCTGCCCTGGTTATGCAAACATGGGCAAGGTCTGGAAGACTTTAAATAAATTAAATTGACTTCTGGGTGTTATGGGTGTACAACTGGTTGGGATGGCTCAACCATGCTAAAAGTAATGGCTAGCCCTGCTGCAGGTGTCAAGCTAGAGAGGGCCTTCAATGCAGTGGGAGGATTTGTGACTGAGAAACTGACTTTTATTAAAATTAATCAGACCCAGATTACAGTGGACTACCAAACATCCACATCAGAAGTTAGCAATGAAGGGTGGCTTCACACTGCCCACTACGCTTTTGTTAAAATTTAGCTAACCCGCCGTTTTCATTCCCGTGCCAAAAAATCACCCCCTAATACTTAAAAGATGGAGAAGCACTATTTTTTTTTTTTAAAGATACACTAACCTTCTGTGTCTTCTGTCTCAACTTTTGATCTTGCTCTCACAGTCTTCTTTCTCCACATTCAGGACTGTTTTGTTTTGAAATTGTGGTGCCAGAGTTGCCAAGACTCAAGGGACAGAGTTGAAGGAACTGCCTGGTATTCACAAGTGCACTCTGCAAGGAGTGATGGACTTTGCTGCATTAAGGGGTGTATTTATCAAATGGTGAATGTGAATTTTACCAAACACTTAATGCCGCGTACACACAGGCGGACTTTTCGACCGGACTGGTCTGACGGACCAAATTCGGTGGACAATCCGACCGTGTGTGGGCTCCATCGGACCTGCAGCTGACTTTTTAGGTCAAAAATCTGACGGACTTTAGATTTGAAACATGTTTCAAATCTTTCTGACGGACTCGAGTCCGGTCAAAAAGTCCGCTCTTCTGTATGCTAGTCTGACGGACAAAAACCGAAGCTAGGGCAGCTATTGGCTACTGGCTATGAACTTCCTTATTTTAGTCCGGTCGTACATCATCACGTATGAATCCGTCAGACTTTGGTGTGATCGTGTGTAGGAGTCCGTTCTTTGGGAAAGTCCGTCGGAAGTCTGCCGAAAGTCGGTCGCATAGACCGTCAGACCAGTCCGGTCGAAAAGTCTGCCCGTGTGTACGCTGCATTACTGGCGGTGTATCAGGGGAGTTGATTTGCTAAAACTAGAGTACAAAATCTGGTTCAGCTTTGCATAGAAATCAGCTTTCGGGGCTTCTGGTTGTAAAAAATAAGATATTTCTAACTCACAGCATGAACATATTTAGGATTACACCCCAAAACACATTCTGCCACTCTTTCTGATTATGGGAATACCACACATGTGGGACTTTTTCAATGTTTTGACTGTATCGTGCATTGGGATTGATTTAGTAAAACTGCAAAATCTGGTGCAGCTCTGCATAGAATCCAATCAGCTTCCAATTATTTTTGTCAAAGCTTAATTTGATAAGCTGAAGGTTGGAAGCTGATTGGCTACCATGCACAACTGCACCAGAATCTGCACTCTACAGTTTTAGTTAATCAACCGCACTGTCATTTAAAACATATGTACTGGAAAAGTTCACCTGGTGTGAATATTTGGTGAATGTCAGGTTAACTGCTTTATAAATATGCCCCTAAGACTGGTATTTTTTTGACACTTAAAAAAACAAATTGATAACCAAAAAAAGTGATGAGCCAAACACCCTTGATTCAGGCTTGAGGTAAGTTTGTGAACATAAAAGGTAACTCTACCTTTTGTCAAGAAAAAAACAATCCCCTCTGAGTGATCAATGTACAAGGATTTTAACAAACTTTGTAGCAGATTCCTACCTTTTGTACTGAAGAAATAGCTGTTTGTATGACCATGTCCTTTGCAAACTGATACTGACTGGAATTATAATTAATCAGCTGATGCACTCTCAGTGTTCAAATGAGCAAAGCTGCAGGGTCTGCATCCCCTTAGAAGTAATTAACATTTGGAGAATATCTCAACAAAAAACTCTTATTGCAGGGGGTGCCTAAAATTTTACTTAGTGGAGAATTATAGGAAAATCAGTGAGCCAATAACACAAGTAGGAAATCACATTTTTGGGGGTGTTCTGTACACCAACAGTGAATTTTACAGAAAATGACAGTGGCAGCAGATGGTCATTTTTAATAGCATTTTCAAAAGCTTTTTTGACCCTACTTCTCCTGTGGATCATAGGAGTGCACCTAGTTTTGCTCTCCTGTGACCTGTATCCAGCTGACGATGGGCTAAAATCTGTCACTCAGCCAGTCCAGGCTATTTAACCCCTAGAAGTTGGCCGCATATATGCGGCCCTGTTAAAACAACTTCCAGGGCTGAGAGTGTACTCCCTGCACTCTCTCAGCACAGTAGCCAGCAGGTACCGGAAAGCTCCTGATGCATACTAGCAATTGGGAGCTTTCTGATCATGTGACCACTGTGGCGGTCATGGCGGTCACATGATAAGAAAGCCTCCTGGCATCTGAAACCCAACAAAGGGTCTGGGTCTGTGCATCAGCATCTGGGTATCCTTGGCTCGTTTGACACTCTTCCGAAATGCAAAGTTCAGCGAGGAAGCAGCTGGGCAGAGACAGGCAGGAGCGCTGTGGCTGGGGAAGCTAAACCGGGCGCAACGCTGTATTGCGGCGCCTCCTTAGAGTCCTTGGCTGACTCGGCAATCTCCGCTAGGATGAGGTGATGACGTCGCTCCACCCCTTTGTCAAACCATAGCGAAAGGGGGAGTGCTCTCTGGAGCACTGATTTTTATAGGTAAAATTTGCGGGAGTGTGGGCGGTGGCTGCTTCTTCATAGTTAAATTAGCTGACATCTCACAAGGCCAGGTTAAATGAGAAATGTGGGTAGATGGCTTTGTCATGCGTGCTTAAAAACTGACAAATCAAAAGCATTGAGGGATCTCCTTAAAGTGGACCTTCAGTCATTTTTTCAACTTTCCATCAATTAAATCTATTGCCCTTGTTGTTTTAACTTTTGATAGTAACACATTTTTTTCTGCCAGTGAATACCTTATACAGCCCACTTTCTGTTTCTTGTCAGATAAAAAGCCTAGACTTATGACATCATGCACAGCTCTCTCTCTAACCTCGTGAGAGTTTGCCAGGAAGGGAGGCGGGGTGAGTCATAAGAGAGCCAATGAGAACTGCAGGGCTGCAGAGCTGGAGGTGTGCCTCTGTGTGTCTGTGTAAATTCAGGAAGTGGACAGGTAGCAGCTTCAGCTGCCCACAGTTAAAATGGATGCTGCCAGACATAGAGGGTGAAATTTCATCTGAAGGCTCTTTTTCCCTTAGCAATTTTTGCCTGATTTGTATTGCTTATATGTAAACTTTTCTGTTTTTGTTGTGGCACATTAAAATATATATATATTTTTTTAAAGATTCCTTTGTTTAAAGCCCAACTCCAAGCACAAAAACTTCCAAGGGTTCATGAAGTCACACACAGTCACACATTTCATTGCTTCAAATTTAACAATGCAGTCTTTCTTCTACATTAGACAAATCTGTTCTTTTACACACCAGGACTAGCACCCAGTGCATTGTGTAATTGTGAATCCAGGTAAGTATTTGAGGATTCTAGATGAGGCATTTAAACACATTGTTGCAGCAATTAGCTACAGAGAACAAGGGGTATTTATGTAGGGGGGAAAAGTGCAGCTTTAAGCTGAACAGTAATAATCAAGAAAATGCACCTTTGCTGCACAATATAATGTGGAGCTTGATATACCAGGATCAATGAAAACAAAGCTCCAATTCTCCATGCAATATAACAACTAGCTATTTTAGTTTATGTGCACAAGCTTTACATTACCAATAAACTCACATGGGTATTCATCAACTGTTCATCCAGATTCACCCTCTTCCTGAACTATATTCATGCTGATTGGGATATGGTTATTAGACTTCATTGCAATAGCCCACAGAAACCAGTCACAGATCAGTGCACTATGAGTTGAAACAGGCATAGTTCTGATTAGTTGCAGTTGGTTGCTGCATGGCTTTTCTGGATGCATTATGTTTACATAAACCATAGTCAATTTATTCAGCTATTCACAAACTGTTTGCCCACCGCCTCACCTAGGAGTATGGCAGCAGAGCGACTCTCCTGCGCTGGATCGCGTATCTAGTACATGATCTGGCACTTCTGGGTAGGGGGCGCACATGCTGCCCATGCGCTGGCTGTGCAATGATTAGTCACAGCATAATCTTATTAGCCGGTGTCGGCCAATGGATGAGCGCTGGCATCCGCTGATTGGCAAGGAGGAAGACAGGACATAGCTCTGTTTATGTAAACAATGCAGAGCTCTGTCCTGTCAATGGGGATATGCATATTTTTGTTTCCCTGCAAAGCAGGAAATAAAAATCAGAACATCCCTTAGTGAAAGCACCTCACAGTACACACATAAACACTGATTAGGCACACATTTAACCCTTGGATTGCCCTAGATGTTTAACCCTTTCCCAGCCAGTGTCATTAGTACAGTGACAATGCATATTTTTAGCTCTGATCACTATATTAGTGTCACTGGTTTCCATAAAGTGTCAATTAGTGCCATACTATCGCAGTCCTGCTCTAGGTCATTGATCGCTGCCATTACTAATATAAATAAAAAATTCCAGTATATATGCCATAGTTTGTAAACACTATAACATTCACACAAACCAATCAATATACACGTATTGGGTATTTTGTTACCAAAAATAAGTATCAGAGTACATATTGGCCTAAATTTATGAAGACATTTTTTTTTTTTTTTTTTATTGGATATGTCTTACAGCAGAAAATAAGAAATAGTGGTTTTTTTTCACCTTATTTCATTTATAGTACAAAGAATAAAAAACCCAGTGGTGATCAAATACCACCAAAAGAAAGCTTTATTTGTGTGATTTTTTTTTATCTGTATACAGCATTGCATGACCGCACAATTTTCAGTTAAAGTAACACAGTGTCAAAAAAGCAAAAAATGGCCTGGTCATGAAGGGGCATCAATCTTCCAGAGGTCACGTCATTAAAGTGTATCTATAGTCCAAACATTTTTCCTTTTTAGTTTTGGATAGAGTAGAAAAGGATTAGAATCCCTAACATGTTCTATTTTCTGTTTGTGCTCCCGTTGAGTTTTATTCCTCTCTGTTTGTCCTGGTGACCACTGTTCCTGACACAGTGCAGTGAAAATGAATGTGTTCATATTGGTTATACCTCAACATAAGCACATACAGAATGTTAAAATTCCATACATACTGTAGATTGTTCTTGACTGAAGGTAATGCATTAAGGTAAAAAAAAAACTTTGACTTTAGAACTACTTTAAATGTATTGCTTTTAAACTAGCACATTTCAACTATTAGATTACCTGTTAGCTTATCAGATGTGTTACTTGGACAACAGATACTTAAACAATATACACGTGAATGGAATGTATGACCATAATTATTTGCCTTTTTACAGTCATAGATCAAAATCTTCTGGGTGGCCTCCGCCTACTGGGACCTGGAGTTTGCCACAGGGACCACCTTATGGATGGGAGATGGCGACAAACCGAGATGGAAGAGACTTCTTCATCAGGTAATAATTATGACTATTAAGTATTTAGTAAACCTGGCATAAAGATCTAAAAATGTAATTTTTTTGTCTGGCTACCCCAAGGAAAAGAGAAAACTGTATGTAGAGTGATTGTTGAGCGCTTACTGATAAAACAAAATAAATACATGCTTTTTGAACACCCAATTGATGTAACAGTAAAACATAAGGAAAACATCATTAATAGTTTGCACAGATGGACCTTTCTAAGGTCAGTGTGATTTTGGTAGCTGATAGAATCAGGTCCTTCTTTTGACTGTAAATCTCCCTAGCTTTGTGGTGAGATATAGCACTGTGATAACAGAGTCAGCTCTAACATGTTTGCTTGCTTGAAATGCAAAAATGTTGCAGCACAGATTGTAAGTTTGTTGTAGCATTGTCTCAAGTTTGAGCTCCTGGTTGGTTATATGTTGGTATAAGTGTCACAAAATGTGGCAAATGTATTAGTAATTGTGCTTCACTGTCAGTTGCAGATAATTGGTGCCAGCGGTGGACCATGCACTGTGGATGCACGGGCACCGCCCCCTTTCAGGACGCCGGGCGCATGGATCCCTATGGCGGGGGCGGGCGGGGATGGTATTTTTTGAAGCACCCGATTAGAGCCAGAGGCTCTAATAGGCTTCAAAATAGGGTGGGCTCAGGACGCAGAGCGCACCCTGATCCTACCCAATTGTGTGACCATAGCAAATGAATTTTTGCTATTTTCACACTAATCTTCCTCCCCACCAATCAGGAGGCAGGACGTCAGACCTGCTTCCTGATTGGCCAGAGCGCCAGGTCACCCTATTGGATGCCTGGTGCTTAGGAAGAGGAGCGAGGAGACTCGCGCTGGTGCGGAGGATGCCGCCACTCTGAGAGGTAAGTCTCCTCGGCTGCATCCCAGAGCCGCAATACATGCAGGGGGGTGGGGGGATGCCCTGCAAGTAGGAGGGGGTCGTGGGCACAGTGGCATTTGATGGACACAAGTGGCTGCATTTGATGGGTACAAGTGGCTGAATTTGATGGGCACAAGTGGCTACATTTGATGGGCACAGTGGCTGCGTTTGATTGGCACAGGTGGCTGCGTTTGATGGGCAAGTGGCTGCATTTGATGGGCACCAGTGACTGCATTTGATGGGCAGGTGGCTGCATTTGATGGGCACAAGTGACTGAATTTGATGGGCACAAGTGGCTGCATTTGATGGGCACAAGTGGCTGCATTTGATGGACACAGTGGCTGCATTTGATGGGCACAAGTGGCTGCATATGATGGGCACACATGGCTGCGTTTGATGCGCACAATGGCTGCATTTTCTGGGCACAGTGAGGCTGAAATTGATGGGGGGGGGGGGTTCTGTATTTTTCAGTTTGTTTGCACCCCCCCAAAAAAAATTTGGAGCACCAGCCACCACTGATTGGTGCCACGGTAGTTAAGATTGCAGCATTTCATTTAAACTGATTTTGAAATATTACATTTTTTGTAACATAACACAAATTTAAACTAAACAATATTGGTATCCATATTAGCTGCACAACATCCTTCTCTACTGCAAGCCCTACTGCAAGCTCTATCCTCCATGATTACTTCCATGATTACTTCCATGATTACTTCTGGTTATCTTAACTGTTGTAGAAGAATCAAAAGAAACACAGAATGACATGGGATCCTTGATAAAGATTCAGTGAGTGCCGCTTACCTGCTGACTGGTTCAGTTTTCCATCCAGACATTGTTTGAAAGTTGGTGATCCTCCAATCGTCTTGTATGGGGAGAGAAGATGCAGGAAGCATAGAGAAAGAGAAAGTTACACAAACTTCAGGAAGTACGTTCCTTCTGCCTTCTTAATGATCATTTATGAAGCTGTGAGTGCTTATGTTGAATTGCACAGAATTACATAGATTAAGGTAGACTTAAGCCTGGTACACACAATGAGATTATGGGAGGAATTTGTTTTTGGATGGTAATCTCATATCGAAAATTATGAGACTAAAGTTTCGAAAATTCTTGTACGACAGAATAAAAATTCGGAAGTGATGTAATGTGTTGCAGTGTATTTGCATTGTATTTTCGAATGACAACTGTACTGATTAAATGAAAATCATACGATCTGGTATGGTACGAGAAAAATGTTTGTGCTTGTCAGATAATATTGGATGAACTGTCGTGGTCATCTCAAAAAAGCTGTGTACTAACAATTAGGGATGAGCTTTCTGTTCGGGTCGAACATGAGTTTGATGCGAACATTGGCTGTTCGCCCGTTTGTTGAAAACCGAACATTATGGGCCGTTTGCGCCAAATTTGAGCGGCGCGTAACGGTCCATAATGCACTGTGGGAGTGCAGTGCATTGCTGTATGATGATTGGCTAAAGCATGCACCATGACCTGCATGCTTTGGCCAATCCCAGTGCCCTCAGCTAAGAAAGCCATAATTGGCCAAAGACAGGGTGCCTTTTGCCAATCATGGCTCAGGGGGACTAAGTCCACGCCCCACACTATATAAGGCTGCCTGCACTTCAGCCCCGTGTAGTGTGTTATTGGCGTGGACAGAGAGAGAGAGAGAGTGTCATTTAGATTGAGCAGGCAGGCAGGTTATTCAGTTAGCTGCAGTGTATTTAATATATATATGTAGACAGTCTTATATATATATATATTTGTTATATTGCAGCCATTTGCTAAAATCATTTAAGTTCATTTTTTTCTCATGAATGTACACACAGCACCCCATATTGACAGAAAAACACAGACATTTTTGCAGATTTATTAAAAAAGAAAAACTGAAATATCACATGATCCTAAGTATTCAGACCCTTTGCTGTGACACTCATATAACTCAGGTGCTTTCCATGTCTTCTGATCATCCTTGAGATGGTTCTACACCTTCATTTGAGTCCAGCTGTGTTTGATTATACTGATTGGACTTGATTAAGAAAGCCACACACGTGTCTATATAAGACCTTACAGCTCACAGTGCATGTCAGAACAAATGAGAATCATGAGGTCATAGGAACTGCCTGAAGAGCTCAGAGACAGAATTGTGGCTAGGCACAGATCTGGCCAAGGTTACAAAAAATTTCTGTTGCACTTAAGGTTCCTAAGAGCACAGTGGCTTCCATAATCCTTAAATGGAAGACGTTTGGGACGACCAGAACCCTTCTTAAAGCTGGCCGTCCGGCCAAACTGAGCTATCGCGGGAGAAGAGCCTTGGTGAGAGAGGTAAAGAAGAACCCAAAGATCACTGTGGCTGAGCTCCAGAGATGCAGTCGGGAGATGGGAGAAAGTTGTAGAAAGTCAACCATCACTGCAGCCCTCCACCAGTCAGGGCTTTATGGCAGAGTGGCCCGACGGAAGCCCCTCCTCAGTGCAAGACACAAGAAAGCCCGTATGGAGTTTGCTAAAAAACATCTGAAGGACTCCAAGATGGTGAGAAATAAGATTCTTTGGTCTGATGAGACCAAGATAGAACTTTTTGGCCTTAATTCTAAGCGGTATGTGTGGTGAAAAACAGGCACTGCTCATCACCTGTCCAATACAGTCCCAACAGTGAGACATGGTGGTGGCAGCATCATGCTGTGGGGGTGTTTTTCAGCTGCAGGGATGCAGGGACAGGACGACTGGTTGCAATCGAGGGAAAGATGAATGCGGCCAAGTACAGGGATATCCTGGACGAAAAACCTTCTCCAGAGTGCTCAGAACCTCAGACTGGGCCGAAGGTTTACCTTCCAACAAGACAAATGACCCTAAGCACACAGCTAAAATAACGAAGGAGTGGCTTCACAACAACTCCGTGACTGTTCTTGAATGGCCCAGCCAGAGACCTGACTTAAACCCAATTGAGCATCTCTGGAGAGACCTAAAAATGGCTGTCCATCCAACCTGACAGAACTGGAGAGGATCTGCAATGAGGAATGGCAGAGGATCCCCAAATCCAGGTGTGAAAAACTTCTGGCAGGCAGGTTATTCAGTTAGCTGCAGTGTATTTAATATATATATATATATATACAGACAGTCTCGTACATATATATATATATATATATATATATATATATATATATATATATATATATATATATATATCCACTGCATACAGTTTAGCTATATCTGACGGCAGGTCATTCCTGGTGTACTTTTTCTAATATACTTCAGGCGGTGTACACAGTGCACAGTACCGTGCACTACTAGTGCAGTAGCTACTACTTTTCTGGTGGTGTACACAATACAGTACACCCATAGTTGTTATTACACTTCTGTTGGTGTACACAGTACCGTGCACCCATGGTGCAGTTACTACTACTTTTCTGGTGGTGAACACAGTACACAATACAGTGTAGTGTGGTGTTGCAAAACAAAATCCCCATCATAGTGAATAATATAAAATGTAAACTCGTGCTGAATAGTGAAAAAACAATGAAAAAGAAAACTAAAGCAGCTGCCACACACAAAGTGCTACTGACTAGAAATGTAAAATTATGGAAATGTGGCGCTCGCAAATGTTATTAGACATGTGTGACCAAGTATAGATGAGTGCAGATGTGAATATACAAAGCAAAAAACATGTAAATAAAGTCCAAATAAATGTGCTGAATATTCTGATCCACAATGGGAAAAAACTTTTGAAGTGCAAAGGACTTTTCAGGTGCAGAAACGCCACTCCTACATGTGTCCCCACTCACCAAATGGCGATGACCCCCAGCTTTGCAGTCGGGGGGTCACTTCAGGCTTATGTGATGGTATCCAGAGAAGCTCAGTAGTGGTGTTGTGCACATCAGATCAAAGGATTTCTTGTTGGAATTTCTCAGCAGAATCACCAGGCACCAAAAAAGGAAAAAATGGAACTAATAGTGAAAAGTACCGTTTGAAAGGGATTTATTTCTTATACAAAATAGTTGATAAAAACAGGCATGTAAAGGGATTAGAGATGGATCCGGACGCTGCTCACGGCGTGCGTTCCAGAAACCAGGGAGTGCGTTCCCAGGAGCAGGGAATGACGTCAGTGCCACCGGAAATACGTCAACATGTTTCGGCATCCTACAGGGTGTTATCAAATAACTGAATATATTTAACTTAGCTTGTATCTATGTAGGGTGGAACATATTATCTTCACAGAAATCTCTGGTAGACCAGACAAGTCGGTGCCTAGGCTTGTGTATACAAACAATGGGATCCAAACCTCATTGTTTTACACATACTCACTTCAAAGGATCCTATGCTGGGATATACAATGAAGGGAGGCCAACCCGTAATCAATACTTAACTTCCTGGGAAAATTCAAGTTAATCTCCTGCTCAGAATAGTCACAAGGATATGCATTAAAGGGGGCTGACTTATGCAAAGTATAGGGATTGGAGATGTAGCCAGTCCTTAACCAGGAATAGGGAAGCTCACCAATCAGAGCCATGCTTTGCCAACCAATGAGGCATCAGCATGTAATGATATACACAGACTAGATGGGAGGGAAACACCCACTTTTATGGGAGAGCAACCATCAGAATTTTTCTGCCCCTGTTTAACAGGGGCATGTAATTACAATTATTGATATATTTCACAGCAGGGCCCGTTCCAGCGCCCACCAAGAGTAACTGTGAGGGCTTACAGTGTTCTGGTACCACCAACACCTAAGGCCCAATTTTCTGCAAAGTGTATAGGGCAGGCCGTAAAGTATATACAGGCGGTCCCCTATTTTCACACATCTGACTTAAAAAAGACTCCTACCTACAAACGGAGGGAGACAACAGGAAGTGAGATGTAATCTACCCCTAGGAAGGGAAATTCTCTCCTGTAAGAGTTAATATAGGAAAAAGGTGTCTCCACTGATGCTTTCTTTTCAATTAGTTTTTATTAGAATTTTAACAAGTACATAAAATAGTAACATTAATACTGAGAGTTACATAATGTTGTCAAATACATAAGACCCCATCAATGGGGATATTAATGGTACATCAAGTAAGTTTAAAGAAAAGGAGTTCTCTCTTTGTGTAGAATTATTTGGTTATGTTGGTCTTGAATCAATACTAGGTAAAGTAACGACTCCTTGCTCCAGGCACCCCCAATGGGATCAAACTGTGCCACGGACCACAGAGTCGCACCATTTTGCAATGCCATATACCCCACCAACTGATTATTCTCCATAATACTTTACTTGTTGTGTTGTTCCCTTATTACCAAGAATATACTATTCCATAACTCTCTCGAGATAAAAGATGAAAAAGAAAAGTATAACTATAACAACATAAATAACCTAATAAAAACAGAAAAAAAATTCACAAACAAGAAAATTTCACATGTACCACTCATAATGGCAAATAGGCATCTAATCAGTAGGATATAGTGCAACCCGTGTCTCCCAGCAGGAATTACACTTGGGGATAACGTGATTCCTAGTGGCAAAAAACTTTTCATACGTATATTGTGTCTTAACCCGAGATATGACTTCAGATAAAATAGGTGCTATTGTGGACTTCCATTTAGAGGTTATAGTTAATTTTGCTGCTATTAGAATATGTGTAATTAGAGGTCTATATTTAGTCGGGAACTAATGCACCCCTATATTAAGAATAGCCAACTGTGGTGTAGGTGAGATGCTAAGTCCTGTAATTTTATTTATTAGGGAGTAGGGATGAGCTTCGAGTTCGAGTCGAACTCATGTTCGACTCGAACATTGGCTGTTCGCAAGTTCACCGAACAGCGAACAATTTGGGGTGTTCGCGGCAAATTCGAATGCCGCGGAACACCCTTTAAAAGTCTATGGGAGAAATCAAAAGTGCTAATTTTAAAGGCTAATATGCAAGTTATTGTCATAAAAAGTGTTTGGGGACCTGGGTCCTGCCCCAGGGGACATGGATCAATGCAAAAAAAAGTTTTAAAAACGGCCGTTTTTTCAGGAGCAGTGATTTTAATAATGCTTAAAGTCAATCAATAAAAGTGTAATATCCCTTTAAATTTCGTACCTGGGGGGTGTCTATAGTGTGCCTGTAAAGGGGCGCATGTTTCCTGTGTTTAGAACAGTCTGACAGCAAAATGACATTTTGAAGGAAAAAACTAATTTAAAACTACCCGTGGCTATTGCATTGCCGACAATACACATAGAAGTTCATTGATAAAAACGGCATGGGAATTCCCCAAAGGGGAACCCCGAACCAAAATTTTAAAAAAAAATGACGTGTGAGTCCCCCTAAATTCCATACCAGGCCCTTCAGGTCTGGTATGGATATTAAGGGGAACCCCGGCCAAAATTAAAAAAAAAAAATGACGTGGGGTTCCCCCTAAATTCCATACCAGACCCTTCAGGTCTGGTATGGATTTTAAGGGGAACCCCGCGCCAAAAAAAAAAAAAAAACGGTGTGGGGTCCCCCCAAAAATCCATACCAGACCCTTATCCGAGCACGCAACCTGGCAGGCCGCAGGAAAAGAGGGGGGGACGAGAGTGCGGCCCCCCCTCCCTCCTGAACCGTACCAGGCCACATGCCCTCAACATTGGTAGCCCCCCAAACCATTTCACGAAAAAAGTGTCAAAAATGTTAAAAATGACAAGAGACAGTTTTTGACAATTCCTTTATTTAAATGCTTCTTCTTTCTTCTATCTTCCTTCATCTTCTGGTTCTTCTGGTTCTTCTGGCTCTTCTGGTTCTTCCTCCGGCGTTCTCGTCCAGCATCTCCTCCGCGGCGTCTTCTATCTTCTTCTCCTCGGGCCGCTCCGCACCCATGGCATGGGGGCGAGGCTCCCGCTCTTCTCTTCTTCTTTTCTTCTCTTCTTCTCTTCTTCTTTTCTTCTCCGGGCCGCTCCTCGTCTGACAGTTCTTAAATAACGGGGGGGGGGGCGGGGCCACCCGGTGACCCCGCCCCCCTCTGACGCACGGTGACTTGACGGGACTTCCCTGTGACGTCACGGGGAATGCCACAGGGAAGTCCCGTCAAGTCACCGTGCGTCAGAGGGGGGCGGGGTCACCGGGTGGCCCCGCCCCCCCGTTATTTAAGAACTGTCAGACGAGGAGCGCCGTCACACAGCGGGAGCCTCCCTCCATGCCAGCATGGATTGCGGAGTGGCCCGGAGAAGAAAATGAAGAAGAGAAGAAAAGAAGAAGAGAAGAGCGGGAGCCTCCCCCCCATGCCATGGGTGCGGAGCGGCCCGAGGAGAAGAAGACAGAAGACGCCGCGGAGGAGATGCTGGACGAGAACACCGGAGGAAGAACCAGAAGAGCCAGAAGAACCAGAAGAACCAGAAGATGAAGGAAGATAGAAGAAAGAAGAAGCATTTAAATAAAGGAATTGTCAAAAACTGTCTCTTGTCATTTTTAACATTTTTGACACTTTCTTCGTGAAATGGTAGGGGTACTTATGTACCCCCTTACCATTTCACACAGGGGGGGGGCCGGGATCTGGGGGTCACCTTGTTAAAGGGGGCTTCCAGATTCCGATAAGCCCCCCGCCTGCAGACCCCCACAACCACCGGCCAGGGTTGTGGGGATGAGGCCCTTGTCCTCATCAACATGGGGGGGACAAGGTATTTTGGGGGGCTACCCCAAAGCACCCTCCCAATGTTGAGGGCATGTGGCCTGGTACGGTTCAGGAGGGAGGGGGGGCCGCACTCTCATCCCCCCCTCTTTTCCTGCGGCCTGCCAGGTTGCGTGCTCGGATAAGGGTCTGGTATGGATTTTTGGGGGGACCCCACGCCGTTTTTTTTTTTTTTTTGGCGCGGGGTTCCCCTTAAAATCCATACCAGACCTGAAGGGTCTGGTATGGAATTTAGGGGGAACCCCACGTCATTTTTTTTTTTTAATTTTGGCCGGGGTTCCCCTTAATATCCATACCAGACCTGAAGGGCCTGGTATGGAATTTAGGAGGACTCCCACGTCATTTTTTTTTTTTAATTTTGGTTCGGGGTTCCCCTTTGGGGAATTCCCATGCCGTTTTTATCAATGAACTTCTATGTGTATTGTCGGCAATGCAATAGCCGCGGGTAGTTTTAAATGAGTTTTTTCCTTCAAAATGTCATTTTGCTGTCAGACTGTTCTAAACACAGGAAACATGCGCCCCTTTACAGGCATACTATAGACACCCCCCAGGTACGAAATTTAAAGGGATATTACACTTTTATTGTTTGACTTTAAGCATTATTAAAATCACTGCTCCTGAAAAAACGGCCGTTTTTAAAACTTTTTTTTGCATTGATCCATGTCCCCTGGGGCAGGACCCAGGTCCCCAAACACTTTTTATGACAATAACTTTCATATAAGCCTTTAAAATTAGCACTTTTGATTATTCATGTTCGTGTCCCATAGACTTTAACGGTGTTCGCATGTTCGAACGAACTTTTTTCCTGTTCGCATGTTCTGGTGCGAACCGAACAGGGGGGTGTTCGGCTCATCCCTATTAGGGAGTACACTTCTGTCCAAAAGCTTCTCACTTCCTTACAGTACCAAAGTATATGTAGGATGCCTCCTCTTCCCCCACACTCCCTCCAACAATCGGAAGAGGCATCTGGGTAAATCTGCGCTAGCCTCACTGGTGTTAGATATGTCCTATGAAGTATTTTTAACATCAGTTCCCAGTGATTTACGCAGTGAGAAAAGCGAGAATGAGATTAAATGGCTGATTGCCATTCTTTTTGTGTAAAGAGGGTTCCCATCTCCTTTTCCCATTTGTGCATACTTGATGTCTTATGGAATCCTTTGTTATATTGTAGCTTGCTGTAAAACCACCACAGCCCTTTAGTACCGTTGTGGTCAGACTTCAAGCGAGACCAGGTTTCCCTATGGACACTATAGTGTATGCTTGGATTATTTTTGTGAAAATGAGCAAGTTGGATATAAGAGAATGAAGTGGGACTAGGGGTTTTAGAAATTAACTCTCTATAGGTCTATATCCCTTCCCTAATCCACGGATGTATATTTAAATTGGGTATAATGTGTTCATATATTTGCAGTTGGAAATCTGTTCCAAGCTAGTAATGTGGCATCAATTGAGGGGAAGGGTTTATAATTTAGTTTCATATGAGTCAGACTTGATAATAACAGGGCGGGCAAGTGTTTATTGCCCACCATGTACTCCTCAACCTGGACCCATATTTGATTAGAATTAGGGTCAAACCATGCTTCGGTCTGATCCAGGCAGGCTGCAAAATAATAGTTTTTAAGGTTAGGAAAGTTTACTCCCCCATTCAATTTGTGTTTCAAAAGTAAGGAGAAAGAGATCTTAGTCATTTTCTTGCCCCAAATGAATTGTTTAAACAGGTTATCTGCCTCCCTAAAAAAATTGTCCGGAATGATTATTGGTATGGTCCTAACTCCACTGATGCTTTATCACCAATCCTAGTTTCCCTAATAACCCAAAATTTTCAAAATACAATCTTAATTGGGACAAAAAGTGAGGTGAAATCTTTTGAACAGTGGCACAGACAACAAAACAAATGTTACAGGGGTGATAACCCTTCCCTATGTTATCCAAAAAGCTTAAAAATAGATTTTTTGGCTGGAGCTACACTTTAAAAATGTACCTCTTCCAAATTACAAACAGATTCACTTAACAACAAACCTACAGTCCCTATCTTGTTTGTAACCTGGGCACCGCCTGTATATTGCTGCTGTTAATGGGCTGGTAATGGGCTGGGGGGGTACCCATGCCGTTTTTCTCAATGATTTTCATCTATATTGCCAGGACCCGACATTACATTACAGCCGCAAGCAGTTTTAAATGACTTTTATTCCTTTAGAAATGTCATTTTGTGCAGGGACTGTTTTAAACATGGGAAAAATGTGCCACTTTACAGGTATACTATAGTCACCCCCCAGGCACGATATTTAAAGGTAAATTTCACTTTTATTGTTTCACTTTAAGCATTATTAAAATCACTTCTCCAGAAAAAAAACAGCCATTTTTAAAACTTTTTTTTTGCATTGATACATGTCCCCTGGGGCAGGACCCAGGTCCCCAAACACTTTTTATAACAATAACTTGCATATTAGCCTTTAAAATTAGCACTTTTGATTTTTCACATTCAAGTCCCATAGACTTTAACGGTGTTCACGTGTTCGCACACATTTTTTGCCTGTTCGCATGTTCTGCCGCGAACCAAACTGGGGGGTGTTCGGCTCATCCCTACTAACAATTATGTTATCTTTCCATTGCTTCAAAAGCAGTATTTTTTGGTACGATTTTCTGATTGTGTGTACGGGCCATAAGTGACCTTTCTGACTTTAGCAGTTGTTTTGTTTACTGAACAGCATTATTAGCTCATTGAAAGCTTTTGTATGTTTCCTGGAATGTCTCTGTAAAGCGGGGTTCCATTCAAATTTTTAACCTAATCTTACCCCCTTCAGTTAATTGCATAGATGTTCAAATGCCGCACGAAACATTTTTTATCGCTGTAATTACCTTTATATTGAACTTTATTGTGGCACTTCCTGTCTCTCCTCCCATGGGAGTAGGCGTGTTTATTGCCTTTCCCCGGTGCCGCACTGTCTCCTGGGAGCTTAGTGTCAGGCTTCCCAAGATTCAGTGCGGAAACAATGATCATGCTTGTGAACAAGCTGTGAATGAACAGCATTCACCGCATCCAGGAAATCAATGCTTGTGGGTTTCACATGCCCACAAGCAAGATGGAAACAGCCAGCATCACATTTTTTAAGTTATTCTTCAGTACGAAAACAGACAGAGGCGGAAATATTACACCCAAACTGTGAGTATTATTTTGGGTTTAGCAAAGTGTCTCAATGACCTAAAAAAAAAGAAAAAAAGATTGGTCGCCGGACTCCCGCTTTAAAGGTTTTGGATTTCTCGAATATCTGGCATTCAGATAGTTACTGTATATCAGATATTTACAGTAGATAAATAGTTGTATTCAAATAGTTGAATACAATCTTTATATGAAATGTGATGAAGAAAAACACAACGTGTCAAAATGTATGGAAATACTGTATATTGTTAAAAGCACAGAACATATGTTTTTTAAAATACAGAAAAGACACTCTTTAGTATATCTGAAAGAGTAAAATCAACAATAATTGAGGTTAACACATATAAACATTGGGCTTCACATACTGGTTCAAACACTCATTCAAATCAAATTAACAGAGATTAATTGAACCAATGAAAAGAAATGAAACTGCCTGTAAACTGATGAATAACTCAAATATGGACAGTATTGGTAAAACTGCATGCATCCTGGCAAAAGACCTGAATCTCTATTTCAAGTGTACAGATGGCGCATTAGGAATCTTGAACACCTTGCAGAATTGGATACACATTCTGACCTTTCGGACTGTTTATCAGCAAAATAAATTCTGTTCAAGAAATACGATAGCATGGACATGGAACTGCCATTATCTTCTGAAAGAAAAGCAATAGCTAATAGCCAAACACCAATTCTACAATTATATCCAATATTGAAAAGTTTTTTTTACTTTAAATTTAAATGAAAATGTTTTCAAAACTTTAATTACTCAGCATTAGAAAATACATTTTTATTCAAAACTTGTTATATTCCTTATGATATAGGTTAAAGTGGTTTCTTTTTGTTTCTTTTCTGGAGAGGTTATTATTAATGATAGAACAGTTTTATGGTATCCTTTGGACTGTTTAGTGTTATGTTCCATTTTAAAAGTCAATGTTCTTATATGTGCTATAAGTACCTTTAAAGAGGTTGCAGAATCTCCATAGTTTTGGTCAGTAGTTGTCTTATTAGTTAGTTAAAAGTTAAAGTTCTCATGACACTATGGAAATGTACGTTTTTAAAGCATATGAGAACAAAAAAATAATAATTATAACCTATTTCAAAATTATCTTCAGCTAAACTTTTTTTAGAGACATTTCCCCTATTTTACAATAAAAAGTGTAACTGTGCTGACCCTAAATAATATATATAACTTACCACATAACTAAAACAGTGAATAATATTTATCAATAATTCATAAACTCAATCAAGTGCATTATTAGTGGGCTACAGTGATATAAGAAAAATAATAATTTTTTCCTTAATAAAATATTAGTAAATAAATCAAAATCATGTGTTTGACAAAAACACATACTGGACAGTCCCAGTATTTCTCTTCAAGAACTAGTTATCCGAATCCCACATGTACAAATCCACATCCATGATTGAAAAACTTTCACCAATTCGTGAAACACCACCACCTTCTAAAATTAACACTCACCAGAGACAAAATAAAAAGATGCCTTTGGTTTATGCCTGGGTTAACCACTCCATACATATGAATATATCTGAAGGTTTCCAAACGGTATGCAAGTAATCACTCCATACATCTCCACCATGATCTCAGGATCTCATAGAAAGCAAACAGCCATCATTGCGTAACATATTATGTTTAATTCAATCAATAAATAGATGTACAAAATGTCTACTCACAAGTGTGGTGCCAATAGACCAGCACTGAATCTTTCAAGCAATACTTTTGGTGTTAGCAAACGCTGTTCCATCTACCGGGATTGGCGTGCGGTCCAAGCCTCAATATGGTGCAGGTTGGAGCAGGAAGTGACGTCAGCGTTACCCAAAAGCCTCTTCTGGATTAGTCTCTATGAGCTTGCCACATCTTACCACTGGGATTTTTGCCCATTCCTCCTTGCAAAACTGCTCCAGCTCCTTCAGGTTGGATGGTTTGCACTTGTGAACAGCAATCTTTAAGTCTGACCACAGATTTTCTATTGGATTGAGGTCTGGGCTTTGACTAGGCCATTGCAACACATTTATATGTTTCTCCTTAAATCACTCAAGTGTTGTTTTAGCAGTGTGTTTGGGAGTCCTTGTCCTGTTTGAAGGTGAACCTCCGTTCTAGCCTCAAATCACACACACAGCGGTACAGGTTTTGCTCAAGAATATCCCTGTATTCAGCACCATCCATCTTTCCCTCAACTCTGTCCAGTTTCCCAGTCCCGATTGCTGAAAAACATCCCCACAGCATGATTCTACCCCCACCATGTTTCACTGTGTTTCACTGTGGGGATGGCGTTCTTTGGGTGATGTGATGTGTTGGGTTTGCGCCAGACATAGTGATTTCTTTGATGGTCAAAAAGTTCAATTTTAGTCTCATCAGACCAGAGCATCTTCCTCCATACATTTTGGGAGTCTCCCACATGCCCTTTCGCAAACTCAAAACGTGCCATTTTGTTTTTTGCTGAAAGTAATGGCTTTCTTTTGGCCACTCGGCCATAAAGCCAGACTCTATGGAGCATACAGCTTATTGTCGTCCTATGTACAGATACTCCAGTCTCTGCCGTGGAACTCTGCAGCTCCTCCAGGGTTACCTTAGGTCTCTGTGCTCCCTCTCTGATTAATGCCCTCCTTGCCCCGGTCCATGAGTTTTGGTGTGCGGACGTCTCTTGGCAGGTTTGCTGTTGTGCCATGTTCTTTCCATTTGGTTATGATAGATTTGATGGTGCTCCTAGGGATCATCAAAGATTTGGATATTTTTTTATAACCTAACCCTGACTTGTACTTCTCAACAACATTGTCCCTTACTTGTTTGGAGAGTTCCTTGGTCTTCATGGCAGTGTTTGGTTAGTGGTACCTCTTTTCCTTAGGTGTTGCAGCCTCTGGGGCCTTTCAAAAAGGTGTGTATATGTAATGACAGATCACGTGACACTTAGATTGCACACAGGTGGACATCATTTCACTAATTATGTGACTTCTGAAGGTAATTGGTTGCACCAGAGCTTTTTATGGGCTTCATAATAAAGGGGGTGAATACATTTGCACATGCCAGTTAATAGTTTTTTATTTCTGAAAAATTGTTTTATGTATATATTTTTCAAATTTTACTTCACCAACTTAGACTATTGTGTTTTGATCCATCACATATAATTCAGATTAAAAAAACATTGAACTAAAGGCTGTAATGTAACAAAATAGGTAAAAAGCCAAGGGGGGTGAATACTTTTGCAAGGCACTGTATATCCATATGAGTGGAGTGGTTAACACAGGCTGAGTGTTCATTTTAGAAGGTGGTGGTGTTTCACGAATTGGTGCAATTTTTTCAATCACGTATGTGGATTTGTACACGTGGGATTCAAATAACCAGTTATTGAAGAGGAATACTGGGACTGTCCTTTTTTGTCAAACTTATGATTTTGATTTATTCACCAATATTTTATTAAGGAAAAAATTATTATTTTTCCTACATCACTGTAGCCCACTAATTATGCACTTGATTGAGTTTATGAATTATTGATAAATATTATTCACTGTTTTAGTTATGTGGTAAGTTATGTATATTATTTAGGGTCAGCGCAGTTACGCTTTTTATTGGAACATTGTTTACTTCACATTACTGGTGGGGAATATATGACTGCAGCAGGTTCGCTATTTAAAGGCACATTTACACATTTTTTACATAGACTTATATTTTTACGCCGGTGACATATTTTTATCACATTTCCCCTATTTTCTGTATTGCTTGAATACATGGTAAACTTTTTACAACATCAATAAAATAAATGTAATCTTTATATGTGTAGTGATTCTTTAGTAATAATTTCAATTTATTCACAAACAGGCTGCCAGCCAATCATAGGCCAAGGAGAAAAGGCTGATCCCCTTAAATAGTACTCAAGGAAAAACATATTTTCTTTGCTTTGGACATAGAAATGTTTGTTAGACTTTCTTTGGGGGTTTTACTGTTGTCTGTGTCCTAAGTGGACATATTTTAGCTTTCAGATATTTGTCAGAGGAATTTTTCCAATAGGCAGAAGTGGTCTGGTAACAACTTTCAAAGATAAGACCTCACTTTGGAGAATTTCTTTTCATTTCCTATCATGTATTGGAGCATTAAGTGAGGGGGAAATCTCCCAATGGGTAACACAAAAATACAAATCTGACAAGAGTTCTAACCCTTCCCCACTTTATTCAAATTAAGAAAACCATTTTGGCCGGTGTATAAAACTATGATGAAGGTAAACTTTTACCTCCAAGCCAAAAAATTGTTTAAATAGCACAACCTTTATCCCAGCCAGGGTACACAGGGACAGCAAGACCCTCTGCCCCCTCCCATTTTTCATCCCTGACACATCACTGAGGTCTAAACTATATACAGGTAAGGTATAATTCCTAGTATACAGAATAACGTAAAACATGTACAAAATTAACAGGAGCACATTTTTAGAAAGATGCCCCAGTGATAACCTTTTCATCAGACAGGAAGTAAATTAAACTCTCCAGCGGCTACACAAACATAAATAAATATGCTTTTATCAGTTAGGTGAGAAAATGCTAAAACCCCTTACAACTTTTTATTGTTATCTTTTTCCCTACTGCAATTTTTCTCTCATTTCTGTAGCAACAACCTTATTACTAAAGCATTTTGTCATGTAGTGTGCTTACTCTATCTATTTAAAATTATTGTACTAACAGACTGATGCACTGTGAATGGGTTTAACCACTTGCTTACTGAGCACTTAAACCCCCCTCCTGCTCATACCAATTTACAGCTTTCAGCAATTCCATTGATAGGTGGCACTCGTGGGCATTGATAAGTGGCACTGATTGGTGGCACTGATATGCACTGTGGGCACTGGCAGGTGGCACTGCTGTGCCTCTTCAGGACCGATGTCCCTTACACAGAAGCTGGTGAGGAGAACTATCAGCGTGAGGATAAAAAAAATGATTACCGATCTTCTGTTTACATCACGTGATCAGCTGTCATTGGCCCCTTGGATTGGACCCTTACTCTGATCTGTGATCACCCGAGTCTCATTGACTCTGTGATCACAGAGCGCGCAAAGGGGATATTATCAATCTATGTTTAAATAGTTGCAACGGAGGGCAAAGAAAATAGTGGGGGTCTAATAGACCCCAAAGGTCTACATATAATGTACCTGTCACCTGTCCATTCTAACATATAGGGGTTTTGTTACCCCCCTTGTGATGGCAAAAAAAAAAATTAAGTGTAAAAAAAAAATTTAAAATTGGATAAAATAAATAAAAATAATGAAAAAAGAAAATCAAATTACCCTCATCAAATCACCCTCATCACCACCACACGCACCCCATATAAAAAGTACAGAGTAGGGCGAGCATGTGCATGTAACAATTGTGCCACATTGCGAACATTGAGTGAAAGCAATAATTCTAGGGCTGTAGTTCATAGTTTACTCTAAACTAGTGACCTGTAAAGCCATTAAAGTGGTTGAAACCGCCGGCATTTTTTAAATTTAGTTTTAACCTGCAAGACAAAGTCATAATGTGTTAGTGTGCATCTTAGACCGAAGCCCTTAAAGCAGCGAGCTGTCACCACTGACAGGGCTTCCATCTTCACCTGTCTTCCTTCTGAGTTTGCGGACACCAGCTGTGTGAGTGGCTGGAGCAGCGATGACATCACTCGCATGCGCGTGGGAGCAGCCATTTACGGCACAGGACTCTAAAGGAAGGGCCTGGGTGGCCGTTCCTTCAGAGCACATGCACCGGTGATGTCAATGGCTGCATGTACACTAAATATCTCATAAATAGTGCATGTTAATTTTCAATCTACACCGCCACCCTGGGTCAACTGATACCAATACCACGTCTACGCTGACGACACCCAAATCTGTTTCTCTACCCCTCAGCTCACTCCCTCTGTCTCCTCATGTATCACTAATTTACTATCAGATATATCAGTCTGGATGTCACTCCACTTCCTCAAACTCAATCTATCCAAAAGCGAACGTATAATTTTTCCTCCCCCATATGCCCCTTCCCCTGATCTCTCTGTCAAAATCGATGGCACAACTATAAGCCCATCCCCACATGCCAAGGTTCTAGGTGTAGTCCAAGACTCTGAATTCTCCTTCAAGCAACACATCCAATCACTGTCCAAATCCTGCCGCCTCAACCTCCGCAACATCTCCAAAATACGCCCCTTTCTAACCAATGACACAACAAAGCTCTTAATTCTCTCGCCTCGACTACTGCAACTCCCTTCTCATTGGCTTACCTCTACATAGTCTATCACCTCTTCAATCCATCATGAATGTCGCTACCAGACTCATCCACCTTACCAATCGCTCTGTGTCTGCCACTCCTCTCTGTCAATACCTCCACTGGCTTCTGCTCGGCCAAAGAATTAAATTAAAAATTCTAACAACTACGTACAAAGCCATCCACAATTTTTCCCCCAGCTACATCACTAGCTTAGTCTCTAAATACCAACCTACTTGTTTTCTTCGTTCCTCTCGAGACCTCCTGCTCTCTAGTTCCCTCGTCACCTCCTCCCATGCTCGCCTCCAGGACTTTTCCAAAGCCTCTCCAATCCTATGGAATTCCCTACCCCAATCTGTCCGCTTATCTCCTACTCTATTAGCTTTTAGACAATCCCTGAAAACCCTTCTCTTCAGAGAAGCCTACCCTACCCACACCTAACAACTATATTTTCATTTTTTCCATCAGCTCACCCCCCACAGCTATTACCTTTTTGTTTCCACTTGACCCTCCCTTCTAGATTGTAAGCTCTAATGAGCAGGGCCCTCTGATCCCTCCTGTATTGATTTGTATTGTAAGTGTACTGTCTGCCCTCATGTTGTAAAGCGCTGCGAAAACAGTTGGCGCTATATAAATCCTGTATAATAATATTAATAATAATGTTAAGGAGATACTTACAGTACCTATAGGTAAGCCTATAATGTATGGGAGTTTATTCCTACATTGAAGTGTCGCCTATGGAGAATTTTGGGTACCATCTTTTTGTGCAATTCCACAAGCATGAACATTTTTAAGTCTTGACATTTTTGGTATATATTTACTTGACATAACCCCACCCTTTATATTTTACCAACAAATGGGTATAATATTGTGTTTGTTTGCGTTAGATCTCAGTTTAGCGTATTTTTCCTGAAAGTATGAGTTTAATAAATAATGCTGCAAATATCGTGCAACATAAAAAAATTGCAACTGCCACCATTTAAATATCCAGGGTCTCTGCTCTCACAAAATATATATGTTTTGTCTACAGTAATCTCTAGCAAAAAATGCAGATTTTAACATGTGTGCAAAAAAAAAAAAAAAGTTGCCCCAGTAGAAAAGTGGTTAAAGTCCATTGAGCTTCCAGTCCTACAAGGATTGCATTTAATTAAATTGCCACTCTTTTTTTGTTGATGGTTTAACCACATGTTGCATCTCATTACTTATGACCCAATATAAGCATGCCCAGGTGACTAAAAGGACAGTGCTTCTAATCTTAGTATCATACTGTATTGTATAACGTCTTTGTTAGTGCTAAGATTTTTAAGCCTTTACACATATGCTTTTAAGAAAAAGCTAAAAGGTGAAAAAAAAAACATTTTATTCAACTCATTTATCTTCTGCATTTGTATCTTTCCTTGTATTATACCAGCATAATCATAGAGTACTGATGAAATACTACATGAAGAAAACGATTGAACTGTACAAAGATATATATTTTACTTTGTAAATCATTTCAAAACGTGATTGATTTTAGCAGGAATATATTTAATATATTAACATGGAACTTCAAGCACAAACTGTAATTAAATAGTATTTTTAAATAGTTTACTAGAGTCTCACTATAAAATTTGTCTAATGTGTGCACATAATAACACAGGGTCTGTGCAAAGCAATCAGCATGAACCTAATGTGAATCATATTATTTTTTATTGTCCTTCGGAAGCAAGAGCTAAGGCAAGATTCAATATATACATAAGCTATGTTACCCTTTGGGAACACAACATCTTAAAGGTTAAGTCACCCTCAAAATGAAAATCAGTATTAAATCCATTCAATGACCTCAAACTGGAGCTCTCCTGACTCCTCCTCTAAATCCTGAAAAAGTCTCAAGAAGCCATTTTCCTTTTAGGATAGGGCAGGGAACATCTGCCTAGTTTTTAAATTATTAACACAAAAGCACAAAAGTCCCAAGTGTCCAAATGTTCTCGTAAACGTGTGTTTTAGTATTTGTGGTGCTATATATCCTTCCAACCGTGTCAACCGTTTTTCTTCCTCCATGTTTATAATTCTCCTTAATATACTTTCACCACGTGCACATATCCCTTCACCAACATTTTAAACCCTCATCTTGTAAAACCCATTCAGTTTAAAATTGTGTATAGATATAAAAAGAAAACTATAAATACCTGATCATGTTCCCTATGTTCTCTGCTGCATAAGAGATGGAGATGGAGAAACAGCAGTACAATAAGCTTCCCAGCGAATGGCTGGACAAGCCTGATCATTGGAGGAAAATAGTCAGCGTTCCCAGCATAGCTAGAGAACTGACCGTGCTGTGTTCTCCTGCTTAGTGTGGTCAGTTTTTAATAGTAAAGCAGAGGGACTGGCAGGAACATCGGGGATTTTACACAAAGGAAGCAATACAAAGAGAACAGGATAATTTTTCATATAAGTACATAGTACAGCAGGCACACATCAAAAATATGAAATGTTGGATTTACAATATCTCAAAAAAGTGAGTACATCCCTCACATTTTTGTAAATATTTTATTATATCTTTTCATGTGAAAACACTGAAGAAATGACAATTTGCTACAATGTAAAGTAGTGAGTGTACAGCTTGTATAACAGTGTAACTGTGCTGTCCCCTCAAAATAACTCAACACACAGCCATTAATGTCTAATCAGCTGGCAACAAAAGTGAGTACACACCTAAGTGAAAATGTCCAAATTTGGCCCAAAGTGTCAATATTTTGTGTGACCACCATTATTTTCCAGCACTGCCTTAACTTTCTTGGGCTTGGAGTTCACCAGAGCTTCACAGGTTGCCATTGGAGTCCTCTTCCACTCCTCCATGATGGCATCACAGAACTGGTGGATGTTAGAGACCTTGCGCTCCTCCACCTTCCGTTTGAGGATGCCCCACTGATGCTCAATAGGGTTTAGGTCTGGAGACATGCTTGGCCAGTCCATCACCTTTACCATCAGTTTCTTTAGCAAGGCAGTGGTCATCTTGGAGGTGTGTTTGGGGTCGTTATCATGTTGCAATCCTGCCCTGCGGCCCGGCTCGCCGAAAGGAGGGGATCATGCTTTGCTTTAGCATGTCACAGTACATGTTGGCATTCATAGTTCCCTCAATGAAATGTAGCTCCCCAGTGCCGGCAACACTCATGCAGCCCCAGACCATGACACTCCCACCATCATGTTTGACTGTAGGCAAGACACACTTGTCTTTGTACTCCTCACCTGGTTGCCTCCACACAAGCTTGACACCATCTGAACCAAATAAGTTTAACTTGGTCTCAGACCACAGGACATGGTTCCAGTAATCCATGTGCTTAGTCTGCTTGTCTTCAGCAAACTATTTGCGGCTTGATGCACTGTGCGGCGTATGGTCTGAGCACTAACAGGCTGACTCCCCACCCCTTCAACCTCTGCAGCAATGCTGGCAGCACTCATATGTCTATTTCCCAAAGACAACCTTTGTATATGACACTGAGCAGGTGCACTCAACTACTTTGGTCAACCATGGCGAGGCCTATTCTGAGTGGAACCTGTCCGGTAAACTGATGTATAAGACGTGCTGCAGCTCAGTTTCCAGGTCTTGTCAATCCTCTTATAGCCTAGGCCATCTTTATGTAGAGCAACAATTCTTTTTTTTTCAGATCCTCAGAGAATTTCAGTGACCAGTATGAGAGAGTGAGAGCGATAATACCAAATTTAACACACCTGCTCCCCATTCACACCTGAGACCTTGTAACACTAACGAGTCACATGATACTGGCTATTTGGGCCCAATTTGGACATTTTCACTTAGGGGTGTACTCACTTTTGTTGCCAGCGGTTTAGACATTAATGGCTGTGTCTTGAGTTATTTTGAGGGGACAGCAAATGTACACTGTTATACAAACTGTACACTCACTACTTTACATTGTAGCAAAGTGTAATTTTTTCGGTGTTGTCACATGAAAAGATATAATAAAATATTTACAAAAATGTGAGGGGTGTACTCACTTTTGTGAGATACTGTATATATTTTTTAATAATTGCTTTAAATCATGGCATTTTAACCACTATCCACCTGGTCTATAGCAGAATGGTATCCGGGCGGGGTTCAGTTATCCTCACTGGGCGTCATATGACCTCCAGCAGGATAACTGCCGCGCGCGCCTGTGGGGGCGCGCAGCGCGGCGGTCGGTGGTGCGGCATGTCAGTCTATTCAATATTCCAGTCGCACACGTTCCCAGATAAACGGCATAGAGCATTAACGGGTGCTGTAATGATTACCAGTTGGGTTCTGGAAGCATCAACCAGAAGTACATCTTCGCCAGCACACCATGGATCAGCAAACAAGGTTGTCCAAAAAAGGTTTTTTAATCGAAAATGGTCACATCACAAGAGAGGTGCTACACCTACGCAGAAATCTACCTATCTCGCAATTTGCCAGGGTACTACGCATTTGCTCCGATGAGGAGGACAAAAAACAGCAACTCGAGATTATGTATAACAAATTCTTGGAGCGCGGGTACCCCACTATGGTACTTGACCAAGCTCTGGACAAAGCCCAGAAAAGACGGATCAGAACCCCTAACCCTGTCACCGGTCCATTGTTCGTACACACGTTCAATCAAGGGTCTGGCACGATCAAACACGCCATTGAACACAACCGTAATATTCTATTATCTGATAGATCTCTGGGACCCACTAAAAAGGCCAGGCCCATGATAGCATATAAACGGGGTAGAACGCTGCGTGACCATCTCATACAAGCTGATCCCAGACATAAGTACATCAAGACATTACCCAAAATCTCGCTGAAAACAGGTTGCTACAGATGCTACAACTGCAATGTGTGCAACTCACTCATCTGCGGCACACATTTCACACACCCACGTATGGGTAAACGTTACCCGATACGTGAATACTATAACTGCAATACCGATTTTTGCGTATATGTGCTGAAATGCCCCTGTACATTATCATATGTGGGTAAGACTGTTGGCCCGTTTAAGAAAAGATTCCAGAAACACAGAAGCGACATCAGGGTCGCCCTGGCCAAAACCGAAAAGGGTGAACAGGCTGATCCCAACAAACCGGTGGCAATACACTTTGTAACAGCTAAACATCAAACACATGAGCTCCGTGGGATGGTGATTGAGCACATCAAACCTCCCCATAGAGGAGGGGACCGAAATCTGTTACTTCTCCGCCGTGAGGCCTACTGGATTTATACCTTGGGCACGGTACACCCTGGGGGACTCAATACTAACTTGTCGTTTACATGCTTTATTGATGAAAGATGATTGTTTCACATGTATGTTTTCTTTTCCATCCAGGATATGGTTATCATTATGATGTAAAATGTGCAATTTTGATCATCTTGATATCAGTCTAGCAATTACTCATCGGATGTTTATATACCCTGTATGTTTATATATACCTGGTATTACTCTCCCCTTTGGGGATCTTTTACTGCTTTCTCATTTCTTTTATACATCTGGCATTTATCAGTGGTAATCTTCCAGCGGGCACTCTAACCATTTTTGTTTTTGTATTATTGTATTTATGACAATGAGTCCGTTACCGTATTCCCAACTACATTTATTGGGCATTATCCAGCTGAATTACATTTATTGGGCATTATCTAGCCCTCGGGCTCCCGCTGGCAATCACACTTGACATCCCCAGATTCCTTCTTTCCCTTTCCTCTTCTCCTCTCTCCCCCCGTCCCCTCCACCCCTCTTTTATTTCACCTTCTCCTCACTCCCCCCTTTTTTTTCCCCTTCCCCTCGGTTTCCCTTTCCCCCCTTTCTTCTTAGTCCCCTTCCCCCCCTCCTCCTTTTGTTTATTTCCCTTATCCTTCTTTTCTCTTCTTTTTTTCTTCTCTCCCCTTGTTTTCCTTTTTTTCCTTTTTTTTCCCTTTTTTTTCCTTTTTTTTCCTTTTTTTTCCTTTTTTCTTTTTTTTCTCTTCCTTTTCTTTTTTCCTTTTTTTCCTTTTTTTTTTTTTTCCTTTTTTCCTCTTTTTCTTCTTTTTTTCTCCTTTTTTCCCTTTTTTCCCCCCCTTTTTTTCTTTTTCCTTTTTTTCCTTGTTCCCCCTTTTTTCCTCTGTTCCCCTTTTTTCCTTTTTTTCCTTTTTATCCTTTTTTCTTTTTTTCTTTTTTTGTTTTTTCTCTTTTCTTTTTTCTTTTTTCTTTTCTTTTTTCTTTTTTCCTTTTTTCTTTTTGCTTTTTTCCTTTTTTCCTTCTTTCCCTCTTTCCTTTTTTTCTCTTTCTCCTTTTCTTTTCTTTTATTGTAAATATTGTTCCCTGCCCTACGCACTGTTACTTGTCTTATATTTCCTTGCACACTGTGCTTTATTCACTATATTCCATCTATTCGATTTTATTTTGTTTTTCTTCCTCTCTTTTCTCCCCCCTTTTTTTTTCCTTTTTTTCCCCTTTTTGTCCCCTTTTTGTCCCCTTTTTCTTTCCTCTCCCCCCTTGTTTTTTTTCTTTCTTTCACCCTGACATGCTTGCTATGACATGTCGCTCTCATACACTTTGTTCCGTTCTATTTTACATTTCTTTCCTTTTTGCTTTATTCCTTTGTTCTTGTCACAGCATCTCTTTCCTTTACTCTTCACCTACACACTATTTCTTTCAGCACCTATACTTGCTCTTCCCTGCTTTATCGCTTTTCCTTTCCCCTCTCTCCTCTCCCCATTCGCTCCCTCCTCCCCTTGGTTACCATACGTGGCGTCGGCCGCACGTCACGGGTTACCGTGACAATGGCGGCTCCGCTGCCAGGCGTCCTTCGTATCCAGTGGTTGCCAGCGAGCTGGGCGCATGCGCTACACATGCGGCGCCATGCTATTGGCTCCCTGGACCTCCAGCTGACTGACAGTCGCTGGGTCCTAGGCAACAGTGTACCCCGAGCGGGCGGAATCGGCAATCCTTGCCGATCGCACACGATTCATGATAGTTACTGACGCCACTTGGTATTATATCATTGTATGCTTGCCAGTATGGTTAGGATTATTCAGTATCTATACAAACTACGATTTTCAAATGATCCTGGCGGGATTCTGACGTCAGATTGACGTCAATGGGAGGGGGAGGGGACTATTTCTCTCACTCTGCACTTGTTGTTCTCATTATTGGTGACCACTATATATATGTTGTATTTCACTGTGCACCCCATCACTTGCCTGACGAAGGGGTCCTGCGCGGCCCCGAAACGTTGCACCTCTCTTGTGATGTGACCATTTTCGATTAAAAAACCTTTTTTGGAAAAAAAAGCACCTCTCTTGTGATGTGACCATTTTCGATTAAAAAACCTTTTTTGGACAACCTTGTTTGCTGATCCATGGTGTGCTGGCGAAGATGTACTTCTGCGGCGTGTCAGTCTGACACACCGCTACACCGATTTTAGTACTGAGCCTCTGACGGAGGCTCTTTACCACGTGATCAGCCATGTCCAATCACGGCTGATCACAGTGTAATTAGAAAGAGCCGTTTATCGGCATTTCCTCACTCACGTCTGACAGATGCGAGTAGAGGAGAGCCGATCGGCTGCTCTCCCGACGGGGGGGTCTGGGCTGATCTGGGGTCCGCCAGGACCACCAGGGCACCTACCACACATGGATGACCAGGTATGCCCCCCATGGCCACACAGTGCCCTAAAATATGCCAATCAGTGCCCACAAATGGGTCCAGTCAGTGCCCACTACAAATGCCTGCCAGATGTCTCCTCATCAGTGATGGCCAGCAGTGCCACCCATCAGTGTCCATCAGTGCCACCTATCAGTGCAAATCCGTGCCCATCAGTGCCCACCTATCAGTACCCATCTGTGCCACCTATCAGTGCCCATAAGTGCCGCCTATGAGTGCCCATCAGTGCTGCATACCAGTGCCACCTATCAGTGCCCATCAGTGCCACCTACCATTACCCATCAGTGCCGCCTATCAGTGCTTATTATCAGTGCCCATCAGTGCCACCTCATTGGTGACACCTATCAGTGCCACTCATAAGTACCCATCAGTGCAGCTTATCAGTGCCGCCTATGAGTATCCATCAGTGCCGCCTATGATTGCCCATCAGTGCTGCATATCAGTGGCACCTATCAGTGCCGCCTATCATTGCCCATCAGTGCCGCATTATCAGTGCCAATCAGTGCAGCCTCATCAGTGCCCGTCAGTGAAAGAGAAAACTTACTTATTTACAAAATTTTATAACAGAAACAAAGAAAAACTTATTTTTTTCTAAATTTTCTGTCTTTTTTTATTTGTTGCACAAAAAAAATGATAAAAAATTTGTTTGGGTACAGTGTGGCATGACCACGCAATTGTCATTCAAAGTGTGAAAGTGCTGAAAGCTAAAAATTGGCCAGGGCAGGAAGGGGGTGTAAGTGCCTGGTACTGAAGTGGTTAAAGGCTTGCTCACACTATCTATGTTGAGCTGCGGTGTCCTGGATGAATCAAAGCAGACTCAATGCAATTGCACATAGAAAACATTTTTTTCTATGTACCTTGCTCACACTACAACGCTGCGTTGAGGTGGGTTGCCATGTATTGCGCAAACATGCAGACATACAGTATTTTTACCCAGCACAATTCACTGTACCATCTTGCAATGCTCTGCAGTGCACAGGCTCCACATTAAAAAAAGTAAAAAAACAAAAAACCTTAAACAGTGCTCTGCATTGCCACAATGGAAAACACCACCCCTCACTGCCCCTACACATTGGGCACTAGCCTGCTCACTTTTTAGCATGTGGGCTGGTGTGAACAAGTCCTAGAACTAAGTAGCCGGCATTATCCAGAATAAATACTTTTTTATAAATATTAATTAGAATTTGATGTATGAAATAACATTTTGTCTCTGTTGCCATAGTTTCAACCTTGCTATTTTCTCTTTAGAACAAGCAAGCTTCCCTTCATGGTAGCAAGTAATTCTGTAGAAAAAAAAAAAAAAAATCTTTTCACATGAAATTTAACCAGAGTAAACAGGTATTTATTAAGTATGGTAAAATGCATCCTATCAACCTGAAATTGGGAGGTTGACTGTTTGAGGACTGTGTCACCTTATGTGCTAGAGAGTTGATACATTTCTAATTACAAGGCAGTTGTAAAAGTTTTTAATCAATTTTATCTTAAACATCAATAGATTTTTAAGCTAAATGTTTCTTTTTTTCTTAACTATTAGTATCAATGTTTATCTTTATACTTAAAGCATTTAATATGTGGTGCACTCAAAACACAAGATTCACACAGCACTGTGGAAAAGGTAACTGAAAGTCTGAGAGCTAAGAAATGAATATGACCTGTCTCAAACTTTAATCAAGCACCCACATGCCTCCATCCCTGCATATATATATATATATATATATATATATATATATATATATATATATATATATATATATATATATATATATGTGTAAAAAGGGGGAAAGGGGTTGATCAGGACTTTAATTGAAGCATGTGGGTGTGCTTAATAATTCATATAGAATATAAATAAACTGAGTGTCACATTCCCAGGGGGTAATTCATGATAGTGATATTGGTAAACATGATTCAATAATATAATAAAGCATTTATGACGTAGAAATACAATCATAAAAAGGGTTCAACATACGTTGATATTATAATAATAATAATAATAATAATAATTAATTTATTGGTACAAGGATATTCACTAAACATGGTTTGTGACACACATTATATTTCATAACAGAAAACAAATAAATACAGATAAAAAAATATTTTAGAAAATATATTTAATATATACATAATTCACATAGTAAGTACAAATAGAAAACATGATTGGTTAGAATAATTGGAGCAAGCGTGGCTTGGCACCCCTGGATGAATACTCTACGCGTTTCATGGCCTTGTGCCAATCGTCAGGAGTCGGGTGCAGGTATTAAGCTATAAAGTAAGGGAATAATTGATGGATTTAATAGCTAGCTCTGTATTTTATCCTAAAGGTGAAAAATAAAGTAATCCCTTTACTACTCAGAAAGTTGCCCAGGAATGGGGTTCAGCTCCAAGAGTGGGGTTGAAAGGTGGTTTGGTGTAAATAGCCTCACCCGGGACTGAAGCGGGGAGTAGCCGTACAGAAACTAGGTTAGGAAAACAGACCCAGAGACCAGGTTGACGATCACTGTATGAGAGTAATAAGAAAGTCTGAGAGAAAAAGGGATGGGTTAAGGCATTTTTCCAATTCATGTAGCTGTGTGCATTCTGAGCTTGCACCTCTAAGTCCTATAAAGAACAAGCTTCTTTTATGCAGTTAAAGCCAAGTTCCACCCAAAAGTGGAAGCTTCGCTTATCTGCCTCCTTCCCACCCCCTCCGGTGCCACATTTTGTTTTTAACAGGTACGCGCCCCCGATTCCGAGAGATCTTGCTACGGCGAGATCTCTCTGAAGTTTGCTCCCCCCCTCTTCCCCATCGCCGGGCCATTCAGAAAGCGCAGTGCGTTTCGCACATGCGCTTGAGGGAACTGGCTGTGAAGCTGCAAGGCACACCCAAGTGGCGGCAGTACCCGAGAGCCGATGGAAACATTGGCTGGGGTGCCAACATCGCTGGATTTCAGGACAGGTAAGTGTCCTAATATTAAAAGTCAGCAGCTACAGTATGAGTAGCTGCTGACTCTTAATTTTCTGTTGGGGGGACAGAACTATGCTTTAATATTACCCTGGTAAACATATAAAAAGCAGTCTAGAGCTCCAACTGCTGATTGGAATTCATAAATATGAAACATTCATATCCATTCGTTAACCACTTGCAGACCACCTACCATAAGATATACTGTGGAAGGGCAGGCGCTCTGCGACAGAGCACTTACCTAGTACGTGATCTGACATGTCGGGTCACGCACACGCACCGGCGGCAGCTGCTCTAGCTGTGATCACACACAGCGGGAGCCCAGTGAATGCAGGCACCCACCGATTGTTCAGTACACAGGCAGATCGCCGTTCTGTCAGTAGGGAAAGCAAGGACACAGATTTATGCCTTCCCTTAGTAAAGCACCTCACACAGTACACAAGCACTGGCTAGGAATGCATTTAACCCTTTGATTGCCCCTGATGTTAACCCCTTCTCAGCCAGTGTCATTAGTACAGTGACAGTGCATATTTTTTAGCACTGATTACTGTGTTAGTGTCACCGGTCCCCAAAAAGCGTCAAAAGTGTCATTTAGTGTCTGATTTGTCTACAGCAATCTCACAGTCCAGCTATAAGTCGCTGATCACCACCATTACTAGTAAAAAAATTAAATAGAAAAAAAAATACCATAGTTTGTAACTTTTTGCGCAAGCCAATCAATATACGCTTATTGGGATTTTTTGCGAAAAATATGTAGCACAATACATATTGGCCTAAATTGATGAAGAAATTCATTTTTTTTTTCAATTTTTTTATTGTATGTTTTTTATAGCAGAAAGTAAAAAATATATTTTTTTTTTTCCAAAATTGTCGGTCTTTTTTTGTTTATAGTGTAAAAAATTAAAATTGCAGTGGTGATCAAATACCACCAAAGAAAGCTGTATTTGTGGGGAAAAAAAGGACATCAATTTTATTTGGGTACATCGTCACCCCTTCCTAACCAGAGCACTTTTTGTGATTCGGCACTGCGTCACTTTAACTGACAATTGCACGTGCAGCGTGACTCCCAAACAAAATTGATGTCCTTTTTTTCCCCGCAAATAGAGCTTTCTTTTGGTGGTATTTGATCGCCTCTGGGGTTTTTATTTTTTGCGCTATAAACAAAAAAATTGTGACAATTTAAAAAAAAACACATTATTTTTTATTTTTTGCTATAATAAATATCCCCCAAAAATATTTAAAAAAACATTTTTTTTCCTCAGTTTAGGCCGATAGTATTCTTCTACATATTTTTGGTAAAAAAAAAATCACAATAAGCATTTATTGATTGGTTTGCGCAAAAGTTATAGCGTTTACAAAATAGGGGATAGTTTTATGGCATTTTTATCATTCATTTTTTTTTACTAGTAATGGTGGCGATCAGCGTTTTTTATCGTGACTGCGACATTATGGCAGACACATTGGACATTGCCATTTATACAGCATCAGTGCTATACAAATGCACTGATTCCTGTGTAAATGACACTGGCAGTGAAGGGGTTAACCACTAGGGGGCTAGGGAGGGGTTAAGTATGTCCTAGGGAGTGTTACTAACTGTGGGCGGGGGGTGTGGCTACATGTGACACATCACTGATCTCTGCTCCCGATCACAGAGAGTGCTTAGTCCTGTGTAAACTTCAAGTCAGGTTTAGAAGGGAGCAAAAGAATGGTAAGTATAAGCTGCTGGGGCCGGCAAAAGCCTGTCTGCTCGAAGCACAAGTTCACTTTAAAGGATAAAAAATTAAAAAATCTAATTTTTTGCAGGTAAAAAAATTTGTATTAATTTATTTTTGGCGTTTATGAAGCATTGCACCAGCAATCAGCAGATCACTGGTGCCATGCAGGTCTCCTGCAGACCTGTCAGTGTATCTGTGTGCCCGTACATCCCTAGAATACAAGCCAACATCTGCAAAGGATGTTGGGGCTTGTAATTCATGCGTACACAGAGCTCTGTGTATAAATGACATGCCTGTGTGGGGGCGGAGCCCCAAAGGGCCGTGCTGATTTTAAAAACTGACAGCTAGTATGGGGAGGAGAATCGGGCAGTGGCTGCAGCATTGGGAACCTAAAAATGGGTGGAACATGTAACATATTCCCAAAGGTTTTATCCTTATCCTAACAAACATGTCAGATATACCTACTCTGTGCAATGGTTTTGCACAGAGCAGCCCTGATCCTTCTCTTCTGGGGTCCACTGCTGGCACTCCTGGCTCCTCCCCCTGCTGAGTGCCCACCATAGCAAGCTGGCTTGGCGCCCTGCCCCTCACTCTCTATTCACTGGCTGCGATTGACAGCAGTGGGAGTCAATTGCTTCTGCTGCTGTGTCTAAGTCTATGAGGAGAGAGAGAGAGCTGAAAGAAACGCTGCTCTCGTGCACATCACTGAATCGAGATCAGGTAAATATAAGGGGGAGGCTGTGGGATGAGCTGCACTTTGAAAGTTTTTTTTACCCAAGTGCAGAGAATGCATTAAAGTAAAAAAAACTTCAGCCTTTAGAATCACTTTAAGTTAGCCAGAGACAGAAGGGTATGCAGGTTCAGTCTCAAGCAGGAATCTGTCGAATTTCGATCCACTGGATTTTGCAAAAGTGTTGCCCACACACGGCAAATGTGTAAGTCAAAATCTACAGGCTTTGAAAATCAGTTTGTAAATGGATAGAAAACTGGCTAAAAGACCGAATTCAGAGAGTAGTGGTTAATGATTCTTACTCTGAATGGTCTAAGGTTATTAATAGTGTAATACAAAAAAGATGCGGCGCTAAAAACAAATAAAACCAGTGAAATAAATTGATACAATAATCAAAAATAATTAGTGCAAGTTAAATAATGTCATATTCAATATCCCAAAATTAGTTGGACAAATAGAATCCAAAAAGCAAAGCAAGAAAGAGTCCGTGATGAATCAAGAAAGAGTGCAAAAAGGGTCACAACAGAGATGAGGATGCAGTGGAGAGAATCTTCTATAGTTCCTCACACCCGAGGTGGAATATCAAATATGCTCACCAGATCCCGTTGACCGCCATTACAGCGGTCAAAAACAGCACAGGGAATTTTGGGGCTCCCCACAACCTCAGCTCAATGGTACCGATGGACGACAGATGGTATCTCAGGATTCAAAGAGAGAAAGGACAAACCATCGCATAATATAGTCTGCACAATCGTTTTATTAAAGGAATTGCACTTACAAAATCTCGTAGTATAAACAGCATATCGCGTACAACTGACAGTCAGCGCCTCCGTCTGCTGCCTCCGCCTTCCTGGTTCGTGTACAGCCCTACACAGAATACGGACGTGGTGACGTCATAGGCTCCTCCCTACGCGTTTCGTCACTAGCGGACGTCGTCTGGGGATTGGCCAAGCTCGAGCGTCACCGCGTGTGGGCATTAAATACACTGTAGGCGCCATCTTAACTACTGGCAAAGTAATTTTAGCATTAGAAAACGGCCAAGCCGTATTGAATGCCGGCCATTGATGGTTAAGGAAGCGGAGGAAAAAACAAAAATAGGGAAGAAAAACGCCATCTTGTGGCCAAAGTAAATAACGAAGAAAACTAAAGGAGAAAATGAATTCTCAATTGACGGTAACAAACTCAGAAGGGGTGCAGCAGACAGGAGGCTTAGTAAAACATTAAAAAAACACATTAATTGCAATAAAAAATACTAAAATCCAAAACCTCAACATATCAATTAGTAGATATATAAAGGAAATTCAGAAGCCGCATTAACAACATGAAAAATTGTTCTCATAGGGACAAAAAATATAAAAAATATTAAAAATTATAAAAAACAATTTTTTATTTAAAATGATCAAGAGTTGTTTATAAAACAATTAATGTCCCAGTCAACGTTTAACCCATGTGGTACAAAAGATCTCATATGGAAGATCCACCTAGTCTCAAGCCTAGATAATGATCTGACCTTGTTTGTCCCTCTCCAATGTGGATTTATTTTATCAATTGCCATGAAAAGGGTCCCATCCGGTTTCTTATCATGATGTTTGGCATAATGCCTAGATAGGTTATGCTTTGGGTAACCCCGTTTAATGTTGGCAATATGCTCCGATAATCGCACATGTAACTCACGTTTGGTTCGACCAATGTACTGCTTGGAGCATGGGCACTGAATAAGATAGACAACGAATTTGGTGGTACATGTAATGAAGGATTGGATGTCATATATCCTATTCGTGACAGAGGATAGAAAGGTCTCACGTTTTCTACCTGTAAAAGAATTTATCTGACAGGTGTTACACTTATGACAGGGATAGAAACCTTTCATAGTGTGGAAAAAGGAGATAGTCCTCGGGGGATCTATCACATTTCTAGCGATACTATGTCGCAAAGAGGGCGCACCCCTATATATCACTACAGGTTTATCTGGAATGACAGGTCCTAGAACCTTGTCATTCCTAAGTATATTCCAATGTTTTTGAAAAATTCTTTTAACAGAAAAATGTTGGTTGGAATAACCTGTAATCATAGACCAACCAAGCCTATTGTCACATACAGGACTATGGCCAACGTCCCTGTGCAGCATAAGTGCCCTGTCCATATTAGCAACCTGGGAAATGGTGGCCTCAACTTCACCCTTGGAGTAACCCTTTTCCAGAAACCGTTGTTTAAGCACCTGAGCTTGTTGGTAGTAATCCATAACCTCAGTGCAATTACGCCTAATCCGCTGGAATTGTCCCCGAGGGACAGCTCTCAACCAAGCTGGATGATGGCAGCTGGAAAGCGGAATATAGGCGTTTCTATCCGTCGTTTTAAAATAAGTATTAGTGATAAGGCGACCATTCCTGACCAAGATGTTAAGGTCAAGGAAATGGATTCCTATATCACTAATTTCAAACTGGAGTGAAATACCTCTGTCATTCTGGTTTAATGATGTAAAAAATTCCTCAAGTGAGGGCTGATCACCATCCCACACCAGCAGGACATCGTCTATGTACCTTTTCCATAAACGCAGCTGCACCGGGGGATTCCTATCAATGACCTCACTCTCCCACCTGGCCATAAATAGATTGGCCAGGCTGGGCGCAAATTTAGCGCCCATGGCCACACCACAAATCTGTAAATAAAAAGTACCCCCAAACCAAAAATAATTATGACCTGCCGCAAATTTTAAAAGGGACAAAATGAAAAGTTTTTGAGACTGAGGCAGGGAAGATTCTTGGTTAAGGTAATAACTAACAGCTTCCAATCCATGTTTGTGTGAAATATTGGTATACAGAGAAGCTACATCCGCCGTAGCCAGGATGTAGCTCTCCTTCCATTCCAGGTTTTCCAAAAGATTAATAACCTGAGTAGTGTCTCTTAAATATGCTGGGGTAGCTGTCACTAGAGGTTGTAAAAAATTGTCCACATATCTTCCTATCCTGGCCGTAACCGAATCTATACCGCTGATGATCGGGCGGCCAGGAGGATTGGAAAGGCTTTTATGTATTTTAGGTAGAAAATACATAACTGGAATCCTTGGAGCTGAGGGAACCAAGTATGCCCTTTCTTTTTTATTTAGAATGCCCCCTTCAAAACCTCCATCTATCAGGGTCTGGAGTTCCCTTTTAAATTTAGTTGTGGGGTTAGCGGCCAAAGGCAAGTACGTAGCTCTGTCAGAAAGGAGCCTATTCATCTCTTCTAAATACTGAACTTTGTTGAGAATGACAACACCTCCCCCTTTGTCCGCTGGACGTATGACAATGTCATTTCGTTCACAGATTTTAGATAAATGGTGTTGGAAATCCCCTTGTTGGTTAGGGGGGCAATTGAATGCTAGCAAATCCTTAATTACCATTTCTTTAAAAACCTGTATAGAGGGAGCAATGGGACCTGGGGGGTTGAATAGTGAGGCATTTGATAAGTTGGTGTGTCTAATAGGAGTCTCACTTGTCTGATTAAGTGAGCTGGACAGTGGGTCAGTTGTTCTATTCATAACGGTGGAAGGTCTATTGACAAAGGATGAGCCCTGGTTGTTAATCGGATTCAAGGCGAAATGTCTCTTGATGTTCAGTTTTCTTATGAACTTGTGAACATCAATGAACGTTTCAAATTTGTTCAATCTGTGGGGGGGGGCAAATTTTAGGCCCTGGCTTAAAACTCTTTGTTCACCCACAGAGAGTTGGACAGTACTTAAATTAAATACCCCACTGACATTTATTGTCTTCTTCTCTTTGGCCCTGATCCTCCTCCCCCCTCTAAGGCCTCTCTTTCCTCGTGTCCTCTTTTTCCTCTGTAGTTGTTCCTGGGAAGGGACCGTTGATGGTTTTGACCTTCTCCTAAAAAATCCCGTGGGGAATTCTGATAATTATTCCTCCCAGGGTTAGAATAATCATCATAATGATTAGGGTGTCTGCTAATCACATGTTCATCACCCTCAAAGTTGTCCTGATGATAGGAAAGAGGGGTGAACCTATTGGACAAAGGAATACCCCTACTCCTAGGGGTGTGAGCATGCGACATAGGTGCATAGTCTCTAGGGTCCCTCTCAAAATCCCTGGATCTCTGGGGATGGCCTCTGGGTATATCCCTATATTCCCTCTCATTAGATTGCTGAAAATTCCTATTTGAGGGTTTAGAGGCATAATTCCCTCTATTATTTTCTCTCAGAGGGGGGCCCTGTAAGGCTCCATATCTGGAGCCACCTTGTGGAATGCGTTTTTCATTACCCTTAAAGGTTTTAGGTTTAACACTAGGATGGCCCCTATTATTGGTTTGAGTCACAGGAAGAGGTACAACCCCACTAGAGAGATGGGCCTGGGCAGAGAGAGATGGAGGTTGATGCTGAGTATCCATCATCTCACTCTCAGTTGGTTCATCTGTGGCAATCTGCCATTTGAAAACCATTTTATTGGAATAATCTGCTAAGTCGCGATTATATTTTTTCTTCTTTTTGTTCCTCTGGTCAGAGTCTTCCTTTTCAAGAAACTGTCGCAGTTGATCAGATTTTGATTTATAAATTTCTTGATCCTTAAACTGCAACAGTTTGTCTCTGACCAGAGCAACCTCATCGTTCAAACATTTCAACTTATCTCGTTTTTTCCCCAGCAGAAACACAAGGAATTTTACGCCTGTGTCATTAAAATAGATGAACCAACCCTCCAAGTCCATTTCACCTTTCTGTGGGTTAACCTCCCATCTTAAACTACGGGGTACCATTTTCTGAGAGATGTATTGCTCAAGATAAGCTACATCCCAACTGGTATGTAACTCCGATGTGAGAAGGTTTTTCAATCTAAGGAAGAGGCCCCCTACCTCATCGGCCTGTTCGACCTCCCCATTGAAAACCCCTTCAGTGTTAATGGTATATTGAGATCTAAAATCAAAAATATCCATGGGGATCCTTTAGCTGCAACTTAAGAGTGAAAACTTAATAAAATGTGTTGGCAAAAACAAAAAATAAAAGCTGCGCTTAAAGGGAAAACGAAAATACAGTGTAGTGAAAACTAAGCAGCCTGCATCGATGTAGCTTCTCTGTATACCAATATTTCACACAAACATGGATTGGAAGCTGTTAGTTATTACCTTAACCAAGAATCTTCCCTGCCTCAGTCTCAAAAACTTTTCATTTTGTCCCTTTTAAAATTTGCGGCAGGTCATAATTATTTTTGGTTTGGGGGTACTTTTTATTTACAGATTTGTGGTGTGGCCATGGGCGCTAAATTTGCGCCCAGCCTGGCCAATCTATTTATGGCCAGGTGGGAGAGTGAGGTCATTGATAGGAATCCCCCGGTGCAGCTGCGTTTATGGAAAAGGTACATAGACGATGTCCTGCTGGTGTGGGATGGTGATCAGCCCTCACTTGAGGAATTTTTTACATCATTAAACCAGAATGACAGAGGTATTTCACTCCAGTTTGAAATTAGTGATATAGGAATCCATTTCCTTGACCTTAACATCTTGGTCAGGAATGGTCGCCTTATCACTAATACTTATTTTAAAACGACGGATAGAAACGCCTATATTCCGCTTTCCAGCTGCCATCATCCAGCTTGGTTGAGAGCTGTCCCTCGGGGACAATTCCAGCGGATTAGGCGTAATTGCACTGAGGTTATGGATTACTACCAACAAGCTCAGGTGCTTAAACAACGGTTTCTGGAAAAGGGTTACTCCAAGGGTGAAGTTGAGGCCACCATTTCCCAGGTTGCTAATATGGACAGGGCACTTATGCTGCACAGGGACGTTGGCCATAGTCCTGTATGTGACAATAGGCTTGGTTGGTCTATGATTACAGGTTATTCCAACCAACATTTTTCTGTTAAAAGAATTTTTCAAAAACATTGGAATATACTTAGGAATGACAAGGTTCTAGGACCTGTCATTCCAGATAAACCTGTAGTGATATATAGGGGTGCGCCCTCTTTGCGACATAGTATCGCTAGAAATGTGATAGATCCCCCGAGGACTATCTCCTTTTTCCACACTATGAAAGGTTTCTATCCCTGTCATAAGTGTAACACCTGTCAGATAAATTCTTTTACAGGTAGAAAACGTGAGACCTTTCTATCCTCTGTCACGAATAGGATATATGACATCCAATCCTTCATTACATGTACCACCAAATTCGTTGTCTATCTTATTCAGTGCCCATGCTCCAAGCAGTACATTGGTCGAACCAAACGTGAGTTACATGTGCGATTATCGGAGCATATTGACAACATTAAACGGGGTTACCCAAAGCATAACCTATCTAGGCATTATGCCAAACATCATGATAAGAAACCGGATGGGACCCTTTTCATGGCAATTGATAAAATAAATCCACATTGGAGAGGGACAAACAAGGTCAGATCATTATCTAGGCTTGAGACTAGGTGGATCTTCCATATGAGATCTTTTGTACCACATGGGTTAAACGTTGACTGGGACATTAATTGTTTTATAAACAACTCTTGATCATTTTAAATAAAAAATTGTTTTTTATAATTTTTTATATTTTTTATATTTTTTGTCCCTATGAGAACAATTTTTCATGTTGTTAATGCGGCTTCTGAATTTCCTTTATATATCTACTAATTGATATGTTGAGGTTTTGGATTTTAGTATTTTTTATTGCAATTAATGTGTTTTTTTAATGTTTTACTAAGCCTCCTGTCTGCTGCACCCCTTCTGAGTTTGTTACCGTCAATTGAGAATTCATTTTCTCCTTTAGTTTTCTTCGTTATTTACTTTGGCCACAAGATGGCGTTTTTCTTCCCTATTTTTGTTTTTTCCTCCGCTTCCTTAACCATCAATGGCCGGCATTCAATACGGCTTGGCCGTTTTCTAATGCTAAAATTACTTTGCCAGTAGTTAAGATGGCGCCTACAGTGTATTTAATGCCCACACGCGGTGACGCTCGAGCTTGGCCAATCCCCAGACGACGTCCGCTAGTGACGAAACGCGTAGGGAGGAGCCTATGACGTCACCACGTCCGTATTCTGTGTAGGGCTGTACACGAACCAGGAAGGCGGAGGCAGCAGACGGAGGCGCTGACTGTCAGTTGTACGCGATATGCTGTTTATACTACGAGATTTTGTAAGTGCAATTCCTTTAATAAAACGATTGTGCAGACTATATTATGCGATGGTTTGTCCTTTCTCTCTTTGAATCCTGAGATACCATCTGTCGTCCATCGGTACCATTGAGCTGAGGTTGTGGGGAGCCCCAAAATTCCCTGTGCTGTTTTTGACCGCTGTAATGGCGGTCAACGGGATCTGGTGAGCATATTTGATATTCCACCTCGGGTGTGAGGAACTATAGAAGATTCTCTCCACTGCATCCTCATCTCTGTTGTGACCCTTTTTGCACTCTTTCTTGATTCATCACGGACTCTTTCTTGCTTTGCTTTTTGGATTCTATTTGTCCAACTAATTTTGGGATATTGAATATGACATTATTTAACTTGCACTAATTATTTTTGATTATTGTATCAATTTATTTCACTGGTTTTATTTGTTTTTAGCGCCGCATCTTTTTTGTATTACTATTTATGGTGGGATTTGGAGACTAGATCTCGATGCAGGCTGCTTAGTTTTCACTACACTGTATTTTCGTTTTCCCTTTAAGCGCAGCTTTTATTTTTTGTTTTTGCCAACACATTTTATTAAGTTTTCACTCTTAAGTTGCAGCTAAAGGATCCCCATGGATATTTTTGATTTTAGATCTCAATATACCATTAACACTGAAGGGGTTTTCAATGGGGAGGTCGAACAGGCCGATGAGGTAGGGGGCCTCTTCCTTAGATTGAAAAACCTTCTCACATCGGAGTTACATACCAGTTGGGATGTAGCTTATCTTGAGCAATACATCTCTCAGAAAATGGTACCCCGTAGTTTAAGATGGGAGGTTAACCCACAGAAAGGTGAAATGGACTTGGAGGGTTGGTTCATCTATTTTAATGACACAGGCGTAAAATTCCTTGTGTTTCTGCTGGGGAAAAAACGGGATAAGTTGAAATGTTTGAACGATGAGGTTGCTCTGGTCAGAGACAAACTGTTGCAGTTTAAGGATCAAGAAATTTATAAATCAAAATCTGATCAACTGCGACAGTTTCTTGAAAAGGAAGACTCTGACCAGAGGAACAAAAAGAAGAAAAAATATAATCGCGACTTAGCAGATTATTCCAATAAAATGGTTTTCAAATGGCAGATTGCCACAGATGAACCAACTGAGAGTGAGATGATGGATACTCAGCATCAACCTCCATCTCTCTCTGCCCAGGCCCATCTCTCTAGTGGGGTTGTACCTCTTCCTGTGACTCAAACCAATAATAGGGGCCATCCTAGTGTTAAACCTAAAACCTTTAAGGGTAATGAAAAACGCATTCCACAAGGTGGCTCCAGATATGGAGCCTTACAGGGCCCCCCTCTGAGAGAAAATAATAGAGGGAATTATGCCTCTAAACCCTCAAATAGGAATTTTCAGCAATCTAATGAGAGGGAATATAGGGATATACCCAGAGGCCATCCCCAGAGATCCAGGGATTTTGAGAGGGACCCTAGAGACTATGCACCTATGTCGCATGCTCACACCCCTAGGAGTAGGGGTATTCCTTTGTCCAATAGGTTCACCCCTCTTTCCTATCATCAGGACAACTTTGAGGGTGATGAACATGTGATTAGCAGACACCCTAATCATTATGATGATTATTCTAACCCTGGGAGGAATAATTATCAGAATTCCCCACGGGATTTTTTAGGAGAAGGTCAAAACCATCAACGGTCCCTTCCCAGGAACAACTACAGAGGAAAAAGAGGACACGAGGAAAGAGAGGCCTTAGAGGGGGGAGGAGGATCAGGGCCAAAGAGAAGAAGACAATAAATGTCAGTGGGGTATTTAATTTAAGTACTGTCCAACTCTCTGTGGGTGAACAAAGAGTTTTAAGCCAGGGCCTAAAATTTGCCCCCCCCCACAGATTGAACAAATTTGAAACGTTCATTGATGTTCACAAGTTCATAAGAAAACTGAACATCAAGAGACATTTCGCCTTGAATCCGATTAACAACCAGGGCTCATCCTTTGTCAATAGACCTTCCACCGTTATGAATAGAACAACTGACCCACTGTCCAGCTCACTTAATCAGACAAGTGAGACTCCTATTAGACACACCAACTTATCAAATGCCTCACTATTCAACCCCCCAGGTCCCATTGCTCCCTCTATACAGGTTTTTAAAGAAATGGTAATTAAGGATTTGCTAGCATTCAATTGCCCCCCTAACCAACAAGGGGATTTCCAACACCATTTATCTAAAATCTGTGAACGAAATGACATTGTCATACGTCCAGCGGACAAAGGGGGAGGTGTTGTCATTCTCAACAAAGTTCAGTATTTAGAAGAGATGAATAGGCTCCTTTCTGACAGAGCTACGTACTTGCCTTTGGCCGCTAACCCCACAACTAAATTCAAAAGGGAACTCCAGACCCTGATAGATGGAGGTTTTGAAGGGGGCATTCTAAATAAAAAAGAAAGGGCATACTTGGTTCCCTCAGCTCCAAGGATTCCAGTTATGTATTTTCTACCTAAAATACATAAAAGCCTTTCCAATCCTCCTGGCCGCCCGATCATCAGCGGTATAGATTCGGTTACGGCCAGGATAGGAAGATATGTGGACAATTTTTTACAACCTCTAGTGACAGCTACCCCAGCATATTTAAGAGACACTACTCAGGTTATTAATCTTTTGGAAAACCTGGAATGGAAGGAGAGCTACATCCTGGCTACGGCGGATGTAGCTTCTCTGTATACCAATATTTCACACAAACATGGATTGGAAGCTGTTAGTTATTACCTTAACCAAGAATCTTCCCTGCCTCAGTCTCAAAAACTTTTCATTTTGTCCCTTTTAAAATTTGCGGCAGGTCATAATTATTTTTGGTTTGGGGGTACTTTTTATTTACAGATTTGTGGTGTGGCCATGGGCGCTAAATTTGCGCCCAGCCTGGCCAATCTATTTATGGCCAGGTGGGAGAGTGAGGTCATTGATAGGAATCCCCCGGTGCAGCTGCGTTTATGGAAAAGGTACATAGACGATGTCCTGCTGGTGTGGGATGGTGATCAGCCCTCACTTGAGGAATTTTTTACATCATTAAACCAGAATGACAGAGGTATTTCACTCCAGTTTGAAATTAGTGATATAGGAATCCATTTCCTTGACCTTAACATCTTGGTCAGGAATGGTCGCCTTATCACTAATACTTATTTTAAAACGACGGATAGAAACGCCTATATTCCGCTTTCCAGCTGCCATCATCCAGCTTGGTTGAGAGCTGTCCCTCGGGGACAATTCCAGCGGATTAGGCGTAATTGCACTGAGGTTATGGATTACTACCAACAAGCTCAGGTGCTTAAACAACGGTTTCTGGAAAAGGGTTACTCCAAGGGTGAAGTTGAGGCCACCATTTCCCAGGTTGCTAATATGGACAGGGCACTTATGCTGCACAGGGACGTTGGCCATAGTCCTGTATGTGACAATAGGCTTGGTTGGTCTATGATTACAGGTTATTCCAACCAACATTTTTCTGTTAAAAGAATTTTTCAAAAACATTGGAATATACTTAGGAATGACAAGGTTCTAGGACCTGTCATTCCAGATAAACCTGTAGTGATATATAGGGGTGCGCCCTCTTTGCGACATAGTATCGCTAGAAATGTGATAGATCCCCCGAGGACTATCTCCTTTTTCCACACTATGAAAGGTTTCTATCCCTGTCATAAGTGTAACACCTGTCAGATAAATTCTTTTACAGGTAGAAAACGTGAGACCTTTCTATCCTCTGTCACGAATAGGATATATGACATCCAATCCTTCATTACATGTACCACCAAATTCGTTGTCTATCTTATTCAGTGCCCATGCTCCAAGCAGTACATTGGTCGAACCAAACGTGAGTTACATGTGCGATTATCGGAGCATATTGACAACATTAAACGGGGTTACCCAAAGCATAACCTATCTAGGCATTATGCCAAACATCATGATAAGAAACCGGATGGGACCCTTTTCATGGCAATTGATAAAATAAATCCACATTGGAGAGGGACAAACAAGGTCAGATCATTATCTAGGCTTGAGACTAGGTGGATCTTCCATATGAGATCTTTTGTACCACATGGGTTAAACGTTGACTGGGACATTAATTGTTTTATAAACAACTCTTGATCATTTTAAATAAAAAATTGTTTTTTATAATTTTTTATATTTTTTATATTTTTTGTCCCTATGAGAACAATTTTTCATGTTGTTAATGCGGCTTCTGAATTTCCTTTATATATCTACTAATTGATATGTTGAGGTTTTGGATTTTAGTATTTTTTATTGCAATTAATGTGTTTTTTTAATGTTTTACTAAGCCTCCTGTCTGCTGCACCCCTTCTGAGTTTGTTACCGTCAATTGAGAATTCATTTTCTCCTTTAGTTTTCTTCGTTATTTACTTTGGCCACAAGATGGCGTTTTTCTTCCCTATTTTTGTTTTTTCCTCCGCTTCCTTAACCATCAATGGCCGGCATTCAATACGGCTTGGCCGTTTTCTAATGCTAAAATTACTTTGCCAGTAGTTAAGATGGCGCCTACAGTGTATTTAATGCCCACACGCGGTGACGCTCGAGCTTGGCCAATCCCCAGACGACGTCCGCTAGTGACGAAACGCGTAGGGAGGAGCCTATGACGTCACCACGTCCGTATTCTGTGTAGGGCTGTACACGAACCAGGAAGGCGGAGGCAGCAGACGGAGGCGCTGACTGTCAGTTGTACGCGATATGCTGTTTATACTACGAGATTTTGTAAGTGCAATTCCTTTAATAAAACGATTGTGCAGACTATATTATGCGATGGTTTGTCCTTTCTCTCTTTGAATCCTGAGATACCATCTGTCGTCCATCGGTACCATTGAGCTGAGGTTGTGGGGAGCCCCAAAATTCCCTGTGCTGTTTTTGACCGCTGTAATGGCGGTCAACGGGATCTGGTGAGCATATTTGATATTCCACCTCGGGTGTGAGGAACTATAGAAGATTCTCTCCACTGCATCCTCATCTCTGTTGTGACCCTTTTTGCACTCTTTCTTGATTCATCACGGACTCTTTCTTGCTTTGCTTTTTGGATTCTATTTGTCCAACTAATTTTGGGATATTGAATATGACATTATTTAACTTGCACTAATTATTTTTGATTATTGTATCAATTTATTTCACTGGTTTTATTTGTTTTTAGCGCCGCATCTTTTTTGTATTACTATTTATGGTGGGATTTGGAGACTAGATCTCGATGCAGGCTGCTTAGTTTTCACTACACTGTATTTTCGTTTTCCCTTTAAGCGCAGCTTTTATTTTTTGTTTTTGCCAACACATTTTATTAATAGTGTACCCCAAGATTTAGTGTTGGGACCCTTGCTTTTTAAAATCTTTATAAATGATATAGGGTTTGGGATTAAAAGTACCATTTCAGTGTTTGCAGATGACACCAAGCTATGCAGTGGAAAAACGTCCTTACAGGATGTCTCCAACTTACAAGCCGACCTCAATGCATTGTCTAATTGGGCGACTATGTGGCAGATGAGGTTTAATGTTGATAAATGTAAAGTTATGCACTTTGGGGCTAAGAATATGCATCCATCATACATACTAGGTGGAGTACAACTGGGGGAATCCATAGTGGAGAAGGATCTGGGTGTTCTGGTAGATCATAAGCTTAATAATAGCATGCAATGCCAAGCTGAGGTTTCCAAAGTGAGCAACATTCTTTCATGTATTAACCACTTGCTGACCGCCGCACGCTGATTTATGTTGGCAGAATGGCATGGGCAGGCAAAAGGGCATACCCGTAAAAAAATTTGCCACCTAGCATGCCGCGGGAGCATGCCCACGGATCCCACGAAGTCGATGTTCGCCGGCGGCCCGAGATTGGGGTGAGGAGAGGCAGAACGGGGAGATGTAAACAAGGCATTTCCCTGTTCTGCCTAGCAACATGACAGGGAGCTACTGCTCCCTGTCATCAGGAGCAGTGATCTCTGTCATGTTATAGTGAGCTCATCCCACCTACAGTTAGAACATAGCCAGGGAACCTAGTGTTTAACTCCTTCCTTGCCAGTGTCATTTATACAGTAATCAGTGGCTATTTGTAGCTCTGATCACTGTATAAATGCCAATGGTCCCAAAGTGTCAAAAGTGTCCGATCTGTCCATCATAATGTCACAGTCCAGATAAAAATCGCAGATCGCCGCCATTACTAGTAAAAAAAAAAATTAATAATAAATATGCCATAAATCTATCCCCTATTTTGTAGACGCTATAACTTTTGCGTAAACCAATCAATATACACTTATTGCAATTTTTTTTTACCAAAAATATGTAGAAGAATACATATTGGCCTAAACTGAGGAAAAAAAATGTTTTTTTAAATATTTTTTGGGGATATTTATTATAGCAAAAAGTAAAAAAATGCATTTTTTTCAAAATCGTCGCTCTATTTTTGTTTATATCGCAAAAAATAAAAACCGCAGAGGTGATCAAATACTACCAAAAGAATGCTCAATTTGTGGGGAAAAAAGGACGTCAATTTTGTTTGGGAGCCACGTCGCACAACCATGCAATTGTCAGTTAAAGCGACGCAGTGCTGAATTGCAAAAAACGCTCTGGTCTTTTTATTCAAAATTGCTGGTCTTTTATTTTGTTTATAGCGCAAAAAATAAAAACCACAGAGGTGATCAAATACCACCAAAAGAAAGCTCTATTTGTGGGGAACAAAGGACGTCAATTTTGTTTGGGTACAATGTCGCACGACAGCGCGAATCGCAAAAAATGCTCTGGTCAGGAAAGGGGTAAATCTTTCCGGGGCTGAAGTGGTTAAAAGAGGTATGGACTGCAGAAAAGAGAGATATAATTTTGCCCCTATACACATAATTAGTAAGACCTCATCTGGAATACACAGTTCAGTTTTGGGCACTAGTTCTCAAAAAGGATATCGGGGAACTGGAGAAAGTGCAGAGAAGGGCAACCAAAGTGGTAAGAAGCATGGAGGAGCTCAGCTATGAGGAGAGATTAGGGAAACTGAATGTATTCTTTCTTAAACTGAATTTATTCTCTCTTGAGAAGAGGAGATAAGAGGGATATTAAAAACATATATAAATACATAAGTGATCCATATAGTGAACTTGGTGCTGAGTTATTCACCTTAAGGTAATCACAGAGGACAAGGGGGCACTCTTTACATCTGGAGGAAATTACAGATAGGCTTTTTCACAGTAGGAGCAGTGAAAATGTGGAATAGACTCCCTCAACAGCTGGCTCTGTCCAGCTCATTAGTGTTATAGGTAAAGTTGATCTAGGGAATATCTGATTGCCTGTTGGGGGATCAGGAAGAATCCCCCCCCCCCCCCCGCTGTAGCATATTGGATCATGCTTTATTGGATTATGCCTTCTTCTGGATCAACTGTGGGTATAGGATAGTGTATATGGAGGTTTTCTAATTGTGTGTGTGTGTTTTATTCTGTTGGTTGAACTGGATGGACTGTCTTTTTTCATTAACTATGTAATTTATGGGCAGACTGGTTGTACTGAAGTCAATCTATAAATTGACTTCAGTACAACCAACCTGATGAGTTTTTTTGTTCGATCACTGCCAGCGGCTATAGCTGCCACAGTGATCATTATATACTGATCACTGGGAAACCTCCCGCTGTCAGAATACAATAACAAGGCGGAGGGGATTCCCCCATCAACACGATCATGAATTAAACCTGTGATTGAAGGAAAGAAAATTGCATAATGTGTGGCCTGGCTTACCGCAAAAAAGGTTTTTAGGGTTGGATAGACTGAACACTCGTCTTAAAGCCTATAGAGGAGGAAGAGGGGGAGAATATACAGATATCCTGTGTATTAGCTTGCCTCAGGGCAACAATGGCAAGTTTGAACCACCACCAGTTATAAGTGTCCCTGATATGCATAGTGTATGTCCAAGGGTGCTGGTAATTGTCTATTTCCAGCTTTAAAACACATTTTATGTGAAGAAGAACCCAAATGGAACTGCTCTTAATGGGTTTAACGAGCAGGACAATTTACATGGTTTCACATCTATGTCCGTGTGGTAACTTGCCTTATATCCCACACTTTAATACGCATTACCACAATACACTATAACACACTGTAGCTGTAATTTACAGTGCATTGGCATTCATTTTTAATGGTAATATAAGCACACCTGCAAAAAAACAAATGGCTTGGGGTTTTAACACTTGCCTGCTCTATCCAAAACTAAATTAGTAAATTGGTTATACATACACTTGCTCCATGAATCAGTGTAATCAGAGTCTCAGAATGTTTTCTGCTGTGCTGCACATTAAATTACAGAAGATAAGATCCATTTGAGTGCAGTATCTTCTTTGTATGGTTTGGGCAATGCAATAGCAAATGGCTGACAAAATCCAATCAAGCCAATTGATTTGTTTTCCACGTGAAAGGTCAAACAGTGGATGTCTGGAGTGGTTGGGGAGTGTCTGCAGGCTAAGATATCCTATTGTGTATGATCCATTCTTCTCTAGATCTTCCTCCTGCTTTCAATGTATTTTTGAACACAGTGAAGAAACCCTCCAGCACTATTAGCATATATTGATGGCGGTTGGATAGAGCTCCTGTCTAGGTTTATCGTATGCATATAATTCAGCACTGGACAGTGAAGCAGACTAGCTGTAGGATATTTTTCTTCAGACAGGACCTCTGCTCGAAGGGATTCTGTCATTGTATATGTATATTACAAAACTCAGCTTACATAAACTCTCATCATGGGATTTCTCAGGATGTTGTTCATAGCCCAGTTTTTACTAATTGAGTAAATGGTTTAACAGTTTTGCTTTATGCAAACCCAAACAACAGAAATAAACCCACATGTTGGTAATTTTTTTATTTCTCAAGCTGCAGATATCCAATGATACATAAATGCTTTTTTGAGAGAAAATAAATCTTCTTTGCATTTGTAAAAATAAAAATCGGTCAGTGTGCGACCAGCATAAATAATATGTGTAGGATTATCTTCTTTCTGTAATTTGTAAAGCCTTGGACAGTTTTGGGAATACCACAGTGTTTATTACATTACAAATATCACTGCACGTGATCCTGCCCTAATCATATCTTAATTTGAACTGAAATCAAATTTAAGCTAACTAGGTCCTGTCATGTATCAATCTGAAATCCATTTCTTCACAGAATTGCCTATTAGCAGACTATTGCATACAGTTTATTAAAGCTAAATAAATTGTTATTTTATATGTACTGCACATAACCTAGACCTTCATCCATTAAAAGCTTTGGCCATATAAATATGCATATACAATGGCAGAGTGAAGGTTATGTTAATTCCACAGAGACATCTTCAAATTTATTTCAAGCCAAAAGGTCGGCAATGCATTAGAGAGAAATGGGTTAGTGGCCTTCTGGCATGGTGTGTTTGATAATTTACAGTAAATGTTTAATACATTATTATAAAGTGTCCTAGTCTAAAAGATTTGAGTGTAATGTAGCTTAGAGATAAAGCTCTCAGTAAAACAGATTACTATGTGATGTTCAAAAGCACACAGCTGAGAGATTACAGGTAAATGGTTAGAGAAAAGAGTGAGATTATATAAAAAATAAAATAATGGTACTTGTACTGAGCTTGTTTAAAAATAGATATTTTTATAAGCTTGGAATGTATGATATTACATGTGTAATATAAATTGTACACTGAAAATAGTTGCCATAGAGATTGACCTAAGACCTTCCAAGTAGTAAAATGAATGTTGTTCATTATATAGAGAGAGAGAGAGAGAGAGAGAGAGAGAGAGAGAGAGAGAGAGAGAAGAGAGAGAGAGAGAGAGAGAGAGAGAGGGAGAGAGAGAGAGAGAGAGAGAGAGAGAGAGAGAGAAAGAGAGAGTCATGGCCAAAAATATTGGCATCTCTGCATTTCTGTCAAACAATGCACCACTTCACCTAGAAACTTTTTGCAATTACAAATGTTTAGGTATTCTCATGTTTATTTCTTTTGTTTGTATTGGTATGACAAAAAAAAGTGGAGAAATAAAAAGCCAAATCTGACACATTCCACGCAAAACTTTGTCGTCAACCATTTCTGGGTGCTTTTTGACATGTGCTTTGGGTCATTGTCCTGCTGTAAGACCCCTGACGGAGGCCCAACTTTCTGACACTGGGCCCTACATAGCACCCCAGAATTCTTTGGTAGTCTTCAGATTTCATAATGCCATGCACACGGTCAAGACATCCAGTGCCTGAAGCAGGAAAGCAATCCCAAAATATCAGTGAACCGCCACCATGTTTGACTGTAGGGACTGTATTCTTTTCTTTAAAGGCCTCGTTTCTTTTTCTAAAAACAGAATGATGGGCTTTACCAAAAAGCCGTAATTTTGTTGTGTCTGTTGTGTCTGTCCACTGCACATTCTCCCAAAAGGAATTTGTTTGGAAGTTGATGGAGGTTCTTTATCCACCATTCGAACAATCCTTCATTGCAATCTAATCAATTTTTCAGTTTTGTCCATGATTAGGGAGATTGGCTACAGTGCCATGGGCTGTAAACTTCTTGACAATGTTGCGCACAGTGGACACAGGAACATAAGATCTCTGCAGATGGACTTGTAACCTTGAGATTGTCCATGCTTTTCCACAATTTTTGTTCTCAAATCCTCAGACATTTCTTTGGTGCTCTTTCTCTTCTTCATGCTCCGTGTGGCACACAGAGACACACAACAGAAAGAATGAGTCAATTTTTCACCATTTTAACTGGTTGCAGGCGTGATTTTTATATTGTCAGCACCTGTTAATTGATACAGGTGAGCTAAATAACAACCTACAGGAGCATCACAAACTTGGAATGCAGTTATTTCTTACAATTTTGAGAAGGTGCCAATAATTTTGTCCAGTCCATTTTTGGAGTTTTGCGTGGAATGTGTCAGATTTGGCTTTTTATTTCTCCACTTTTTTTTGTCATACCAATACAAACAAAAGAAATAAACATGAGAATGCCTGAACATTTGTAATTGCAACAATTTTCTGGGCGAAGTGGTGCATTATCTGACAGAAATGCAGGGGTGCCAATATTTTTGGAAATGACTGTACAGTGTATATATATACACACATACACACACATAATTCAAGTGCAAACCACAAATGTTTATTGTTATTATAAGAATGCAGGATGTTTACACTCTACTGTTCTTTTATCCTTGATTGGGATGATTTATATGTTGTCACTCCTAGATGTCTTTTATGTTTTCAGACTGTGTCTGTGTGTGGTTTTGAACATTCTTTGACTTGATATATGGTGCCAGCTTTTGCCTTATACAGTGTGTGTGCGCTGTCTCCACTTGCTGCTTTTGACACAAATGCTATCAGTCCATTCATGGCATACACTGAGGGTTTGAGTTGCTATTATTTAGTGCTACTGATTCCTAGTGCCCTATAGTGGCTGAGGTATCCCAGCTTCTTTAGTAAGATTTTATACCTAATCATGTTCTTTTTATAAGCAGGAGGGTTCTGAATTAAAAGTATTTTTCTAATGTGTTCATGCTCTGAGGTTAATCAGGTCAACTCTGTCTACGTGTCAAAGCTACTTGTTACAATGTAGACTTGTTGCACTGTTTCCTTAAGAGGAGTTCCACCCAGGGGGGCCGTCAAAAAAAAATTAAAAGTCAGCAGCTACAAATACTGCAGCTGCTGACTTTTAATTGGACACTTACCTGTCCCTGGGTCCAGTGATGCGGGGGATCGAAGCCCCGCTCGTCCCCCCCCTTCGCTCGTCGGCGCTGGCATTTCAACTGTGGGCGCCAGGCTGTGGCTTCACAGCCTGGCACCCACTGCGCATGCGCGAGCGGCGCCGCGCGCTGTGATTGGCCGCTCAATCACCTGGGACCTGTAATGGGTCCCAGATGATTGACAGGAGGGAGGGAGCAGAGCGGAGCCCTTCCTGTGCCTTGGGGGAAGTGATGTCACCAGCCCAGGCAGAGGAACAGGCAGACTACGAGGGACCACCTAGCAACAGGCATTTAGAGGTAAGTAAAAAAAAAAAAAAAAAAATCCAAATGTTTTTTTGTTTTTTTTTAAGAATTTTTCCAGGTATTTTTGTTTTTTGGGTGGAACCCCACTTTAGGTTGATCTGTTGAGCAAGTGGCTCCTGAGAATGCTTCATTGCTTCTAGACACGTTTTCCTACTCTTTTCAGGAAGGTTACCACTCCTTCAGTCATACTCCAGTATATAAATAGAGGCTCATTAGTGCGGTGGGGGTGGTTAGGGGAAAGACTGCCAAAATATAGCAGTTATGCTGTCGGTCTGAACTGCCCGTTAGGGGGAGCCCAGGCAGGGTTCCCAATGGGGGTCTGGAACCTATGGACTTATCTGGACTTGTGCTGCCTTAACTGGAGTTTGTCATGGATTGTTGCTACCTCTTGTGGATTTATTGACAATTATGGATTTAGTCATCTGCCTAAGTGTGTGGAAGATGTCTTTGAGAACTGTTTACTTGTTTCCTGCAACTACCTCAATAAAAAAAAATCTTTATTGTTCATCTAAATTTCCTGAAGTCCCTAAAGGGGTGCATGCATGGCATTTAATCCCTTCCCGCTGACCGTACGCAAATATGCGGCCTCGGCTTTAAGGGGTTATACCGGGATAATACCTGCAGCTGTAGGCATCATCCCGGTACTGTTTTTTAGAGTGGCTAAAAGCCGCTCGGCTGTTATCCCAAAGGACCGAGAGGGGACAAACCCCCCTCCTGCCACCTTCCGCTGCTCTTCCCAGGCCTCCCATCCCACCAAGAGACCTGATTCGCAATCCGACACTTTCACCGGCTAGAGAGAGACTGGAAGGAAGCTGGAAATGGCTTCGATCCAGTCTCCTTTGTGTAAACACGGAAGCAATATCACAACGTCACTTCCGGTTTATTCGGCTGCCAATGGCGCAGTTTTTAAAAAAAATTACAGTATTCAGAATCGCCTTTTTTGGCGATCTGAATACTTCAAAGTGCAAAGGAGGGAGCCCTAGCATCGGTTTTAGACCGTCGGATTAGCATACAGACGAACTGATATTTCGACCGGACTCAAGTCCGTCGGAAAGATTGAAACATGTTCCAAATCTAAAGTCCCTCTGATTTTTCGACAGCAAAGGTCCGATGAAGCCCACACACGATTGGATTGTTCGGCGGATTCGTTCCGTCGGACCTTTGCTGTTGAAAAGTCCGGTCGTGTGTACACGGCATTACAAGCAGCACGGAAATGGATAACATGGCAGATGTGATGGATGCTCTGGTGGAGTACTTAGGGACCTAGCCTTGGAGCCATAGGCAATGTAGTGAGGCCTTGAGAGAAGAACAAGCATGAAGTTATGGAGGAGTGTGTTTTCTGTATCCCATAGTAACATATGAAATATTTTATTCAGTAATTCCATGAAAATCATAAAAATTGTCTAAAATATTTGAACTATATATGTCATCATTAACGTGAAGCTTCAATTGTACATAGCCATATATATATATATATATATATATATATATATATATATATATATATACTGTATGTTCAGTATACAGTATGTCACTAACCTTTACTTTGCAAAATAAAAAATGCACTTGGCTAATTAAACAACCCTTCCCACTTCCCCACTATAGTTATAGCGCCAGCTTCATGCACTCTTTTGATGATAGCTAAAAGGCCCATGCAGCTGCATGCAATTTGGTAAATTACAGCTCTAAAAATATCACTATATCTGCTATAAACCTGTGGTTCTTGATGTACATTTGACCCAGGTGCAGAAAGGAAATATTTTCATGCCTACACCCACTGTCCTGACAAAGTAAGTGAGACATTAAGGTTGATTTACTAAAATTGGAGAGTGCAAAATCTGGTGCAGCTGTGCATGATATCCAATCAGCTTCTAACTTCAGCTAATTCAATTAAAGTGTTTGTAGCCCTAAAAAAAAAATCCTGTTCCCTTATAGCAGGTTAAACAGCCATGCTTCCATCCTGCGCTGTCACTATTATTAGAAATTAGGTCTCTAAATACCTTTTTGTGATGTATGACTCCCGGCCTCTCTTATACTCTGATCCAGGGCTACAGCGGGAGGAGCCGAGCTGCCAGCTCAGCGATCGTGTGACTCCCGCTTCGTTTCTAATAAACAATGACACAGTGCAGGATGGAAGCTTAAAAGAGAGGGCTGGCAGAAAATCATGATATAGGGTTACAAACCCTTTAAGCTTTGACCAAGAAAACTGCAAGTTGATTGGTTTCTGTGCAGAACTACACCTGATTTTGCACTCTCCAAGTTTAGTAAATCAACCCCATTGCCTGCTGTGTGTCCTGTTAAGTATTTCTACCAATCATTAGCATGGTGTCCTTACAGTTAAAAAAAAAAAAAACCTGTTGTGAGAGATATCTAGAGGTTGCTCTTCCTGACCTTTTCCCATCGCTCTTCCTAATCTGTATTTTTCTTCCTCTGAGTCAGTAGTGCAAAACATTTGGAAATGCAGAGAGCACCAAAGTTAAAGAACAGCATGCTAGCCAGATAGTTGCATTTTCAGGAGTTCGGTAATGGCAAGTTGCTATCAAGATAAATTTCCATTAGTGGTGTTTTCTTTTCACTTTGTTGCCCCGTGATAGCTTGCATCCCAACTAATATAGTGGCTACCTCAGAGCCATTGAACATAGTGGTATGGTTAAAAAAGCAGGCTTAAGGCTCCATTCACACCTGTATGACTCCAAAGTTGCGCTGACTTGAGTACAACTTTGGTGCAACTTTGAAGCAACTTTGGAAGGGTGCAACTTGGATACGACTTTGGCTCTTACCAGTGATAATGGACAACTGTTGCACACAAGTTGCATTGTATAAAATTCAGGTACGACTTTCATACAATTTCTGAGGGTTACCATTGAAGTCTATGGCCCTCAAGTTACATGAAAGTCGGACCAAAGTAGTGCATGAACTGTTTTGAAGTTGCTGCAACTTTAAGTCACGCATATACAGTGTGACGGGAGTCACATTGGGCGGGGGCCCGTGGAACCCAGAAACCCTTGTTTCAGCTCCTCATGCACTTCCTATGACTATGTCACCCTGTGTCTCTAATAGGGGCACAGGGTGACCGAGAAATCCAGTCTGATCTGTACTAATCGGACTCACTGTACAGCCACACTGGAATGTTGTGTATATGTATATATATATTGAATATTGTCTCATTTTATTGTGTACTCTTAGCTGGGCCATTTGGGGTGTGGTTGTATTCCATTGTTCTATTGTGTCTGTCTGCTTTGGGAGAAAAGTATACTATGGGATGTATGTCTATGTGGAGGGGGGATTCCTCCAGCAGCCCCTCACTGCTGATAAGACTGTTTACTAAGGAGAAGTTTGAATACACCTGACCTGTGTGTCTATTGTTATTGGACAGTTTACCCTGTCCTGAATGCAAAGGGAGGGGGAGGGGTTGTCCCTGAGTGTTACCTCTCTGTACATGTGTTTCAATAAACAGTTCATGTTTCAGCTTGCAGCCAAACGAGTCCTGCCTTGTTCCTGGTTGTAATATGCGGCTAATATCTAATATCTATATTCAGACTGGAGGAAGTGGTATATGACGAAAGCACTCAAGCGAAGTGTGGGACGTTTCGTTACATACAGTATGAATGGGTATCTTTGGAAAACATGGGGAATGACTTGTCATGCAACCTTATTGTCCAAAGTTGCATGACAAGTCGCACAAGTGTGAATGGAGCCTTAGTGAAAGAGCAGTTGGAGCACTGTGTACCTGCTCTAAATCCTATATCATTTACAACTGTCTCACTGTTTGAAGTATATTGTTGCCAAGTCTAGGTCCACTTTAAATTTCACCAGGGACTTATATAGTAGTGGGTTTGTACATTATCCTGGAGCATGCGCACAGCTCTTCCAGGTTTCCTCCTGTAGGGTCAGACTGACTATTCGGGGCCCTGGAGAAATTCCTGTAAAAACACCTCTCCACTTTAAAAGAGAAGCATGACAAAGCTTTTTTTGGCTATGCTTTTTTCTGGGTCACAGAAGTGCACTTACTTTTGCTCTCTTGTGGCCCAGAGACAACTTATAGCGGGCTCAATCCCTTTATCAGCTGACCTCACAGAGCCACTCCAGGCTCAAGAAGGATCCTGATCATATTGTTGGGATCCACCCAGCTGCTTGATTGACAGCTGGCTCTGAGCGTGTGGTTGAGAGCTGAAGCCAGCTGCGCCCTTGCCTCTCCAGCCTGGTGCTCCAGTTAAAGCTAGAGGGGCAAAATGGGGAGCAGTAACTGACAGTCATTGCTTTCTGCTTCGAGAGGACTGAAACATCCCCATATACTTGCAAAGGCATATCAATGAATGTACAGTCTGATGTATACCTTGTTGGTAGACCAGAAGAAATCATGGTGGTTTCCTGTGCAAAATGAAAAATTTGCATAACAACAAGGGGTTCCAAGACACATAAAACTTGATGAGCTAACCTCAATGGCTCTGGTGGAAATTCTGAAATGTGATGCAGAGGGTGTGAAATGTTATCACATTTTAATGCATTATCTGTTAGAATCCTGGAATGATCTCTATAAAAATATATATCTATATTTTTGTATTTTAATTTCCAATTCAGTTGAGATCATAAAGTTTACTGTACATGCCATAATTGAGCCAATATGTCTATAGGACTTATAGTAAACACCAGAAGCGAGAGGGATATTGTTTTCTTTCTTTTCACATTTAAAATGATTTGTCCATTGCTGAGTAGAATAATGAATGAAATTTTATCATAAGCACGGAAAAAAGCCCATGAAACAAACATTTTTCCCCTGTACTACAGCAGAAATATTGTCGATTTGTTCCTAATTTTGTGTTTAGAGCACTTTTCAAAGACATATGCAGCAGTTTTGCTGTGCATGGTATGTTATACCGAGTGTTAACTAATACATATATATGTTTTTAATTCTGGAAGTGGTTTAATAATTGTGCATTTAAAAGTAAGTAAATTCTAATATTAAGAGTGAATTTAATGCTTTATGGACTTGAACTGTAAAAGTAATACTTTAAATAAACGTACTTTATATATGTCTGGGTGTCACACAACAATTTTTATTCTGAGGAAATAATGTCTGAATTTGGTGAATTACAGCTGCATTTGCAATAAGCTGTTGTTACCCCTGCAAGTAAAAGAACCCGATAACATATGGGGATTCCAACTGATCCTATTTATTAATAATACATTGGGCTATGATTATGATCAGTGGTGCAGCCAAGGGGGGTGGATGGGTGTGCTAAAGCACCCCCAACATTTGTATAAAGCTGAATTTTGGGAAAACTAAAAGTCTGGGTGACTGAGTAAGTAAACCAACTGAACACCAATGCTGAGGGTTCATTGTTGCTCCTGGAGGGTCTTTTGTTGCTGTTGGAGGTGTGTATTGTTCCTGTTAGGGAATCTATTCTTGTTCCCTGGGGATCTATTGTTGCTACTGGGGTCTGTTGTTGATGGTTGGGCTCTATTATTATTGCTGGGGACAGTTTAAGACTATTAATGCCGCTGGAGGTCCATTATTACTACTAGAGGTGTATATTGTTGGTGATAGAGGACCTATTGTTTCTGCTGGGGGATCGATTGTTTCTGTTGGGGCATATATTATTAGCTGTTTAGGTCTATTATTGCTGGGGACAATTAGGGTTAATATTGCTGCTGCGGGTCCACTATTGGTGCAAGGGGTTTGTTATTATTATGGGGTCTATTATTGTTCTGGGGGCTTATTATTGTGTTAGGGGTTATTGCTTGCCCTGTTAGTGCCGGTTCACACAGGGGCAGCTTCAAAGTTGGCCGACTCTGAAGCCGCCCCGTACAGCGCGACTTCAGCATGGCTTGCAAAATGACTCCTGTAAAAAAGCCAATGCAAGCCACTCTAAAGTCGCCCAAAGTAGTGCAGGAACCTTTTTCCAAGTCGGAACGACTTTAGTCGCTCCTATTACAACGGTTCCATTGTACAGAATGGAGAGTGACTTGTCAGGCGGCTAAGTCGTCTGACAGGTCGCCCCTTCTGAACCGGGTCTTAGATGCCGCTGTTTATCATTGCTGGCTCTAACAAAGGCTTGGGTTTATTGTCTGGGATTGATTCTCTCCCTGACATTTGCGAGGAATCATTGTTAGGGGTTATCATTAATGGCCCTGACACATGCTGGGGGTTATCATTGTTATGCCCCGTACACACGGTCGGACTTTGTTCGGACATTCCGACAACAAAATCCTAGGATTTTTTCCGACGCATGTTGGCTCAAACTTGTCTTGCATACACACGGTCACACAAAGTTGTCGGAAAATCCGATCGTTCTGAACGCGGTGACGTAAAACACGTACGTCGGGACTATAAATGGGGCAGTGGCCAATAGCTTTCATCTCTTTATTTATTCTGAGCATGCGTGGCACTTTGTCCGTCGGATTTGTGTACACACGATCGGAATTTCCGACAACAGATTTTGTTGTCGGAAAATTTTATCTCCTGCTCTCCAACTTTGTGTGTCGGAAAATCCGATGGAAAATGTCCGATGGCGCCCACACACGGTCGGAATTTCCGACAACACGCTCCGATCGGACATTTTTCATCGGAAAATCCGACCGTGTGTACGGGGCATAAGCCTTGGCACTTGCTGAAGATTTGCATTGCTGGTGTTGACACATGCTAGGGGTTATCATTGCTGACAAAGGGGGTTATTTTACTCCAACAATCTCTTCAATTCATCCCAAGGCCTATTTTGTCTAAGACATAACAAAGCAAAGGGAGAAAAGTGGAACACTACAAATGCTACAAGCCATACTTTGAGAAGAAACACCCACTTTATTGACAATGTCAACTTTTTGGCCATACCAATAGCACGTACGGCTGTATAACAAACTATTAAATGACATGTACTATCTTATGTTATATAGGGGTACTATATGGACTCTATGTTAATTGTATGTTAAAACTTTGCATGTGGATGGGATAAGCACCCTTCGTGGACTGCCATTTGTTTTGGAATTCAATTTTATGATCTGTGTGGAGTGATATAATGTGGAACTCAATAGATACTCCAGGTGAATTGCAGTATAATTCTGACATGAAAAGCTCTGTGGACTGACCATGCATTGGATGTGACATTCTTATTTATTTACTTTATAAGCGGGTGATGAGCTTTGTTATTGGCTGGATGCAACTAGGATTTCTCAGTACAATGCAGGAACAACTGTGTGCTTAATTTAAAGGGCTGTAAAGACTTCATGAAAATTGAGTAAATTAAAAGTTTTGATATATGTGAACAACTTTGCTAACAGCATCCATATTGGATTGCTGGGGCTTTGCATCTTAAACACATTTGCTTTGTGAGCTTTAGATGTTCACCATGCTGCTTGCACCTTACAGGCGATTCATATGGAGATCTCCTATTCACAAATTGAACTGAGTGCAGTGAATAGATCCCACTCTTTGAATAAAGTTGCATATATCCTTTGTTGTGTAATCTATATATTTACAAAATTCATAGGCTGTATACATGATTTGACATTGTTATATTATGCTGCACATAATGTAAATAATTGAATAACAGCAAACTTTCTTTGATATACTGTAGATAACTATAAACCATACTACTGGCAGACTCCCTTCTATGGAAAGGGGGTGTTTCTGCTATATGGGAGATTGCAAAGTGGACTTATTGGTTTATGATGGATCAGTGGGGTACTGCTAATGCTTTGTTCCATTTAATTGATTGAATTATATCTAAAACAATCTTTGTATGCCACAGACATTTACAAATCATACTACTGGCAGACTTGGTTCTTAGACCCCCTTCCACACTGGGGCCGTCCGCGCGTTAACAGTAATGAGCTGCTCATTTTACCGACGCTTTACCGCTGTTTAAGCGGAGCTTTTTGGCTGCTAGCGTGTAGCTTTTAAACTCAAAGAAGGGGTTAAAAAACCCCATGTTGCGGCGATTCGGAAGCGCTGCCCATTCATTGCAATGGGCAGGGGCGTTTAGGAAGTGCTTTATACAGCACTCCCAAACCGCCCCAAAGATGCTGCTTGCAGGACTTTTTCTAATGTCCCGTAAGCGCACCGCCGGGTGTGAAAGTCATTGCAATGAATGGGAGGCAGTTTTCAGGCGCTATTTCTGGTGCTAAAATGCCTGAAAACTGCCTCAGTGTGAAAGGGGTCTTAGAAAAAAGAGGGAGTGGATACCATATGGGAGTTTGCAAATGAGATAACTGAAATAACTGCATCTCATATTCAATGAACAATTCTCCTTAATATTATACAGCCTGTATCAGAGGAATATACAGTATATGTATATACAATAGGCATGCTTAACTGTGAAGAAACTCAATAGGATACAAAACAGCAATTGCCTTCCAGCAATGGGAGAGATTTACTAAAACTAGAGCAATCAGAATCTGGTGCAGCTGTGCATAGTAACCAATCAGCTTCTAACATCAGCTTGTTCAATTAAGCTTTGACAATAAAACCTAGAAGCTGATAGCATGCACAGCTGCACCAGATTTTGTGTGCACATGTTTTAGTAAATCTCCCCTAATTGTTTTCAAATCACGACTATAGTAAGGACAGTCCAAGGAAAGATTTTTTTTTTCTGGAGTGGATGGTCTGCACATTTTTGGTATAACATTTTTATATATATATATATTTATATATATGTGAGTTATATATCTTGTGAGCTGCTATAAGTCAAAAAACATACATCTCTACATAGTATTTTGTTGTAGTGACCCACTGAAGTAAACAGCTGCCAGCACTCTAACACACTCCTATACACATGTGTTCCTATAGCATTCACAATATCAGTGCAGCGCGATTCCCTTTATAAATCATACATAAAATCAAAAAGTCCTCATATATAATAGTCCATGCAAAAAATGTCTTTCTTCCTCCTGTGTTTATTTCTCTGTAAAGTTGCGCTCTCACCTCATTTGTTTGACCCTACTATCAAGTATAGTCAATTATCACTTTAAATTATGTGCATCTTCCAATATTCAACATAAATTCTGTGTCAAATCAAATATCCTATACTCTCCAATTGATTCCTCCTCATTCCTCAAAGTGCTAAGTGTGACATGTAGAAAAATAATAAAATATATAGTGCCTTATCCTTTGTAAACTTACATCACTTCAAATAAGTGTTATTCATATAAATAAAATACACCATGCTCTAATGCTATACAATCAGCTGTGCTACCTTTACCAAATGTGCCCTCACCTGCTTCCTTTCATATATTGCCTAATATATTAAGATGTTTCCACTTTTTGGTTGGATAATACTTAGATGTCAAAAAAATTTTAGCCAGCCCAAAAATGGTTCTTTCCTTTTTGATCCTTCTGTCTCTGTTTTTCTTACACTTAATTCTTAGATTCACAGCTTATGACATTCTGCAAACAGATAACCTCTCCTCCGGATGTTTTCCCATCCTCTCTCTCACTCAGCCACACGCAAAAGTCATAAAAGGTGCAATAGTGCTTTATCCATTAAAAACTCATTATTCATCCAGTCTCAATTTAAAACTCACATTTGCCTCTTTATACATATACCTCTCAAACCGTACAAAAGCTGTTGTTATATGTTGTTGCTCTGGCTTTGCATAGCATCAAATACATACAACTCACTTAAAGCAGAGTTCCGCTTAAAAAAAAAAAATTAAAAGTGAGCAGCTACAAATACTGCAGCTGCTGACTTTTATTAATCGGACACTTACCTGTCCCAGGGTCCAACGATGCGGGGGAACGAAGCCCCGCTCGTCTCCCCCTCCGCTCGGCGGCGCCGGCATTTTAACTGTGGGCACTCGGCTGTAGCTTCACAGCCGGGCACCCACTGCGCATGTGCGAGCCGCGCCGCATGCTGTGACTGGCCGCGCAATCATCTGGGACCTGTTACGTGTCCCAGATGATTTCCTAGAGGGAGGGGGGAGAGGTGATCTCCCTTCCTGCACCGAGGGAAGTGACGTCAGGAGCCCAGGCGCTGAAGGAGGCATATTTTGAGGGACCACATAGCAACAGGCATAAAAAGGTAAGTAAAAAAAACATTTTTTTCCAAATGTTTTTTTTTTTTTTTCATGCACATTAATGAATTTTTTTTTGGGTGGCACTCCACTTTAAGACCGCCCTTCCAGCGTCATCCGTCAGGCCCTGCCCCTACGAATTTTGTCACCAATTACGTGACTTCCTCAGGGAGATAAACACGGGAAATAGAAAGACACAGTGTACAGTTTAAGGAGTTTTTGTATAGACTATTGTATTTGGAGTTATATTTCATTTGATTTATGATAGATGTATATAATACCCAAACCAAAAAAAGGGGGAGTTTGAAGGGCAAAAAATCATATGTGATAACACACAATAATATCCCATAAAACACTGTTTACCTAGTATAGGTAGCTTCGCTCTAGTCAATAAACTATATCAAAAAAGAAAAAGATTGTCCCCATTACAGCAGTGGGAGACCAGAAGACCAAATGAGCAACACAGCATGCAGTGTGGGGAAAATAGAAAAGATTAGTTATTAAATGATTAAAAATTCAGCAAATTCCTCCATTGGAGGTGACAATTGGAGCACATAAACAAGATATATATCTAGTGACTACTGCGCTAAACAGTCAGTGGATATGGCAACACACATAACAATGCACATAGACAAAAAACAAAAGACGACCATAACACATAAAACACATAAACAATCGTCCGGATGCCAGATCATCTATGCACAGCTGTTCATGCCACAACTGTATGTCGTCACATGCAATGTATTAAACATATAGTAGATATATGGCATGAACACCCATGCGGAGGTCCCTTGGGGCTCGAGACTGCTAGAATAATAATTAAAAATGGGGGGGAGAAGGGTAGAAAATACAGCGTAATGCACACGCTGGTTTTTAGATGGAAAAGTTGTCCACGAAGTAGCAATGTGCGTGTATGGTTTATACAAAGAACAATGTTCATTAATAGGTAATATACACTTCCACTGAGATTGAGCTTCTTAATGCAGATGGTATAGAACTAAACTCCTAATCCAGGCTCAATGGAGGATTGTGCGGTATCCCTCACATATACAATTAGGACTATACAGCTGGGGGAGGAAAAGGTGAAAGAAGAAAGACCATAGGCCACTATGAAATCGACCTTCCAGAGCAATTTAGATTATTACTGCATATCCACACATCCATCAAAACTGCTGTCCATATTCAATATGGAGTATTGAATAAACAGGGTAGTCAGCCCTCTCACTTCACCATACAAGGCATAGTATGCTAGGCACTGTTGGATGCAAAAGCTGGCTATACAATACCCTCCTGGGACAGTGCCCTCCTCGATTTGACAGCTTCAAATAGTGGACTCCTTCACCGTTTCTATACTGCCTCAAGCTGTCCTACTATGTAAATGCTGAACCGCGCATATAAACTCCAGTCCTCAATCTCGCAGCATACTTTGTGCTGCTCAGCAGTGCACCAGCCTCCCCGGCTCGCAATAGGCTCCCTTCCAGGACATGATGGAGAAGGGGGCATCTCGTGATGCTAGTGACATCAACGCTTTTTGCAAAACGAATCACGTAGCTTCGTCTGGACACTGGGGCGGGCCTCCGACTGTTCCTTATCGCGCCGACGTCGCCAAGGCAGGTAACCGCCCCTAATCAATTTGTTAAAGGAACATTCTCTCTCTCCCCCCTCTCTCTCTCCCCCTCCTCTCTCTCTCACTGCTCTCTCTCCCCCCTCTCTCTCCCCCTCTCTCTCCCTCCCTCTCTCTCTCCCCCTCCCCTCTCTCTCTCCCTCCCCTCTCTCTCTATACCTCCTTTCTCTCACTCCCCCTTTCTCTCTCTCCCCCTTTCTCTCTCTCCCTCTCTCTCTCTCCCTCCCCCTTTCTCTCCCTCTCTCCCTTTTTCTCTCTCTCTCCCCACCCTCCCTCTCTCGCTCTCTCTCTCTCTCTCTCCCCCACCCTCCCTCTCTCTCTCCCTCCCCCTTTCTCTCCCTCTCTCCCCCTCTCTCCCTCTCCCCCTCTCCCCCTCTCTCTCTCTCTCCCTCCCCTCTCTCTCTATACCTCCTTTCTCTCACTCCCCCTTTCTCTCTCTCCCCCTTTCTCTCTCTCCCCCATTCTCTCCCTTTCTCCCCCTCTCTCCCTCTCCCCCTTTCTCTCTCTCCCTCCCTCCTCTCTCTCTCTCTTCCTCCTTTCTCTCTATCCCTCCTTTCTTTCTCTCCCACCCCTTTCTCTCTCTCCCTCCCCTTTCTCTCTCTCTCTCTTTCTCCCCCTCCTCTCTGCTCTCGCTCCCCCCTCTCTCTCCCCCTCCCCCTCTCTCTCCATCCCTCTCCCTCTCTCTCTCCCTCCCTCTCTCCCTCCCTCCCTCTCTCTCTCCCCTTCTCTCTCTCCCCCCCTCTCTCTATCTTGTTCCCTTCCCCCTTTCTCTCTCTCCCCCTTTCTCTCTCTATCTCTCTCCCCCTTTATCTCTCTATCTCTCCCCTCTCTCTCTCTCCCCTCTCTATTGCTCTCCCACCCTCTCTCTCCCTCCCCCTTCTCTCTCTCCCCCTTTTTCCTCTATCTCTCTCTCTCTCCCCTCCCCCTCTCTTTCTCTCCCCTCCCCCTTTTCCTCTCTCTCCCCCTTTTGCTCTCTCCCCCTTTATCTCTTTCTCTCTCTTCACAGGTTTACATTTGGCATTTTTGCCCCCTCGTTCTGCACTGTACATTCCCCATTTAACATTACCATATTCTGCACTGTGTAAGTAATCTCAGACTCTCTTTAACCACACCCAATATTTAGCAGAGTTTAAACCACACCTACTTCTCGCTGCAGCGAGCTTAGTGCACTGCAGTTTTTTTACCCCACCAAGGGGGCCCACTTGGGATCTTGCACATGGGCCCACTGATTTGAGGATACACCCCTGGGCCAGAGCAATTCATCCTGAGAGGAGGTCACATTCTCTCCAATACAAATGCTGTGTATTTCCCAAAGGTTATGGTGGAGCAGCATACCAGTAGGGGAGCATGCAAGTCAGTGGGTGAGGCATTTCTTACAAGAAGATCTATCATTTTGCCCTGGATGTAAAAATATTTTGTGTGAGAGTCTTCATACTTGCACTGTAGTACCTTTTCTGTTATTATGAGCACCTTGTCTAAACATTAGGCACTGCCACAAATGTCCCCTGGATCTTACTCGCTATCTCATTTTTCTGTTAAATCAGAAATTGGCATAAAAAACGGAATGAATCAAAATCAATAAGCTGAATTAAATGTAAAATAAGCTTTTAGATTCACGCTGTGTTGTAAAGTGTTAACATCAATATAGCTTTTTCCAGAGATATAAAAGTGCATCTTTCTCCAGACTTACTTATGTCAAAAGGCTGGATTAAAAATAAAAGATAAAAATGTAGTTATCCATGCGGACACACAAGCACTCAGCACATATAAAAAAAATACCATTCAGGCCCCTGCTTCAGTAATCTCGTTGTTTTTCTATCATACATGTGATTGCTTCTATTCCTAAGGGCAGATACAGCTTTTGATGTATTATAACTTTAGCTCCCGGGCTACTAAATTAAAGCACAACAGATACTTTTGTGTATGAATAGTATGAACATTAAGGTTGCAGCAAATGCTTTGCTTACAGGTGTGCTGACGTTATATGTGCTACATAGTGCTTTGCCTTGAAACTCCCTATAGCCTACAGTTTCACCTAGACTAATCTAACTTACCTGCTTTGTTCTTTCCACTTTCCATCATACCAGTTAGAATCTTGTTAACATTAACAAATAAAACCATTTAGCAGATACGTTGAGATTCATTGAGATTGGTACTGTATATGAAGCTAAATGCAGCTAAAGTAGATCTCTGGGCAGAGCACAGTTAAAGAGTTTTTTACCCCAACACTTCATATTTCTGATTTGTGCCTGCTGTACCGTGTACTTGTATGAGAACGTATCCTGTTCTCTTTGTATTGCTTCCTTTGTGTGAAATCCCTAGTGTTCCTGCTAGTCCCCTTGCTTTCCTATTAAAAACTGACCACACTAAGCAGGAGAGAACACCGTTGTCAGTTCTCTAGCTATGCTGGGAACTCAGCCTGCTCTCCTCCAATGATCAGACTTGTCCTGACATGCCCCCCTCTCCCCCCTAGCACAGCCTTTAAATGGGAAGCTCAGTGTGCTGCGGCTTCTCTCCCCCCCCCAGCTCTTATGCAGCTGAAAAAAGTTATAAAGTTTTTTTTAAATATATATATACAAAAATGTTTTGCCTTTCATTTATATTTTAAACTGAATGTGTTGTTTTACAAGGTTATCGTTTACAATCACTTTAACCACTTCACGCAAATGTGTTATGGCAGCAGCTAGCTGCCATAACATATTTTCAGCAACAGCGTGTGTTTCTCTTTGAGATAAAAGTGGTCTCTGCGGCAGATTCGCCGCAAGATCACTTTTATCGGTGGCGGGAGAGGGCCCCCCTCCCATCACGCTCCGGTTGTATCCGCCGCTTACTGGATGCCGAGTGAGGGAAAGATGGCCCCCACTCGGCTCCATAGCATTGGAGGGCGGAAGCGACGTCAAACGTCACTTTCATTCAATGCTCTTAAAGGGGATTTTTTTTTTTTAAATGACATTTCATTTTTTTTTTTTTACTGCATTTTAGTGTAAATTTGAGATCTGAGGTCTTTTTAACCCAAGATCTCACATTTAAGAGGTCCTGTCATGCTTTTTTCTAATACAAGAGATTCCTTGTAATAGGAATAAAAGTGGTCCACATTTTTTTTTAAAAGGACAGTGTAAAAATAAAAAAATAAAAGGTAAAATAAATAAGAAAAAAAAGAAAACATTTTAAAGTGTCCCGTGCCGCCGAGCTTGCGTGCAGAAGCAAACGCATATGTAAGTTGCGCCCGCATATGAAAATGGTGTTCAAACCACATATGTGAGGTATCGCCACGATCATTAGGGTGAGAGCAAAAATTCTATCTCTAGACCTCCTCTGTAACTCAAAACTGGTAACCTGTAGAAACTTTTAAACGTCGCCAATGGAGATTTTTAAGTGCCAAAGTTTGTCGCCATTCCACAATTTTGAAGCTTGACATGTTGGATATAAATTTACTCAGGGTAACATTATCGTTCACATTATAGAAAAAAAATGGACTAACTCTACTGTTGTCTTATTTTTGAACTCAATAAAAGTGTATTTTTTCCCAAAAAATTGCGTTTGTAAGACCGCTGTGCAAATACGGTGTGACATAAAGTATTGCAATGTCCGCCATTTTATTCTCTAGGGTCTCTCTAGGGTCTCTGAAAAAAAAAATATTTAAATTACTGCCTTCAGACGGCTCTGCACATAGTAGACTTTCCTCATTACTAATGATTAATGAGTAGCCCTGGTTAAATGTGTAACATGAAGATAAGTGACCCAATGAGAGACATAAAGAAACTTGTTGACAGTTGGGCCTACTACCACCCTTGGGTATTATATCTCTATTACTCACTTAGTGTTGTACAGATCAATATTAAATACACCCCTGTATTGGAACTTAGCTGAGGTTCTCTGACTGGGTGAAAGTTAGGCCTCTCCCCATAAAGAGCAGGTTATTTCCTACCCAGAGATGAAAACAACCTCGGGGAGTGTGTTTTTCAAAGCCTAGGCTCACAGGAAGACGGTTGAAAGATGATGACATGCTAGCAAGCATGGAGGAGGATGCAGAGGGCAGCATTTTTAGTTTGGAGAGAATGAGTAGTGCTTCACTAATTTTGGTTTTGCTGACAAGAAGGGAGATAAATAGGCAAAATAAAAAATAATAAACTGGATTTCTGCTTAAATTGTATTTTTAAAGTGAGTCAGTTGCATACTGGACAAGTTACATTGCCTTCCTCCTTAGCATTTAACAAGTAATTAATGTTAACGTGGTAATCCTCAACTTTTCCCATTTTTACATTAAAGAATGTGTATGAGTAGAAAGGGACAAATCTTACATGTATCCCAGAGTTCTTTTTGTATACAATGAATTCATTTATCTTGTGATCATTTGAGAATCAGAAGTTTGTGCCATGACAGTGGTCACATGACAAAGGAATGTTTCAAGGTATGGGACTGTCATTGCTCACCTTCTTCTGAACATACCATTTGCCAGGCCATTATGGTCTGTTCATATGTGTTGACAGATGCTGATTTAGCTGGATTCATAGTTTTGAAAAAATATTATATTGCACCAAAATAGTGGATAACCTTATTGGTTGTCAGCAAATTTGTAAAAGAATGATATTCACAAAAGGGGGTTCAATATATTGGTAAAAATAAATTTAAAGGATATGTTCACTTTTAGCTACATGTTACACTTGTATTTAGGGTGTAACATGTTGCTAAGGACTGAACACCCTCACCCCCTGACAGTGGGTAGGCGTCCCTCTCCCCGCAGCTGCTGTCACATTTAAAATGAGTGTGGCTGGGTAAGGCTCCACCCGGACAGCTGCATCTTTCATTCACAGTGATCTGTGAATTAATGAACTACAAGTCCAGTCTGCCAATGGGGCAGACGGCTTGTCCTTGTCAATGGACTATAAGTGTACTGATCAGCACACTTGTAGTTCATTCACTCTTTCTAAATGGAAGCCTTTACAGCAGTACGGACAGAAAGCTGGAGGGGGAGTGTGCAGGGGCCTGACATTGCACCTATGATCCACTGATCGTGAGTGCAATGCTTTGCTGGCTTCCTCTATAAAAAAGAAAAAAAAAGGAATGCACAATTTTTTAACAAAAATATGCACATTTATTACTGTTTCCTAAAATATGAACTTTAATGTGTACCTGACCAACTAAATAATATGTTTCTTATACTACAGTGGCTAACATAAAGACAAGAATATTGATATGATCCCTCCAGTTAGCAGAGGGAAACAAGTTAGCCATGTTTGCATAAGATATTTTTTATACGCTGGGATAGTGTTGACAATGTTGCATTAGAGATCCCACTGAGACCTTGGGATCAGCTCCAATTAAGCTTTTGTCAGCACAAAGCATGTGTAAATATTTTTGCAGATACCTTCTTAGTGCTGTGCTTTCCTCTTAATAAGGATAACCCGCTTCTGTTTTTTTGCATCTGTAAGCTCAAGAACGTGTAAGCTCCACTGCAACAAGGATTGATTTGACTGTTCTGCCTGTAACGTATAATCAAAAATAGTAGCAGAGTATAGTTTTATTAGTAATAATTTATTATTAATAACAAGATTGTATATAATGTGTTATGTATTGGACATTAAAGCTGAAATGCAGCTTTTGATACACTTTACATGCTGTCATTTGTTTAGGCCAAGCTGGCTCAAATGAACTACAGTAGTACCTTGGATTACGAGCATAATTTGTTCCAGAAGAATGCTTGTAATCCAAAGCACTTGTATATCAAAGCGAATTTCCCCATAGAAGTCAATGGAAACTCAGATAATTAGTTCCACAGTGACTTCTATGGTATGAAAAAAATAATTAAAAAAGACTGCGCTAGAAACAATGACATGTGATGTAACTAAACAAACATGATTGAGTATATGAATAAATACAATTCATCGAGTGTGAAAAATAATAAAACACCAAAAATCTAATGAAAGTAAGTAAAAATAAAAGTGACTGAAAAATGAAAGTCCCAAATAAAGTTGAAAAAAGTGACTAAACAGTCAAAAAAACAGACAGTCCTTGGAGCCAAGGCAGATACAATCGGTGATCGTAGATAACACCCAGTGAGGAATCCTCCACCTATTAAGATGTGCGCTTACCAGAGGTAAGCTGTAAATCAGCTTATTAGTGAACATCCACTTAGGGGAAATCAGCTCCTCAGGTCTCCTCACAGGGAAGGGGGCAGACAGGATCTCTCAATGTGATGGATTCAATCCGCATAACGGGAGGACCTTGTAGAAGTAGATGACAATAATCCAGAGATTTCTTGTATCCCAAACTGCTATTTAATCCAAGCTTTTAACAATCCAGCAGAGTGTAGTGTCTCCTGGGGGGAGATCCAGGTGTCACCCAGCACAGGCTCCGGGCTCCTTGTCCTCTGATCCGGGCTCCTTGTCCTCTGATCCGGGCTCCTTGTCCTCTGATCCGGGCTCCTTGTCCTCTGATCCGGGCTCCTTGTCCTCTGATATCACTCTGGGTGGGGGGGACTTCAAAGAGAACTCCAGATCAGCGAGGACTGGCAGTGATCAGGGCTCACAGTCCATGATGTCGGGCTGGGATGGATGGATGAATGGATGGGGTAGTAGACTAGCCCGGCGCTCTCACACTCACATACAGAAGACTGGAGCCGCACTCAGCACACAGCAAACTAAACTAAACAAAGATACCTTCTTAGTGCTGTGCTTTCCTCTTAATAAGGATAACCCGCTTCTGTTTTTTTGCATCTGTAAGCTCAAGAACGTGTAAGCTCCACTGCAACAAGGATTGATTTGACTGTTCTGCCTGTAACGTATAATCAAAAATAGTAGCAGAGTATAGTTTTATTAGTAATAATTTATTATTAATAACAAGATTGTATATAATGTGTTATGTATTGGACATTAAAGCTGAAATGCAGCTTTTGATACACTTTACATGCTGTCATTTGTTTAGGCCAAGCTGGCTCAAATGAACTACAGTAGTACCTTGGATTACGAGCATAATTTGTTCCAGAAGAATGCTTGTAATCCAAAGCACTTGTATATCAAAGCGAATTTCCCCATAGAAGTCAATGGAAACTCAGATAATTAGTTCCACAGTGACTTCTATGGTATGCAGTACCGCATGTGGCCAGAGGTGGGGGGCACCGGAGATACTCGGAAATCGCTCAGAGCTGCTCGCATGCACTCGGAAACACTCGGAGAGGCTCGGAAACACTCGGGAATGGAGTGTTTCTGAGTGGCTCCAAGTCCATCCGAGTGGCTCCGAATGTCACCGGCTCCCCTGCACCTCTGGCCAAATGCGGTATTGTACACTGCAGAGGCTTAAATCCTGCTCATTTTGCGAGACAACGCTCGCAAACCGAGTCAGGATTTTAAAAAAATAATAGCTCGTATTGCGAAGCGCTCGTTAACCACCTTACTCACAATCCGAGGTATTACTGTAAGTCCCTCACTGACATGTGAGGCTGCTGGATGTGCTGTATAAACTGTATGTAGCTTAGGCTACATACAGCATACTGCACTGTATTCCGGGTTCGAGCCAAGAATTCCTGTCTCATAACCGCAACACAAGAGAATCTATTTGATCGGTGGTCAACCATTCAGAGAAAGTGACGTATTTTAGCAATGAATGAGTCAGAGAAGTGGGCTGATGATGTCACAACCTCTGACTCAGCCAATCAGAGGAAGCTTTGTATTCATTGCTATAATACATTGCTTTCTCTGAGTGGCTGAGCACTGATCAGATAGACTCTCTTGTGTTGCCGGTATGAGACAGGAAGGTCCCGGCTCAAACCCAAAACAGTGCAGTATGCAGTCTATACTGCACATCCAGCACCCTCACATGTTAGTGAGGGACATAGTTCATTTGGGCCAGCTTGACTCCAAAAACGTACCCCAAAAATGTAAAGTGTATCAAAAGCTGGAGTTCAGCTTTAAAGGAAAGTTTTACCAAGTGGAATATGGAGGTGCCCGTTGCTGACCCTTTCTGATAATCCTAGCTGCCTGGCTTTTATGGAATCAATCTCTTATAAATTGGTAACTAGAAACAGGCAAACAGATCATAAAAGTCAGAGTGAAGGCAAAACCCCTGATTTGCACAAGCCACTGAATCAGCATGACAGATAGGGAGCTAATAGTTTCAGAAGGAGAGGTCAACAATGGAAGCCTCCAAACTTCTTCGATATACCATAACTTCAGTTCTTTTTAGAAACCCCTTTCTACCTAAAGTTACCCCCACATCTTTTTTTTTATTTATTTAAATCACTGTATGCATAATTTCGATCCTGCAATTTTCAGTTTAGTCATTTGATCTCATGGATCCTTTTACTTCTCTTTTTCCTCCAATGGTGGGCTGGTTCTGAATGTATCCGAGTCTGGTGGCACTCTCTGCAGCATTACCCTGTGAGTCTGGGTCAGCTTAATGATATTTCTCCAGGGGACGAGTACGAGGAAGTAGGTTGAATGCTGTTGGGCGTCATTCAATTCAGGAGAGTTATAGTACTTGTTTTCAGAAAAGTAAGTCTCTGGTGAATAGTGCTACAGATAGGGTGAGTATTGCAGCCAGGACAGCTCTGTGTAAGTGATTAATGATAAACCAAAAACCGTGCAGCGCAAGAAATGAATACATATGAAGTCCATGTTGGAGAGAGCACGTATTGCAGAGAGAACAGTGGATTCCTGCTAAGAGAATAGACAAAATCCATTACTTCCAAACCTACATTGGGCATATTGTCCTGGATTTCGAAGATCCAGTTCTTGGTATTGTTTCAGTTCCTGGTGAATATATACCCATTTGGTGGGACATGTGAGTTTGACTACCTGTTAGTTAAGGAGTCCATTGATTGAGGGGAGCGAAGCGAATACCTTGGAGGTGGAGGGAATGTCACTTGAGGTTGTTGCTTCTGCTATTTTCCATCATGTGGAACATCTTTTCTACCACTCCCTGGGCTTTGTGGTTCATCATTCATGTTACATGGACTTCATGTGTATTCATTTCTTGCACTGCACTGTTTTTAGATTATCATTATGCTTTTAAATGTTGTGAATATCTTTTAGTGTCCAGCTACATTTATTTAGATTTCTTAGTCTTTTGCGCCGATTGCCTTTTTATCTTGTATACTAGTGATTGGCAGTCATTTTTTTATTTCTATTCAACACTGGAGAAGGGCTTTAAGTTTCCTTAAACCCAGTAAAGTGCATGTTTTCCAACGTCCCATTTATGGCAATACAAACAGAACTTTTTTTAATAGTCTAATGAATGCTTTGGTTAGATACATATGCAATGTTTATCTCTGACAACTAATGTGTCCTGATTGCCTTAAAAGAGCAGAGAAAAAGTATGAGAGAAATTGGCAGCTTGTGAACATTACACAGACTGCAGAATGTGGCACAGATATGAGGCAGGATTGGAGCACCATGGTGGTCACTTCATGCTGATCAGATTCACTCATGTCATATCATATGATGCTACTTAATACTGTGGGTTTTAGCGCATAAAGCTTTGCTGTAGGCAAAAACTGCAGCTGACAGTTCAAAGAAAATGAGTTGCTTGGACAACAGTAATAAGAAGAGCTAATTTTAAAACAACACATGATTTCCCTGCCATTGATAGAAGGAGGTGGGCATGCTGACAGTGCTAGAATTCAGTGTTGGATATCGTTTTGCGTATATAAATAATATGTGTGAATACTACAAAAGCTTGTCCGAAAGCCTTGAAGTCCCCATGTTCTTGCAATAAGGTAAGCAAAATTTATTGTGTTTGAATTAGCTCTTTATATACTCAATGGGGGTTACTTACTAAAGGCAAATCCACTTTGCACTGCAAATGCACTTGGAAGTGCAGTCGCCGTAGATCCAAAGGGGACATGCAAGGAAAATAAAAAACAGCATTTTAGCTTACACATGATTGGATGATAAAATCAGCAGATCTTCCCCTCATTTCAGATCTTCCCCTCAGATTTAGAGTGACTGCACTTCCAAGTGCACTTGTAGTGCAAAGTAGATTTGCCTTTCGTAAATAACCCCCAATATATTACTCTTTGTTCAGGTGCATTGTGATATTGTGTATTGTTTATTTCAGAGAAAAGTTAACAGCAGTTATATAAGCATTAACTATCACAGTAGAATTTAACAAAACAGCCTTATTGAGATGTTAAATGGGAATAATGATTCTAGTGAGTTATTTGAATTGTTTGGGTGACTGCCTGCATTTGCAGTGAAAGTTCCCTTCAGAAAATGACAGAGTGAAACATTTTACTTTTCAAAGTTGTTTACTCTAGAAAATTTAGCTTATATTTTTGAATGTCTTAATTTATTTTGGAGCTAGGCAATAATTTTGCTCTATTTGTACACCTGGCTTTTATGTAAAGACTAGATTAATTTAGATTCAAGAGCACATAAAAATAAAGCAATGGCAGCTGTAGAAAGCCCTGGCTGGGGATTTGATCGATCAGATTGGTTGAAATACTTTACTTCCCAGATAAGCTGGCAATGAAGCAGTCTACCCCCACCTCCCTCCTTTTCTGCTCTACATAGACCTAAATTTCCATGCTTGGTCTCACTAAGTGTACTTGTGGGGAGGTGCAGCATCAGTAAACACTCAGAATCCAGTTGCGTAAAACAGAACTGTATTGAAATTGAAGTTCGGTAACGCACAAAAAGACAATCCGACTGGGCACACTCACAGGATGTACAGTGATGAGAAGTAGCCGTAGGTTTCAGTTGAGTGCTGATGGGGGGATGCGATCTGGCTGGTCGGTACCCAAGTAGGGAGACTTCCAGGATTGATGGTGTTTCCCCGCACTTTCCCTACTCATCTGGAACCTCTCCCTGAATCTAAGCATCGTCCCTGACAGAGGAGTGACCTGTTGCTACTCTATCCACATGTAAAATGGGTGCCAAACCTGGGAGCCAGCGTCTTAAATAGACTCTTCCTGACCCAATATGGCTGCTACAGTCACATGGGATGTCGACATGCAATCGGATGCTGCCTCTCTGTGATCAAGTCAATCATAGAGGATCAGAAAAATATTAATTCCGCGCCTAAATTGAGTGAAATTAACACACCTAGTGAAATAGGTGATAATGGTTAAAAAAATATATATATGTAAAGCAGCTACCTCTAACTAGGTGAAGGATCACTAGTGCACATGTGAAAAAGAAAAATGAGGAGTGCTAAATTAACAAAGCGATAAGATAATTAATAAATTGAATATATAATCAAAAATAGTGCAAAAAATGCAGCACACCAGCCTGCCTATATCTATCCAAAAACAACAACTTTGGGTGTTTAAATATTGTGCCTAAACAGGTAACAGTGATAACCCAGGCAAATTACTTCAATTCCTGAACAAACAAAATATTGATCATTAATGCCCCAAATATGATCATAAAACATAAATCATAACGTGATTCACATGTGAAACATAAATCCATAAAAGTCCATGTGTAAAATAAGTCCTTGTCTGAATCTGGAAATCAAAAACCGGACAGTGGAACCTCTTCACCATCTAGAGATATCACCCAAAAGTGCTCATGGAATGGGTGTCAGCTTACCAGATGTAGTTGACCAATTTAATGAAAAAAAGGTCAAATAGGCTTTAGCAAGATAATGCTTGCTGCAATGAAGAAATGTAGACCGGACTCCTGTCCTCACATCACAGGGTCTCATGCATGGGATATAAAACAAATGTAGAGGAACCGAAAATAGTGTAATACCGTTTAATATAAAAAGTTAAAAACAGATATAGCCAAATGGCTACTTACATGGAGAGTGCCATCGCCCGGCACTAAGGCTAGAAATGCATCGTGTCAATGGGTGTCCCGCTTGAGGTAATGGTAGCAGTGGTGTGCGTTCCACCTACGACAGATAGACAACAAGGGGAATGGAGGGAATGGAAGGGACCCTACAGGATTCCACCCCCTACATCCCAATATTCCAAAGAACATACAGAAAAAGAGGTAGTAGAGGGAGAGGGAGAAAAAAAAAAACGGGACAACTAAATGCAGGCATCTTCAACCTGTCAGGGGTTGAACTTTCGGAAGAAGAGTTGGTAGTGCTGTCACAAGGGTTAAAATTTGCACCTAATAAAAATATCGACAAATTTGAATTGTTTGTTGATATAGAAAAATACATCAGGAAACTTAATATTAAAAAACATTTTTCCTCTCAACCAAGTGTCTCCCCTTCAGATTCAAGAGAAACTACTTACTCACATAGTGGTTTAAAGAACAATTCGGTTTTTAACCCCAAAAAGGTACCCATCATCACATTGAAGTATTCAAAAATATGGTCCAAGATGAAGTTCAAAAACTAAAGGTCAAACAATCTAGTGCCAATCAGTCCATTCAGGAGGGAATAAAAAAACTTGAACACAACAAACAAATAGTAGTCCGACCAGCAGATAAGGGGGGAGGGGTGGTGGTCCTCAGTAAAGAAAGCTATAACACAGAGATCCAGAAATTATTGCAAGATACTACTACCTACAAACCATTACTATCAGATCCTACAGTTCAACTAACAGCGAAATTACCATGTGATTGGTCGAAACGTGTCAGTGTACTCATATGGATGACAACTCACCTATTGTAGCACTATGTAACTTATTATTATTATCCCCCCCCCCAGCCTTCCGCTGCTCTGCCCGGGTCTCCCGTCCTACCTGTCACTGCCTATTACTGTCACAAGGGATGTTTACATTCCTTGTGACAGCAATAAAAGTGTTTAGAATTTTTTTTTTAAAGGGACAGTGTGAAACAAAAAAAAACTAAATAAGATTTTTTTTTTTAAAGCACCCCTGTCCCCGCATGCTCGTGCACCAAAGAAAATGCATAAGTAAGTTGCACCCGCAAATGTAAACAGTGTTCAAATCACACATGTGAGCTATTGTTGTGATTGTTAGAGCGAGATCAACAATTCTAGCAAAAGACCTCCTCTGTAACTCTAAACTGGTAAACGTTAAAAATTTTTAAAGCGTCACCTATGGAGATTTTAAGTACTGTAGTTTGTGCATGCAAATTTAAAGCATAACATGTTAGGTAACTATTTTCTTAGGGTAACATCATCTTTCACAATATACAAAAAAATTGGGCTAACTTTACAGTTTAGTTTTTTTTTCAATTCAGTGAAGTGTATTTTTTCAAAAAAAATTGCGTTTGAAAGGCCTCTGCGCAAATACTGTGTGACATAAAATATTGCCCATTTTATTCTCTAGGGTCTTTGCTAAAAATGATATATAATGTTTGGGGGTTTTAAGTAATTTTCTAGCAAAAAATACTGATTTTAACTTGTAAGCAACAAGTGTCAGAAATAGGCTTGGTCTTGAAGTGGTTAAAGGGGTTGTAAGCCCTTGTGTTTTTTCACCTTAATGCATTAAGGCGAAAAAACACCTGGTAGTAACCGGCCCCCCCCATTTTACTTACCTGAGCCCTGGAACTTCACCCAGCGGAGACACGCTGTCCATCTGCCCAGGGGTGCTCGGCTCTTGATTGGATAGATTGATAACAGTGCAGTCATTGGCTCCGACCGCTGTCAATCAAATCCAATGATGCGGGCACCGGGGGGCGGGGCCGAGTCATGCATTCAGCGGCTATGGGCGCCGAATGCTGGACTCGGAAGCACACCCGCAAGGTAACCCCCCCAGGAGAGTGCTTCTCGTAGGGGGTTATCTGATGTGGGGAGGAGCCGTGAGAGCCACGAGGGACCCCAGAAGACAGTGTTCGGGGCCACTCTGTGCAAAACAATGTTTGTTTTTTTTTAAATAATCAAAGCTTTACAATCACTTTAAGGAAGCAAATGTGTGGGGATTTTCAAAAGTAAGTTTTCAAACTTCACAATCATTCGGATTATTAGAAGAAGGCTAGCAATTGAAATTCAGTGTGAAAATATATGATTTTACATTTTGACCATAGATGAAAACCCTATCCTCAGCACTTTCTGATCACAGGGTACCTGGGAAGCTTTCTGCCCTCTTGATGCTTCCTGGGCGACTGATTTTATCAGGTTTATTCTGTTCTTCATGACTTCATAGTAGACATTTTTTCTTATCGAGTGAAGTTACTCTTTCTTAGAAAGTGTTTAAATTAATTCAAGATAATTATTAATTTTAATGCCAAATAAACAGCTTTCAAAAATACAGAATTACATTATGTGCATTAATTTATATGTATCTGTATGATATAATAGCATTGTCTGCTACTTTAAAACATTTTTATTTAAGTAGAGATGTAAAGTTTTATGCTTTTTAGTTGCAGAGGTTTTTTTTTTTTTTTTGGAACATTGAAGCAGCAAATGCTATTAGCCATCATATTCTTTAGATATTACATTTTAGTCTTTTTGGTTTAGGTTGGTATATGCATGGTTGCCATTGAACATGAAATCCTATTCAGAAGTCATTATTTCTTGTAAGGTACATATGTTGGATTAAATTAGTTGTCTCTCAGAATCAATTTCCTGAATAAAGCTATATTAGAAATTAAACCGCGGGTTATACAAAACGTGCTGTATAATAAAGAACCACATTAAACAGCGAAATATGCTTTTTTTTAATGCATATGCGGTATAGGTCACCAGATAATAGAATTTCCATTATTATACAGATATAGACGTACGGTAATTGTTCTTCCGTAAAAAATTCTTATTCTGAAGTGTCCATTCTTAAGTGTAAAAAGCTATATCAACAAATAAGTTGCACAGGCTTCACCTGAGTAAATTCTTACGACCGGCTCCCAGGGGTTACTTCATTAAGAATTATTGCTCAAGAATAAGAAGTATGAAAATTGTTCATTTCAAAAAATATTTTTCCCATATCTGTTCGCTCTTTTATTTATTAGAACCCTGATATTTATTGGCTTGTGACATCCATTCTGAGTTGCTAAGTATAAACAGCTATCCTATTATTTATCTATTTTCACTGTCTAAGATACCCTAGTTATAGACTATTATTTAGAAGTTGACGCTGCTATTTACTCATTTTAGAATGTTCATTGTGATTTCTTTCACTAATGTTAATTTATTTTTGCATCTTGTAATGGATTCTACAAAATGTTGGTTTCATATTTATTTCATTTGTATTACTTAAAAATATAGAAAGTGTTCATGTTTTTAACCTAACCTTTTATTTTTAGTTTTGGATAGAGTGGGTCAGAAGTTCTAACCCTTCCTCACTTTACTAACACAGTGGAGGTTATTTACGAAAGGCAAATCCACTTTGCACTACAAGTGCACTTGGAAGTGCAGTCGCTCTAAATCTAAGGGGTAGATCTGAAATGAGAGGAAGCTCTGCTGATTTTATCATCCAATCATGTGCAAGCTAAAATGCTGTTTTTTATTTTCCTTGCATGTTCCCCTCGGATCTACAGTGACTTTATTTCCAAGTGCACTTTCAGTGCACTTTCAATTGCACTTGCAGTGCAAAGTGGATTTTCCTTTAGTAAATAACCCCCAGTATGTTGTGTCTGTCTTCCCATTGCAGAAATATCCTATCTCTTCCTGTCCAGACAGATAGTAAAAGCTAATATCACCAATAGAGGTATAGATACCAGTAAAAACCTGACAAAGGCTCTAACTCTTCTCCCACTCAATCAAAAATCTAAATTTTGTTTTGAATGTGACTCAGTCCAGTGAACCGGTGTTCAGAATCTGGCAATTCTTTATAGCTTTTGTAAAAGATCCAAAGCTGTAACAACAGTGAATGAGTGACTATTAATGTTTTCCTAGATCAAATTATGTTGATTGTCAGTAAAAGTACTTCAGAATTTTTTGAGGGTAAAAACATATATAGAATAAACTGTATCAAACCACACGTTCAAAAATAAATATCTGAAATGGATGTATGTACATTAACTGTGGATATTAATCACTTAGAGGACAAATGTGGGAAACTAAAAAAAAAATAAACATGCACACTCATCCCTATGGATGCAGCATTATTCTGATGCTGCAGCTGTCCCCTGCCAGCTCTAAGACTGAGAACTGAGTGATTACATGACTGCCAATCACTCAGTTCTTGATCCACTCTGAGCAGAGAGCAGTGACTGTCAGGTCTCTGCTCTGCCCCACCGGTCTTCACTGGAGAGCTGAGCAGAAGCAGCTGGCTCAGGATCTGAGCAGCATCTCAGGCATCTGGGTGGATCCCCACATTATTGTCTGGATCATTCCAGAGTTTGGAGCGGCTCTGTGATGTCAGCCGCAGCTTTAGGGGCTTTCATAGGGGGCTTTAGCCTGCTGTCTTCGGATTCTGGGTCACAGGAGATCACAAGTAATGCCACGTACACACGAGCGGACTTTACGGCAGACTTGGTCCGGCGTACTGGATTTCGTCAGACAATTCGATCGTGTGTGGGCTCCAGCGGACTTTGTTTGCTTAAAAGTTGGACGGACTTAGATTTGAAACATGTTTTAAATCAATCCGTTGAAATCGAGTCCGGTCGAAAAGTCCTCTCGTCTGTATGCTAGTTCGACGGACAAAAACCGACGCTAGGGCAGCTATTGGCTACTGGCTATGAACTTCCTTATTTTAGTCTGGTCGTACGTCATCACGTACGAATTCGACGGACTTTGGTGGATTGTGTGTAGGCAAGTCCGTTCATTCAGAAAGTCCGTCGTAAAGTACGTTGAAAAATCCGCCAGGCAAAGTCTGCCGTAAAGTCCGCTCGTGTGTACGCGGCATAAGTGCACTCCTGTGACTCAGATAAGAATCATGGCCAAAAAATTTTGGTCATTCTCCTCTTTTAAATTATTGCTTGGCTTGTTGTCAGGTATACATACACTATAATATCAAAAGTATTGGGACACCTGCCTTTACTCGCACATGAACTTTATGGCATCCCAGTCTTAGTCCGTAGGGTTCAATATTGAGTTGGCCCACCCTTTGCAGCTATAACAGCTTCAACTATTCTAGGAAGGCTGTCCACAAGGTTTAGGAGTGTGTCTATGGGAATGTTTGACCATTCTTCCAGAAGCACATTTGTGAGGTCAGGCACTGATGTGGACAAGAAGGCCTGGCTCGCAGTCTCCACTCTAATTCATCCCAAAAGTGTTCTGTCATGTTGAGGTCAGGATTCTGTGCAGGCCAGTCAAGTTCCCCCACTTCATGGACCTTGTTTTGTGCACTGGTCCTAATCATTTGGGTGGAGGGGGGGATTGTGGTGTGGGGTTGTTTTTCAGGGGTTGGGCTTGGCCCCTTAGTTCCAGTGAAGGGAACTCTTGAGGTGTCAGCATACTAAGAGATTTTGGTCAATTTCATGCTCCCAACTTTGTGGGAACAGTTTGGAGAAGGCCCCTTCCTGTTCCAACATGACTGTGCACCCATGCTCAAAGCAAGGATGAATTAGAGCAGAGACTGCGAGCCAGGCCTTCTTATCCAACATCAGTGCCTGATCTCACAAATGCGCTTCTGGAAGAATGGTCAAACATTTCCATAGACACACTCCTAAACCTTGTAAAGGCAGGTGTCCCAATACTTTTGGTAATATAGTATATATAAATATTTTAGCTAAAACTTTAGCACATAATGTATGTAAAACAAAGCACACATTAATTGTTACTGGCATTACAGGTATCTATATAGCGCTGACAATTTACACAGCGCTCACATATTGTACATTCATATCAGTCCCTGCCATCAAAGAGCTTACAATCTATGGTCCCTATCTCACATGCATGGAAAAGAGATAATAACTGAAACTGATTACAAATAGCAAGGCCATTAGTACCTTTTTAGAACTATTATGTCATAATCTGGGACAGTCCTTAACTATCTAGCTGTTAGTGAGATTCATCATTTAAATAGGAAGTTACTGTATACAATGACCGGAGTCTATGTATCTCTTCTGACCGCAGTCCGAAAGGTTAATAAAAAATATATTACAGGTCAAACAACATATCCAACATCTCTGAAAATGTGGACCATCCAGCCATGGTAAAGACAGCTGGGAAATATGAAAACATGAGGCTTTTTTTTTTCTTTGAAATGAAGACATAATTTTTTTTTAGTTTTATTGCTGCTCACTGCTGCAATGTTATTAGGAAATCAAGCTACTATGCGTGACTAGTAAAGAAAATAATATTTTTACATATCTGTAAACTAGCTGGTTGCTATGGGACCACAGCATTTGAATTATACCAGCCTAATCAAATCACCTCTCAGCAAACTGTAAATAATTATATACTGGCTTCAAAATGCAGCTATTGAAGAGTTTTACCTCCTATAACTCTACAGTTCATGATCCTAAAATGTTTTATTTTGTAAGAGCAAAAAAAAAAAAAACAGAGCCATTAATTGGATGTTATATACACAGGCCTCAGTAAAGTTTAAGGCTGGGTTCACACTTATGCAAATTGGATGCGGGTTTCCCATCTCCGCATATCTCTGCAGCGGCGCTGGTGTGAATTGCACGGGAGCCCTGTGCGTCTTTTGGTCCATTTCAGGTCCAAATTCAGCCCAAAATTCAGCTAAAATCGGACCAGAAATGGTTAATGGCGACACACTGGACTCCTGCTGTGAGCCACTGCGTGTTCTAGTGTGAACCCAGCCTAAAGGGTAACCTCCTAGTAACAAGGCAGGATGGATTGATGTGATCTCTGTGAGTTTTTCAGCCAGACTTTGGGACGTACATAAATGGCCTAAACTATAACAAAACACATTACCCAACTTTAGTCAAAGCTGCACAGTTTGTTTTTATCTACAGGCACCCCTTTCCCTGCATAGGCGTTTTTTTGCTAAAGGTGAACTCACCCTTTAAGGGCCTTTTACACAAGGTGCATTGCACTGCACTGGACAGCCTTTCACAACATAGTCCCAATGCTCAGATAAGGCAATTTGTCTTGTTTAGAATCTGGTCAGTTCCCACCTTTGTGTTGCAGTGGTTTGCACTTTGTTACATTTTAATAACATTAATAACAAATTACAGTGCAACAGGCTTATTGACAAGTGTTGCAGGGGTCAGGGTAGGCAGTAGGCAGTGGAAAATTCCATTCTCCAAGCAAGGCTAAGGGCAGGTGGCGATCTGCAACTTAATCCAATTTTTAGGCAAGTTAGACTGTGATCAGTAATGTAATCTGTTCTACATTCAAAGGGTCAGGGCAGGCGGCAATCAATAGCATATCTATAATTAGGGTAAGGATCAGGGCAGGCAGCAATCAGTAACGTAATCTGTTTTCCAGGCAAAGGGTCGGAATAGATGGTATTTAGTAGTCCATTATCTAAGCAAACAAAAAGCTTTTTACACGTTAATGTAATTTCAAAACCTGTTTTCATATTTTTTAATCTGCAGCTTTCATTAGAATAATACATGATCCTGCTATGAAGGCCTTTGTCTAAGCACTTTCTGTTAGTGGGTGACAATTGTCTTCCAGTTGACCTCTTGCATGTCACCTTGTTGCATACTATCCTAGTTGTGTCCGCAAGTGACCATGCCAACACAAAGTGGTAAAGTATGGTGTACTATCAGGGAGCTGGTGCAAAGCACCAATACTGGAACACATGCATGTAGGGATGAACGGGCTGAAGGAAGCAAGAAAGAATTAGTAGTACTGAGAAACAACAAAGAATATAAAAAAGGTGAAAGGAGTATTTTATTACAAAACCATAGCCATAGTGTATAAAACACACTGCTTTAGAAATCTGAATTTTGTCCAGTTCAGGTTTACATCTACTTTAATAATACACTTAATTTTTCTTAGACAATGAACCCTCAAGGCATCACGTTGATAGCTTCAGTATCACTACCGATTCCAAGGGCAAATGTTTCCCTCGTTAAATGTAGCACAACCCCTAAGGGGCTGCTGCTGCTGAATTTGACCCTATTTCCCCAGCATTTCCTTCATTCTTCATTCTTCCACTGGCTCAAAAAACAAGGGTTCTCCTTAGGTTTTTTATTGGGAACAATGCATTTTGATAGGGGTAGGGAGCATTGACCATCCCGATAAACTGAAAATTTGACAATTTGAGGAGTTAGTTTCTAGCTTCACATCACAACTGCTGGCCACACTTCACAAGCTGAATGTCCTACATGATTCCTAATGCTTCTGGTGACTTGAATTCTATCAAGAGTCAAAAGATACACACAGTCACTTCCCTTCAGCACTGGGGGTTATCTACTCACTAAGCCACAGGATCACTGGTTGCCTCCTGCTGAAATCCACCAGGCTCTTTCCTTTGAGGGAGATATAGACTCCACATGATAGGACAGCCGGACTCTTTCCAACCAACTTCCTCCTGGCTCTCTCCAGTGAGCTTCCTCCTGACCCAACTTGATCCCTGGACACAGATCTGTGAATAGGATCCTGCACCAGGGGGCAGAACCCCTGTTCAGGGTTCTGTTCCTGCAAGACTGGACCCAGGGGTACTGCACCCTGCTGCCCGGGCCTCAGACTATTCATGGACTCTCCCTTCACCTTCTGGGTACACCTCCCCAGGCATTGGCTCGAGTTTCATAAATATTCAGGATGCCTGTCCTGGTCTCCTTCTCACTATACTTCTAGAAGCTTCCAGAAGACAGAGGGAAGTAGCAGAACAACAGGCTGTAAAACACTAAGCAGGCCTATGAAATCAACCCTTGCTCCACTGATTACAGAAGAGCTAAACTAAATTTACCAAATATACTACACCAAACTAGGAGGGTGTTACAAAAATAAACTTGCAAACAGGCTGTATGGCTTATGTCTTCAATGTAAATTGATAATTTACAACTAATGAACGTGAGCTGTATTCACACAAGTGGAATAAACTAACCAATAATACATTTACAAGCATGGAATTTTAGCCATCATTCAATCATTCAATTTTTTAATCATTAAGATAGATATAGAAATATAGCTATGGTATCTATTATTCAAATATCTCAGGGCTGTGGATTTTCTAGAGAAGGGTTTTTTGGGGAATTTGAGTAGAGTTTTGATACTGGAGAAAGATTGGAATTCCTGACAGCTTTTATGCACTCTGTGTCAAAGGAGATTTTCTCTTACTTTCCCTCCCTAGTGGAAATTTCTTCAATAGTTAGTTGTTATAGGAACACTTTAAGTTCTGACGATAACTGCAAAGCTTTGGATTTCCCATCATTTTCTGTTGCAGTGACAAAAGTAACCAGGACAAAAAGAGAGTACAGTATGAATCTTCCCAATGGTTCTAACCCTTCCCCATGCTATCCAAACTTAAAGTGTTAATAAACCCAGGACCCTGCATTCACTATATCCGGTCTTCCACAGTACACAGAACATGGAAATGCAATAGTTTTAAATACTGTATTTATCGGGAATTTTAAGGAAAAAAACTTTTAGGAGTAAAGTTTAAGGAAGAAAAACTTACATTAAAATGGCCATCAATGCAGCGTTATCGGTGTCCATCTGCAGCCTTACCTGTGTCAGTGCAGCCTTGCCCCAGTGTCCATTGCAGCCTTGTCAGTGCAGCTTTGCCCCAGTGCAGCCTTGTCAGTGCAGCTTTGCCCCAGTGCAGCCTTGTCAGTGCAGCCATGTCAGTGCAGACTTGTCAGTGCAGCTTTGCCCCAGTGCAGCCTTGCCCCAGTGCAGCCTTGTCAGTGCAGCCATGTCAGTGCAGCCTTGTCAGTGCAGCTTTGCCCCAGTGCAGCCTTGCCAGTGCAGCTTTGTGTACTCGCCACGACCGCCACCGACATACACAGCCGTGTGTAAATTCAAATATGGCGCCGAGACTGCAGGGTCTCTCGGCGCTGCTCACAGTCACGCCCAGTCCCGCCCTATGATGGACATAACACAGGTCCAATGGCGGGACTGGGCGGGACTGTGAGCGGCGCAGAGAAAAGCCGAGGACACTCGGCTATGTGTATCTCGGCTCCGCCGAGTCCCTGCAGTCTCGGCGCCACATTTGAATTTACTCACGGCTGTGTATGTCGGCGGCGATCGCCGCGATCGCTCAGATCAAACCAAATTGGCGGGGATCGGCCTATAACATGCACCCACGATTTTCCCCTGATTTTAAGGGGAAAAAAGTGCGTGTTATATGCCGATAAATAAGGTACATATAAACTGCTAAATATCATTTCTCATCAGTAGTATCTAGCAGCCTTGTGACTTCTATCAGTTCCTAATTAAAGCTGGTAGAAGTTTTCATATTGCACTGGCTGTCCTATCAGGATCCAGGTACCCTGACCCTCTGGACAGTGCTAATTGGCCCTGTGCTGATCATATGTACTCTCCCAAAAAAAAAAACTCTCTAGCAATACACACCAAACTGAGCATGTGCAGCCTGACTCCAGTAACTCTGTCTAATTTGGACCTTTTCTGGAGTCAGTGGAAGAAGAGAAGGATCTGTTCATACAGGATCAAGCAGCCTTTTTATACAATGCAGAGGATTAACCACTTAGGTTCCACAGTGAGTATAACAAGCATGCTTTACTGCATATACAGACTGATTTTACTGTTGTGGGTTTAGTAACACAAGTAAAAAAACACTGAGCTAGGGATACACTTTAATTTATATTTCAGGATTGAACCCTGTTCAATAACCCTGAGGTTAATCCTCTGCATTGTATAAAAAGGCTACTTGATCCTGTATGAACAGATCCTCCTCTTCTTCCACTGACTCCAGAAAAGGTACTTTACTTGGTCACTTTAATAGAGGATACCTAACTAATATTTCTTATGATATTGATTAGAAAATTAGTCTTGCGAAACGCGTATGGTATTATAGATGCTTGTGTATACTGCATTTATATATATTTTTTTATATATAATTGTACATGGAATGTCATTTCCCACATGTATTACCTCATATCAGCTCGGAATTTATCTATGGTGTTTATGTAAGCATGACATTTTGCAATAAACTTGAGATTGAGTCTACTTCTGGTATGTTTATTGGCTAACTGTACTCACCTCATTTAAAGTCCCAGGGCAATTTTTCTATGTTTTTCTGATTAGAAAAACAAAGCACTGTTTACCATATTTTTAGAACTTTCTCACATCTTATTATACGATCATTTGACATGATGATTTATGTGGAAAATGAACCATACCTTTCAGAACTTGATTGTATTAAACCGGCAGTCCAGTCAATAAATTTTGGTTTTCTGGAAAAAGAATGATCGGTCTTGGCAGAAGACCCAATCAAATTTTAAACAACAGTTCCATATGCCTTAAATGTATTACAACATTTTTATTTTATTTGTCACTGACTTTGTTTAGACATTTGCTAATTCTTTTCAAACCTTTAAACCAGCTAAAGCAAGCCCAGCAATTTCTAGGAGTTTTCTCTATATTGCATATTGGGAACTTTTTGAATTCCTGAATTCAATCAGTAGGAATGCCATTTCATTGACTTATGTACCTTTCTGCAACACTTCTGTTTGGACCTTTCAGAAGATGTCAGGAAATAGGGGTGGGGCTTGGCACATGTTATGGCACTATATGGGACCAGACAAATAGTATGCTCTTTGACACTTTATATTTATGTTTCTACTGGCATACAATCTGTGTTTTTATTCTTATACACACAAATGTCCTCAATTTCAGAATTTTGAAAACTTCTTAAACCTAGTACATACCAGTACCACTAGTTTTTTTGGGTTGAACAAAAAAAACCCCACACAACTCAGGTTTGAACCGATGTACTAACAATCCAATGTTAGTACAGCAATCTCCCCTACTGTTCTATTGTGTTCTGACAAAAGACGCCCCCACCAGAACACGCTGGTCAGCACTCTCAGCCATTGGTTGAGAGCGCCGATTGGGAGCCGGTCAGCTGCTCTGTTTCCAGCAAGCTTGTCCAACAGAAGACCAGCTGCCATACACATAGGCTGAATGTCGACTGTTTTTTATTGAATACATTCAGCCATGTGTACTAGGCTTTACTCTGCATAATTTTGAACCAGTCTGAGAAACTACACTGGGAATCATAAGATGCAATCATTCATTTGTCACTGATGTATATAAACAGCTATTTGCTTTTTGACAACTAATCTGAACTGGTCTGCACACTCCAGCCAAGAAATCATCAATAACCAAAACTATATAAGGCAACAAGTTTCTTAGTTGAATTGTATTGATGATCTTAATCTAGACTCCAGTTCCTGGTAGATTTGTTTTCCCAACAGGGGTCTTGATAATTGCTCACATCTTAAAACCATCAAGATTAACAGTCTCATTAGGAAATACAAAAGTGAGGGTAATTAATCAATGAGTGCAACGTTAGGCACGAAACACTGGTGTATTGATTATGCCTAACAAATAAGTTAGTATTGCTGTTTCACTTCATTTATATTTGAATTGGAAGTGTACGGATATTAAAGCTCCCCATTTGCCATTATTATAAGATGAATACACATAAATAAACACAAGATTTGTTAACTAGTAGGTATACTTGGTAGACTGGTATATAATCAACTCTTATTATACAATTTCAATGCAAATCATGTATCAAAGCCCGCTATAGTTAAACATTAGCAGTGATATCAATTCACCCTAGAATTCAGAAGTCAACCTTTTTCTTTACCACTCTCTCTCTGTCACCCTACATGATATACAAATCTTCCATGGTTCCTCTCATTCCTAGACACCTGAACCAGCTATTTTCTCTGAACCCCTGCATAGTTACCAGGTATCTCGCATTTTGCAAGACAATCCTGATATGTTTATCCATGTAAAATACAGTAAATATTTGTTCTGCTGTTTTCATTATGACTTCCAAAATGTAGACAACATTTATTTATGAACATTGCATAGTACTAGATTTTGATATGCATGCTGAATATATTTTTCTGATTTTGGTAAATGTTACACAGTCACACCCAACTTTTGCTGCAGTGTGCTATTTTACTATCAACCGTCTCTGAATTAGTCCAAAAGACCAAGACCAACTCAAACTGTGTTTTATTTAATTTTAGATAGACTTGGGAAGGGTAAATACTGCCAAGTTTTATTTGCTGTCTGTGAACCCATGGGGAGATTTTACCCTGTAAAAGCATGCAACAAAAGCACAAGAAATTAATTTAAGAGTATATATTACTGGGACATAAAGACATTGACAGTAATGCCCCGTACACACGGTCGGATTTTCCGATGGAAAATGTGTGATAGGACCTTGTTGTCGGAAATTCCGACCGTGTGTAGGCTCCATCACACATTTTCCATCGGATTTTCCGACACACAAAGTTTGAGAGCAGGATATAAAATTCTCCAACAACAAAATCCGTTGTTGGAAATTCTGATTGTGAGTACACAAATCCGACGGACAAAGTGCCACGCATGCTCAGAATAAATAAAGAGATGAAAGCTATTGGCTACTGCCCCGTTTATTGTCCCGACATACGTGTTTTACATCACCGCGTTTAGAACGATCGGATTTTCTGACAACTTTGTGCGATCGTGTGTACGCAAAACAAGTTTGAGCCAACATCCGTCGGAAAAAATCCTAGGATTTTGTTGTCGGAATGTCCGATCAATGTCCGACCGTGTGTACGGGGCATAATAGTCACAGAGGTTCTTTGTTTTGTTGTAGCCTGTGTTGCCTCTTGAGAGATTTTCCATTACTGAAGGGGAAAGCTCTCCAATAGGGACACATACTGCAATACAAACCTAACAGTGGTTTCATGTGAACATGTGGAATAGACTCCCTCAAGAATTAGTTCTGACCAGCACAATAGATTGGTTTAAAAAATAGTTGGATGCATTCCTAAATGCACAAAATATAATTGGATATCTTTTATAGGTAATAACACCAAGTGTAGTTGACTCAGGGAATATCCAATTGTCTACTGGGGGATCAGGGGGGCATTTTTTCCCCCACTAGATCGAGTTGGATCATGCTTTATTTGGGTTTTTTGCTTTCCTCTGGATCAATTGTGGGTATAGAATTGTGTATACAAAGGTTTTCCTTTTTTTATCTATTGGTTGATCTAGATGAACGTATGTCCAACCTGACTAACTGTGTAACTATGTATCTGTCCAAAACTTTAAAAAAAAACTTCTAGCACATCATTTTTGGCTAGATGCAGAAGAGCATGTCCTCATATGTGACAGTGCCTAGGCTCTATTTTTTTCTAGCCACCCACTCCTGCTTTAGATTACTGGCATACACTGATGATGGCATTAGTGGGTGAGGTCAAGGAATTGGAGGCACTGCTTAGTGATAGTTTGCACCTTCACTAATATGACATTAAAGCGGACCTTTCCCCCAAACGTAAAAAGCTCAGATGATTGCAGCTCTACATGCTGATCTGTAAACATCCTTAAGTTACGTCACATCCTAGTATTCAAAAACACCGGTGACATAGCCAGGGCCTCTCTGGTGCCTTCCATGGAAATTTTGTTTGCTACTTGTGAAATCTCACAAATTTTGGGCAAAAGGCAATGTTTTTTTCCAGAGATGACAAACCAGACCAGATTTCATATGGTGAGATCAGGTGGAGATGCCATCGGTAGTTGTAGTTGTCATGTGATTCCCAAAAGATTTGTCTCACACTTGTAAGTGGGGTGTAATGTGGTGCGACAGCAATAACACACACAGTCCCTGTGCAATCAAAGAACTTGCCTACGCACTGTTTGAAGGATATGTTTTTCTTTATTATATGACAAAGATTTGCTTAATTTTCACATTTCGCTTTGTCCAAGCAACTTAAAGTGAAAGTGTAATCCTTAAGAACCCTTATGTATACATGCAAATGGGGAAATAAAGTTTCCTTCTGCAAACACCTTGCACTGTTGTCTGCTTCAAAGACTGTCCTGCTTTGTATCCCCAATACTGTGTAACACCAGTTTACATATTGGAAAATATTCAGATATTTTGACAAATAACCCACCCCACCCATGCTGCCTACAGTAGTCCTGCCATCATTTTGCTGATGATGGAACAGAGATCACAATAGACTGCCATGGTAATCTGTATGCAAAGTGCATGGGATAACAGGCAGGAAGGCAACTTACCAAAAAGGAATACACCAGACACAGAGTTTGTTTTGGATAAAAGCTGGCCACGGCCTTTATTGTTGGTTTAAAGTAATAATATACTTCAAATAAAGAATAACATTGTAAATATATATTTATACACAAAACCAGCTTAGCCACCATGGCTCAAGCTCAATTTAAACTTTTCACCTCCCGAATAACTCAACTTCACTTTTAACACTTACTTAGACCCAGTCATAAAAAACTCGAGTCCATTTTATTATAATACACTGTCCCCCTTGACTTCAAGGTGACACCACCACACAATATTGGCCGCGACAAAATTTGGGTGGGAGGGTGGGGAGCACCACGGCTATGCCTTCTGAGGCAAATGAGCTCCCCTTCACGGAACCCCCTTATATAGGCAGGCTCAGGGGGTTTCTGAAATGTTCTGAGGTAGAATTCACATGGCCCACACTAGTCTGCCATGTGACCCTATCTCAAACTAGCCAATCCTAGCCTAGTATTCTCCCTGCTTTTAAAACCCCTGACCTAACTCACATGTCCTAACCCCTATAAGCCATGTGACCTCACCTCAGAGCACTTGACCTAACAAGGCACCTGTGTGACTCATACACACAGGAGAGGGGAGCCTTGAATCTGCCCCCTGCCGTAATCCCATGAGGAAAGGGGGGCTCCTAGAAACCTCTTCCCCTTTCCTTCCATTCTACTTGAAAATCTTCTTCCCAGTCAAATGTATTGCAGTGAATTTCCTGCTGACTGGTATCCTAAGATCTTGATGCCAATTGAGATAATGCTGATGTCACCAGGCAGCCCTAAGTTCTTATTCCAGCATCACAATGATGCTGTGAATGAGAAGTGCTCATTCTTGGCACCAGTATCCATTTGTGCTGCACTGACTTGAGACATTGCGCTGCTCCTTGACCGAAAAGACAAACTAGTATTTATGACTATATTATAAAGCATTTAATATTGTACATATAAAGTGTTATTTCATGTTATTATTATTTCCTATTTACAGCTTGCAGTCCACAAGTGAGGAGCTCCAAGCACAACAGCTACCTTTGATGCATTATATATCACATACAGGCAGGAAAGCATTCTCTACCAACCAAACAGCAGAAGGAAGGAGGTTTTATCATAAATGTGTGAACTCTAAAAAAAATGAACAAATTATTTTGACAATGTTCTAGTTTCAATTATGGTACAGCCTAGGGGAACATGGACATTTTGCATTTTAACTAGCCCACATGCCACAGCCAGTCCATTGCTTGACTCCAAGCTTTACCCTGATCTACATCTTCTGCACCTTACTGCTTTTCCATTCCACTGGTCAGTAGGCATGACCTAAAAGGGCATGGTTAAATAGAACATGAGTCTATTCCCCATATACATGGCACCAGGGGTGTTGCTAGGTCTACAAAAGATCTGGGGCTAGAGCCCATAGCAGCGTAGTAAAGAAAGTCATACACTTGGGCGGGCATACACATGTATATAATATACATGTGTGTATATCCCCAGAGAGCCTCCCCCTTAAATTAGGGTGCCCCAGAGAGCCCCTCTCCCCTTGGGGACCCCTGCAGAGACTCAGAGGCTATGGGCCGCAGATTCGGGCCTATAGCCCCAAAAGCCACCCCCTAGCGATGTCACTGCATGGCACACATACCTTGAAGCCTTTCTAACCACAAATGATGCTTTAATTACTGTGCCACAAGTCAATGTTTCACAGACACAAATAAACCAAAAGGCAAAGTTTAAATAAGGCCTACTGGTAAACGGATGTTTAGGAGCAGTTGGACTTTTTTTCAGCTGCCCCTGAACTCTCCTCTGTGTTATCTTATTAGTACATGTACAAAAAAAATGCGTTCAGGACGGATGGTCTTAGGCATTTAAAATGCCAAATGCCTGTAACAGCTTGTAAACGGTAACTTATGGGCGTTTATAAGCATTTCGTTTATAGGCATTTTTAATCGAGATACATTTCTGACCATTTGCAATGCAAAAAACGCTTCTAAATGCAAATGCAGCTAAATGTGGCTAAATGTGGCATGTAAACACGGCACAATGGACGCTTTTAAATGACGGTGACTAGCTGTCAAGTTCCAGCTACATTTCTGAGTCTGCCTTAGACCTTTAGAACTTTATCAAAAAATTGTGGGTTACAAAACAACCAGAAACAATAAAACTGTGCCTAAGAGAATGTAATGTTTAGGTACAAACGCATTCATAATTGTATAAGCTTTGCAAGTTGCATTGTACTGAAGCTGTTTTATCAGCTGCTGATTACATTCCCTTCATTGATGTAATCCTTGACATTACATTAAAATCTTAAATGTTTTTTGTGAGTAAAATCATTTTTCCTTAGCATATGCTCTACCAGATGGCTTAAACCAATGTGGTGCAGCAAAATGACCTTCTATTAAATGCCAAAATGAATAGACCTACTGAAAAATGTAATTGTGTTTAGCATGAAATGGTGTGACATAATTTAAAATACAGCATATCATCTTATTATAAGAAGTTTAGTATCTTCTGTTTCCATGATTCAGGAAAGGCTGAAGAATAGGGGAAAAAAGGATCTACCAATAATCTCTAAAAAAAACTTATTTACACAATTGCATCTGTTGGAAATATTTTGGCCTCAGCTTTAATTACTTAATAACTTTACATACAGCAGCTTCAAGTACAGTACATAACTTTTTAGCAGTACCTCCCAAGTAAACTAACATAAGAAGTGATACAACATGCTGTGTGTCCAGGCATGACCCAAATTTACCCTCAATTTCCCCTCCGACACCCCTATAACTACACAGTGTGTTGGCAGGATCTTCAGCAGTAGAGCAGAGCAAAGAAGGCGTAGGGGATAGACAACACTGCTTGGGATTTTAGCGCAGGAAAAACACACTGAGGGTGATTTATTAAGAAGAAGGCACTGCACCAGTTTATACATTAACCACTTAAGCCCCAGACCATTTGGCTGGCCAAAGACCAGAGCACTTTTTGCGATTCGGCACTGCGTCGCTTTAACTGACAATTGCGCGGTCGTGCGATGTGGCTCCCAAACAAAATTGATGTCCTTTTTTCCCCCACAAATAGAGCTTTCTTTTGGTGGTATTTGATCATCTCTGCAGTTTTTATTTTTTGCGCTATAAGCAAAAATAGAAAGACAATTTAAAAAAAACGCATTATTTTTTACTTTTTGCTGTAATAAATATCCCCCAAAAATATATAAAAAAACACCTTTTTTTCCTCAGTTTAGGTCGATATGTATTCTTCTACATATTTTTGGTAAACAAAATCGCAATAAGCGTTTATTGATTGGTTTGCGCAAAAGTTATAGCTTCTACAAAATAGGGGTTCGTTTTATGGCTTTTTTATTAATACTTTTTTTTTTTTACTAGTAATGGCGGTGATCTGCGATTTTTATCGTGACTGCGACATTATGGAGGACACATCGGACAATTTTGACACATTTTTGGGACCATTGTCATTTTTACAGCGATCAGTGCTATAAAATTGCACTGATTGGTGTAAAAATGACACTGACAGTGAAGGGGTTAACCACTAGCTGGCTAGGAAGGGGTGTCCTAGAGAGTGATTCTAACTGTTAGGGGGCGTGGCTACGAGTGACACGTGATCACCGCTCCCTATCACAGGGAGCTATGATCAGTGACAGTGTCACTAGGCAGAACGGGGAGATGCTTGTTTACATTAGCAGCTCCCCATTCTTCAGCTCCGCGAGATGATCGCAGGTATCCCCCCGTGGACATCGAGTCCACGGGACCCGCGATCCTACTCACAGAGCTCGCGGCAGGGTCGCGTGCTCACGCACCCACACGGCGGCAAATTCAAAGGGACGTACAGGTACGCCCATTTGTGCAGCCGTGCCATTCTGCTGACATATATGTACATACGGCAGTTGGCAAGTGGTTAATTGGTGCACCGGAAAAGTCATTAATTGAAAGTGCGAACCAGCACACATTGAAGCGCAATAACAATAATAAATACCCACATATGTAAACTGCAACTTTTACTGCAGTTTTCTCATTGATAATAGCACTCGCCCAATACAATTGGTTAATTTCATCTATTGGATGTGTCTTGTTAGGCAATTAGTAGGTGTACTCAGTTAATTAACCCTTTGATGCAAATCTCATTACTATCACTTCTAATTTATCTTTGAAATGTGTTTTTTTCTTTTCTTACCCAAATCTGTCAATACAATACAAAGAACAGAGAAGTGTTTCTAAACCCAATAAATTAATATTTTCAGATCTTGATCTTTAAAGGTGACCATACACTGCAATCAGTTAGATCTTAAATACATTAGATTTAGTGCAAGAGCCTGTTTGATTTCCTACAATTTGAGTTAATTGTTCAAGTGTGTCTTCTTATTACCTATTTTGCCTAAATATCAAGTTGTACAGAGATTGGCCAATCAGATTGCATAGTGCATGGCCATCTTAAGTGCCAAATTTGGAATGTAGATGTGCCATGACCCACTTGTATTTTCCTAACGATATTTATTGGGCATTATATCAGGCACATGAAAAAACACCTTTTTTTCAAGACATGCTAGAGTGATCAGGAATCTTCAAACTACAGCTCCCCAGCTGTTGCGGAAATACACATCCCATGAGGCATTGTAAAACTCTGACATTCACAGACATGACTAGGCATGATGCATATACTACCATGAAGCCATGAAGGCACCAGGAAAGTAGCTTTTAGACAAATCACACCTTTTTTTGTTTTGCCATGCCAATCAGCCTAGTTAAGCTGCAGCTGGGAAATCTGTTGCAAGAAAATTGTTTAGGGGGGGGAGTGTAAAATGCATTACTTGGATTGAGCATGCATCTGCAAAACAAATTATTAACAAAACACAAAACATAAACGTTTGCTACAAATTTTATTGGTCAACAAAACAGGACTTGGAAAAGAGCAAGGAAAGCAAAAAACACATGTATGTTAATTTGAGACACTAACAGAATAAGGTTTTGAGGTCTGGCCATTTTGCAGAGGAAATTAACAGGAGTTAAAAGGACTGCGCCCACAAACGGACAGTCTCCTAAGGATTTAAACATTAGTCACAACATCTTGAGGAAGATTTTGCAAAATAATGCAGCACAGACAATTAAATCAAAGTGAAACCAACAACCTACAAACAACACAGATGTTGTTGTATATAAAAAATATTTCAGTGAAAAATACCCCCCCCCCAAAAAAAAGAAACAAAAGTAAAATATACTTGCTTTAAAACACATCTGTTTTGCAAAGACATAACAAACAAAATACAAAGAGAAAATACACGTGTTACAAACTCTATAAGAACACCCAAATGTACTCTCTTGCCATACACACACACACCATCAAGCCACAGCAAAAAACAAAGTCCCTGAGCATGCCCAGAACAACCCAAATGCAGCTTGCACAAAATAAGCCACCCCCCCATCCAAAATGAAGCACATCATCCAGCATGCTACAAAATTACAGATAGGACAAACACCCCCCCGTCCAGGGGGCCAAACAAAGAGCCTAACATGGGCAAAAGTTATACAACAAATACCATTGCAGTCTATGGGACCTGACTTGTTAATTTTGCTAGTCCCCACTTGGCTGGCTTATATTCTAGTTATTGGCCTTAAAGAGGAAGTAAACCCTGATGGGATTTACTTCCTCTTTTGCGCCCCACAAGGCCTGCAAATGAAAAGTATAATGGGCTAGTATGCATCGCATACTAGCCTATTATACGACACTTACCTGCAAACGAAGCCTGCGTTGTCCCCTGAGCAGGCCGTCCCTCTTCCTTTCGGGGCCACGGACTCCGGCTCTGTGACTGGCCGGAGTCGCGTGACGTCACTCCCACGCATGCGTGCGGGAGCCATCAGTCACGGCACACGCTGGGGGAAGAAACAGCACGTTGGTCTGTTTCTTCACAGTGCATGTCGTGATGACGACATCGGCGAGCTACAAGTGAAATATCTCCTAAACGGTGCACATTTAGGAAATATTTCCACTACCTATAGGTAAGCCTTATTCTAGGCTTACCCATAGGTAAAAGTAAACAAAAAGGGTTTACAACCACTTTAAAATGGGTATGGGGGCCCAGGTCCCACCCTGAGGGAAATATATCAATGTCACCAATTTGGACAACCCCAAAAAATAAGCAAGGAGAATTGCCTTTAAAAAGGCTAAATTGCTTGTGCAACTGTAGCATGTATCCAAAATGCTGATTTAAAGATGTACGGCTTTAGAGAAAACTTGACGACATCGGCGAGCTACAAGTGAGATATCTCCTAAACGGTGCACATTTAGGAAATATTTCCATTACCTATAGGTAAGCCTTATTCTAGGCTTACCTATAGGTAAAAGTCAACAAAAAGGGTTTACAACCACTTTAAAATGGGTATGGGGGCCCAGGTCCCACCCTGAGGGAAATATATCAATGTCACCAATTTGGACAACCCCAAAAAATAAATAAGGAGAATTGCCTTTAAAAAGGCTAAATTGCTTGTGCATCTGTAGCATGTATCCAAAATGCTGATTTAAAGATGTACGGCTTTAGAGAAAACTTACAAATCTGCAAGATTTTAACCCAAAACAAACAAAAAAAAATAGCCTGCCCCCCCCCCCCCAAGGCCATTTGGGTCTGTTAAGGCTTAAAATGAGAACCCCCACATGAAAAATACCACCCAAACTAAAAAAATATTGTGCCCCTCCCACACACTAACAATCCCTAGCCAAACACAGAGCAAGCCAGTCCATGAAAGGGGGGGGGGGTGGATGCTTGGGGGCAGGGGGGGCTTGGGCATCCCAAAAGTCAACCACCTTGTTCACATATTCAGGGGGACAAGGGCCTCTTCCACACAACCCTAGACTGGGGTTGTGGGGGGCTGCAGACAGGGGGCTTTACGGAATGTGGAAAGCCCCTTTAAACTAGTGGGTACAAGGTGCTTTGTGGTTGGTATTGGGCTGGGCCCAACAAGCGCCAAAGGCAGCCAGCTATGTTGAGTGCATGTGGCCTTGTATCGTTCAGGAGGGGGTTGGGCGATCACTCTTCTCTTCCCTTTCCTAGCTGGCCCTGTTGTATGCTCTGAAAAAGGATGTGGTTTCAATTGGGGAAGGCAGCTCACAGCCTTTTAAAATGGAGTGGAGTGTGGAGTTCCCCTTTAAAAGCTAAAGTTAGCGCATGGAAATCCAAGGGAGTAGAGGGGGGAGACAAGAGCATTGGAGAATGGAGTGTGGAGTTCCCCTTTACGAGCAAAAGCTAGCCCAAGGAAATCATATGCATTAGAGGGGGAAGGCTAAATGCCCTTTTAGGAGGAGCTAGAGGAGTGAGAGTCTTTTTACATAATTTGAACAAGGTGCATGTCACATGTTGGCAACGTAACATGCTAACATGACCTGTGTGCAAATCTCCTTAAAAAAATACATAAAGGTGAACCAGCGTAAAAAAAAAAAAAATTGTCAAATTTAGAGGTGCGCCGTTCAACCCATGCAATTGAATGTACATTGCTTAACATTTCCTAAGATTCTGGCCGCGCAGTGAACAAACGCATGTGAACAAGCGCAACAGCCGCTTGCGCATGTGCACTGCTTACATTGATCTCACGCAGTTCTAAACGTACTTGCAGGCACAGCAGGCTTTCTCTGAAAAAGTTACTTTCTCATTCTATTTTGGGCATATTTGTTACTTGGATAGTTGTTACTAAACTTCCTCACATAACCACATAATATTGGCACCTCCATCTTCTGTCAATATTGATTTGGAGATGCCATGCGCCATGTCCATAGTGGCACGCAGACTACATTCTCCCGTGCGCCGAGATCGCTATAGTAAATGGGGGATACGTGCTCTGTTACCAGCGCACCATTTTGTAAATATGGAAATGTGTGTTGCGCCTCTACTGATGGCGCACGGCTTTCATAAAACACCCACACTGTGCTAACCACTTCAGCTCCGGAAGAATTTACCCTCTTCCTGACCAGAGCATTTTTTGTGATACTGCACTGCGTCACTTTAACTGACAATTGCGCAGTCTTGCGACGTTGCACCAAAACAATATTGTCGTCCTTTTTTTCCCACAAATAGAGCTTTCTTTTGGTGGTATTTGATCACCTCTGCGTTTTTTTTTTTTGCTCTATAAATACAAAAAAGAGCGAAAATTTTGAAAAAAAAGCAATATTTTTTACTTTTTGCTATAATAAATATCCCCCAAAAATATATAAAAAAACAAATTTCTTTCTCAGTTTAGGCCGATATGTATTCTTCTACATATTTTTGATAAAAAAAAAAAAAAAAAATCACAATAAGCGTATATTGATTGGTTTACGCAAAAGTTTAGCGTCTACAAAATAGGGGATACATTTATGGCATTTTTATTATTAATTTTTCTTTATTAGTAATGGCGGCGATCTGTGATTTTTATCATGACTACGACATTGCAGCGGACACATCGGACACTTTTGACACTATTGGGACCATTATCATTTATACAGCGATCAGTGCTATAAAAATGCACTGATTACTGTGTAAATAACACTGGCAGGGAAGGGGTTAAATTAGGAACCATATAAAGTGTAGCGCTATAAGTGTAAATATAATGAAAAAACAAACAAAAAGGACTAGGCCCAAACCATTACTGGGGGGCCCACAAAAAACAATTCATCGAATTCAAGATTGCATGTAAATGACTAAATACAATACAAATTAAGCAAAGTGCCACATACTATCAAAATAAATTAATATAGTGAAAAAACAATGTGAAGAAATATAAAAGTGATATAAAAGTGAAAAAAAAATTATTTTTTATAACAAAAATGTCCAAAATGCTAAAAATTATGATCTAAATGGAATTCAACACCCACCACCCAAAAAAGTCTCTGAAAATTGAATAATGAAAACAATGGTGAAGAACTTTTGCCAAGTGAGTAGATGGAACACCAGGTAAATGAAACTTCTAAATGAGTGTCGGGACCACCACCAAAGCATCAGAGGAGGCTTACCGGAACCAGGTGACTTGAAAAGACATACGTCTTACAAGTCCCAGAAAGCTTGTTTAGCCACCAAGGCTGGCAGGATGGATCCTCAGATGTCCTCAACTTCCAATAGGGGAGGGGAGAGGAGAAAAAAGGTAGAGATCCCGTCGTAACCTCAACCGTCCAGACTCATCAACAGGCCAACCGGATAGAATTACATGCCATGGGAGAAATAAAGCTCACATGGCATGATATCGTTTAAAACATGAATTTATTGAAAAATAAAACAGGAACACTCACATTTGTGAAGATCAGAATAAGCTCAAAACAATATGGCAAACGCGGTAATCGTAGGGAGTCCACCCAACATGTTTCGGCTAACGAGCCTTCATCACCCCAGCTGCTTACTGTGTAACCTTTTTTTCACACGATTATTGGTGCAGCGCTGTACTCATTTCCCATTGATTCCACAGGGAAGGGGTTAAACACTAGGGGCGATCAAGAGGTTAAGTGTGTCCTAGGGAGTGATTCTAACTGTAGGGGGGGTGGGCTCACTACAACATGACGGAGATCACTGCTCCCGATGACAGGGAGCAGTAGCTCCCTGTCATGTTGCTAGGCAGAACAGGGAAATGCCTTGTTTACATCGCGGGCCCCCAGTATTGCCTGCATGCTCCTTACACAGCTTTTCTTACAGCTTTACTTTTTTACATCAGAGTATGATTGATGACTGATGGAGGAATAATCAGGCAAAGATTCTCAGAATGAAAAAGCATGGAGATCCTTTCACTGCAGCTCCTCAGGTATAGCTTGCTCTGTAGAAAGGAGAACAGTAAACAGCACAGTAGTTACATCAGCAAATCTTACTCCAAATTTTACTCCAAATCTTACTTCAGATCTCATGAGATTAGTATTGCCTTTAATGATCTAACGCTGCAGATATGCGTGCAGCTATGAGGCTGTAAGCATAGGAGTGTCTAAGTGCCTTTACATACCAGAAAGTATGCTGGGATGTAGGGCTGCAACTAACGATTATTTTCATAATCAATTAGTTGGCCGATTATTGTTTCGATTAATCGATTAATCGGTTGATAAGCTTAAAAAAAAAGTGTTGTGCATAATTTAGTTAATTTGTAAAGTTTTAAAAAAAAAGGCAATGTATTCTTAAATATCTCTTTGCAGTGGTAAATATAAATAACTATATGGTTAGGGAGCAACATATCTAATCCACTCTGAGAATAACAGACAGAAGAGATATACTGTATATACTATTAGAGGAGAGATATACTGTATATGCTATTAGAGGATATATACTATTAAAAAAGGGGTGAATCTGGTAAATATCATCAGACTCAGAGATCAATTTTTTTTTTTTTTTTTTTAAATGTCTTCCTTCAAAAAAAAAATGGCCTTTTAAGAACGTTTGTTCGATTTTCTAATCGTTAGTGGGGTCAAATTGACGTTCATTTTCAACCACAGTGACAATTTGGAAATGTTAGAAAACTTCTTGGTCAAAGGAATTTTCAGACGGTGTATGTGGTTTTCGTTCATTTTAAAAACAATGTTAAAAACAAGTAAAAATTTCAAACATTCTTTCATTCAGTGAATGTACAAAGATTTTTCGTCTGAATATTCTTGTCTGAAAATTGATCCCTGTGGCCAGCATAAGGCTCGCTACACACCTATGCAGTTTGCTTTTGATATGTTTCTGTAGTGCTTTTTGCTGTGCATTTTGATTTTTGCTCACGTGATTTTGCTGCAATTTGCATTTTTTTGCATTTTATGGCCAATTTGTTGTTGGGCAGATTAAAAAACACAAATTGCTACAAAAACGCATTACATACTTTTCTGCAGCTTTTCCATTGAAGTGTATTAAACCAAAAAAGCACAGTTTTGCATAAAAAAAAGTCCCTGACCCTTTCCAAATACGCAGCGGCTGAAAAAAAGCATAGATGTGAATGTGTCCCATAGGAAACCATGTAAATGAACTGCAGTCCGTTTCTGCAAAAAGCACCAAAAAACACATAGATGTGAACCAGGTCTAAGACGTTTAGTAACATAATGGGGTTAAAAAAAACCCTAAAATTAGCCCTTTATAGTACAAAAAAAGCAAATAATCTCTATTATAAGGGGTTCATTTTTTTTATTGTAGAACGGTGATAGTAACATTTACAGTAGCGATTATTTGCTCTTTTTTGTACTATAAAAGGCTCAATTTAATTTTTTTAACCCCATTATGTTACTGGCCGATTAATCGATTATGAAAATAGTAATCGATTATTTTCATAATCGATTAGTTGTCGATTAATCGATTAGTTGTTTCAGCCCTACTGGGATGTTCAAAAAGAATTCTATACAAAAGATAAATCTTTCAGGTTAGACACAATTAACATTTTTAGATGTTCTCTATAACATAACATATCCTCACCTAGAAGCCAGGAAGCTGGTGGTGATTGATGGGATGGAGGTTGAGAGGGTAGAGGAGCTCCGCTTCCTGGGAACATTAATTAGGCAGGATCTGTTGTGAACCGGGCATATCTCCCGTCTGATAGGCAAGGCTCTTCGGAGACTGTACTTTTTGAAGAAGCTATGGAGGGCAGATTTAACAGAGCAGGTCCTCTATAGCTTCTATAAAGCTTCAAGTGAAAATGTGCTAACCATAGGCGTGCGCAGCCTATTGCATTAGGGTGTGCACCCCAAAGCTCAAACACACACGTGTATGTGTATATATATTTTTAAATATATACCGTGTATATATATATATATATATACATACACATATACACAAGCACTCTTATAAATAAATGTGAACAAACATTTCAAAATGTATTAAAACATTTTTCAACACTTATCAATGCTAAAAAAATAAAATAAAACACTTTATTTTTTTTTAACTTATTAAAACATTATTTAATTGTTTACACTAGTGGTTGAGGGGCAGGAAAACTCTGCAGCTGAGCCATTCTTTTACCGCCTCTTAACCACTACCACCTTTAAGCTGTAGAGGCAGCGGCTGGGCATGTTCACATGCCGCAGCTGCAATTTTACCCCTGTTTGCTTTCAGCAGGTGTAGCACGGCACTGTGCAAGTGCCCCCCAACTGTGTGCAGTGTGGAGTTCAAGGGGTTAAAGCAGGTGGTGTGGAGGCGATACAAAGCCTCTTCATCACCTCTAAAATGCTCTATGAAGAGTGATTTGTTTGCGGATCACTCTTCAGAAATCAAAGCATTTGTAAATGTGCCCCTACATATGTCACAGTGCTCCCAGCAAATCTGAGTCCTCCTTTACCTCAGAGTCCACAGCATTCCCCCTTACACCAGAGTCCACAGTGTTACATCTTATATCACAGTTCCCCCATTACATCAGAGTACACAAAGTTCCCCTTTACACTGGGAAACCTGATTTAAAGAATACTGTGGACACTGGTGTAAAGGGAAACTTTAATGTAAGGGGGTCTTTGGTCACCAGAGTCCCCAGCATTTCCTCTTATATCAGGGTTCCCAGAGTCCCCACTTTCATCAAAGTCCCCCTTTATATACACTGTAAGGAGGGCTCTGACACAAAGGGGATCTCGTCAGACTGTGATGTAAGAGGGGGGCCTCTGATGTAAGGGGTCTGTGGTTACCACAGAGTCCACTAAGATCCCACTTACATCAGAGTTCCCCTTTACCCCAGAGTCTGCAGAGTTCCCCTTTAAACCAGACAATAAGTGTTTCTAGAAGGGGGTCAGGTCAGCCATAGCAGCCCACTCACAACAAAGATTATTTTACTTCATATGACCAGCCTCCTTTCCCAGTATGTGTGAGTATTGCCTACCCCTCCATGGGACTACAAATCCCAGCATAGCAGGCCGGACTCCCATTTCTCAGCTACTCCCTGGTGCCCCACATACAGTGCGACTTGCACTGCAGGAGAGGACACCCTCTCTCCCTGCTTGCTGTAGTTCTGCACACACACTGCCAGAGTTTGTGCCCCCACTCTCTCCTTAGCAGTGACATCTCCTGTGTCCCAAGTCCCGGTGGGTCTCCTTCACCTCAGTTTATTCCATTGTCGGCACTCTGGGAAGCTGGGAGGTGGGGCAATCTGAGGTGGAGCAGGGAGGAGAAAGTTACATCCTCCTCCCCTGTCAGGGATGGTCCTGGAAACCAATGGTTTTCTCAGCGGCGGACAAAAGGCAGTGGTGGGCTGCTGAAGCCCCGCGGTGGCAGCGGGCAGGACTTGTTGACAAAATCAGTGGGGTTAATCCAGCCCTGATGTTACTTCTATAGTTCCGGCTACAGCATCCCTGAAAGCAAGCAGCGGAGAGATATTCAGCTGTCAGGGATGCTGTAGCCAAAACTAAAGACGTAGCATCGGAAAATGCGGCCGCTTGCCTGCTCACTCCACGATCAGTGGCTGCACTCACAAGCGTTACACAGCCAACTAAATAATAGTCCCACTCGCAGAGTAGCAGCGCTGCTACCAGAGGCGTCGAAATAGAGATCCTGCACATTCTGCTGGCAAAAAAGTCCTGTGGTGTGTTGGACATGCCTGGGCATTAGGGTGCGCACGCCTATGGTGCTAACATATCAAATGTCTTAATGGCCAGGATCATGCAGTGTCCATGACAAAATTGCCTTGCAGAAAGTAGTAGAAACAGCACAGAAGATTATATCAGTAGTTGGTCTGCAGAGTATTGAGGAATTGAGTAGAGGTGCCTTCGGAGAAAACATTTTCATATTGGAAATTACTTTGCATCCTGGTAATGTTCTGTATACATTGCTACATTTTGATAGACAGTATAGAATTATTTGCTCTCTTACCACCAGATTAGAGAGCAGCTTCTTTCATCAATATGTACGGATCTTAAAGCATAACTCCACTTTTGTTGAGAAAAAAACATTCCCCCTGGGTGATCTACGTACATTGCTAGGATTATAACAACCTTTGTTGCAGATTCCTACCTTTTGTTATTCACTTGAATTCCATGGGTGTTTGTTAATGTCTCTGAGCTGAGTAGGTCTAATGGGAGTGGTTTCATAATTATTAGTCAGCTGTGAAAGCTGCAGGGCACTAATGAGGAAATCTGCTGGGCCTGCATCCCTTTAGTCATGTTCCTATTGGAAATATCTCACCAAAAAGGACATTTTTGTTGCAGGGGATGCCTGAAATCTGACTTGTATCTTAGATAAACTTCTGGGAAAATTGGTCAGCCAATCACACAAGCAGGAAATTATGTTTCTGGGGAGTGGTCAGAACACATTCTGTGTACAGAACAACTTCATGTAGCCATATTGCATTGCATTTATGGAAAATTACAGTGGTTGCAAATTGAAAAGGAAATGTAATTTTTAACTACTTCCCACCCGGCCTATAGCAGATTGACAGCCGGGAAGTAGTTCTGTTATCCTGACTGGACATCATATGACATTCATCAGGATAAAATGCCGGCACACGCCCATGGAGGCGCGCAGCACGGCGATCGCTAGTGCTGTGTGTCAGTCTGACACACTGCATCTTCGATCGTGGTAAGGAGCCTCTGAAGGAGGCTCCTTACCACATGATCAGCTGTGACCAATCACAGTTGATCATTGCGTGAACCAGGAAGTGCCGGTAAATGGCTTTCCTCAGTTCGGGCTGACAGGGAGAGCCGATCGGTGGCTCTCCCTGTCAGAGGGGGGTCTGTGCTGATAATCAGCACATTGATTATCAGCACAGCCCCCATGAGAGGTGCAGATCAGCTGCCAGTCAGTGCCCATCATTAACACCAGGCAGTACCCACACAAGTGCCAATCAGTGCCCATAGCAAGGCCAATCAGTGTCCACCATAGTGCCAATCAGTGCCCATCACAGTGCCAATCAGTGCCCATCAGTAATACATGTCAGTACCTCATCATCAGTGCTGCCCATCAGTGCCATCTATTAGTGTCCATCACTGTCACCTGTCAGTCCCAATCAGTGCCACCTGTCAGTGCCCATCAGTGCCACCTGTCAGTGCCCATCAGTGCCGCCTATCAGTGCCCATCAGTGCTGAAACTCAGTGCCGCCTATCAGTGCCCATCAGTGCCGCCTATCAGTGCCCATCAGTTCTACATATCAGTACCTCCTCATCAGTGCCCATTAGTGCCACCTTATCAGTGCCAACTCATCGGTGCCCATCAGTGCCTCCTCATCAGTGGCCATCAGTGCAGTCTCATCAGTGCCTGACAGTGAAGGAGAAAACAAAATTTTATAACAGAAACGAAGAAAAACGTTTTTTTATTTCAAAAATGTTGGTCTTTTTTAGTTTGTTTAGCAAAAAATAAAAACCCCAGTGGTGATCAAATACCACCAAAAGAAAGCTCTATTTGTGGAAAGAAAATTATAAAAATTTAGTTTGGGTACAGTGTTGCATGACCGCGCAATTGTCATTCAAATTGCGACAGCGCTGAAAGCTGAAAATTGTCCTGGGCAGGAAGGGGGGAAAGTGCCTGGTATTGAAGTGGTTAATAACATTCAACTACAATATGACTTGTATCGTAATTGTACGCGCTATATTATTTTTTCTTTATTTGCAATTTTTTTCCCCCACAAAAGTGGAGTTACCCTTTAACCATTGGGTGTTTTGGAATACATTGATTGGGAGTTATGTTTTATTATGGTGCATGTGCTGTTTTTGGTTAAATGCTTTTATTTTGAGTGTGGAATTACTTTTTAATGTGAGGGAGCTACTTTGTTTTACTTTATGATTGCTATTGTAAAATAGCAATACATTTTCTGATTCTGAAAGAAAGTATAGTGGACAAAAGTACAGGCCTAAGTTCCATTTGTCCATATAGTATATTAGGTAAAACCTAAATGAAGGAATGTGACTATTCCCCAAGGGCATCAAGACCTGATCTTCCCTCTCAGACATTGTTTTTATCATAATAATCCTTATTGAATTTTTCAGTAGGTAAACAAGACAAAACATTGTTGCCAAAGGAAGTTTGAAGAAATAAATAAAAAAAAATAAAACAGACCTAAAGATGTGAGGAATACATACTTAAAAATAAGAATGAAGGGTTCCTGGCATAACATAAAATTATAAATGTATAATGTATATTCTCTTAAAATGGCATAACATCCAAACATTATTATCTATGAAAACATCAGTAGTTCTTTAGTAATACAGAAATAAAGATTAGTTAGAAGAGAAAAAAGTTGGGAAAATCTTCAACTGTTTACTGAAATATGGGGAGGGGGAGAGTGAAGATGTGATAAGAATATTAGCAGTAAGGTTCCTGTAACCATCTGGGTTAGTATTACCCTTGACTTAAGCTTAATTAGGAGGGTAGTGGAGTAACCCAGGTGGATACCGCTTAACTCATTCTATGGCCCAAATTGGATGAATCCTGGAATTGTAGGCATCCCAGTGTGTTGGGCCATTAGGTTATATGTGTCTGGGGATGGTATTAAAGGTGTAAATAAGGCAAAAACTGATTATTAGTAAGAGAAAGTGAAAAAAGGTTAAGAGAGGCTTGAGGAGAAGGGGAAGGGATATGGAGAATGGACATACAGGGTAAGTAAGGGGTGGAAAAACCAAAGGAGTAGGTGTGTGGGCGGGGGCAGGGTTTTGGGAGGGTTTGGGACAATCCAAAAAGTAGAGGGTATTGCAGTTAGTTCCTTAAGTACTAAGGAGGAGGGTAAGTTCAGGTAGAGCTCTCCACTGTACTGTTGGGGGTGGAAGGAGAACCTTCCTTAGGGAGGCTAGGAGTGCTTGGAAACCTCAGAGCAACAGTTATGCTGCATTTAAGAATAGGGGTCTCTAGTTGCACTGTTTGGAACCTGACATCTCATATAATATCCAAACCCAGCTGGGCAAGAGCAGTTCAGGTTAACTATTATGAATTGGAAGCTATTAACAGTTTATAAGCGTCAGTGGCCTTGTAATGTATCCAGCAGGTCCATATTTGGGTTTATTTATCCAAATAATCTTGTGTTATATTAATAACGTCTTCCATTTCTGCAATTTTATTTAGTCTGCTGAACCATTCTTTTGAAATAGGAGACTGATGCAACCACCAATATATAGGGAAACACTGCAGCTGCATTAGTAATGTGCATCGTCTAAGAATGCAAATATTTCCCATGGGTGGAAGGGTGGAGCAGGAGCTATCATGCTAGTGTATAGTCCACTGCATTATCTGATATGGTAGTGACAACATGGGGGACGTAAGTTCAGATGGAGATAAGAAGGGGGCAGTGGTCTAAGTACTGACTAGGTGGTACATGGTACCTTTCCGTTTGTCAAGGCTTTACCTGTCTTTCTCACCCATATGTTTTTGAGGATGCCACTCGCTTGCCACTATGTATCATATATGGTAGGATTGTCCGAGGTTACCGGTTTCTGGAATAAGGTCTTTGCTTTGATTTGGAAGCTTTCAGAGATCCCAGTCCCCAAACAACCCCGTATTGCTCTGTTAAATGAACCGGTTAAGCCTCTTCACTGCTCCAAGCAGCGACTAATCTTCTTTATGCTCCTGGCTACAGAACTTTCTATAGCCCATTCCTGGAAAAAGACTCTGGTGCGTAACTCCTTTTTTTAGACGAAAGTTGTCTTGGATAATGCTCAAGTAACAAATTGCCAATGTGGTCAATGATACTACTATGCGAATTGAGGCTATCTGGAGCCCCTGGGCTGACGATATTCATGTGAAGCTGTAGGGGATCCGAACAAGTTCAGTTCTCCCCCTGGGAGCTTTGCTTCTTGTTCTCCTCTCCTGGTTTCCCTCTCTACTCTTTTATTATTTCCCCTTCTTTTGTCTTTACTCCATTCTTTTCTGTCACTTCTGAGGTTCCTCCTGTTGGGGGTTTATTCTCTTTTAGAATGGTTACAATTGGTACTCACGGCTCTTTTAATTATGTGCATTTTGCAAAGTGAATTTAGAAGTTTCTCCCTGTAGTCCTTGATCTAGATTTTTCTCCCATACTTTACAAGCCTTGGCATTTTTACTTCCATGTAAGGAAACTTCCAGTGAAATTACTGATATGCATACATGCGTACCTGCTTTTCTTAATCTGTAAAGATCATTGTTATTTGCAATGAAAGTGTCAGCTATTAAAATGTTTAAAGGTAGCCTGTAATGAAAACCTGTAATGAGAGAAGTATGGAACCTACCAATGCTGACCCTTTATTCAAAACATGCTAGTTGCCTGGTTATCTTGCTGATCCCCTGCTTCTGGTCCTTTGAATCAAATGACCTAGTATAAGTGTGTAGAAATGAAACTCTGGCTTTACTCTAAAGCCCCGTACACACAATCGGACTTTCCGACAACAAAACCATGGAATTTTGTTTGAAGGGCTCAAACTTATCTTGCATACACACGGCCACACAAATATTGGCCAACAATTACGAACGTAGTGACGTACTAGACGTGTTACATGGTTTTTCAGCTCTTTAACGCCACCCTTTGGGCTCCTTCTGCTAATTTTGTGTTAGAAGTTTGGTGAGTGTTGATTCGGGCTTTTCTTTTCGTGTTTTTCATTTCATGCTTTTCAGTTCATTTCTGAGCAGCCGTAAGTCAACTGGAGATGTTGCGGAATCGAAGGAGATAACGTGTTATTTATTATTGGCCTTGGAGTTATTGCTTTGACAATTTTTTTTGGTTGAATAATGATTTGATGTGGTATATTTTCTATATTTTTAGATGCATAGAATGCACTTTTTGGTTAAGTTCTATTGGCAGATAGCATGTCTATTTTTTTTTTTTTAATACACAAATAAAAAAAAAAAAAAAAAAAACCATAATAATATTATTCTTGATATCACTAGAAAAAAAAAGCCTTTGAAAATTTGTTTGCAATAACTCCATCAGTATCACCAGCAAAGCAGCTTCATTATTATCTCATTAAAGAAGAAGAGAATTGTGCGCTGCATTTGGACATTTCATAATTTGCTGCGTCACAAATGTTAATTCTCCATTACAAATGCTAGTTTAGAAGACCGACCGCTTCTGCTTCTGAGCATGCGTGTTTGCACTTTGGACTTTTGTCCGACGGACTTGTGTACACACAATCAGAAAGTCCGACAACACACATTTGTTGGCGGAAAATTTGAGAACATGCTAGCCAATATCTGTTGGAGGAAAGTTCGACAACAATTGTCCGAGCAATTGTTGAGCATACACACGATCGGACTTTCCGCCAACAAGCTCACATCCAACATTTGCCATCAGAAAATCCGATTGTGTGTGTGGGGCATTCATATTGATGCCAGAGGGTCAGCATGGCAGCCATTTAACAAGTTTGTTCAAAAGGAGTATTAAATCAAATACAGTGTAACGCTGACAACAAAATGTGACTTTACAGATATATCTACCAACTCACACTGAGACCATCCCGTTTGTGTGATAAGTGTCATTATGACGCTTATCACACAAATGAGATGGTCTCAGTGTGAGTTTGTAGATATATCTGTAAAGTCACATTTTTGTTTGCAGCACTACATTATATTTGGTTTTATACTTTCTGTGCGTGTGGGAACACGCCTTTGAGCATTTGCAACAGCTTTTACTGATTTGGGGTACATTTTCTTTATTTCAGCACCGCACTGGTATTGATTTTTTCATTTGTTCAGAAGGAGATTAGTAATGGCAGCCCATGTATTTTGTCTCATAACAGATATACATAACAATCAATAAAAGGTGCTTTCTCCTCATTAAAACAGCAATAAGTGTATCTTATTTATGTTTCCAATTACTTTTATGCCTTTGCGTTTAAGGAGTTAATTATGTCAAAAAGACACAGCTTGTCAGGCACTTTCATACATGTAAGTTCATATGTTCAGTTCTCTAATGATCTTTGTGATGAATGGATCTGTCATTCACACTGGCAATGTTTTGCTCTGCAAATGATTTGGTTGTCCTGAAATGTACAAAATTGTCCTCGTACATATTGAAGTCTACTACAGTTCTTAGCTTCTCTGGGTGTAAAGGACAGCTCTATTCATCACAAAGATAAAGAGACCATATTGCTTGGTCTGAAAGAACCATGCAGTGAGCTGTGTCTCTCTAAACTGGCCATATGAATCAACTCTTATCATGCTGGCTGAACTAAATAAGCAAATGAGTGAAGATAATGACTTCATGTCAGAAATCGGGAGGGTTTATAGGACTGTTTCAGACCATTTGCTTTTCTGTATGTCCTTACACATGGGAAACCACAAGCAAAATGCATCATTATTGCTTATATTCTTCGTACTGCAATATGAATGATGTAGTAGTTTGGATAATGTATTACAAAGATGTTCCATGTTGCACTATGAGGATGTTTTTTTGTTGTTTACAAAAAAGTGGTACCTTTTGCTCTAACCAGAATTCAATGGAATACTGCAAATCTTCTTTGACCAGCTGCTTCCCAACATATAAGTATAAGGGAGACCTAAGGCGTGTTATAAATAACACATTTGGTGCTTTTTTCATGGGAACTGTATATGAGTTACTGTGATACACAAAAAAGCCAGTCAGCATTATTAAAATTAATGCTTTTAAGCAACTGTCTTTTCTGAATAGTTCAATGTGTGCTGAAGCAGTCGTGGCTCCAGACACTAAATGAAGCCCTTGTAAATATAATGGATTTGCAAAAGTTGATTTTGACAGCCATGTCCAAGCCATATAAACCAATCTATTCTCTCCCACTGAAAATGTCCTACACAGCAAACCAGCAGAACCAGTCACCAAGGCCCTGGATGAATGACCATAGTGTCTGCATTGTGTGCGACTCGGAAGCAGATTGGTGGCAATAGGACATGCATGGCAGATTATGTCAGCTAGACAGACATCAGCAGTCACCACATGCCAATACTTTCTGTACTGTTCAGTCCTCACAGTACTATGGTCCGTTGCAGTCATTTGTTTACAGCCTCCATGACTGAGTGTGCTAGTGTCTATGCTGGAGCCAGTAGCTGTAGAGAATCTGGGGATATTGCCTTTTAATGCCTGCTTTGTGCTATGGTAAATGTTATTATCATTCGTGACTGCCCTCATATCAGAAACGATATTGAAGAGGGGGCACTGATTCACACTAGCTTTAAATGTGGTGGGAGGGAGGATGGACATTATATACATATTTTCATATACATGAGAACCAACAACCTGCAGACAGCCTCCTCTCTCCTCACTTGCTCAAAGTTCTGCCCACTATGTTTCATCATTGTGATGTCATCATTCTCATCCATCCAGTGAGACACACAATCCCTGCTTCATAGGATTTATACGTGGTTCTCATCACATGTACAGTAAGTGTGATTTTAACTTTTCTTTTAGTAAAGGTATTCGGCAGTGATCACTATATGTTCCTCTGCTTTTTTTTTTTTTTTCGCGAGTCTGGATAATAATATTATTTCCAGTCAATGGAGTGTGGTGACCTGCTTGAACTGGCTGGGCTGATCTTTGAGATAAATTGCTGAAGACACCTGTGTGGTAAGTTCCAAGATTTATATTTTGTCAGTATTCATTCCATCCGCCGCTGCCCGACTGGGGATTTATGTTCTGAATGTGCGTTTATGTGACCTTTGTGATGAGGGTCATGCTTCAAGGTGAGAGAATGTCCAAAAGGGAATAAAGGTGGTGGCCTTTTCTGCAGACGCATATTCCTTCACAAACTGTTGCAGATTGGATTGATTTACGGACTTTCACTGTTTGCTTCAGCACTGTTATCTGCAGAACTTTAGGTTATGTTGGTCACATTCATATTTGGTAGTTTAAACTTTATTATTACTCTTAACATTTTGTTATTTGTTTGGAGTATTTGTCACTTGATTTTTCCAGTTGCAATAAAATTTTTCTATATGCTGTTACATGTTACACATTTATATACCACACTCCACTCCTTGCAGGAGCAGCTCCATCTTGGAATCCTGGATGCCTCCCCCTCTCATCTACAGATGCGCCAATGACTGTAATGCATTAAATGGTACGATAAGGAGATGTTAAAGTTCTTGTGATAAGCCCATAGAAACAAAAGGGATGGATAGGGCAGGATGATTCATATTGGCAATGGCTGCAGCACCTCTAGCAAAGGCAAAACCTTGGGTACATCTATCTAGCCAATTATATAATACAAAACGGGAGAGACAGAGGGTGCGACGGACTACAGTGTAATCGTTTAATAAAAAAATGAATTAAAAACAGCACTTACTTCAATAAAGATGTGAACAGCATGATCATCACCTTTAGTCCTTCTGCTTCCTCCAGCCAAGAGAGATGTGGATGATGTTTGTCAGTGTATCATAGGAACAGGATGAGTGATGTTCCTTAGTGCAAGCTTGTAACTGATAGCAGCGGCAGCAGTCAGCAGGCAAACCTAGAACTCTCGGGGATGAGGTCACATATGACCAAGAAGTAAGGTGGCATGGCAATGCGTTTCAGGGTAGGTCCACCCAACTCATCGCATGTAGTATTTTGTTCTTGTCCCTCAGGAGATACTTCAAACTCACTGCTGCTAAATTAAGACTCTTGTGTTCAAGAGTCGACCAACCCTTTGCTTTGTCATGAAAGTAATGGGGCTGATGGTAGCCTCCTTTGGGGTAGTTAAGTATGACCAGTTTCACTTCAGATGCCTACAAGTCATTGGTTTAGTCTCTGCACAAACCAATTCACCTGTCACTGAGGATCAGGTTGTCTCTCACAAATGCAGCTCTAGAGCTGGGAAAGTCCTTCCTTTTGATGTCCTGACGGTGTCTAGGGCCCCTCTCTTTTGGAGGAGACTTAGCCCCCATGTTGTTGCGGGGGACACTGGAGGAATCCATCTCATAATCAACACACAGGAGCTTTGGGCAATTTGGTTTTCCCTATAATGCAAAACATCACGACTGGTGGATCATCTAATCGGAATTCAGTTGGACAACGTCATGCATCAACCATCAGAACGTGCTATTTAACCTTTTAGGGATATTCCCCTTTCCACCCTTACTCGCCCTTACTCAAAAGAACAGTAGTATTTTATGAAATAAAGACAAAATGTCAATTGACTAATTTACAACGCTTTAGCAAATGACCTATTATTCAGTTCTGGTTTACTTTTACTTTGAATTATCTCATTAATGGTTTCATTTTTTTTCGGCTTTAGAACTGAAGCAAATATGAAACAGTCTATTTATTTTCCAGCTTTAGAAATATATTAATATATTAGTACTAAAATCAGCTCAATAAATAAAGATTTACAGAAATCAAGTTATTTAATTTATTCTAGTACAGTATATCATCTCAAGTCTGTAAGGAATTAGATCAATTTCAACATTAACATTCTCTTTCTAAAAAACTGACAACATCAAGAGTTATCTTTTGAAGATCATTTACCTTAGTGGAGGGATGGGGTGTATATTTGTGGCGTGGCAAAGAATGCCTCAGTCTTTTATGATTGACACAATACAGTGGCAGCTACCTGGCAGGATTGCTTAGGTGGGTTTGGACTAGGATGAGAACATGCCTGTGCACATCCTTACTTATGAGAACTATGATTTGTGAGTTTTGCCACCTTTCCCTTCTTGCATTGGTATAAGCGTTAAAGTTTTGAAGATGTTTCTGAAAATATTTTAAGAGTACTTTTGTGCTAGTACCTTACTTTTGGATTTACTTACCATATCTTTGAACTTGCGAAATATAACTTTGGACTTTTGTGTATTTTTGCTGAAAGTTCAGTACATGCATTGGGAAAATGGAAATGGGGTAATGTATTAAAACTAGATAAGGCAGTATATAGAGCAGTTGTACATGACAGGAAAAAAGGAAAAATCTCCGTGCTATGGCCAATTTCATAGCTCCCAACTGTTCCTGATTTTGAGGAACTGTCCCTGATTTGGAACACTGTCCCGCTTTCATTCTCATTTGTCCCTCATTTTGGTCTGATCCATACAGTTGTGTATAAAATTATTATTATTATTATTATACAGGATTTATATAGCGCCAACAGTTTACGCAGCGCTTTACAACATTAGGGCAGACAGTACAAGTACAATACAATTCAATACAGGAGGAATCAGAGAGCCCTGCTCGTTAGAGCTTACAATCTAGGAGGGAGGGTCAAGTTATACAAAAGGGTAATAGCTGTGGGGGATGAGCTAATGGAGAAAATAGTGCAGTTGTTAGATGGAGGCAGGTTAGGCTTCTCTGAAGAGGAAAGTTTTCAGGGATCGCCTAAATGTGGATAAATTTGGAGACAGTCTGACAGATTGGGGTAAGGAATTCCAGAGGATGGGCGAGGCTCGGGAGAAGTCCTGGAGGCGGATATGGGAGGAGGTGATGAGGGAGCTAGAGAGCAGGAGATCTTGGGAGGAACGGAGATGGCGTTTAGGTTGGTATTTTGAGACTAGATTAGTGATGTAGCTGGGGGCACAGGTGTGGATGGCTTTGTAACTTATTGTTAGTATTTTGAATTTAATTTGTTGGGCGAGTGGTAGCCAATGGAGGGATTGGCAGAGGGGGGTAGCAGACACTGAGCGGTTTGTAAAGTGGATGAGTCTGGCAGCAGCATTCATGATAGACTGAAGGGGGGATAGTCTATTTAAAAGTAAGCCAATGAGGAGTGAGTTGCAGTAGTCAAGGCGAGAGATAACCAGGGAGTGAATCAGGAGCTTTGTGGTTTCACTGGTTAGAAAGGGACGTAGTTTAGAGATGTTGCGGAGGTTGAGGCGGCAAGCTTTGGAAAGTGATTGGATGTGGGGCTGAAAGGAGAGTTCAGAATCTAGGATAACACCTAGCACCCTGACATGTGGGGACAGGTGGATGGTTTTGCCATTGCTCTTCACAGAGAAGTCAGTGGAAGAGGCACGTGGGGGAGGAAATATTATAAGCTCGGTTTTGGACAAGTTGAGTTTGAGGAAGTGGTGTGACATCCATACAGATATGTCGGTTAGTAAGTTAGTGATGCGTGAGGAGACTGATGGAGTGAGTTGAGGGGTGGAGAGATAGATTTGTGTGTCATCAGCATAGAAATGATATTGAATGCTGTGAGAGGCTATCAGCTAGCCCAGGGAAGACGTGTAGATTGAAAATAAAAGAGGTCCAAGAACAGAACCTTGGGGGACCCCGACAGAGAAGGGAAGAGGAGTGGAGGAAGTAGAATTGTAAGTGACACTGAAGGTGCGTTGGGATAGGTAGGATGAGAGCCACTGAAGAGCACAGTCACGGAGACCGAGGGAGTAAAGTTTTTCAAAGAGGAGGGGGTGGTCAACCGTGTCAAAGGCAGCTGAAAGATCCAGAAGTAGGAGTACAGATTAGTGTCCGTTGGTTTTTGCAGTTAGTAGGTCATTTGTAAGTTTTAAAAGAGCAGTTTCTGTGGAGTGTTGAGGGCGAAATCCAGATTGAAGGGGATCAAGAAGGTTACTTTTAATGAGGTGGTCACTCAGTTGGTTGTAAACCAGGCGTTCAAGGAGTTTAGAGGAAAAGGGGAGCAAGGAGATAGGGCGTAGGTTGTTAAGATTGGTAGGGTCCAAGGACGGGTTTTTGAGTATGGGAGTGACCAGTGCATGTTTTAGAGCATCGGGGAAGATGCCAGAGGTGAGGGAGAGATTGAAGATGTGGGTTAGAGAGTGTAGGATGGGGTCAGAGGGTGACCGTAGCATTTGAGAGGGAATAGGGTCCAGGGGACAGGTGGTTAGGTGGGCGATAGAAAGGAGTTTAGCAACTTCGTCTGGAGTAGCAGATTTGAATAGGGGGAGTGTCCGTTGTACCTGTTGACATGGGGTCTTAGCTGGGGGAGATACCTGTAGAGTGGAGATTTCATCACGGATTGTATCAATCTTGTTTTTGAAGTGATTAGCGATTTCCTGGGAAGTGAGTAAGTCAGTGGGGGGACGCGGTGGAGGACAAAGTAGAGAGTTGAAGGTAGAGAAGAGTTTACGGGGATTGGATTAGAAGGTGTTAATAAGAGTTGTAAAATAGGTTTGCTTGGCAGTGTGGAGGAAAGAATAGTATTTTTGGAGGGCAGATTTGTATTGGTTGAAGTCTTTGAGAGACTTAGTCTTGTGCCACAGACGCTCAAGAGCGCGACTACGTTTTTTGAGAATTTTAGTGTCATCTGTTTGCCAGGGTTGTAGGGGTCGAGGCCTGATTCTGCGTGTAGTGAGAGGAGCGAGCTTGTCCAGGGTGGAGGACAGAGAATTTATTGTAGATGGACATGGCTTGGTTGGGGCAGGACAGGGGAGAGATTTTGTCATAGAGGTGGTCGGTAGCAGAATAGAGGAGAGAGGAGTTGAAGTTGCGAAAGTTTCTACGGGTGATGGTTAGGCAATTGGAGGGAAAGGTGGTGGAAGACAGGGGGAGAGAGAAACTAATAAGGTGGTGGTCGGAGAGAGGAAAAGGATTGTTTGAGAAGTTGCATGGAGTGCATAGGTAGGAGAATACAAGGTCAAGGGTGTTGCCATCAGAGTGAGTAGAAGCCTGTACCCATTGCTTCAGGTCAAATGAAGAGGTTAGACTAAGAAGTTTAGAAGTAGCAGGAGTGTTTGTATTAGCAGGGATGTTGAAATCACCGAGAAGGATTGTGGGAATATCCGAAGAGAGAAAGTAGGGTAGCCAGGCAGAAAACTCATCAAGGAAAGTCGATAATGGTCCAGGGGGCCGGTAGATCACAGCAATTCTTAGGGAAGTAGGAGAGAATAGACGTATACAGTGGGCTTCGAATGATGAGAGTGAAAAAGAGGGAGGAGGGTGAATAACCTCGAAGGTGCTCTGGGGGGATAGGAGGAATCCCACTCCACCTCCCTTGCGTCCATTAGGCCTGAGGGAGTGAGTCCAGTGAAGGCCACCCTGGGAGAGGGAAGCAGGAGAAGGGGTGTCATATTCGTGGAGCCAGGTTTCTGTGAGAGCAAGTAGATTAAAGGAATTAGTGACAAAGAGGTCATGAACAGCAGTGAGTTTGTTGCAGACAAAGCGGGCGTTCCAGAGGGCGCAGGAGAGAGGGAGGCTGGTGTTGGGAAGAAGAGGAATGGAGACTAAATTGTGTAGATTGTGACTACTTCCAGAGGGTGTAGGGTGATGGGTGTGTTGGGCACAGTTAAATAAAGGGGGCCCAGGGTTTGGGGAAATATCTCCAGCGATTAGGAGAAGCAGAAGAGTGAGGGAGGTAATATGAGAATATGATTTGTATGAGGGGACATGCTTCAGTATCCTGGGGGGTATGTTAGCAAGTGGGCTTAGAGTTAGAAAGAGGTGATGAGTGCAGTAATAGAGGGAGGGGAGAAGTGAGGGTGATATGTACAGATTGTGGGGTGGAGCAGAGGGATGTAGAAAAGAGAGTTTGAGGAGAGAGGCAGCAATTGTGAAAAGGAGGAGAGGTAAAGAGTGCATGTTTCAGAGAGGAAGATGATAAAATTAGGAAATGGGGTCACCTGCAGTCTGTTATAGTTAGCTTTGTGCAAATCGCTCAAGTGCAAGAGCAGAAGTGCTACTTATTTAAAGAACCCCACTTCTTTGGAAGAACCCCTGTATGTGCAGCCCCCTGTATGTGTTCCCCCGTAAGGAAGGCCTTGTTTTTATACTGTGTGTTGGGTGTGGGTTGAATCTGGCAATTAATCAATTAGAAGGGCATATTAGCAACACAGCTAGCAGGGCATAACTTTCACACCACAATCAAACTGCAAGGGGACTAAAAGGCCAAAATTGTAAAGATAAGGCAACCCATAATTTAGGTAAGACTTAATGGCTAAATAAACATTGAAATAATGTGAGCATGGCTACAGATGGAGTTGAAACAGTGGTGACAAACAGATTTACCAAATAAGCTTTTTTGTAGTCATGCAATATTCAGTTTTAAGGTATGTGGCGGTATAAACGCAGGTTTACCAAATAAGCTTTTTTGCAGTCATGCAATATTCAGTTTTAAGGTATGTGGAGGTATAAATGCAGGTTTACCAAATAAGCTTTTTTGCAGTCATGCAATATTCAGTTTTAAGGTATGTGGAGGGATAAACGCAGGTTTACCAAATAAGCTTTTTTGCAGTCGTGCAATATTCAGTTTTAAGGTATGTGGAGGTATAAACGCAGGTTTACCAAATAAGCTTTTTTGCAGTCATGCAATATTCAGTTTTAAGGTATGTGGAGGTATAAACGCAGGTTTACCAAATAAGCTTTTTTGCAGTCATGCAATATTCAGTTTTAAGGTATGTGGAGGTATAAACGCAGATTTACCTGTGAGGAGAGAAGAAGATGTTCAGGTGGATGGTGCAAGAGCAGAAGTGCCACTTATTTAAAGAACCCCACTTCTTTGGAAGAACCCCTGTATGTGCAGCCCCCTGTATGCACTTTTTATCTTTCAAAAAGTGTTTCACAGTGCTAAACCTTTCATCCAATTTCTAAATTGCTGCATTTGCAAATTTCAAAAGCCAGTATAACGAAATAGTATAATAAAAAAAAGCACTTGTGGGTTTAACTACTCATTTTTTAAAAATAATTCTCCTTTAAAGGGGCATGGCAGGGGGTGTGTCCTATGCCTACATATTTTTGCTAATAGGTGTCCCTCATTCCCATCTCAAAATGTTGGGAGGTATGCCAACGTAACAGTGAAAATAAAGCTGCTAGCACAATACTTAGGTATAAAGTATAATAATGTGAAAACAAAAACGTGCAGCGCTACTAAAAAGGTGACCAAAAATAAATAGAAATTAAACATAGCCTAACTTATGCATATATACCTCATGTGAAAACATGAAATGATGTGCAACAAACCCAAAAAACAAAATAAAGTACAGTGCATAAAATACAATAACACACCCAAGTTCAGGGATTAGCTGAATGTAAATAGTCCCAGGTATCTTAGACATAAAAGACTTATGCCCTGTACACACGATCGGACATTGATTGGACATTGCGACAACAAAACCCATGGATTTTTTCCAACGCATGTTGGGTCAAACTTGTCTTGCATACACACGGCCGCACAAAGCTGTCGGAAAATCCGATCGTTCTGAACAATCTGAACGATTCTGAATTGTCCACACACGGTCGGAATTTACGCGAACGGATTTTGTTGTCGGAAAATTTTAAAGCCTGCTCTCAAACTTTGTGTGTCGGAAATTCCGATGGAAAAAGTCCGATGGAGCCCACACACGGTCGGAATTTCCGACAACAAGCTCTGATCGCACATATTCCGTCGGAAAGTCCGACCGTGTGTACAGGGCAATAGTCTGGTAGTCTTTCAAGATTTAAAGTTAATTTGACGAAAACTGGAGCCCTCCCTATAAATATCCCAACGGACCTGCTCATCTTCCTATAGCGGAATTTTAAATATCGTAGGTGTTCCCACTCACTTAAATACCTGGCTGTTCACCTGTCTCACTCATACTCCACGCTCTTTCAGGTCAATCCCCCCCCCCCCTCTTATTTACAGAAATTAATAGATTATTGAAAACATCGCCAAATCTTCCCCTTTCCCTTCTTGGGAGGATCAATGTCCTCAATACTCCCTAAACTGCTGTATCTCTTTGAGACACTACCAGTATTGATCCCTATGCCCCAACTGAAAGCACTTCAGAGAAATTTTCTGAATTTTATATGGAGCAACACTTCTGAAGGATAGCAAGCTCAGTGGTCCAGGCTTTACGAACCAGGGGAGGTTTGGGAGCTCCTATTAAAATATTATTATGCTACACACCGGAGAGCCATTGCCTCTTGGACGTCCAGTTATTCCCCAGATGGTCTGAGACTGAAATGGGGTTCACCTTTGCTGCATGTTATGGCCATCCTCGACAAATCCATCTCTCAACTGCGAAGTATATGTTTGAACCCAATGTTACTCACACTGCTGATTTGGAAACTTTGCTCAGGTAGATACTCTCTCTCTTCTCCATGCTCACCACTTGTGAACATTCTATTCAACCTGGAAATCCCATACAGTTTATCCTATAACCCTATGTTACCATGGACCCAAGCTGGTATATATCAGTTACGCCACTTGGTACATCCAGTGACACGTAAACTCGTCTCCTTCTCTGATCTACAATCCAAACATAAAATCCCCAAATCTCTCTTTTACTCTTTTTTTACAAATTACATTTTTTTTGCCACCGAAATCCCTCATTTGACTTTAGACATGCCAACCGAATTTGAACTGTTATGCTCAAAAGGCCCCCTGATCTTGTCTATCTATAAAATCCTACATACAGCTCCCCCCGACTGAAAACAGTCATGCATACATGGGGAAATGGTCCCATATTCTGCAACGGCCTGTATCCCTAGTTGACTGGGAGAAAATATGGGATTCTACATCTAAAGTTTCAAGGTGTGTGGCACAGAATGAGACTGCTTACAAAATACTTATGTTCTGGTATAGGACCCCAGACTTTTTACTTGCTTGAAAGCTGACATCATCTGGGCAATGTTGGAGATGTGGTTTATCCTTAGGTACTCATTATCATATATTTTGGGAATACACTGCACTTATACCCTTCTAGGCACAAGTTCATAACCTCCTGGAAAAGGTCCTAGATATACCTATCCCCAGGGTTTTTTTCTCAGAGAATAGGTGCAGGAACTCCTGCCTTCTGAGTCGTTTCTGCCCCCTATCCACCTCTGACCAATGTCCCTTGGTTCCACCTTCTACATACCTCCCAGTAGAGCCCCTTTTAGAGAATACAGAACCAAGTATCATTTTGTACTACTAAGTGATTTTTTAATGATAACAAGACAGTAAAATAGAATCCCTGCTATGAGCAACAATAGACCCCACCTCAGCAACAGTAGACCCCCCTAAAACAATAGACCTCCCCCAGAAAAAATAGACATCCCTCAGCAACAATAGATCCCATACACAACTATAGACTGTCTCCCCCCAGCAACAATGCTCCCCCACACCAAAAAGACACCCCAGTAACAATAGCCCCCAGCAGCAACAACAGATCTCCCAGCAGTCAACATCAACAGTCCTCTCCCTTAACAGTAGATCCCTTCCAGCAACAATTGACCCCCCACCAGCAACAATAGACCTACCCAGCAAGAATAGACCCCCATGTAAAAATAGATCCTTACTAGCGACAATAGATTCCCAAAGCAGCCAGCATCAGTAGACCCTCCAACACACCCCAGCACTCCTTTCCATTACATACAAGTATTGCTGGAGGTGCCAGAACTGCGTTTCCCCGCATTCCCTCTGAAAAAAAGCCCTGCCTATCCCCTTAAACCCCACACATCTTCTTTTAGGCCTCCCACTCCCGGATACACCCAAAGCTACTAGAAGATTGATGGCTTTTATTTTACTGGCGGCCAAACATGCCATACCTCAATGTTGGCTGTCTACTTCTCCTACTTTTATGCTGTTTCTCTCAGCCATAGCTGATATACAGTCAGGTCCATAAATATTGGGACATTGACACAATTCTAATCTTTTTGGCTCTATACACCACCACAATGGATTTGAAATGAAACGAACAAGATGTACTTTAACTGCAGACTTTCAGCTTTAATTTGAGAGTATTTACATCCAAATCAGGTGAACAGTGTAGGAATTACAACAGTTTGTATATGTGCCTCCCACTTTTTAAGGGACCAAAAGTAATGTGACAATTGACTCAGCTGTTCCATGGCCAGGTGTGTGTTATTCCCTCATTATCCCATTTACAAGGAGCAGATAAAAGGTCCAGAGTTCATTTCAAGTGTGCTATTTGCATTTGGAATCTGTTGCTGTCAACTCTCAATATGAGATCCAAAGAGCTGTCACTATCAGTGAAGCAAGCCATTATTAGGCTGAAAAAACAAAACAAACCCATCAGAGAGATAGCAAAAACATTAGGTGTGGCCAAATAAAATGTTTGGAATATCCTTAAACAGAAAGAACACACCGGTGAGCTTAGCAACACCAAAAGACCCGGAAGACCACGGAAAACAACTGTGGTTGATGACCGAAGAATTCTTTCCCTGGTGAAGAAAACACCCTTCACAACAGTTGGCCAGATCAAGAACACTCTCCAGGAGGTAGGTGTATGTGTGTCAAAGTCAACAATCAAGAAAAGACTTCACCAGAGTGAATAAAAAGGGTTCACCACAAGATGTAAACCATTGGTGAGCCTCAAAAACAGGAAGGCCAGATTAGAGTTTGCCAAACAACATCTAAAAAAGCCTTCACATTTCTGGAACAACATCCTATGGACAGATGAGACCAAGATCAACTTGTACCAGAGTGATGGGAAGAGAAGAGTATGGAGAAGGAAAGGAACTGCTCATGATCCAAAGCATACCACCTCATCAGTATGTCATGTATGTATGTATGGCTGCCAATGGAACTGGTTCTCTTGTATTTATTGATGATGTGACTGCTGACAAAAGCAGCAGGATGAATTCTGAAGTGTTTCGGGCAATATTATCTGCTCATATTCAGCAAAATGCTTCAGAACTCATTGGATGGCGCTTCACAGTGCAGATGGACAATGACCCGAAGCATACTGCGAAAGCAACCTAAGAGTTTTTTAAGGGAAAGAAGTGGAATGTTATGTAATGGCCAAGTCAATCACCTAACCTGAATCCGATTGAGCATGCATTTCACTTGCTAAAGACAAAACTGAAGGGAAAATGCCCCAAGAACAAGCAGGAACTGAAGACAGTTGCAGCAGAGGCCTGGCAGAGCATCACCAGGGATGAAACCCAGCGTCTGGTGATATCTTTGCTTTCCAGACTTCAGGCTGTAATTGACTGCATAGGATTTGCAACCAATCTGTCCCATTATTTTTGGTCCCTTAAAAAGTGTTATAGCCTATATACAAACTGTTGTAATTCCTACATCGTTCACCTGATTTGGATGTAAATACCCTCAAATTAAAGCTGAAAGTCTGCAGTTAAAGCACATCTTGTTCGTTTCATTTCAAATCCATTGTGGTGATGTATAGAGCCAAAAAGATTAGAATTGTGTCGATGTCACAATATTACGCAGAATGGAGCACCTGACTGCTGTGATAGATGACTCCCTGCCAAGATTTGACAAAATTTGGGGGAAATGGGATGTTTCTAAATATAATAATAAGACGCTACCTCCAGTTCCATAACACTATAACTTATGTGCACATCACATTGGTCTGTGTAAAATAGCCCCTGTTCAGTTTCCTCTTGATTTCACATTCACAGTCATATTACTTGTACCATGATGTTTTATCATTGTGTTTCCTTATATTACCTTTCATCTATTGCATTTATGTGTACTGTTATGCCTTCTTTTTTGGCTATCACTTTTGAAATGTACAATCATTTTTGTATGCTTTGAAAAATGTAATAAATAAACAATTAAAAAAAAAAAAAAAAAGACTAATGCCGTGTACACACGATTGGAAATTTCACCACAAAAACTCAGATGAGAGCTTTTTGTTGGAAAATGCGACCGTGTGTATGCTTCATTGGTCTTTTGCTGGTGGAATTCCAGCCAGCAAAAGATTGAGAGCATGTTCTCTATTTTTCAGTCGGGAGAAGTTCCCATCCGAAAATGCGATCGTCTGTACAAATTCCGACGCGCAAAATTCCTATGCATGCTCGGAAACAATTCGACACATGCTCGGAAGCATTGAACTTCATTTTCTTGGCTCGTCGTAGTGTTGTACGTCACCGCGTTTTTGATGGTCGAAAGTTCAGAGAACTTTTGTGTGACCGTGTCTATGCAAGGCAAGCTTGAGCGGAATTCTGTTGGAAAAACCATCCAAAGTTTTTTCCGACGGAAAATCCGCTCGTGTGTACAGGGCATAAGTCTAATTTAGTGCTAGAAAAAATGTGAAGTGGGGGACAGCTCCAGATGAACCATGAGTATTGCATAATCTGTGCAAAGTCTAAGGTCAACAGCTGCATATTTGTTTCTGGTTAATGGCTTATATGTTGAAGCATGAGGAGCAGAAAGACAGCCAGACAAGCAGCATTTTCAAAAAGGAGCCAGACAAGCAAAATTTTCAAAAAAGAAGCAGCCTCTGTTTTTTTTAATTATTTTTATTTTTTTTATCATGAAAGTTTTCTGTTAATGTGCATTGTTAAAGCACATTAGCACACTAGAAGCATCCTACACTCACTCTCTTTTAGAGTTACACTGTAAACTAGTGGTTATGATTTTTAAGCTCTGTAAAGGACATACTGTTAATGATGGGGCAACAGTTCACTTTCAAATGTTGATATATTAACAATAAAGTAAAAGTATGTATCTGTTTATCTTTTTGATTTGTTGCATTTTCCTAATGCTACACTTCCAATTATTTGAATGCCTCTGAGCAGTTGTGCGTTGTGTGTATTTTTGTTTTTAGAAGACACTGTAAATGTTCTTAATTTTAATTGGATATTATGTAACTGCTATATTTCCTTGTCATCACATTATTTGAAATGAAATCAACATGTAGCTTCTTTCTGTAGGCTTCATTGCTTCTGGGCTACATATACTCCAATAATTAACACTTTTTGTCATATCCACGGTGTTAAAAATATAATTGTGAAGCACGTGTAACTTAACAAAGCAGTCAGTAATGGGAATAATAAGGCTGTAATTTCTTGGGTGAAACTTTGGCTATGCATCATATGTACTACAGCAAACTAGATGTTTCTTTTTCCGCTCATGTGCTAATTGAACTATGAAGCCATAAAGTAAACAGTTGAATTACAGCTTTTCAATATATATATACATTTTTTTTTGGCAGTCACTTGACACAAACAGGGACATTTGAAGATCTTCGAATTGAAAGCTGCCAAATCAACCCTCCTGTACCAAGGAATGTGGAAATGAGGAGAGATCCAGTTCTTGGCTTTGGATTCGTCGCTGGGAGTGAAAAACCTGTTGTTGTCCGCTCAGTAACACCAGGTGAGTTATTGTAATTGAAAAATATGGAAATATGAATATTGGAAAAATATAGAAATTGTGCATAAATTATCTGGGAACTATTTTTTGTGTGACTTTTTACTATATTTCCATTCCGTATTGTTATAAATGCATATGCACATTTGCATAGGCTTCCTCTACTGTTTTTTTTTTTATGAAAGGAAGTGTGTGCAACATATCCTCCTGAATGATTATGACGATGACTCACCCACATTTCTCTACTGTTTTCAATCATCTTGAATTGACTAAAAGACGGCAGCTGGCCATAAACATCATGAATGAAGGAATCTCCAATTTTTTTGTATTTTTGACAGCCAACACCCGCAGCTGTCAGAATACCTAAACAGTGACTACAGCTGATTGGTTGCAGTCACTGTTTGGCTGACTTTTTCCCACCCAGGTCCATTGATTCCTCAAATAATCTTTGTTGAGCTGTGTGGAGATGGCAGGGCCACCCATGACACGAATTTTGGATGGTTCACTAGAATCACCCCAAATTCAAGCTGTGTATGGCCATCTTTACATTAAATAAGTACTTCAGATTCTTCCAACAATGCACTATATATTTGTACAGCCATGCTGTAAATATATGCAAAAAATATTTTATTTTTTTTTGCACTTGGTGAGATATTCCCATACTCTTAGTATGCAAATGAACTCCCTGTCAGAAACCATAAATCAGACTAAGACAGAAGTACAGTTAAATCATACTTGTTTAATAATAATAGAAAAAGGTAAACAGAGTAAACGTAGTCAAAACATAGCAAGAGTGCAAGAACTGGAACGGATAGTCAGACAAGCCAAAACATCAGGGAGGAAGAGATGAGCGTAGTAGCACAGCAAGTAGGATCTGGAGCCAAAAGGAATGTCAGCCAAGCAAGTCTTTAACAGGAACACAGGGGAACATCTCTAGAGATGTGACCAAGGCGAAGGCAGAGATCATCTGGACTGGACGGCTTAAGTAGGCAGGACTGACGAGCAGGATATCATCAACAGGTGAGTCACTGTGGAGACATAGGAACTGGCAATTAGCCGACAGCTGAGTGGCCATCTTTGAGAAGGAAGGGCTGAGCCCAGCCCTGACACTCACCTGATTAATGTGACAGCCAAAATAATTAGTTGTCAGCATATGAGTCATGACTTCTTTATATGGGGATAAACAATGGAAATTATGTCAAACTCAAGCATCTCTGGAAAGAGTTTTTTCCTAATAATGCTGCAGATCACATACTTCCTATATGCAGAACACTATGTAATGATAAAATGAAGAAGCTTCATTTTTGCAACACTATGTTGTACATTACATAGTGCTGACCAAAGTGTCCATTGTCACAACAGTTGCTGGTTTTAATGAAGTTCTCCTTTAAGGTAGGCTTCAAACAGACAAAGTGATCACTTTCTGTCTGCAGAATATCATATGTAATGGAAACGTTTAATTTTTTTTTTAAATATCCATTTTTCTGAGGTTTATTTCTGTGTGTAGCACAGAATTTTGTGGGTACAAAGACTGTGGAACATATCACAGCGATTTGGCATAGACTTTGTTTAATCATCCTCCTTTAAGTCCATCCCCCAAAATCTGACTGAGCCCATTGTTCACCACATTGTTCTGCGCACCACAAAACTTGTTTTTCTGCTGTATTCCAGGGTGTCCTAGGTCTTTTATTATTCTAGTCATTCTCACATTTTGTCAAACGACTTTTTAATTGTATACCAGACATATTACTTGGGTGTTGCCAATGTTTACATATTGTTTATACTGTTTAAATATTGATTTGCCTAGTTTATAATAGAATTTTCTGTCATACTTCAGGTTGACATCAAACATGTGCTCTGTCAGTAAAATTTCAAGTTTTGTCAGTAAAATAAAGTTGGCAACCCTGTATAGGATCATTTTTTTGGGGTGTACATTTTAGATTGTGATTGATTGTTAGGTTTAGCATTGTCTTGCTATGATCATTGAGATGGATATACTTTTATTGTCTGTCCTATGTCCTATTGTTGCAAAGGGCTACAATAAAATAGTCAAATGTCATTTCCAAATCATGTCTGTTGTGATAATTACTGCTTGCTTTGGACATCAGTTATTCCAGAGATTCTTGAGGGATATTGCTTACTACATAGGGGTGCTATTTATCCTTCTGGAATAGTGGAGTAGAATGTTATGTCCACATCAACCACATTGTCCTATATTCTGCATTCCATACATTACAGTATTTGGGTGAAACACCACCCCGATAAAGACTAATTATATTTGGAGTATTTGAAATTGTTAAAGAGAAAGCAGTTACAAGAGATGTTTTTCAGCCTGTCATCTCCAGCTCCAACATAAAACTTCCTAATGAGTGAGGCAAGTATATTAATCAGAGTCCTCAATTATCTTTCCTTTTCCACTGTATTTACATGGAAGCTACAAGCTTTTTTAATAGGCCCTTACAATATATCTAAACACAAATAATATATAGCAGCCTACCAGTCCATAGATGTAGTGGCTGCATTAGTTTGGCTTTTGTTCTTTATGTTTGCCTGGTTATCCTGATCCCAGGCTTCCTGTCTTAAGATGACAATGCTCACGGATGGTATTGTGTCTGTAGCATTCTCTAGTGTACAGTATTGTCTAGTGTGTATTGTCTAGTGTGAAGAAAATGTGTTTCTGACTCACAGTAGACTGTGTGAGTCTGGAAAGGCTCAGGCTGGAGTGCTTTACAGGTCATGCCTCTGGTAACCCCCCCCCGGTCCTAAAAGCTCCTGGAATTTTCTAGAAGTTGGTGGGTATAGGAGATGAGGCTCTGATCTGTATATTTATGGGAATCTGGCTAATCCCAAGGCAGAAAGCCTGGGAGGGTGGTTAGGTCAGCCCATAAATATTGTGGAGCCTGGCCAGCGGGGATTGTACTGTAGTTGGGTGGAAGATGGAATGCCAAGGCTGTGTTGTGGAGCATGGGAGGAGATCCCTGGGCTGAGGGGGCTCTGCCTCCAGGATGGAGCCAATGAAGGAGAGATGCTGGGCAGAGGGATCTCCACTACACTTCTGTCTCTTCTAGGAGACACCCTGGCTAGCATGGGAGGACCTAGACAGCAGGTAGCCTGAACAGCAGTCTTTTCCAAAGCAGCAGGATTCCAGGGACAGTGTGAGTAACTCTATATCCCCAGGGCCAAAAAGGGAGAAGGCTGCCAGATGCAATATGCAGCAAGCTTTCAAAGGACAGTTCCACAGCTAAACCCAATGCCTTGTCCTGGGGCACTTTACAAGGCAGCCAAGTGGGCTGGTATTTTTAGGAGAGGGGACATAGAGCTCCTGCAAGTTTGGGACTTTGCTAAATTCCACTAAGGAGACACAGAGCTCCTACAAAGGGAATTCTTACTGCCATTTCCAGAGAGACTGATCTTGTTCCAAAGGAAATACAGTCCAGGATTTGCCATTTTACAATGTACAAAGTGAAGGATGTTGTTCTTTCAAATCAAATTTGGCATCCCATAATCACTTTTCACCATCCAAGTTATTTTCCCTCAATAAAACAACAAAAACAAGCCCGTAGACTGATTTCTGTCTCTGAATAAAAGTTGAAAAATGCATGTTGCCTGGCTGTGCATGAATAGGAGGAGCCAAAAATCCAGCAGCCCTCTGGGGGGTTAGTGCTACATGTCTATGGAGGGGTAGCGTTGTCACCCTAGGACTGGACATGCACCCTTTACCTTTCCTCATCTCCATATCATAGGAGGAGGCATTCTGTAGTCCAGAGATAGGGATGTCATAGAACTCTTTGGACAGGGTGCCTTCTGTATCCAAGGGTGCTCAGTTTTGCTTTAAATCCAAGCATATGTTAATGCTCTCTATGCATCAATGATTGTTCAGCCAACATGTTCGAGTGGTTTTGAAAAAGCTGACATTTAAATACATATTTTAAATGTGGACATTTATATAGCCAATTTGAGAAGCCAACCTCCTTACTTTAAAACAGTAACTGTTAACCCAACTATATATAGAGATAGAGCAGTGCAACTAACCCAAGAAGTGTCTGGCACATAGTAAATGTTTCCTTTCTGTTAAAAATGCATATAATGATTCAAAGGGGTTGCAATTAAGCTTCAAATCAAATACTTAGCCAAGTGAACTGAAATACAACTATAATTAGTTCTATTTAGATGCATATTTGTGATGCTAACAAAATAGCTGTCTGCTATTCTTGAGCAGCAGTGCATTTAAGAGATTGATTAGAAAGTAAAAAAGGGATTCAGTCAGTCATGGCTTAAATATACATCTCTCTCCACAAAATTCACAACAAATGTCACTCAAATTAATTATTTCTTTTACTTATTGATACATATTTTTCTAGGCTTAAATTCAAATCAAAGTGTAGCAGCTGATAAATTAACTTATCCATTCAGAGGCATTTATTTTGCTTTGCCTGATTCCTGAAGCAAAGCTCATTCGTATGCTACATACAGTCTGTTACAGACTGTTCCAAGTGACTAGACGTCACATATTTTGGGACACTGCTGACATAAAAGATTGCAATGAGAGAATACAAATGAGTGAGCTTATACCGTATCTTGAGGGCCAAAAATTCCTATCTATTCCGAAGAGGTTATAAAACATGAAGAACAATGTTTTTACAATAGGAGGACAAGGAAATGTAGGAGTAAGGCCGTGTGACTGCCTTGCTGTCTGTAGAGAAAACCCTTGACTCTTGTTTTCCTTACCTGCCAAAAATGTACTAATTCATAAGGACAATTGCAACCATGGTGTAGGATTAGAACTGTGCTGGTGGGTAAACTCAGTGGGTGGATGGTATTGGGGCATAAGAGTAGAATTAGGAGTCCCTCCAGTTTTTTTTACAGGGGCTGAGTAGTTCAGACAATGTAAACAAAATATTGCAATCATGTTAAGCTTGTTTAATAAGCACAGTCTCTCTAAACCCAACATTATACAGTACTGTGCAAAAGGTTTAATCACTTGAGAATAATGCTGCAAAGTTTTGATAGTTTAACAGTAATGCAATGAGTATTCTAAATTAATTTGCAAAGTGCATAAACAAGAAAAAATCTAAATTTAGTGTTTTCTCACTTTGCTCTTAAAACAGCATCAGTTCTCCTAGATATACTTGCACAGGGTTTTTAAGGCACTCAACAGGAAATTTACTCCAAGCATTCGGACCGATCACAGTTCTTCTGTAGGTTTAGGCTGCATTTGTTGTTTTTGTCTCTTCATGTAATGACAAACAGATGTTGGTTGAGTTCAGGGTTCTGTGGTGGCCATGCTATCTCTTCCCAGATTCCTTGTTATTCCCTTTGCTGTTTATAGTTCTTTACAGTTTTGGATGTATGTTTGAGGTAATTGTTCTATTGCAGAATAAAGTCTGGAAATCAGATGCTTCCCTGATGCTACTGCATTATGCAAAAGTATCTGCCTGTTTTTTTCCAGCATTTAGAAAGACCAACTCCAGGAATTAGAACAGGAGCCGGTATTCTGCTAACTAACATTCTAGCATTGAATTCCTCTCCTCCAAAACTCTGGCCTTTGGGCAGTCCCTCGACATCATCACGCATAATGCAGGTCCTTTTAAGCCTGCATTGTACATGGAGGGGACAAGCATGTAACCACAGCCATGAGAAGCTTAGAGAGAAGACTGCAACTACCCTGTCGCACTGCAGGATGGAGCCTGCTGAAGCATGGACTATAGGTAAGTGTATTCCAGCACCTCTAGACTTTACTAGCATTTTTCTTGTTGTGCCCAGAGATGGGCTTTAATTCTGTCCAAACCCCCAACTCCATGTGCAGAAATGCTCATATACCCGCAAGAAACCTCCACCATTTTTCACTGTTGCCACAGATGCCTAGAGACATTTATCCTTGTACTGCTCTCCAGGCATTGGGCAAAGAAACTGCCTTCTGTTACAGCCAAAATATTTGAAATGTGGACTCCATAGTCCAAAGCACATGCTGCCATGTTTGACCTGTTCTTGTGTTTTCATGCAAGAAAGTTACTTAGCCTTGTTTCACATTGATGGTATGGCTTTTTAGCTGCATGTCTTCCATAAAGATTACTTCTAAAGATTACTTCTGACCAGACTTTGCCAGACTGTACACTAGTGTACCAGGGTACCGCTTGTTTCTGTCAAGTCTGAGCTGATTTTGCAATTGGGCGCCTTTCAATTATGAAGGGAGAAAAGCATGATGTGTTTTTCATCTGCTGCACTAGGTCTGGGGACCTATTCAATCCTCAATTTTATATGTCTTCTGCAGAAGAGCTTGAACAACATATTTGGAAACATCTGTCTTCCTATATAATTAATAATTACCTGTAAGAGACCTTGTGATGCAGTAGGACCACCCCGTATCTTGTTGCTATGCTTAGTTTTACCATTGTGTAAGATTTTTTACACTGAACTGTTTTCAGCTACTTTAGTTTTGATAGTGCTGCATGGTTTTTCCTCACCGAGTTTCATTAATCGTTTACACAGTTTAATGAATGTATTTTGAACTATGTGTTATCCTGTTGATCATTAGCACCTGTTTGTTACAATCGTTTAATTGCTGGCCTTCAAACCCTCAACTTTGTGAAAACACCTAGTAGAATTGATGCTGCTTTAAAGGAAAAGGGTAGACACAGAGCTCTTGATAAGGGGCTACCACTGGTCCCCTTGTAGGAGGCCCGGGCCCTATCAGTTCAGCAGGGGGGCCTGGGCAGCTGACAAGCAGAAGGAAGGGAAACCTGGACACGAGGGGAGGTGGGGGTAGCATTTACAAGAACCGATCCTCTGTAATTCCCCCCTACAGCAGCTGAAAGCCAGCCTCCCTTCTTCTCCCTCCTGACGCTTTCAGCTGCTGCAGGGAATGCCATCCCCATACTCCCTCCTGTTCAGCTTCCCCTTGCTTCTGCTGCCTGGGTCCCACTGAGTGGCTGACTGGATCACAACCGAACACTTACTGTGTTCATTCATAACTCACAACTGAAGCATAGTAAACTGTCTTTACTATGCTTCAGTTTGAGAATGAACATGAAGAATGTGCAGAGGTCTCCCTGTTCATTAATTCTGCGTAGCAAAGGTTGTAGGGAAATCACAGTCATCAATCCCTTTCGCTTTCTCAAAAGTGAAACATCAGGGATCTAATTATACCCCTGATATTTCACCAAAGCCTCCAAACAGGGCTGTTAAAACATAAAAAACATAATAAAACATAACATTGTAAAAAGTACTAAAAATAAAAAACAAGTTATTAGGGGCTCCTTTACATGGGTTCTCTGGCCCATACAGTGTGAATGAGCGGTTTGTATGTGTGGCTGGAGCCGCCTGTTACTCTATGACCCACATGCTGGTTTAATTAGGACATGCGGCTGTGTTTGCACAGCTAGTGTGTCTTTTTAGCATAACATAGGCTGCCTGCATACAGCTCCAGTCACTTGTGCTGATTCACACTGCACAGGATGCAGTGCCGATGTGAATGAGCCCCAAGGCCTCATTCACACACAGAGCTTTATTTATTAGCTCATTGCAGTTTTATCTTTTAGATTTAGCAGGAACTTTGAAAGTTATGTTGTGTTTGTGTATGCTAATAATTATTTTTAGCAAAAATATCATTTTGAAATTTTCGGTGGGAGGGGGATGGTCCCTATCAGGCTGTACAGGGTCCCATGATTTCTAACAGCGGCCCTGGGTAGACACACCAAATATTGATTCATTTAGTTGTTTTTTTCTGTTTATGCATTTTGTAGGTTGTTAATTGATAAATAAAAATTATTGCTTTTATTATTTTTGAAAGCATCCTCACTTTGCTTTTTTTTCACCAACGCCTAAAGCTTTTACACAGTACTTAATATACAGTGAGGTTGATGTACTAAAACTGGAGAGTGCAAAATCTGGCGCATCTGTGCATGGTAGCCAATCAGCTTCTAACTTCAGCTTGTTCAATTGAGCTCTGACCAAAAAAAATCCTGTTGCACCAGATTTTGCAATCTCCAGTTTAGTAAATCAACCCCAGTATGTTCTCATCGTGTTTTATAATCACGCAAACATGATAATAACATTCCTGCCTCTGGTAATCATAGCCTTTTGAAATGATTGACAGCTGTAAGTAAAAATGGCAGAACGCCAATACGATGATCTTGAATAGAAAGAAGCTGACTAGCCAATTATCATTAAGTAGAAGGACCTTACACTTGGATCTACCTGCCCTGCCAAATATCAATTCAAATCTAAAGTCAGCATGTCTTTTTGACATTATAGTACTTTATATAAATCTAATACATTGCCACAATTATATTATTACAAAACAATTTTGTACTTTTAGTAACTGGGCAATATAGTAAATACAATAAAATATGACTCCAACAATATAGATTAATCACAGAAGATGAAACAACAAATGGGTTCTCCTTCTATATCACTCCCTATGCTTTAAGAGTTACTGCGTCCTGATCCAGTCTCACCACCCGATGTGCATCACCAGAGAACATATAAACCTCCTCTCCATATAAGCAAAAACGTCATTACGCATGCTAGTAGGCAGCCAGCCGAAACAAAACTCCTTGCCCATTGCAAATCACTTTATGACATTGCTGTTTTCAATTTTATACATGTGAGTGCACACTTTAGTTTTTATTCAAATTCAACTTAAATGATATAACACTATAGGTAAAAAATTGGTGTAGGGGCATACCAGACCCTTATCTGAGCATGCAGTCTGGAGGTCAGGATGGGGGGGACGAGCAAGCTCCCCCCCTCCTGAACCATATCAGGCCAGTGAGGCCACATGCCCTTAACATGGGGAGGGTGCTTTGGGGGTCCCACCCAAAGCATCTTGTCCCCATGTTGATGTGGACATGAGCCTCTTCCCGATAACCCTGGCCATTGGTTTTCGGGGTCTGTGGGCGGGGGCTTATCAGAATCTGGAAGCCCCCTTTAACAAGGGGGCCCCCAGATACCACCCCTCCATGTGAATAGGTATTGAGTGCATTGTTCCCCTACCCATTCACCAAAAAAGTGTCAAAAAGTAAAAACTTTGACAATTTTGACAAAGTCAACATTGACTTTGACAATTCCTTTATTAAAAAAGAAAAAAAAGTGTCCTGCAATGTCCATCCACCTGACGGAACCGAAAAATAGAAAAAAACAAAAAAACTCTGCCTCCATGGGAGACCTCCTGGCGACTGCTGTCTTCTCGCTTTGACAGCTCTAATATAGGCAAGAGCAGGGCCATCCTCTGACATAACCAGATGACCCCACCCCCCTCTGACGTCACATCTGACATCAGGAGAGGGTGGGGTCACTCGTTTATGTCACCGGGTTGCCCCGCCCTTGCCTATATAACAGCTGTCAAAGCCAAGAGACAGCAGTTGCCGGGAGGCCTCCCATCGAGGCAGAGCTTTTTACATTTTTTTTTTTTGATTAAAGATGGATGGACATCGTGGGACACTTTTTAATAAAGGAATTGTCAAAAACTGTCTGTTGTGGTTTTTACTTTTTGACACTTTTTTTGGTGAATGGGTAGGAGTGCAATGTAGCTGTAAAAAGTCAATATAGCTGTGAAAAGACTCTTCTGCCTTTTCTAGATGATTGTGAGTCAAAATCTTTATACTGCGTACACACGAGCGGATTTTCCGTCGGAAAAAACTTGGATGGTTTTTCCGACGGAATTCCGCTCAAGTTTGCCTTGCATACACACGGTCACACAAAAGTTCTCAGAAATTTGAACTGTCAAGAACGCGGTGACGTACAACACTACGACGAGCCAAGAAAATGAAGTTCAATGCTTCTGAGCATGCGTGGAATTGTTTCCGAGCATGCGTAGGAATTTGTATAGACGATCACATTTTCAGATGGGAACTTTTTCCGACCGAAAAATTGTGGACCTGCTCTCAATCTTTTGCTGGCAGGAATTCTGCCAGCAAAAGTCTGATGGAGCATACACAGGGTCGCATTTTCCAAAAGCTCTCATCGGTCTTTTGCTGGCCGAATTTCCGATCGTGTGTACGCAGCAAAAGTTGTATGACTGAGTCAGCTTGAATCAAACCGTGTTATTTATTTCCACACAAAAGTTACAAAAATACTTACAAAAGTTGTACATTCAAATACAAAATAAATGTAGCTTCAAATAAGATCAAAGAGATAAAGTTGTTTGTTTCAAAAAATAAGTTCAAGACGTGCTTAAAATGGCTGCAATTTCCTTTGTCCTGAGAGCAGCTTTGAAAATGTCTGTATGCTGGGTTTCTGTAGGTATGTTAGAAGTGAAGAAGATGTAGAAGAGTAGCAGAAGTGCCGTCTAAGCCTGCATCTTCCTTTCAAATAAACTCAGTTTCTTTCTTTGAAAGTGCGCCTAAAAACACACACTCCCATATTACTCCCCTCATCATCTCCCTTCCACTCCCCTCTAAGGGTGGAGGCTAAGAGAAGGAATGTAATATGAACAGCATGACTAATTAAAGACAGAGCAAGAAGTGAGTTTAAGAGACAGCTTGGCTCAGAGTAATTATATAAACACCCAGTTTCTCAAACAAGATATCCGTTACATAAGGATACCTTTATGAAAATATAATCTTAGAATATCAATCAACCCTGCCTTTGGTCAATCATGGCTCTCACAGCACATCGCTCTGTGATTGTCCAAAGCAAGCAGGTCTGTATGTGTTAAAAAACATAATAACTCTTACCTGCTTGTAATATTTTCAAAGTGCAATCAACTATAAATTTACACACAGGGTTAAACTCATGTGATGACATTTTCTTAGAAGTATTGCAAGGGTTTATTGACAGTGTAAAGTTTTTTTCAGAAAGAAGATCTACCTCCTTATACGGCTACATGGCATATCAAAAATAAATAAAGCCTATATAGTGTATCTAAGTGCATCAGAGACAGGCAACTCATATTGCTATACTCTTAGCTCTCATTACACTACATAGAAGCATAACAGAGAGAAGCATCACAGTCAAGAAACTCAATCTAAAGTATGTAAAATAATCTCAAACTATGAATAAATTAATTTTACTTTAATTTAAACACCTATTCATGTTTAATCTATATTATTAAATTACAATAAGTACCCAATGAGTTACATAAAAATTTACCAAAAGCCAAATTAATCCATTCTCCCACAGGGTGCATCCCTTTTTCATTCTTCCCTATTCATTAATACATCCATTGATAACATTTATCAAAAGGTAATAAAATCTCCACATATCCTTATATAAATGAAGGTCAAACGTACAGTATATTACAAAATTGTGATATTGCCTTATTTAAAACTTGTATGTTATCATTAGGAGGAAAATAGCTACCATGCTGCCGCATTTGTCCTGCCATATCAGTTCTCCACATATACGCAAGCAGATCGTAAACCGATGTAGAAGAATGAGATGATGATGATGAGATGAGAAGAACGGTTTTCAAACTAATTTTGTGATGCACAATTAGGAGATGGAGACAAAACATTAACAGTCCTGTGACCTTATATTTATCCACTTTCATAACCCAGTAAATAAAGAAGAAAGTCAACCCATCCTATTGCACAATAAAAATACCATACATCATTATAACATGGCAGATGTTGTGCAGATTCCTCTCATACTTTAACCTCCCTGGCGGTATAATTAGTTCAGATTTTAGGTGCTGAAAGTGGTACAATTATTTTGCATGGAAATTTGGTGTTTTATATTGTAGGCCTGTAATTGTTAGGAGTAATTCACTTAAATCTGTCCAAACCAGAATCTAGTAGGCATTCCGTGTATGATAAAGTTTGAAAACCGAAATCATAAATTATAATATAATAAATAACTTTAAACACTTATACCAAATAATAATATAATAATAACAAAAATTATTCAATAATGTAATCAAATCAAAAACACTGAAATTTGCTCAGTTGCAGAATTGTCGCTGTCATTACTTTTCAGTGTTTGATGACGGATCTCCCCACAAATCACTATCGCTCAATTCTGCGAGTGATTTCAATTTATTATCGCTGTTTTCTAGCTGGTCTAAAACCACTTTTGATGTAAAGGGACGGTTTTGGTTGCTATGGACAATCTCCAGTTTCCAGGCAGAAAGAACAGTTTTTATAATATAAAACTGCATGCAGGGCACTGGACAGACCACTAGGGACAAAGGGGATGTGTAATTATTTGATACAGTACTGTAATCTGTAAGATTACAGTATACTGTATCTATACTGTGTGTTTTACTTTTGAATTTGGCGCCGAACTCCGTCCCCGTGCGTTGCAACGCTCGCAGGGAACGGAGCTCGGCACTGTGAATCGAGCGAGACACGGTGGCTTGTAGATCACAGCGGGGAGACATTACAGGATCCTTGGGACAAGGTAAGTAACCTCTACATGGATCCTGCGATGCGATCCTGAGTCTGGCTCGGGGATACCGCTTTTGGTATTGAAAATCCACCCCGAGCCAGACTCGGGAATACCGCTAGGGGGGTAAATATAGGCCTCATCTGTGGTATGTGAATCCAATAGACCTCATGCTTCGAGCGTTTCTGGTGTAGGTACCCCCCGCCCACAACTCCCAATTTTACTGTTTCTACATCATAAAATAGAATGAGAAGGACAACAAGTTCCCCCATAACTCTTCATAAAATGATTGAAAATATTGGATGGCTTATTGACTTTGGAATGACTTTAATTGCAAAGTGTTCCCCTATTCTTACACCAAGGGGTCTTGTGGTGTAGCCTACATACTGCAATGAACCTTTCTCTACAACTACAGAATCAAAGTTCTTTTCTGCCACCCATTATCCCAATAGAAGATAGGCAGATTCCTTTTGATTTGGATCAATGTCCACTGATGTCCCTTGATTGGCAACATTAGTTACAAAGCTATTCCATACCAGTGTAATATTTACACCATGAACCATCATAACTCCAATATACATAAAAAATGCATAAAAACACAATTTTATTAATAAACAATATAAAACCCAGTATTTGAAATTATAATCCCAAAAGACTTGGGTATATTGTACAGACTATATATGTCAGCTTCAGTCTACACATTTGGTGAATTTCTCTGCTTCTTCAGGACATTTAACAAAGCTGATATCTAAAATATAGAAGGATAATATTGCATCTGAAATTATATTAACTACATCTACATTACATTAACCAATTAGTTACAAACGGTTGACATGCCCCCTAAACTTGATTGGGTATTTGAAAACATCATTACATGACTAAAATGTATTCCAATAAATCCAACTGGATATCAAAATAAAGTGCGCAGAAGACAATTTAAAGTTCCTCAACTCTAAGGAAGTAGCCAGAAGAGGGGTGTTGTTCAGCTTAATACTAACAATAATTAACAATCCTGCAATCATCGGCACCACACTGGCCTAAACATTGCATGACCTGGTCGGAGGGGCTGTTCTATTGTCATCAAATGAATCGTCAAGAAAGCAACCTGTGAAGCACAATATCAGATGTTTTGTGCATTGCGCATCTGTGTGAATATAGTCTTAATAATCAGTCCCACTGCATCCAGGGAATTACCTACATTCTCTAATATTGTATCTTTATTCTTAAATGTAATGTATCATTCATTTTAATGTATTTATTTAATTATTTATTCAGAAACCACAAGTGAGTGCGTACAGGGATACAGGCATTAGTTATATTCTTCCAGGCACAGCGTTTGCGTCAAAGAAAAGACAGCACACATGAATATATCATGATGGAATTCCAGCATGTAGTCTGTCCTCCACAGAAACTGCATCAAACTTACAACAATAGAAAGTAACTAAAAAATATGAACCCATGGGTATCCTCTATGTCTGTGACATAGTGAGTGATTTCTTCCTGGGGCTCTTTGCTTTCATAGGATTTATATTGTAAATGTTATAAAAGGATAGAAAAGATGGATACAGGCTGTAGGAATAGTCATGGTACGCAAATCCCCTCAGCCTGAAATTATGTAACTGGGGACAATTTAGGCAATTGGAGGAAAAGAGAAGGGAAAGAAAAAAAAGGGTGGAGTGGTTGAGAGTAGAGTTGGGGTGGGACTCAACTCCGCATTTAATATGGGCTTAAAGTAAAAAAAAAAGTTGTGTATTGCACAACAAAACTGTGTTGTAGCCAGTATAAATATTTCCTTCAGCAGGCTTCTCCAGTCCCTTTTATTGTGGAAGTAAGGTCCTCCATATGTTTTGCTATAATTTATTCTGGCGACTTCAATACGGCAAAACAAACAGCAATGGTAATGTATGGCCTCCAGTAACACATTGAAACCCTCAAGTTTTACTTTACTGTAGACAGATGAAGTAAGATATTATTTTTAAATGGTTGTTCTGGGGTAACTACACCATTGTTACTCTATTTTTGAATGAACTTTGCAGCCCAAAGAAATGTTTCAGTGTTCCCTTATATTAAAGTGTAAACATTTGCATTCATAAGAATGAGAATAATCAGAGTAATGGTGCTGGCAACAATGACATATGGCTTATTTATTTATTGATCTCAAAAATCACCCCCGGTCACCATGATTTCCATTTATATGCTGTGACATGAACTTTTTTTCTGTATTTAATAATGTTATCACAGCCTGCGGGTAATATAGATCCTACAGAGTCTGAACCAATGCAGGACTGAAAATGGTTCACATTTTAGTACACTTGTCATATCCAATGTCATGCACATTATGGTAAAGAACATCAGCTACATTCACTTTCTGTAGAATTGAAAACTTTAAGTAGGGAGAAAGATGCTTAGGGAAGAATCAATACAGAGAACATTTTAAAGTATTATGTTGCTCTATTACCTGTGTGTACTATTGTATATACTATGACTATACTATTAGCCCCATACACACAGGCCGAATGTCGGGAGACATCAGTCGGTTCAATAAAAAACGTCCGACATTCGGGTCGTGTGCATGTCAGCCAGCCCGAGAGAAGCCGGGCGTTTACCCGGATTTTGTCGGACAAGCATGCTGGAAGACCAGCAGCTGACCGGCTCCCAATCAGCGTTCTCAGCCAATGGCAGAGAGCTCTGACCAGAGTGTTCTGGCGGGGGTATTCTTCACCCTGTCAAAACACAACAGCTCAGCGGCTTCAACCGGAGCTGTCAGTTTTTTTTTCATTCTACCCATATACCAGGCTTTACTATCACAGCACTATTGTGCAAGGACTGGGACAGACAGTAATAATGCTTGGAGAGGAGCTTAGAGGCAAGAGGGGTTCATAGAGGATCTTGGTATAATTCTCTCCATAGTCTCTCTATATCACAAGTAATTTAATACTGCACTGGTTTAAAAATAAATAAATATCAGCTCACAAACTATTGTATATCTTGATGACTCTTTCTCCTACTGCCAAATTCTTAGTTTCCAACAAATTTCTATGTCAAGTTTTACAGATTTGGTGTTAAAATAAAAATCCTATTTAATTACTTCAATACCAGACACGTTCACCCCCTTCCTGCCCAGGTAAATTTTTGGCTTTCAGCGCTGTCACAATTTGAATGACAATTGCGCGGTCATGCAACAATGTACGCAAATTAAATTTTTATCATTTTTTTCGCACAAATAGAGCTTTCTTTTGGTGGTATTTAATCATCACTGGGCTTTTTATTTTTTGCTAAATAAAGGAAAACAGACTGAAAATATTGAGAAAAATGCATGTTTTTCTTTGTTTCTGTTGTAAAATTTTGCAAATAAATAATCTTTCTTCATAAATTTGGGCCAAAATGTATACTGCTACATTTCTCTGGTGAATATAACCCAAATTGTTATATATTGGTATGTCTGTAGGAACGTTATAGAGTCCACAAACTATGGTATATACCTATGTTTGAAAATCGATCAATCCTGATGAGATGGCCATCTCAATTCTTGAGGCCCGAAAATGCCAGGACAGTACAAAAAAAAAAACAAATTGCCCCTTTTTGGAAAGAAGACAGGCCAAGGTATTTAGTAAAAGAGGCATGGCAAGTTTTTTGACATCGTAATTTTTTGTCACAATTTTTTTGGAAAATTAAGAAAATATATATTATTTTACATACTGTGACAAGTGCAGTACAGCTTCATCATACAACTTGTTTGACAGTGATCAGGGACACTGACTGGTGACAATATGTAAAAAAAACATTATTACATACATTTTTTATTACATTGCTATGATTACTTATAACAGTGATGATATCATAAGCAACTATTTTTTTCTGAATGAAATCCATTTATTCAGTGTGTACTATTGTGATTAGCTGTGATTGTCCACAGCTAACCACATGGTACAGATGGGCTGTGATTGACCCTGTCTGTACCATGTGATCACTGTGACAAGTCACAGAGATTAACATAATAGTACACAATGAATGGCATAAATGGAAGCCATTGAATGTGTACAATTGTCATGTGATCGGCTTTGATTGGTCACAGTGTTCACAGGGCACTGGCAGCGGGCTGGTACACTGATCTGTCATCCACTGGACACAGTGTGTGATAGATAGTGCTGCAGAGTGAACCGTGGGGTACAATCCTGGAAGGTCGTTATATGACGTCCACCCAGAATGGGAGAGCTCCCGCCCAGCCATCATATTAAATAGGCCAGGCAGGAAGCAGTTAAAGAATGACATGTTTATTTATTTTCATACTATTTTTTGCTGCAATTAAAATGCAACAAGGAAAGAAAGTGTGAATTTGAATAAAATGTATTGTTCCCCTCAATATTGTCTTTAAATGAAAGAGTAGCTCCACTTTGTTGAGAAAAAACATTCACCTATGGGTGATCTACAGTATGTACTGTACATTATAAGGATTTTAACAAACTTTGTTTCAGGTTCCTACCTTTTGTTATTCTGAAGGAATAGCTGTTTGTCTGTGTCCATGTGCTGAGTGAACCTGTTTGGGAGTGATTTTATAATTATCTATTAGCTGCAGCACCTGCAGGGCACTAGTGAGGAAAGCGGCAGGGTTTCCATCCCTTTAGAGGTGATTTCAATTTGGGAGTGTGTCACCAAAAATTACATTTTTGTTGCAGAGGATGCCAAAAACCTGACTTGTATCTTAGTACAGACTTTTGGGAAAATGAGTGAGCCAATCACACAAGCAGGAAATGGCATTTTCAGGGAGTGTTCTGTGCACATTCTGTGTACAGAACACCTCCAGGTAGCCATAATGCATTGCATTTTACAGAAAATTACAGAGCTGCAGATTGAAAAAGAAAGGTCATTTTTAATAACATTCAATCACAATATAACTTGAGTCGCAATGGTAAATGCTATTTTTCTTTTCATTTTTATTTGCTAATTTTTTTTTCCACGAAAGTGGAGTTATCCTTTAATGTATGTAGACTGTTTCAACTAGTTTAACCGCTTGCCGCCCATATAACTTATTTATACGGTGGCAAGGTGGCACTGCTGCGCCAGATTACGTACCTAGTACGTGATCCGCCCGTCTCCGGGGCTGGGGCACGCCTGCTTATACACAGCAGGAGCTGATATGAGGAAACCTACCCATCATCCAGCACAGAGACAGAACGGCAGTCTGCCTATGTAAACAAGGCAGATCGCCATTCTGTCAGTAGGGAAGGCATGGATCCATGTTCCTAGTAAAAGCACCTCCCATAGTACACAAACACATTAGCTAGGCACACAGTTAACCCTTAGATCTCCCCTGATGTTTAACCCCTTCCCAGCCAGTGTCATTAATACAGTGACAGTGCATATTTTTACCACTGATCACTGTAATAATGTCACTGGTCCCCAAAAAGTGTCAAAAGTGTCAGTTAGTGTCTGAATATCTGCTGCAATATCACAGTCCCCATATAAGTCACTGATCACCACCATTATTAGTAAAGAAATAAAAATAAATAAACAAAAATATCCCATAGTTTGTAGACACTGTAACTTTCGTGCAAACCAATCAATATACGCTTATTGGGACTTTTTTTTACCAATAATATGTAGCAAAATGCAAATTGGCTTAAATTGATGAAGAAAATAGATTTTTTTTAATTTTGTTATTGGATATGTTTTATAGCAGAAAGTAAAAAATATTGTTTTTTTTTTTTGTTTTGTTTATAGCACAAAAAATAAAAACTGCTGAGGTAATCAAATACCACCAAAAGAAAGCTTTATTTGTGGAGAAAAAATTATATAAATTTTATATGGGTACAACGTTGCACAACAGCGCAATTGTCAGTTAAAATAACACAGTGCTGTATTGCAAATAAATGGCCTGGTCATCAATCTGGGGGGGGGGGGGGGATCTTCCAGAGGTCAAGTGGTTAAAGGACATGTTCATGAATTGTAAAAACAAGCTCTCCTCTTTAGTCAATACATTTACCTGTCAGCAACCCCCCACTCATATCCTAGCAGAGCTCTACTTACCTTCTGCTGGGTCCTCCAGCACTCTCTACTCTTGCAGGCCAGGCTGTAGACAGGGAAGGAGCCTGCAACCTTCAGAGGAGGTAAGTTAGGACCTGTGTTTGTATGTAAGGTTGGTGGTTTATAGAGGGTGTTAGGGGATTTTTGCACAATTCATGAACTTGTCCTTTAAACCATTGTCAGCTCTACACAACTATATGTACTGTGTGCAGTAAATGTATTCTTTTAGGCAAAGCAGACCAGTTTCAGAAAAATTTATTTTGTAAATAAATAATATAATTCTACTTTTTTGTTGTGATGTCATTTTTGTAAAGACTTAAGAAAGTTGACATAACGCAAATACCCTGTGTATCTGCAGGATGAAGTTGAACCATGTCACCGGTGATCAGTAAAGCCCCTGCTTTCAGCATTGCCTGTGTGCCCTGTGGTCGTTCAACCACCTCGTTATTCCTTACATATAAGTTTCACTCACCAGGGTGTATGTCTGTTGTTACTTCCTGCTGTGTGCACAGAATAATATCTTAGTGGATCACCACACGCTTTGCTGTGTTTGTCTTATTATACATGCGGATGCTTCATTAATTCTTCAACAAACAGCTTCTAGCTCCTGAAGTTTAATCCTCTCTGCCACTTCATTCGCTTGTTTTTCCATTATGGTCATTTCTGAGTGTCCTGGGAAGGTGATATTGCTTCCACATGGAATGTGGATTGTTTTTTACAGAAAATACACTAACATTGATTCATTCTTTTGGGCTGCACAGAATCCATCCATAGTATCCACTCTGCACAACTAATTTGCGCAAAAACAAATTTTCCCCTTTTGCCTACCTGCAAATAAAATACTATTATTATTTTAGTTTATTGATCATATTTTCTTGGTTGTCAGCAAAACCTTGGCAACCACTTTAAAGGTAACATGTCATTATGAGAGAAACACTGATGCCTGTACACATGGTCGGATTTTCCGATGGAAAAAGTGCGATCGGATTGTGTTGTCGGAAATTCCGATCATGTGTGGGCTCCATCTGACTTTTTCCGTCGGAATTTCCGACACACAAAGTTTGAAAGCAGGATATAAAATTTTCCAACAACAAAATCTGATCGTTTAAATTCCGATCGTGTGTATACAAATCCGACGCACGAAGTGCCACGCATGCTCAGAATAAATTAAGAGACGAAAGCTATTGGCTACTGCCCCGTTTATAGTCCCAACGTACGTGTTTTACGTCACTGCGTTCAGAAGATCAGATTTTCCGACAACTTTGTGTGACTGTGTGTATGCAAGACAAGTCTGGCACAAAATCCGTCGAAAAAAATCAGATAGATTTTGTGGTCGGAATGTCCGATCAATGTCCGATCGTGTGTACAGGGCATGAGACTGTTGCTTATGACTTCTCCTTTACAATATTACTTGCCTGGCTGTCAGTTGCTTTAATATCCTTTAGCATTTGATAGTCTGGGAATCAGCATTATAACCAATGGTGGCCCGTCCATTAGGGGCGCATGGGCGTCACCTCCCCTATCCATGTGTCCAGCCCCCTAATCTACATGCAGGGCACTGGATGTATGAATTCCAAAGGGTTTTTTTTTTTTTTTAGCACGTGATTAGAGCCAGAGGCTCTAATAGGCTTCAAAAAAAGGGTTGGCTCAGGGTTTAGAGCACTGCGCCTTGAGCAGACCCAGTTTTATGACAATAGCGAACAAATATTCGCTATTGTCACACTGACTCTCCACCCAGACAGATCCTGAGACCCGTTTCCCAAAAGGAGAAGCAATTCTATTGGCCTAGGAGGAGGAGGGAGCAGGAGGGAGGAGACGATACAGGGGAAGCCTGACTGACCGACCCACCAGCCGCCACGGAGAAGCGGGGTGGTCTGCGCTCTATAAACTATCATCTTCCTTCAGCCAAGGCTCAGTACGGAGCCGGGGATGCCTGTGTGCTGTGCCCACTGTACCCATCCCCTACCAGGGTAGGCTTCAAGATGGAGGGGAGACAGGGAGGCCGGGACATGGAGGGGGGAAGCCGCCACCAGCGGGCACCCTCCATCCAGAGATAGCAGCACAAGGTAAGAGAGCCGGTGACCGGGGGGTGTGTACAGTACGCGATGGCGGGCTGGAGTGACGGGGGGTGCATCCATGGTCAAGTCCATCTGCCACCCCCCCGACTGATGGAGTACCAGCCTCCACTGATTATAACCCAGAATATGTTCCAAAATACAGTAACATATCCACATTGTAGTGCAAAAAAATAAGCCTTTTCCAAAGTAAATTGGAAGCATCCTTCCTTTGAAAGCCATAACTGTACCATTCAGCTTGAATGCCAAGTCCTGGTTCTTCACAAGACTCTGATCCTCTAGCTGTCTCCAAGATTACCCTTTAAATAGATCTAACCTTTTTTATGTGAAACAAAATACCTAACTTATTTTCTCTCTCCTGTTAATAACGTGTATCAAGATCCATTTCTGCCAGCAAGGCAAGCCTAACTTATATTCTAATTGTAGGTCTGCTTTGGTCAATTAGCAAGACTTATGCCCTGTACACACGGTCGGATTTTCCGACAGAAAATGTGTGATAGGACCTTGTTGTTGGAAATTCCGACTGTGTGTGGGCTCCATCACACATTTTCCATCGGATTTTTCGACACACAAAGTTTGAGAGCAGGCTATAAAATTTTCCAACAACAAAATCCATTGTCGGAATTTCCGATCGTGTGTACACAAATCCGACGCACAAAGTGCCACGCATGCTCAGAATAAATAAAGAGATGAAATCTATTGGCTACTGCCCCGTTTATAGTCCCGATGTACGTGTTTTACGTCACCGCGTTCAGAACGATCGGATTTGCGGACAACTTTGTGTGACCGTGTGTATGCAAGACAAGTTTGAGGCAACATCCGTCGGAAAAAATCCTAGGATTTTGTTGTCGGAATGTCCGATCAATGTCCGACCGTGTGTACGGGGCATTAAAGTGTTACTAAACCCACAACAGTAAAATCAGTCTGTATGTGCAGTAAATCATGCTTGTTATACTCACTGTGGAACCTAAGGGGTTAATCCTACACATTGTGTAAAAAAGGCTGTTCAATCCTGCCTCCTCTGATCATCTCCTTCTTCCACTGTCTCCAAAAAATAACCTGATATTTACAGAGCCAGGGGACAGGTTGCACATGCTAAGTTTGGTGTGTATTGCTAGAGATTTATTTTTTTCTTGGGACAGTGCATGTGATCAGCACTGTCCAGACAGAGGGTCAGGGGTCCTGCATTCTCACTAGGCAATCATGGGAGAATGAAAACTCCTCCTACAAGCTTTAGCCAGACACTCATAGAAGTCACGAGACTGCTCTAACTGCTGATGAAAAAAAGGTATTTAGCAGTTTATATTTACTATATTTACAGTATATTTACTATATTTACTATATCTGTTCTCCCACAGTACACAGAGCATGGAAATGCAATTATTTTAGTAAATATAAACTACTAAATACCTTTTCTCATCAGCAGTATATAGCAGCCTTGTGACTTCTATCAGTGTCTGGTTAAAGCTTGTAGGAGGAGTTTTCATTCTACTTTGACTGTCCTTTGAGGCTTAAGGACCCCTGACTCTCTGTCTGGACAGTGCTGATCCCATGCACCCTCCCAAGAATAGAAAACAAACTCTCTAGCAATACACACCAAACTGAGCACGTGTAGAGTGACTCCAAGGCTCTATTCTATCAGGAGATGGATGGGGACAGTGGAAGAAGGGGAGGATCAGAGAAGACATGATCAAATAGGCTTTTTACACAATGCGGATGATTAACCCCTTAGGTTCCACAGTGATTATAACAAGCATGTTTTACTGCATATACAGACTGATTTTCTGTTGTGGTTTTAGTAATGCTTTAAAGCTGAATTCTGACTTTTATTGCATAGGTACATTAGTCCATTTTGGACCAATGTAAATAAGTATATTTCATACCTGAAAAATCAGTGTGGAAGCTGAAGATCACTGCATTAGTTGCTACTACTGCAGTGATAGCAATGATCTTCCAGGTCTTGTACCACACGGCTTCCCTTTTGCGTAGCAACCACATGGAGTTGTTTTCTCAGCACTGTAACCATGCATTAAAGGTGTACCTAGAGTTTAGCTTTGAAGAGCTTCTGTCTTCCAACCATTTACTTCAAAAATTGCCCAAAAAGTATATATATGCACTTAAAGTAGTGTTCTGTATAGACATGAAAACCTGGGACTGCTGCTGGGTGTCGTTATTTTGGATGTGATGTCAGTCATGTGACTTTCTATAGTATTTACCTTTTCCCCAGGCGGCCACATACGTATAAGGTTATGTGAGCTGATGTAAAAGGAAGGGCAGGGGACCTTGGCCAACACAGGGAGTAAATAGACAAAACCCAGAAGAGAAGAGGACTATAACATACAAGAAGGGAGGTTGCTGTGCTAGGAAAATTAATAGTTACATGTTCTAGTAAGTTCTAAGTTGCATGGCAAGTTAATAAGAAAAAAAAGCACTGCAAGTAAGCATGTAAAATACTTGCTTTTTCTGGCCTTTTTACCTGCAATTTTCTTTAGTTGGTGACAAGGTCCTATTCAGAGAGGAATAGTAGAAGTATGAAAGTCCCTGCATGCTCATTAGCTTATCTGGCTGTGCTCCAGTTTCACCCTTCATGACAATATTGTATCACCCCTGTGTACTGCCCCCCACAGCTCCAGGTTACAAGACTAATCTTAACTACACTAGGTCCTGCTTCTTATGCCGCGTACACACGGTCGGACTTTTCGTCTACAAAAGTCCGACAGCCTGTCCGACAGACTTCCTGCGGACTTTCGGCGGACTTGCAGCAGACTTTCTAACGAACGGACTTGCCTACACACGACCACACAAAAGTCCGACGGATTCGTACGTGATGACGTACACCGGACTAAAATAAGGAAGTTCATAGCCAGTAGCCAATAGCTGCCCTAGCATGGGTTTTTGTCCGTCGGACTAGCACACAGACGAGCGGATTTCGGGGTCCGTCGTAGTTACGACGTAAAGATTTGAAGCATGTTTCAAATCTAAAGTCCGTCGGATTTGAGGCTGAAAAAGTCTGCTGAAAGTCTGGAGAAGCCCACACACGATCGGATTACCAGCCAGCTTTAGTCCGTCGGTGTCCGTTGGACTTTTGTAGACGAAAAGTCCGACCGTGTGTACGCGGCATTACAGATGGTAGTTGAGGCTTTCATACCTGTACTCTCACTACCTGGTCAGTTAAATTAGGGTCTGATTTTATAATGAACTACCCACTTGTTGGCAGGTAGCGGGCTGCCTCATGCGTGGTCTAAGCGAGCAACTAAGCCAACCCTCAATGTAACACTGATTTCCTGGGCAACAAAGGACTTTGCTTGACGGCTCTCCCAGATGTGTGGGTGGGGGGCAGAGACTGACCCCTGATCCACCCACCTGACAGTGTACTTCATTCCCTTTACTCCCAGGGTTTCCAGACACTGGGCACCTTCTCCAGACCCAACAGCCAGAGAACACCAGTAGAAGTCACGTTCACATTCTTCAGAGTAGAATTGTTACTGAATAAAGGCACCACTAGGCTGGATGTGGTTAACATTCTAAAACATACTGAAAGCCTCAGTCAATCATGGCTCCAATAGAACAACATAGTTTAGTCATGTAACAGATTCTTGGTCCCAGGCCCTGCTGGTAGCTGCTGTTGTCCCTGCAGGGCCTATGTTCTTTCTAACCCAGTATGGGGGAAACGGAAGGGTAAACCAGCTTCATGGCTCTCTCCTGGAGCTAGGATGGGGAACCCCTAGGGTACCCTGCCCTCCCCCAAGAGGGGGTAGAGCAGGAGCACAGCAGATGGATATTGCTGCACTCTCTTCTGCAGACTGACCCACATTTCTCCTACCACCTGCCAACAAACTGTAAGGTGATTTGCCCTGGCAGCACCAGCACTAGGCATTCATTACAATGAATGTACTCATAGTTCAAGCCCTTCATTCGGACTGATATGAAAGCTATTTCTGTGAAGCCATGTTAGGATCTAGTTTAGAATGGCACAGGCTATAGCAGTGGTATTCCATTTATAGAGAAACTAATGTAAATTTAGTTATATTTTTTTTATGTTTTCAAGTGCATAAACTAATTGTTATAGCTATATTCTTTCATTAAACGTAAAAAAAAAATACTTAAAAAAATAGACATTTATTAACAGTGTGTTCACTGTGCATTTTAATAATACAGCTCAGCTTACTTTTGGACTGCCTCTCTTTCATTGGCACTCCATACAGAATTTGATATAGGGGATGGGGTGTTTCAGCATTGACTTGGGCCTCATTCACATGGGTACTAAAGCCCCTATAACATGACTGGGCAATTTTTTCCAGCATCACTAGCGTCCAGGTGCTGCGTGCAGGCAGCCCATTGAAGTCTATTAGAATGCAGCAGCTGCATGTACAGAGCCACTTGTCTTAATGTGATAGGTGTGCAAGTGCAGGTGAGTGGCCCAGAAGGCACACTGTTTGCATTTTGGGGTGCACTCACTTGCTCACCTGTCACATTAGGATGAGTAATTGTGTCTGTGCAGCCACAGCATCCTAATATACTTTAATGGGCTGTCTGCAAGCAGCACCTGGGAGCTAGATATGACAAAAAAGCATCCCATATACAGGCCTCAGAAAGTAGAAACAAACACACAATCACACAATCCCCTGGGCTTGAGAGTAGGCCCAAAGATATCTAGTAGAATATGCTTCCATCTTGGCTTTCATGGATAAGCCTCGTCTTGCTGCCCTCTTAAGACTGGGTAGGGGGTGGGTCTAGAAACCACGGAAACAACAAAACAGAACAGAGGGTGCACTGACCTAGTGCATTATTAAGAACATAACTTTATTATTGTAAAGGTAGTAAGTATTATGCTCAGATTAAAGATTGCATCAAAGCTCATCAAAAACAGCACCATCCAGTCTATAATACATCATAACTTGAGATAGGACAGGGGATAGATAAGGGGTCTCCAAACTTCCTAAACAAAGGGCAAGTTTGCTGTCCTCCAGACTTTAGGGGGGCCAGACTGTGATGATTGGGAGTAGAAATAATCCTGGCGTCAGTGGGAGTAAACAATGTATCTTTGGTATTAGGGGGAAGAATAGTGTCCTATTGCTGGTGTCAGTGGGAGGAATAGTGCCCCACCGTTGGTGTCAGTGGAAGGAATAGGGCCCCATGGTTGGTGTCAGTGGGAATAATAGTGCCCCATTTTTGGTGTCAGTTTGAGGAATAGTGCCCGATCATTGACATCAATAGGAGGAATAGTGCCCCATTGTTGATGTCAGTGGGAGGAATAGTGTCTTGTATCAGTGGAAGGAAAAGTGCCCCAAGGGCCGGATAAAGGCAAACAAAGGGCAGCATCCAGCCCCCAGGCTGCAGTTTGGAGACCCCTGTTATAGACCATAGATGATGATCTCATGATAATTACCATTGATAACCATGAATAATATACAGAAAATATGCACAAATCCACAATATATTTCCTTTAATATAAAAGAAGCAGAACCACATATTGATTTTGCTCCAGGCTGTATTACATAGAGTTTTTTTCTTTCTATTTCAGGTTTCAGCTGCATAGATATGAAGACATATTACCCTAGCCAAAAATATTTTTATCTTTTAACTTGTCTTAGAATACATACTGTACATCCCTTGAATGAGTTAGTGCTTGTAGTTGATGCTTGGGACCTTATTAATGAGGTGTGTCAATCATAGGTTTCTTTTCTTTTATTTCTTGAAATTTTATGAACTAGTAAAATGTTTGTAGCGGCTCTGTTGGAACAGATTTGTTGTTTGAAACTGTGTAAATCTGATCAATAAACTCTGTACGCTGCTGTCTTATTGCACAAGGGTAATCACTCAGCAGCGGCAGACTTGGCCCTTTTCCTTTTTTTTGGCAGCCAGTGCAGCTGATAAGATATCACAACATTCATTCAGGCCTTGGGATTCAGAGTTTTGTTCAGGTAGGCTGTGAAGCAAACATTCCGGGTGGTCAGACTTTTTGCTTTGTCAAGAATGTGTAATTCGGTGCATCCAAAGGACGCCCAGAGACATCCAAAAGCCTGAATGGAAATGATAAGATATGAAAGCTATTTCAAGATGAATTAACATGAGAAAAATGCTGTGCAATATGTTATTCTAATCGTATGCCTCCGTTTTCTTCACCAAGTTTACTTTTAGAGTACTGACACGGTAGGCCTTGGTCGACCAGTTGTACTGTGACACCGAGAAGGGAAAAGTCAGAGTGGTGGCTGATAAAACATTTATTAACAGGCAGATAATCATTTTAATAATTTACAAGTCTGAAGCCTTGTTTTTGTTTCTCAGCTATTCTTTGGAGATGTTTCCTTGTCATTAAATGATCATTAAAACAATGTTAACTCCTTGTAGATGTTTTCATTTCTAAGCAGCAGTGTCAAACATTGCAATGTTAATCCTAAAAGCTGTGAGAGAAAACATAAGATGCTAAACAAAAGGTGCTTCTCAATGCTCTGTTACAGGTAAGCGTCTTTATGTGCCCTGTGAAAACATTTGTTCCAATAGACTGGCAATTTCCAGAGTGGCACTGCTGTATTCAGCATTTGTTTGTAGAGCCTTTCCATCAATAGGTTTGGATTTCCCAACTTCCAGGTAGTTGTACAGGTACCTGGAACACTTAATATTTTACGTTTGTGTATTTCCAAGTTTTTTGGCCTTGGAGATTGGAAGTTATGTAATTGAGGAAAATCCACAGACTTTAAGATAACTTTATAGGTGTATAAATGAGTAACACTCGAATGCCCCGTACACACGAGCGGAATTTCCGTCGGAAAAATCTTGGATGGTTTTTCCGATGGAATTCCACTCAAGCTTGGCTTGCATACACATGGTCACACAAAAGTTTTGACCGCCAAGAACGTGGTGACGTACAACACTACGACGAGCCGAGAAAATTAAGTTCAATGCTTCAGAGCATGCGTCGAATTGTTTCCGAGCATGCGTGATTTTTTGCACGTTGGAATTGCATACAGACGAATGCATTTTCGGATAGAAACTTTTTCCGACCGAAAAATAGAGAACCTGTTCTCAATCTTTTGCTGGCTGGAATTCCACCAGCAAAAGTCAGATGGAGCATACACACGGTCGCATTTTCCAACCAAAAGCTCTCATCGGAGTTTTGCTAGCGGCATTTCCGATCGTGTGTAAGGGGTATAAAAGAAGAACATAAAAAGAGAATCTGTTGCACTTAATAAAACATTTAGTAGAAGCTGCTGACACAAAAATTGCTGGATACAATTGAAGAGATATCAATAGGAATGGTGCAGCGCTAAAAAATATTAATGTAAAAATGTCCCAATAAGAACCAAAATAAATGTGGTCAAACAAAAGTCCTCTCCGTCAGGAAGAAATAATACTCTAATCAGCGAGATCCATATTGAAAGGGGACACAGAAGAGAGATGAAAACACCGTCACCAACACCCAAACAAACTGACCCTTACCATCAGTGTATGGATTATACACATGTGTAGAAAAAAGGCAGTCTTCATAGAATAAACCAACGATCTTCTAATGGAGTAGCACCAACATATTCCCCTCTGAACTAAATGGAAGGCTTTAGATCTCCTTTTGGTAGCTGGATATTAAACCAAGTATACTCCAGTATGCATATGCCCCTCAAGATCGTGGTACGTAGGGAATAAAAAGAAAACGCTCATTGCGCAATCTCCATAAACAAGGATAATTTATTGAAAAGATAAAAACCACTCACATTTAGTAAGAAGGTATACAGCAGTGTGAAGCATCCAGCGCTTCTAACCACAAAGATGGCTGCCGTGTCATCGTCCCACCGCGTCCTGCTTCGCCAGTCTCTATCATCGCCCAGCGTTTTGTCATCAACATGCGTCTTCAGGGGCATAGTTATGACGCAAACTGACGTATATTTATAGGAACAACAGAATTGAGTTGAATGAGCGTTTTCTTTTTATTTCCTACGTACCACGATCTTGAGGTGCATATGCATAGTGGACTATACTTGGTTTAATATCCAGCTACCAAAAGGAGATCTAAAGCCTTCCATTTAGTTCAGAGGGTAATATGTTGGTGCTACTCCATTAGAAGATCGTTGGTTTATTCTATGAAGACTGCATTTTTTCTCCACACGTGTGTAATCCATACACTGATGGTAAGGGTCAGTTTGGGTGTTGGTGACGGTGTTTTCATCTCTCTTCTGTGTCTCCTTTCAATATGGATCTCTCTGATTAGAGTATTATTTCTTCCTGACGGAGAGGACTTTTGTTTGACCACATTTATTTTGGTTCTTATTAGGACATTTTTACATTAATATTTTTTAGCGCTGCACCATTCCTATTGATACATAAAAGAAGAACACTAAATATTTTACTGTTGTATATTTAAAGTAGTAGTCCATGAAGACTGGAAGTAATGAACTTGAGCAGTGTTGACAGACTTCCTGTTAGTAGCACAGGTGTATTAATTAGTAATACCCTAAAAAAAAGGAGACTAATTATTTAACTTGTGATTCCTGTAAATAGTATGTAGGTACTGTTATGCCGTGTACACACGGGCGGACTATTCGGCATCATAGGTCCGGCGGTCTTTCCGACGGACTTTCGACGGACTTCCGACAGACTTTCGAACGAACGGACTTGGCTACACACGATCATACAAAAGTCTGACGGATTCGCACGTGATGATGTACGACCGGACTAAAATAAGAAAGTTGATAGCCAGTAGCCAATAGCTGCCCTAGCGTCGGTTTTCGTCCATCGGACTAGCATACAGACGAGCGATTTCTCGATAGGAACCGTGTCCGGAGGAAAGATTTGAAACATGTTCCAAATCTAAAGTCCGTCTGATTTTTGACCGAAAAAGTCCGCTGCAGGTCCGATAAAGCCCACACATGGTCGGATTGTCTGACGGATTCGTTCCGTCAGACCAGTCTGGTCAAAAAGTCTGCCCGTGTGTACACAGCATTAGGCTGTCCATACATTATACAATTTTCGTATGAAATTTCCTTTAGATTTACCTTCAACTATGTAGTGCAAAGGCCTGCCTGAATGCATACAAATTGAAAGTGTTTAAGTTTGACCTAATTTTATATGGTTTTGGTAAATCTAAAGGTAAAATTGTACAAGATCATTGTATAATTTATGGCCAGCCTTAATTCTTATAATCCTATATGTGAAATCCCTGGTATTCCTGCCAGTCCCTCTGCTTTCCTATTAAAAACTGACCACACTAAGCAGGAGAACACACCATGGCCTGTTCTCTAACTGTGCTGAAAGCTCAGCCTGCTCTCTTCCAATGATCAGACTTGTCCTGACACCCCCCCCCCCCCCCACACACACACACAGCCATTCACTGAGAAGCTCAGTGTACTGTTGCTTCTCACCCCCCAGCTCCCCCTGAGAACAGAGAATATGTGATCACTTATAAAAAAAAGGGGAAGAGGTTTTTTATAATTTTTTATATATCTATAAACAAATGTTTTGCCTTTTATTTCTATTCCTTTACTTTAAAGGGTAATTCTACTGTGGTTGGAGAAATAAAAAAAAAGTATTGTTACACAAGCCATATTGTAATTGAATTTTAATAAAAATTATCTTTTATTTTCAAACTGCAGCTGCTGTAATTTTCAATAAAGTCAATGCAATATGTTTCCCAGAGGTTTTCTGTACAAAGTTGGTGTGCAGATGCCTCCAGAAATGTCATTACCCGCTTGTGTGAAGAACTCTGCACTAAGATGCAAGTCAGATACTCCTTAAGGGTTAATCACATTTAAAGAGATGCAGACACTGTAGTTTTTCTGATCAGAGCACTCCAAGTTCACCAGCTTATTAAAATTAGTTAGCTATTGTATCCATCTAACACTACATCCTTGCCATAGGTGTGTGCAGCCTATTGCATTAGGGTGTGCAACCCAAAGCTGAAACACACATTCAGCCTCAGTTGCACGGGGCAGTGAAAGAATGGGAAGTGCTGTGTGCTCAGTAGATTCCTGTTCATTCACAAAATTAAGCATAGTAAACACATTTTACTATGCTTCAGTTATGATTGAACACGGTGAGCGAGTGTGTTCATTTAAAAAGGAAGGGGCTGGTAAATTACACATTTACTAGCCCCTTCCCCCGATCTCGATTTTGAAATATCCCCCACAGCAGCTGGAGGGAGAGGAGGGAAAGCAGCACTGCGAGGCCAATACGGGGGGGGGGGGGGAACCTGGGCAGTAGGGGGAATCGGCACCGCATGTAGTGATTAGGGTGTGCCCAGGCACACCTGGCACATCCCCTGCGCACGCCTATGATCCTTGCTAAAATCAGAAAATCCACATGTAACTATGTAATCCACTGCAGCTAGATTACAAAGAGCCCCCTATGATGTACATTCCGGCAACTTTCTCTGCTCAGGAAGCCCAGGTGCAAAGTACGGCCTCCCAAGGAGATGATATGCTGTGCGTAACTGTACTCATGGGGAAAAAATAAATGGATCATAAGAAAGTTTTCTATTTTTTGCATATGCCCATACACTATAAACCGCTGTACAACTGCAAACAACTATTTTTGTCATTGGGAGGCTGTACACTGCACTATATTTCAGGTGCATTTTGCTTTTTGCAATACACGTTTTGATCCATTGAAGCCTATGGAACCAAAAACACAACGTGCTAGTCCCTGGCTCCTTCCATAAAATGCACAGGTGCATTTTGCGTTTTTCAATACACTTTTTGATCCATTGAAGCCTATGGAACCAAAAACACAACCTGCTGGTGCCTGGCTCCTTTCATTAAATGCACATATGTGAACGTGACCCATAGGAAACCATGTTAAATGGACTGTAGTGTATTTCTGCAAAACTGAAAATGCACTAAAAAATGTATAGGTGTGAATCGGGCCTAAGAGGCCCTAAGCCCTGTGTTCACAGACATTCAGGTAGTTAGCATTATTCTAAATAAGAAGACATTTCACTTCTGATTCTTAAAATGGTAAAGAATCAGGTACCTAAAGACTTAAAATGGATGTAAACCCTCACATATACCCAGAATCAGGTCCCTAAAGACTTAAAATGGATATAAACCCTCACATATACCCAGTGAAGTGAACAGCCTCAGATGATACACAGAGATGAAACAAATCTCCCTACATAAGTTTTACATGTATATCTGCTCTCTTCAGCTTTCTATATTCTTTAGAAAGTTTAGATCGTGTTAGAAGATTTTTTCTTCCTGTTCAGCACTGCAGTGAAGCCTGGGCATAGGGCCAAGACAGCTGATTGGAGGAAAGGCACACACCCTCACTCCTCATAGGTAGAGACTTTCAGAGTTGAAAGTTGAATAGTTCAGCGCTCTGCTAATCTATAGCATCCTCCCCAACACAAAACTCAGGCTGCTTTTATCTCAGTTGACAGAAAACTTGTCAGAAGTTATCAGGCTGATAACAGAAGAACAGAGCAGGAGACAGCTACGGGACACAGTGCTTTGAAGAGAGATAAGAAACACTGCAGATATATGTGCCCAGCTCAAATTTCATGAATCAGGTTTACATCCACTTTAAAGTGTATCTATGATCAAAATGTAAAATCAAATATTAATTTTCAACATTGTATTTCTGTTATTTCTAGTCTACTCTTATTAATCTAAATAAACTTACTTTGCGAAGATTCCCACATATTTGCTTTCTTGATCTCTGTGACCCGTATTTATTATGCCCTTTTAATAGGCATGCTGTGTCACATAATTCACAGAGCCTGCCTTCTGATCTACAGGAGGTGCTCAGAAGAGGTGGAGTTAGTACAGGAATCCCAATCACAGCAAGGTACTGTGGATATGTAGTCATTAAAATCAAAAGTAAATAACAAAGGAGAAGCTGCAAAGCATGCTAGTTAGGTAGGTGCTAGAGTGAGGACTTTTGTTGGCAGAATAGGTAAATTTAGGCAGGCCTGTCTGGTTGCTAGGCCTGTTTGTTTTCATTCTGGGCTGAGAGTGGCTCAGGGTAGCAGTTGGTGACTCACAGGCCAGATCACTTCACTGTCACCTACCTCTTCCTTTTAGAAAGTGCTAGAAGGAGAGGAAGAGAGGTGGGGCTGCCTGGGGTATCTTAAGGAGCCTTGGCCAATCCCCAACTTGAATTGGCAGTGGGCTGGTCTCCTTAAATACCTGGGGTCAGCCCAGCTCAGGAGGAATTGTTGGGTGGAGGAGCTGGAGTGAGAGAGTGTGGAGGCTGTCAGGGCCCACAGAGAGCTCTCCAGTCTGGGGGGGTGACCCTGGGCTGGGGCTCGGGTGCATCCAGGAGGAGTGACGATATCCTGGGAGGAGAGGCACATGTAAGAGCAAGCAGAGGACAGCATGGGAGAACACTTCTAAAAGTCTCCAGGGAGGACTACTGGTGGCAGCCGGGCTGGTGAGTGAGCACAGTCGGGAGGACTGGGGAGGCATGCCAGAGAGAACTGGGAGATTGCAGTCAAGATGGGTGCAAAACCAGAAGAGAGGACTGTGGAAAGAGGTCATTACAGCCAGGCTGGCTGGCAGGGCCTGAAGTGAGCTATCTGAGAGTGGTAGCTGAATAGAGGATAGCTAGCAACAGAACTATTTCTACACCAAATGGGCCCGGGGTCCCTGCCCCCAAAAGGCAGTTTATTGAGGCCTAGCTGAAGCAGTGTCAGGCCTACCCATGCGGTGCTAGATAGCCTGGAGGAGTAACAGTCTGCAGCAAGTGAAGTGCTGGAGGAGGAACAGTCTGCAGCAAGTGAAGTGCTAGAGAAGGAATAGTCTGTAAATGCTGGAGGAGACTGAAGCAGTAATATGTACAGGGTTGGTACATAGTTTGTCCCAATTGATTGTTTTAAAATTCACCAATTGGTTGTTCTAAAATTCCTGGGCATCCCATAATTCCCAAATCTCCATCCAAGTTTAATCTCCTCAAATAAAAACAAAACAAAACAAAGCTATGGACTGGTCTGTGTCTTTGAAAGACTGAGATATGGATTTTGGGCTGGGCAGGCTGACAGGTGAACCACAACATTCAGCAACCCCTACGGGGGCATGGCTACATCAGGAATTGTGGAAAAAGATTGACAACAGACTGGCAGCACTCACATCTTGAAAAGAGATTTTTAAGTAAGCTTATACTGGAATGTCAAAAGAACTATTGTTTGTATTGCAATTACAATGCTGATAACATACAAATAAAAATGCATGCTGTGACCATAGATTTCTTTTGAGGACTAAAGCTGGCCATAGATGGGTTAGTTTTTTTTCGTTCAACCAACAGGTTGAATGAAAAAAAAAACTGTCCCGATTCCCCCATCCACACATTTGAATCCTCCCACTGTGTCACTGTACTCTGATAGCGAAGAGACTTCCCAGTATGGTGGAAGATCGGTAGCTCATCTATACAACCACAGTTCCCATACACGAATCGAAACTTGGCCAGTCCCTTCTGTATCAGCTGAATGTCATTCCATCTATAGGCAGCTTTAAAGTGGAACTAAACTCTCCTATCCTAGTTTACATCAAAGAATGCTGTCATTTTATCTTCTGTTTAATCTGAAGTTTCCATGGTACTGCACATGTAATCAGTTATGACACCAGCTATGAGCACAAGTAACTGTTACAGTTAACATTCATGGCATGCCTTGAATGTAACTGTTTTGGGAAGCACTTCATTTGATGGGTTTAGCTCTGCTTTAAAGTGTAAGCAAATGGATCTACAGCTGCTGATGATCTATTTATTCTTTGCTCATTCACAAATTACTATAATCTCTCTACTTTGTCTGTTGTAAGAGGAAGAGGAGGGATCAACCATGTAAACATTAGCATGTGGCTGGTCATCAAAGCAAATACATGGTACCATGCTGCTCGTATGGGCTTGATACGATGCCTCGGTGTACCGAGCTGTCTAATGACAACTTTGTATTCAGCAATTATGGCACTGGATAAATAGTGGATCTCCAATAAGCTGTTTAAAACCATATCCCAGTAGAAAAAGGCTTAATGTGGTATAAAAAAGCAGTACTGCTAGCATTCCTTGATCACTGGACCTAGTCAACTTAATTATAGCATATACAGTATCTCACAAAAGTGAGTACACCACTCACATTTTTGCAAATATTTTATTATATAATTTCATGGGACAACACTGAAGAAATGACACTTTGCTAAAATGTAAAATAGTGAGTGTACAGCTTGTAGTAGAGTGTAAATTTGCTGTTCCCTCAAAATAACTCAACACACAGCCATTAATGTCTAAACCCCTGGCAACAAAAGTGAGTACACCCATAAGTGAAAATGTCCAAATTGGGCCCAATTAGCCATTTTCCCTCCCCGGTGTCATGTGGCTCGTTAGTGTTACTAGGTCTCAGGTGTGAATGGGGAGCAGCTGTGTTATATTTGGTGTTGTTGCTCTCACTCTCTCATACTGGTCACTGGAAATGCAACATGGCACCTCATGGCAAAGAACTCTGAGGATCTGAAAAAAACAATTGTTGCTCTACATAAAGATGGCTTAGGCTATAAGAAGATTGCCAAGACCCTGAAACTGAGCTGCAGCATGGTGTCCAAGACCATACAGCGGTTTAACAGGACAGATTCCACTCAGATCAGGCCTCGCCATGGTCAACCAAAGAAGTTGAGTGCACATGCTCAGCGTCATATCCAGAGGTTGTCTTTGGGAAATAGATAATAGACATATAAGTGCTGCCAACATTGCTGCAGAGTATGAAGGGGTGGGGGGTCAGCCTGTCAGTGCTCAGACCATACGCTGCACACTGCATCAAATTGGTCTGCATGGCTGTTGTCCAAGAAGGAAGCCTCTTCTAAAGATGATGCACAAGAAAGCCCGAAAACAGTTTGCTGAAGACAAGCAGACTAAGGACAAGGATTACTGGAGCCATGTCCTGTGGTCTGATGAGATCAAGATAAACTTATTTGGTTCAGATGGTGTCAAGCGTGTGTGGCAGCAACCAGTGAGGAGTACAAAGACAAGTGTGTCTTGCCTACAGTGAAGCATGGTGGTGGGAGTCTCATGGTCTGGGGCTGCATTAGTGCTGCCATCACTGGGGTGCTACAGTTCATTGAGGGAACCATGAATGCCAACATGTACTGTAACATACTGAAGCAGAGCATGATCCCCTCCCTTCGGAGACTTGGCCGCTGGTCAGTATTCCAACATGATAACGACCCCAAACACACCTCTAAGACGACCACTGCCTTGCTAAAGAAGCTGAGGGTAAAGGTGATGGACTGGCCAAGCATGTCTCCAGACCTAAACCCTATTGAGCATCTGTGGTGCATTCACAAATGGAAGGTGGAGGAGCACAAGGTCTCTAACATTCACCAGCTCCGTGATGTCATCATGGAGGTGTGGAAGAGGACTCCAGTGACAAGATGTAAAGCTCTGGTGAACTCCATGCCCAAGAGAGTTAAGGCAGTGCTGGAAAATAATGGTGGCCACACAAAATATTGACACTTTGGGCCCAATTTGGACATTTTCACTTAGGGGTGTACTCACTTTTGCTGCCAGTGGTTTATACATTAATGGCTGTGTGTTGACTTATGTAAGGGGACAGAAAATGTACACTGTTATGCAAGCTGTACACATTGCATTGTAGCAAAGTGTCATTTCTTCAGTGTTGTCAATAAAATATTTACAAAAATGTGAGGGGTGTACTCACTTTTGTGAGATACTGTACATTTCCAGGTAGTTGCACAGGTGTATTAATTAGAAATGTAATATAGGAACACACTTAGGCCAATTTACTAAAGCATTTCAGAAACTTCACTCAATAAATAGTGTGATTATTCATTTTAATTATCCAATCGTGCAGATGAAATAAGTAAACAGGAATTTGCTTTTCACATGATTGGATAATTGAAGTAAAGATTTATTGTGTGAAAAGTCTCTACTCCTTTAGTAAATCAGCCCAATTATGTCAATTAATATTTCTTAAAATTATAAGTAAAAGAGATACTCACTTTGAGGACTTAAAGTAATGAACATTAAAAAAAATATGCCCAGCTGCATTCAAAACCTGATAAATTACATTTTTGTTGCTTATATCTGCCATCCTTTCTAATATTGAGGGTACTATCACAAATTTTAGGAGTTTTGTTTTTGTAGTTTGCATGCAGGATTAGGATGGATCATGAATGCAGCTTCAGTGTATCCCTGTACCTTTTTTTTTTTTTTGGCACATCATTTAAAGAAAAAATTAATGTGTGTTTTAATGATCAGTCTGCAATAGGTTCACAAAGACATAGTATCAGAGAGCAAAGTTAGAATCTTGGTGCACCATCATAAGGAATGCTTTTCGACATGAGCCCCACAACTCCTCCTTTTTATAGCTAATGATGAAGACAACCTTCTACAGTGCCAGGAAACCTCTAGTTCTGCCCTGTCTTTATGGTTTCCTTTTGTAAAACTTTGCTTTGAAATGAAAGTCAGCACTTTGGTCACTTTACACATCATAAATAAAAACTGAGGGCTTTTTGAAAACTTGAAAAAAACACAGTTTTTTAAAGGATGAATTTTGTGATGGCATGCTAAACAGATCATCAGAAATGTATGTAAGAATGCAACAAATGTTTCTGAAAAAGAAAAAGAAACTAAATCAGGTTATGAAACTCTCCTTTTTTAATTCTCTACATCCCAGATCCATTTTATTTTAAGTGTATACCCCAATAAAAATGTAAAATTAAGCTTTAAAATGGATACAAGCTTCAAAGCCTACCTGGCTAGGGCTTTGGTTTTTCATCAAAGAATAAATGTACTGCATTTGCATACCTCCTAAATTTTTGAGATGGGAAAGAGAGACACATTATATCATGAAGTATAAAGGCAAAGGACACGCCACTGCCATGCCTTCAGTAACATTGCTACTATTATTTTGGCTTGGAAAAAAAAAACAAGTATGCCCCGTACACACGGTCGGATTTTCCGATGGAAAATGTGTGATAGGACCTTGTTGTCGGAAATTCCGACCGTGTGTGGGCTCCATCACACATTTTCCATCGGATTTTCCGACACACAAAGTTTGAGAGCAGGATATAAAATTTTCCGACAACAAAATCCGTTGTCGGAAATTCCGATCAGGTGTACACAAATCCGACGGACAAAATGCCACGCATGCTCAGAATAAATAAAGAGATGAAAGCTATTGGCCACTGCCCCGTTTATAGTCCCGACGTACGTGTTTTACGTCACCGCGTTTAGAACGATCAGATTTTCCGACAACTTTGTGTGACCGTGTGTATGCAAGACAATTTTAAGCCAACATCCGTCGGAAAAAATCCTAGGATTTTGTTGTCGGAATGTCCGAACAAAGTCTGACCGTGTGTACGGGGCAGTAGAATAATTTAAAGACTAGATAAAAGGTTTAGACCCCTTTCACACTGAACACGCTTTTCAGGCATTTTAGCACTAAAAATAGCACCTGTAAAGCACCTGAAAAGCGCCTCCCAAGCCTGCAAAGCTCTTCAGCAGGGGCGCTTTGCAGGCGGTTTTAACCCTTTCCTCGGCCGCTGGCAGGGGTTAAAAGCCCCCCGCTAGCGGCCGAATAGTGCCACTAAAACGATGGTAAATCGCCGCACTACATTGTGAAAGGGGTCTAAATACAGTAAAACACTTTTTATAGTTAAATTGGTTGTAAATCTCAGTCATGAAATCTGAACAAAGCACATATGTCTGTAGTGTTTACTTGTTGCTCTCCAAAGCGCTAAGTGTCGTTTCTCTCTGGTGTTTCATTCCTCATAAGTTTTCTGAACATATGAGATACATTTTTTATCAGGAAGGAAAGGTGTAAACCGCTGTATTTTTTATTTATTTTTTTCTTTGTACCCTGCAAGGTAATGTCATAATGTGCTAGTATGATCGCATACTAGCACATTATGTTAAACTTACCTTAAAACGAAGAGCTTCCAACGCTGATATGTCAGAGCTGAAGGTTCTCCCATCTTCACCCTTCTTCCTTCTGGGTCCACAGACTCCGTCTGTGTGACTGGCCAGAGCTGCAATGATGCACGGGAGCCGCAATGACGCAAGGGAGCCGCAATTTTCAGCCCAGGGCTCTTAAGGAATGGCCCAGGCGGCCATTCCTTCAGAGTACATACGCCAGTGATGTCACTAGCTGCATGTACAGTAAATATCTCCTAAACGGTACACGTTTAGGAGATATTTACAATATCTATAGGTAATAGGGAAACATTGATTTTCACACGTCATGCAACATGAGCTCCCAATGTCGGAGCGTTTATCTTACCAGCGTGAACCCGGCCTAAGGCTGGATTCACACTATACTACACGACAGTAGTACGACTTTCATCCTACTTTGCTCTGCGACATCAGTCCTACATTGGTCCTACTGTGATCCTACATTGGTCCTACATCCATCCGACTTTCATGAACAGGATACTACTTTGATCTGACTTTTCAGATAGTACACTTGTCCTTTGACCAATCAAAACTAACACACAATGGGAGGGGCTACAGCAGGGGACAGGAAATAACACAATGTCGGATGCCAAAGTCTGATGGTTAGGACAAGGATCCGACTTTGATCCTACTTCAATAGTCAATGGGCTGAAGTAGGATCAAAGTCGGACCAAAGTAGTACAGGGAGCATTTCTAAAGTCGGAACGACTTGTGTCGGACCAGTTAGGACGGCTCCCATAGGGAAACATTGAATTTCACACGTCATGCGACATTAGCTCCCAATGTCGGAGCATTTGTCGGACCAGTGTGAGGCTGGGTTCACACTGGTGCGACACGACAGCCGTCCTACTTTGGATCCTACTTTGCCCTGCGACATGAAACCGGCATGTGTCCGACTTTCAATGAACGGGGATCCGACTTGGATCCCCGCCAATGCCCGGCACTGTGTTTGGTATGAATCTTTAGGGGGAACTCTGCGCCAAATTTTAAATAAAAAACCGGAATGGGTTCCCCCTCCAAGAGCATACCAGGCCCTTGGGTCTGGTATGGACCTTGAGGGGAACCCCCTACGCCAAAAAAACTGCGTGGGGGTCCCCCAAATCCATACCAGACCCTTATCCGAGCACGCAGCCCAGCCGGTCAGGAATGGGGGTGGGAACGAGCGAGCGCCCCCCCTCCTGAACCGTACCAGGCCGCATGCCCTCAACATGGGGGGTTGGTGCCTTGGGGGCCCGCAGACCCCGACAACCAACGGCCAGGGTTGTCAGGAAGAGGTCCTTGTCCTCATCAACATGGGGACAAGGTGCTTTGGGGTGGGGGGGCCCGCAGCGCGCCTCCCTCCCCCAAGGCACCAATCCCCCCATGTTGAGGGCATGCGGCCTGGTACAGTTCAGGAGGGGGGGGCGCTCACTCGTCCCCACCCCCATTCCTGTCCGGCCGGGCTGCGTGCTCGGATAAGGGTCTGGTATGGATTTGGGGGGACCCCCACGCCGTTTTTTCGGTGTAGGGGGTTCCCCTTAAGGTCCATACCAGACCCAAGGGCCTGGTATGCTCTTGGAGGGGGAACCTATGCCGGTTTTTTATTTAAAATTTGGTGCAGAGTTCCCCCTAAAGTTTCATACCAAACACAGTGCCGGGCATTGGCGGGGATCCAAGTCGGATCCCCGTTCATTGAAAGTCGGACACATGGGGGGCGTGGCTTGGCTGGATCCCGGAATGGCCGCTTGATCACAGAGCTCCTGCCACTCGAGGACCATAATTAGCTTTTTACGGGGAACCGCCGCTCCTTTCCAGGATGGGGAAGTCTAATAGGAGTGTCTCTGCCTCCCGGACACCGAAAGACCCGGTCACACAACTCAGCCGGAATATCCCGGAGATATTCCGCTCACTCCATTCAGGCGACCACGAGGCTTCACAGACACCACAGGCCTCAGGCCCTACCTCCCCTAGCCACAGCTCAGACTTCCAGTATGAGGAAGGAGACACTCGGTCTCATCGCTTCAGCCCTGCAGTGAACCTATCGGACCTACAGCACGTAGCATCCGATATCACCAACAACATCACAGGCACCCTGAAAGCGGCAATCTTAGACCTGAAGATGGATATTCAGGCAGTGGCGGCCCGCATATCAGACGTGGAGCAAACTACGCAGCTCCATACAGCTGCTATCAGGCAAGTGCAGCACACCTATGATGCCCAACTCTCCTATCTGTATGATCTCCATCGTCAGGTCGAGGACCTTGATAATAGGGGTCGGAGACATAACAGGGGGGTCCCTGAGAGCATGGAAGTGGGCTCCCTACCCCAAGTTATATGCGCCATTTTTAATGACCTCTTAGACCAGCCACCAGACTCCCCAATCGAGATGGAACGGTTACACTGGGCTCTCAGACCACCTCCCAGGGATAATGAGCCCCCAAGAGATGTCATATGCTGCATAGTGAATTTTCCTCTCAAGGAAGAAATTTTAAGAAAAGCCAGAGAAAGAGGCCTTGTGCAGCATAACGGTGTAGAGATTAAGCTTTTTCAGGACTTATCACCAACTACACTGCAGAACAGACGCGCTCTGCGCCCCCTGCTGGACCAACTCAGGGCGAGGAACATTCAATATCGTTGGAAGTTCCCGTTTTGCTTGTCCGCCACCGCCAGAGGTCGCACGGCTCTCCTAAGATCTCCTGATGACTTGCATGCCTTCTGTGAGCAGCTTGATCTTCCCATGAGGGAGCTCCCAGACTGGTGCTCGTTTCACTTCCCATCTGAGACATGGCGACCGCTTTCACACAACCCCTCACCGAAAGCGCAAAGACATCGCTCCAGACGCCGAAGATCGGGTCCCCCTTCGCCTGGAGCCCATACCTCACGCCGCGACCTGGATCACCCAGCACTGGGACAGCCTACAACCCCGCGCAGGAGCCGTCAGGAGGCCTGAAGAGTGCTTATTTCTGGACGCACTGACCCAACCTATATAGGTCCGTTCATACTTGAAGTTCTTGTTTTACCCTTTTTTTTTTTTTGACGCCCATCTGGTTCATTTTTGTCCGTCATTTTTGTTTCATCCCACCTCACAACAGGCCTATATCCACCTTATCTAAGACACTCTGCTGGCCTGTCCAAATATACCGGATGCAGGAACTTTCCCTAGACTTCTTGGAGTCTCAGGAACTGCTTATTACACCTAAGTCACCGCGGAACTTGTACCAACGATCTCTGTCACTCACCCCGCGCTGGGGACATCATATCCAATAGCTCCAGCAACAACCATATCACTCTCCCCATGAGATGAACTTCTACACCTCGTCCAGATGATCGGAAGATGACTTTCCACAACCGTAACTGGTCGATGCCTCCCATTCCTGAGATCCCATCCGCTCCCCCCTTTTTCTCCCCCCTTCCCCCCTCCCCCCCTCTTTCCCCTCCTCTCCCCCTTCATCCCCCGTCCTATCTCTTCCCCCTCCCCCTTCCCTCCCACTCCTTCTTCCCCTCTCATTCCCCTCTCTCCCTCCCCCTCCTTCCCTTCCTTACTTATGTTCCTTGCCCCCCCCTCCCTCTCCCAATTGGTAGTTGCTTATAAGATAGTTATATTTGATATATGTGCCCCGGGAGTCACCAAGGCTGCGAAGGGTAGATCCCTGCACCCCCATTTACGACAGGGGTGGCTCTTTCTGAGCAATCTACAGTTATTAACACAGTGGCTCAGCTACCAGTAAGGCACACCTCCTTGAGCTACATTCGATGCCCCTGTTAATCACCCCCGGGACACCAAAAAGCACGCCTTGGGGGCTCCGGGCACCTCTTGTTCTTAAGAGATCCCTTAACCTGGCTACTCGTTTAGGTGTAATTGGAAGGTAATTTCCGTGAAGGGAGTAGGGAAGGGGGATGACCACCACTAAGCTTTAGGTCTCTTTGATGCAGCCCCTGGTCTCAATACGCCCTTTAGGTGTACGACTCAGAACCTGTTTACCCCTATTAATGGGGCCACCATCCCAAAAATTGTGGGAAACATATCTCCGAAGTTATAAACCAAGATGACTACACCAGTTAGTTTGACACTGTTATATGGGTGTTATGATTATTTTTTATTCTTTCTTTTTTTCTTTACTTTGATCGTTTTGTTCAGTCTCTAGATTTTACACTGTTAATGTCTAATAGAATATTAAGGTAGCACGTCACAAAACCGAGGTCGACCTGATTTATTTGTTTTCCCCAATATCTATCTATGTTTGCACTTCTCCCCACGGAACTACTATCTCCTCTGGATCCTCCACATGGCAAAGGAACTGGAACCCAGTCACTCTCACTAACCCCCTGCAGCAGATCTAGTTTCTAGTCTGCTGACCATCCAGCCTTCCTTTCTACAGGTGGATTGGTACTTCCATCTCCACCTCTGGTATTCCCCCCACCACCCCATACTTGCCCATTCTCACTGATTCCTTTCCTCTTCCCCTTCTCATCTCTTCTCTGGGGCCTCCCCCCCACCCTATATCTATTCCCCTCCCCACTGATCCCCCTTTTTCTTTCGTATTTTATACTCCACCTCCCCCCCTCTCCCTTGGCCCAACCGCCCCGGCGTAGTTAGACTCCTTTCAGGTGGGATAGCCAACTTCTGTGTTCCTGACTCCACATATAAGCTAGCTTCTGCAATTCTAGGGTGACAATGGCCCCCCCAGCGCCGCTAACGCTGAAATGTGTCTCACTTAACGCAAAGGGTCTAAATGTTCCTGAAAAGCATTCACAGGTTCTGTCCGCACTCACCAAGCAGAAAGCCCAATTTATTTTCATTCAGGAGACTCACTTCCGCACCAACGCAACCCCAAAACTTTCTAACCACACATATACCAGACAGCTTTCCATTCCACAAACCCCTTAGCAAAAACCAAAGGAACATCCATCCTAATTTCTAAGCATGCCCCCTTTAAACTTGTCAACTCCCTGATAGATCCTGAGGGAAGATTTGTTTTCCTCAAAGGTTCTTATGCTTCTAGACCAATCACTCTGGCAAATATTTATGCCCAAAATGATCGTCAAGTCTCCTTTTTTAGGATGGTAAGTGACCTTCTACTCTCCTTTAAGGAGGGTGTGTTACTGCTAGGAGGAGATTTTAATGTGCCCCTTAACCCAGACCTTGACAGTTCCTCAGGCACCTCCACGATTTCATACCGGGCCCTTCGCCAGATTAAATTGCAACTTCAAGGTTTGGCGTTACATGATACATGGCGCACATTGTTCCCCTCCATTCGGGATTACACCTTCTTCTCCATCCCCTTTCAAAAATACTCACGAATGGACTACTTTTTCCTCTCTCAACCTGACTTAACTTACCTTACACATGCCACAATAGACTCGATGTACCTATCTAACCATCACCCCATTTCGGTTTCCTTGACCTTCCCGGACCAACCCCGCAATGCCCATGGGTCGCCTGTTAGAGGCCCACGTCACTGTTATCCCTAAAGAGGGCAAGGACCCTACACAAGTACAAAACTACAGACCTATCTCTCTCCTTAACGTGGACATTAAGATCTACGCCAAAATTTTAGCCAATAGAATGTCCCCACTCCTACAGAACCTTATCTCTCCAGACCAGGTGGGCTTTGTCCCTGGACGAGAGGCCAGGGACAACACCATCAGGGCATTAAACCTTCACCATTGGCTCACTACCACAGAGACACAGGGCTTTTTCTTGTCACTAGATGCCGAGAAGGTGTTCGACAGAGTGGCCTGGGACTACATGCATGAGGTACTTAGGAAGATTGGCCTTCACCCACGCATGTTGGCCCACATCTCAGCGCTGTACGCTTCCCCTACGCGGCAGTAAGAATTAATGGCCACCTGTCGAACGCCTTCCCCATCAGAAACGGGACTCGCCAGGGCTGCCCCCTTTCGCCTTTGATATTTATACTTTAATTAGAACCCCTCCTTAACAAACTAAGAGATAATCCCGATATTAAAGGGATTAACATACAAGGCAAAGAGTACAAAGTCACTGCTTTTGCAGACGATATCTTACTTTCCCTGACAGCCCCAACTACCTCCATACCCAATTTGCTCAAAGATATAGAACACTTCGGGTCCTTATCACATTTAAAGATCAACTATGCGAAATCGCAAGCGCTAAACATTTCACTCACAACACGGGAGGTGGAACGTTGCCAGACATCCTTCCCCTTCCAGTGGAACCAACGGGCCATACCCTATTTAGGTATCAATATAACTACTAATTTAATTGACTTATATAGCGCCAACTTTAGCAAGATTCTAAAAAAAGCACAACTTGACCTTAAGGAATGGGGAAAAATTAATGTATCTTGGTTCGGTCGCGCTGCTCTTTTAAAAATGGTAACCCTGCCGCGGTTCCTTCACATTATCCAATGTCTCCCTATTAGCCCTCCGGCCTCTTTCTTCGCCGCGTATAAGAAGATGTGCTCACTGTTCCTTTGGAAGGGCTCACCGCCACGCATTAAGTTTACCAGTCTCACGCGTCTAAAACCCAGAGGTGGTATCGGGCTGCCAGACCTGCACAAATATTTTCTGGCAAGTCACCTCTCCCGGCTCGTGGATTGTAATATACATGAAGCTGGAAAGGTCTGGGTCACCTTAGAGAAATCGTTCTCCCAAACTCCACTCAAGTCCCTACGCTGGATCCTACCCAAGCATTGGCCACAGAAAATAATAAGACACCCTCTCATCTCAGCTTCATTAGGAGCCTTCAAATGGGCAATTAAAATTTCAGCACTTTCTTCCATCCCGGGCCCATTAACCCCTCTGAGGGGTAACCCTGACTTTCCACCAGGACTATCACCATCCTTTCTTAACCAAACCTGGCCACATGACAAAATACTAGCGCACCAGTTTTATACAGGTAAAACACCTAGATCATATGAGAACCTAGTAGACTTTTCCCCTCTCCATTCCTTCCCCTTCTGGACATACCGACAAATTAGACACTTCCTCTCCACCCAGGGCACAACACAGACATGGACAAGAACACTAACCCCATTTGAGGAATTATGTACCCGTGCCCCCCGCTGAGACATCTCATTTCCTACATATACAATGAGCTTATAGATGATGTTACCTGCCCCACTGACCCCGCACGCATGAAATGGGAAAAAGATCTGCAGATGACCTTCACAGACGAGGACTGGACATGCATCTATGAATACGTACATAAGGGATCCCTTAATGTAGCCATTCAAGAGAATGGATACAAAATCCTAACACGCTGGTACAGGACCCCGGCACTTTTACATAAATTTTCTCCGACAATTCCAGATACGTGCTGGAGGTGCGGGAAGGCAAAAGGGACTATGTTACATGTATGGTGGGAATGTGATCTCATTCAACCATATTGGAAGGAGGTACACAACCTTATTACACACATTACGACGTACTCCCTAACATTCTCCCCTGCTCAATACCTCCTACACCATACTCACTTAACTAAAAACGAATACTACAGGTCACTGGCAATGCACTTGGTGAATGCGGCTAGACTGTGCGTTCCGACACATTGGAGATCCACGTCCGCCCCCACGATCGGAGAGTGGTTTCGTAGGATCTCCAAGATAGAGGAGATGGAGGAGCTGGTCCATATATCGCAGGAGCGAATCCAAAAATTCACAAACACGTGGGCCTGCTGGACACACTTCAAACTGTCCCAGCGATTTGGCGAACATAACCCCTGAACCTTTTTAACTTTCCCCCTTGAGGAATGGAGGGTGGAGGGAGCTGCGCCGGGGCGGGGGGGTGGGACGGAGACAGGGGGGAAGGCCTTGTTCCTTCCCCCCCCCCTCTTTTCTTTTCCTATTGCCTTACTAATCCTCCTCCTACAGTTCCTTTCTCCCCTGCCTCACTATCGTAGGGCTTATTCCCCGTGCAATCTGATCCACCCCCCCCCTTTTTTTTTTTTTCTTTTATCCTCCCTCCCTCTCCCTTTGCTCTTTTTTTACCCCTTTCTTCCTTTTTTCTTCTTTCTCCCCCCTTCTTCTTTTCTGTTACTTCCCCTTTTGCTCAGAACCCTTAGCCTCTGCATGGAGCTATAATACTCTTTCAATACTTACCCTAAAAGGGTCAATTAAGACATTCTGTTAAATGACTGATGTACAACCTAATATTTTGAATTTGATATTGGATATGCCTATGTTATCTATCTGTATTTTAGATTTGTGAAACAATTTGTACCATGTAATATCCTGGTCACTGTTTACGCTCTCTGTTTTGTGCATCGGATAATAAATATTATTATGGAAAAAAAAAAAAAAAAAAAGAAAGTCGGACACATGCCGGCTTCATGTTGCAGGGCAAAGTCGGATCCAAAGTAGGACGGCTGTCGTGTCGCACCAGTGTGAACCCAGCCTAAAGAGTGCAAAATCTGGTACAGCTGCGCATGGTAGCCAATCAGCTTCTAACTTCAGTTTGTTCAATTAAGCTTTAACAGAAAAAAACTGGAAGTTGATTTCTGTGCAGAGCTGCACAAGATTTTACACTCTCCAGTTAAGTCCAAGGAGGTGCATGTCACCTTGTGGTCACTTTACTTTACATCTGTCAGTTATATGGAGCACCGGGAGTGCAACTATCACTACATTCCCGGAGCTCTGAGGGGAGAGATGCTGTCTTCTCACACACAGAGCTCTGCCCAACCCTTCTCTCTGCTGTTCATTCACAGAAGGCGTTGTATTCTGTGAATGAGTTCAGTTAATACAAACACTCTGTGATTGGGATGGGTGAATGGAGGGGCAGGTACAGTGGCTGCATGTGATTCTGTAGCCTCAGGAGCTGAGACCTTGAAGGTCAGAACAGCAATAGTTATGCTCTTGCCACTCAGAATAAAATGTAAACTGTAAATTAAAGAAATAATTTTATGACATGGCATGTTCCTCTTGGAATTAACCCCTACTAATCCAGCACATTTTACAAAGTAGCTGAATTTCTGGTATTTTGGCTTTAATGCTTCGCTTCAGCAATGACCTTCAGTAACTGTGAAATATAATCTCACTTCAGTTGTACAGTAACAATTTATTTATTAACTAAATTAGCCAAAATTTTGTAACCTGCCATGAACATTCGATGACAGCCGTCATTGAATGTTCTAGCAGTTTTCAGTAGAAACAAGTAACCTACTTACAGTGCCTTGCAAAAGTATTCACCCCCCTTGGCTCTTTACCTATTGTGTTACATTATAGCTTTTAGTTCAATGCTTTTTTTAATCTGAATTATATGTGATGGATCAGAACACAATAGTCTAAGTTGGTGAAGTAAAATTAGATACCTAAAACTATTTTTCAGAAATAACAAAAAATGATAATTGGCATGTGCGTATGTATTCACCCCCTTTGTTATGAAGCTCATAAAAAGCTCTGGTCCAACCAATTACCTTTAGAAGTCACACAATTAGTGAAATGATGTCCACCTGTGTGCAGTCTAAGTGTCACATGATCTGTCATTACATATACACACCTTTTTGAAAGGCCCCAGAGGCTGCAACACCTAAGCAAGAGACACTACTAACCAAACACTGCCATGAAGACCAAGGAACTCTCCAAGCAAGTAAGGGACAATGTTGTTGAGAAGTACAAGTCAGGGTTAGGTTATAAAAAAATAAATATCCAAATCTTTGATGATCCCTAGGAGCACTATAAAATCTATCATAACCAAATGGAAAGAACATGGCACAACAGCAAACCTGCCAAGAGACGGCCGCACACCAAAACTCATGAACCGGGCAAGGAGGGCATTAATCAGAGAGGCAGCACAGAGACCTAAGATAACCCTGGAGGAGCTGCAGAGTTCCACAGCAGAGACTGGAGTATCTGTACGTAGGACGACAATAAGCCGTATGCTCCATAGAGTTGGGCTTTTTATGGCAGAGTGGCCAGAAGAAAGCCATTACTTTCAGCAAAAAACAAAATGGCACGTTTTGAGTTTGCGAAAAGGCATGTGGGAGACTCCCAAAATGTATGGAGGAAGGTGCTCTGGTCTGATGAGACTTGGCGCAAACCCAACGCATCACCCAAAGAACACCATCCCCACAGTGAAACATGGTGGTGGCAGCATCATGCTGTGGGGATGTTTTTCAGCAGTCGGGACTGGGAAACTGGTCAGAGTTGATGGAAAGATGGATGGTGCTAAATACAGGGATATTCTTGAGCAAAACCTGTACCACTCTGTGTGTGATTTGAGGCTAGGAAGAAGGTTCACCTTCCAGCAGGACAATGACCCCAAACACACTGCTAAAGCAACACTTGAGTGGTTTAAGGGGAAATATGTAAATGTGTTGGAATGGCCTAGACAAAGCCCAGACCTCAATCCAATAGAAAATCTGTGGTCAGACTTAAACATTGCTGTTCACAAGCGCAAACCATCCAACTTGAAGGAGCTGGAGCAGTTTTGCAAGGAGGAATGGGCAAAAATCCCAGTGGTAAGATGTGGCAAGCTCATAGAGACTTATCCAAAGTGACTTGGAGCTGTGATAGCCGCAAAAGGTGGCTCTACAAAGTATTGACTTTAGGGGGGTGAATAGTTATGCACATTGACTTTTTCTGTTATTTTGTCCTATTTGTTGTTTGCTTCGCAATAAAAAAAATCTTCAAAGTTGTGGACATGTTCTGTAAATTAAATGATGCAAATCCCCAAACAAACCTTGTTAATGCCAGGTTGTGAGGCAACAAAACATGAAAAATGGGGGGGTGAATACTTTTGCAAGGCACTGTATATTTATGAGGTCATTAAAATACTGACCACCTGGCCACTCCCAAGGTGATCAGGAGTCAAGCAGGTTAAAAAAATCCTATCCCAACCACCACCAATTCTCCCTGAGATAACTGAGACTGTCAAAATGTGATAGTGCTTCTGTCTTCTTTTCCTCCTGTTTCCATAGAAATAAACACAAACCGTATTTAACAACAGACCAAGATGCCTGTACATCCAACCACCCTGTAGGTTTAAGGGCATCTGGTACAAAATGAGACACTTGAGACATTACATAAATAATGAAATGTCTCAGCTTAGTAAACTAGCTTTAGAAGAAAGAAGGACATGAAAAACAGTAAACTGTATGCAAAGATTGCTTTTATCTCTACATGCATGACAGCAGCATAAAGATAAAGGGTTTAGAGTCATGTTTTTATATTTTTTTAGTTTATATGGTATATTTAAAAATATGTATAATGTATATAAATATACAGTATACCATATGTATGTACAGTATATAAGAAACAGGAATACCCCTGTGCACACCTTTACAATTGCTAAAAAAGTGCAATGAAGTGAAAAAAAAATCTATAAAACAAATAAATAAACTGTGCTGTTGCCAGAATCTGCTTAAAAGTGTACCACACACTTTGAAACTGAAAAAACAACAAAATGATTCAGCGCTGCACTATAAGTGACAATCCACTGTGAGGTTTAAATTAAAAAAGTTCAATAATCCAAATAAAACATAAATAAAGGATTGAAATAAAGAACAAAGTCCACGTGTTGTGTTATTCAGTGAATGTCCTCAACTTTTTAGTGTATTAATCTTTTCTGTGAATACAACACACCCCATACAACAAACACCGCCAATATTAGCAGCTCACTTCCCAATTTGACCTGTACTCTATAGGCCAAATGGGCTTGTCCCTTTAAGAGACATTACCACATATAATAGATGATGTGACCTTTTTCCTCTTGGCACCCTCAAAATGTCATCCACAGGTTCATAACAGGTACTCAGGAAACAATCATAATGCTTTCTATAAAAACACCACTTTCTATATTAAAACCACAGAATTAAAAATACGCTCAACTTGAAAATTGCGCAAAGACTGGTACACCACAGATTGCTTGCAAATATGGTTATTTGTAGTTACCACCAGAGGTGCATGTGAATTTATGACAATGCAGAAGCATCCAAATCTTCCTACCTCAACCTCCGCAAAATCATCTTCAAAATATGCCCCTTTCTAACCAATGACACAACAAAGCCCTTAATTCACTCGCTGGTCATCTCTCGCCTGGACTACTGCAACTCCCTTCTCATTGGCTTACCTCTACATAGTCTATCACCTTTTCAATCCATCATGAATGCTGCTGCCAGACTCATCCACCTTACCAATCGCTCTGTCTCTGCTACCCTTCTCTGTCAATACCTCCACTGGCTTCCGCTCACCCAATGAATTAAATTCAAAATACTAACAACTACTTACAAAGCCATCCGCAATTTAGCCCCCAGCTACATTACTAGCCTAGTCTCTAAATACCAACCTGCTTGTTCTCTTCATTCCTCTCAAGACCTCCTGTTCTCCAGATTCCTCGTCACGTCCTCCCATGCTCACCTCCAGGGCTTTGGAAAAGAATGCCTTACCCCAATCTGTCCACTTATCTCCTACTCTTTTAGCTTTTAGATGATCCCTGAAATCCCTTCTCTTCAGAGAAGCCTACCCAGGGCAGGTACAAAGGGGGGGGGGGGGCGGAAGGGAAAAATGCCCTGGGCGGGACCATTTACTGGAGGAAGAGGGGCGCAATAGAAGCACCAGTGAACCGGTGTTGTAAAAATTCCTGCTACCTATGCAGAGTTTACAACACCGGCCGCGCAAAAATTGATAATTTTTAACATGTGCCGAGTGCGCTCCTGCACCCAGCACAAGCCTGAGACCAGCCCCGCCCCGCCTCTCACTTCCCTATCAGGCGGAGTTTCTGTCCTGCATTGGAGGATCTACCCGTCAATCGCCGACAGCTGGCGCCTGATGGGTAGATCGAAATGCATGCAGAGCAGCGCTGGAAGCATCTGTGATAAGTTCTCTCTCTCATGTCACGCTGCTCCCCGGCGCCCCTCCTCTCTTCTCGTCCTTCCCTATTTGCTTGTGACATCATCTGGGATGGACGAGAAGAGAGGAGGGGCCGCCGGGGAGCAGTGTGACATGAGAGAGAGAACTTATCACAGATGCTTCCAGCGCTGCTCTGCATGCAGGCTAGTAAACAATGTGCCCCTTAATGTGCTATGTGCCCTATGATGTGCCCTGATGTGCCCCATGATGTGCCCTGATGTGCCCCATGATGTGCCCCATGATGTGCCCTGACGTGCCCTATAATGTGCCCTGACGTGCCCCATGATGTGCCCTGATGTGCCCCATGATGTGCCCTGATGTGTCCCATAATGTGCCCTGACGTGCCCTATAATGTGCCCTGACGTGCCCCATGATGTGCCCTGACGTGCCCCATGATGTGCCCTGACGTGCCCCATGATGTGCCCTGACGTGCCCCATGATGTGCCCTGATGTGCCCCATAATGTGCCATGTTCCCCCTCATGTGCCATTATGTGCCCTGATGTGCCATATGCCCCCGTGCCCTGATGTGCTCCGTGCCCTGATGTGCCCCGTGCCCTGATGTGCCATGTGCCCTGATGTGCCCCGTGCCCTGATGTGCCATGTGCCCTGATGTGCTCCTTACCCTGATGTGGACCGTGCACTGATGTGCTCCGTGCCCTGATGTGCTTTGTGCCCCGTGCCCTGACGTGCTATGTGCCCTGATGTGCCCTGTACCCTGATGTGCTGTGCCCTGTACCCTGATGTGTTGTGCCCTGATGTGCTCTGTACCCTGATGTGCTCTGTACCCTGATGTGCCCCGTGCCATGATGTGCTATGTGCCCCGTGCCCTGATGTGCTATGTGCCGGATGTGCCCTAATGTGCTATGTGCCCTGATGTCCTATGTGCCTTGTGCCCTGAAGTGCCCCGATGTGCCTTGTGCCCCGATGTGCTGTGCCTTAATGTCGTGTGCCCCAATGTACTGTGACCTGATGTGCTGGGCTCTGTACCCTGATGTGCTGTGCCCTGATGTGCTGTACCCTGATGTGGCCGGGTGTGCTGTACCCTGATGTGCTGGGCTCTGTACCCTGATGTACTGTGACCTGTGCCCTGATGTGCTGTGCCCTGATGTGCCCTGATGTGCTGTGCCCTGATGTGCTGTGCCCTGATGTGCCCTGATGTGCTGTGCCCTGATGTGCCCTGATGTGCTGTGCCCTGATGTGCTGTGCCCTGATGAACTGTGACCTGTGCCCTGATGTGCCTTGATGTGCTGTGTCCTGTCACTCCGATTAGAACGGTTTCATTGTACTGAATGGGGCGTGACAAGTTTCCCCAGTGTGAACCGCGCCTAAGTCACTGATCGCCGCCAATACTAGTATTTAACAAATTCCCAGTATAGATCCCATCGTCTGTAGGCGTTGTAGCTTTACAGCGGCGGGGGGCGCAGTTTTCCATCTTTGCCCTGGGCACCAGATGACCTTGTCCCGGCACTGAGCCTACCCTACCCACACTTAACAATTGTTTTTTCATTTTCTCCATCAGCTCATCCCCCACAGTTATTACCTTTTGTTTCCACTTGACCCTCCCTTCTAGATTGTAAGCTCTAATGAGCAGGGCCCTCTGATCCCTCCTGTATTGATTTGTATTGTAAGTGTACTGTCTGCCCTCATGTTGTAAAGTGCTGCAAAAACTGTTGGCGCTATATAAATCCTGTATAATAACAATAATAAATAATGGGTGACCTCTGTCACTCTATAACGGGAAGTGCCTGAATAAGGAAAATCACAATTTTTTTAGTGAAAGACACAGATTTTAAAAGATTGAAGACAATGAAAGAAAACTACATTAACACGTTAATGCTTATATGAGATTTTGGTGATAGGTTTTGCTCTTTTTTTTTACACAGCTACTGCAATGAATTTGCTGTCAGGCAGATAGGGAGTGACAAGTACATGAAAAATTGAAGTCCTTTGACCACCACTTTCACTTCTTACATGCAGACATACATGAAGAGCCATACAAACATAGTTGAAAGGTGTGACACATGGCAGCCTTACACTCTGCCTGCTATGGCCCACGCTCTCATTACCTGTTACCACTGGTTAAGAACTGTATATCTTACCTGTTGATGGTATCTTTCCCAAAGAACCCAAAGCCTGAACATTGATTTACACTGAAGCAGTGAGCTATTCAGTTGCACTTATGACTAAGTCCCTGTCACATTACTCACATTTTTATTTATACATTTTTCTTGAAGTCTTTTCAGTTACCTGTGCCTGGGTGATGTATGCAGCCCTGAATAAACTATGACCAATAGCAATTATTTATAGACTTGTTGCAACCACTGACCCACACTATGAGCATTAGCTTGTCATAAATAAAGTGAAACTTGTGGATTTATTTTGTGTTTAACCTTTTAGACATCTTGCTCATTGTATACGCTGTTAAATCATTTTTTTTTTTCGTTTCATAAAAATAACAGCAACTGAAAAAATAACCATTTCCAGTGATATCTAGCTTGATTCTGTTTCTTTTTTTAGGTGGACCCTCTGAAGGAAAATTAGTCCCAGGGGATCAGATCATTATGATAAATGAGGAGCCAGTCAGCAATGCTCCAAGAGAGCGAGTGATCGACCTTGTCAGGTATTTGATATGTCTCTGCTTTTAATTCATCGGGCCTAGCAAGAACCTTGAGCCAGTGGCCTATAGTAATAAAATATTAACAAACCTTGCCACTCACATTTTCATCCATACTTTATCAGCGAACGAGGTATGCAGGTTTAAACTGACATGCATAAAAAAGTACCTTCTGTCTTGGGGACAAAGAAGAAATCATATCAAATATCTCTATGTTTTTAGAAAAGGAGGTGGGAGTGAGGTGGAGGCACCTGTTTTGGTGAGGAAATTTCAGCCCAATTTATAAAGATTCCCTCTCACTTCCCCTTGTGTCTCCAGAAATTTCCACCAAAACTATAATGTTGCTTTTCAAAATTGAGATCCTACACATTATCGCTTGAAAAAGGATGGTTAATAAAGTCCTTTCTGTTTACAGCTACTGTTTGAAGCCAGAGGTTGTCCTACTAAATTTGACAATATATGGGAAACTTGATTCTCGTGTTCACGTTCCACATCAGTCCTTTATTTAGTACTTTTACTTTATGTGTGTGTGTGTGTGTGTGTGTGTGTAAAAGGTTTTGGTTAAAGATCCAAGATTTATAAAGAAACTAGGTAGATACTTAAGTTTCTAGGAGGGAACACATTTCCTCAATGTGGATCCTAGATTATTGATTTAGTTTGTTATGGAAGGAGACTGTTGGAAAAATCAAACAGTACATTTTAGGTGGCGTTGCTCTGTGAGTATATGTGCATTTGTAGGGGTGACTGGTTCTCATTAACAGTGAATGTTAGAGAGTTTACAATAAACAGGTATTAAACCCAAATTTAAAAATGTAATATATTGCAGCTTACCAATCATTAGATGTGGTGACTGTATTAGTTTTCTTTTTTAGGCTTTTTTCCCTCTGTTTTCACCTAGTGATCTGGCCAGTAATACACCTCCTGTATTATACAGACACCACTCAGGATGAATGAGCACAGAGGGCAGATTTGGACAGCAGCATTGTTAGTCTGGGGGGGAGGGAGGTGTTAGATGTACTAGCAGATTTAAATACACTAACAAACTGAAGCTGAACTCCAGCTAATAAGCAGTTACAGTGAACAATTTTTTCCCCACTGGGATAAAGGTATTACATAAGTAAATAAAAGCTGATCATTTTAAGCACCCCTGCCAGTGTTAAATGGTTCCTTTCATCCCTGTAACTGCAAGAGAGCTTTTCTGTTGAAAAACAACAGACTTACTGGATGTATCACCAGATGAATATAGAAGAAAGCCTAAAAAAAGGAAACAAACATAGTCACCACATCTATGAATTGGTAAGCTGCAATATAAAAAAATGAAAGGTCCATGCAATATGCAGGACCAACATGGGAGAGCCAAAGGGGAATGCATGTTCCCTGTTCTGTATTTCAGGATGGCAATTGGTGGGCAGCAGCCTCCGCAGGGTAGCAACAAGCAGCTGATTGGTGCAATCTGGCGGGCCCCTTAAGCCCGCGAATTTCGGAGGTGATAAAAGAGGGCCGTCCGGCCGTTACCGTCAGACCGTGTGGAGCAGGACCGGGACTCCCACCCCCCCACCCCTTTATTTAATGCTTTAGTCATGGGTTGTTCAGTGGGGAATAGTCGTCCAGCATTGTCTGGATGGACACCGTATAAATTCTGATGGTTATATAGCCAAGATGGCTTCATATTTATTTGTATTTATTTAAACATTGACAGGTTACCCTTGAACAACACCATGGCCAATATTTATTACCAAATTAATAAATGGTTAAAGAAAGAATTGTTGTTGTCTCTTTGTTTAATAACTCCTTTGTGCTAGCCCATGTTTGCTTTTAGGTTTAATACTGCTTTAAATCTGTTATTAACTGTAATACCCGGAATGTTATTTATCTAATCACTTGTAAGATTTGTTCCCTTCGGTTTGTAGGGAGAACTACAAGAAGGCTGTGAGATCGCCTCCGTGAACGCATCTATAACACGGAGAAGAAACATTTCACTAATGTGGTGAGGCATTTTAATGATGTACATGGAGGCGATCCCTCAGCCTGGTAGATACAGGGTATAGAAAAAACTGTAGCCCCTAGGAGTGGGGGGGAGATTCCTTCAGACCCCTGTGCAAGCGGGAGGTTTTTTGGATATTTCAATTACAGACAAGGATCCTGGGAGCATTAAACTTTGAATGGGAGCTCACTCATTTTTATGAATAATAGATCCCATTCATATATATATACTAAATATGGATAGATGAGGTTTTCCTTGATTACATTATTTGGGTTGTCATGCATAGTCCCAAAGGTGGAAATTTAGTGACACAATTTTATGTTTATGTAAATTACAGTATTTATGTCTATTTTGTTTTTTTCACTTGGGTGACAGTACTCACCACAGTAGATTAATTTGAAACTGAATTCACATCATTTATATATGTTTTTGTTATATATATATATATATATATATATATATAGATATTTATATCTATATATATATATAGTTACAAAGTTAGTCAGGTTGAAAAAAAACACAAGTCCATCTAGTTCAACCAAAAAAAAATAATACAATCCCATATACACAATCCTATACCCACAGTTGATCCAGAGGAAGGCGAAAAACCCCAGCAAAGCATGAACCAATTTGCTATAGCAGGGGAAAAAATTCCTTCCTGATCCCAGAGATGCAATCAGATTTTCTCTGGATCCACGTTACCTATAAATGTCAGTAACCAGTTATATTTAATACATTTATTAAAGAATCCAGGCCTTTTTTAAAGCAATCTACTGAGCTTGCCAGAACCACTTCTGAAGGGAGTCTATTCCACATTTTCACAGCTTCTACTGTGAAGAAGCCTTTCCGTATTAGGAGATTAAATATTTTTTCCACTAGACGTAAAGAGAGCCCCCTTGTACTCTGTGATGACCTTAAAGTGAATAACTCAACACCAAGTTCACTATATGGACCACTTATGTATTTCTACATGTTGATCATATCCCCCTTAATCTCATCTTCTAGAGAGGGAATAAATTCAGTTACTCTAATCTTTGCGCATAGCTGAGCTCCTCCATGCCTCTTATCAGTTTTGTTGCCCTTCTCTGCACTTTTTCCAGTTCCTCGATATCCTTTTTGAGAACTGGTGCCCAAAACTGAACTGCATATTCCAGATGAGGTCTTACTAATGATTTGTACAAGAAAGGACTTTGTTCGCTTTGGAAACCGCAGCTTGGCATTGCATGCTATTATTGAGCTTATGATCTACCAAAGCCCCAAGATCCTTCTCGACCATTGATTCCCCCAATTGTACTTCCCCTAGTATGTATGATGCATGCATATTCTTAGCCCCCAAGTACATAACTTTACATTTATCAACATTAAACCTAATTTTCCACTTAGTTGCCCAATTAGACAGTGCATTGCGTTTGGCTTGTAAATTGGAGAAATCCTATAAGGACGTTATTCCACTGCATAGCTTGGTGTCATCTGCAAAGACAGAAATTGTACTTTTAATCCCAGACCCAGTATCATTTATAAAGGTATTAAAAAGTAAGGGTCCCAACACTGAACCTTGGGGTACACCAATGATAACCTTAGACCATTCAGAGTAAGAATCATTAACCACTACTCTCTGAATTCTGTCTTTTAGCCAGTTTTCTATCCATTTACAAATTGATCTTTTCAAGCCTGTAGACTTTACCTTACACATGAGCCATGTGTGGGGAACTGTGTCAAATGCTTTTGCAAAATCCAAGTATACCGGGTCCACAGCCACCCCTCTGTCCAAGGTTTTACTTACCGCTTCATAAAAAGAAATCAGATTTGTTTGAAAAACTTCTGTCTTTCATGAATACACGCTGTCTTAAAATATTTTTTTCCAGCAAGAACTCGTCTGTGTGGTCTTTTATCAAACTCTCCAGTATCTTCCCGACTATAGAAGTTAAACTAACAGGTCTATAGTTACTTGGCAAAGACTTTGATCCCTTTTTAAATATGGGCACCATATTGGCCCTGCACCAATCCAGTGGTACCATTCCAGTTATTAACGAGTCCCTAAATATTAGAAACAACAGCCTTAAAATGACAGAGCTCAATTCTTTTAGGATCCGTGGGTGGGTGCCATCTGGTCCAGGTGCTTTATCCACCTTTATTCTATCTAAATATTTCTGGACCATATCACTTTTGAGCCATTGTGGATCATTTAGGGCGGTGTCACTACCACCCCATTATGGACATGAGCTCCCCCCATGCTCCTTTGTATACACAGAGCTGAAGAAAGCATTTAATACATTTGCCTTCTCTTTGTCCCCAGTCATCCACTCTAGATTAGTTTATGACTTATTGCATTTGTTTTGTTTTTTTTAAATAATGGTATCTCTGTTAGTGTGCTTGAGAGAAATCAGCCATGTCCTGATTGGTCCCACCTGGGTAATCTGCCTGTGTGTGAATATCAGGTGGTTTGACAGGCTGTGAGGAAGCGCTGAGCACAGCGTGAAATGCATTAACCATCTCTCTCTCTCCCTCAACTGTAAGTTGTAGCAGCTTTTATGGATTTATTGCGATAATAAAAATGCCACGAAAAAACTGTGGAATGCAGCTGTCTGTATTTTTTACTTTGTATTGAATTCAGTTGCAAGCTGGTCTAGTCCCCTTTATATGCTGGATTAAGAGTCCTTTGGTGTGGGCCAACCTGGAGCAGCATGAGTTTGTTACATTTTAGGTGGTGTTGACCTGTGAGACAACTACATGGTGACATATTGGGGTTGATTTACTAAAGGCAAATAAGCTGTTCACTTTGCAGGGTAGTTTGCACTTTTCAAGGGAATTTGTCCTAGAGCTTAGTGAATGTGGTGAAATGTATTTTACTTTGCAAACAATACCCAATCAGGTGCTTGTAAAATAAAAAAAAACAGTATTCTTGATTGCACATGAGTGGATGATGGAAGTCAGCAAGGTGCAAATTCCCTTACAAAGTGAACAGTCGCTTTTCCTTTCGTAAATCATCCCCACTGATTTTTTTTAATAGATTATTTCTCAGCAAATAATACATATTTACTACTGCTGTGGAAATCCTTTATTACATCTCAATAACTGACAACTTTTAACAGTTCATTATGATTCATAGGAAGCTTTATTTCCCTATGTTTTTTTTTTTTACTTAATAAAGCAACCAGGACGAGGGCTGACGTCATATACGGGACTGCACCACAACCAGATGTGACGTCGGTCCTCTTCTCGGAAGCGACATGTCGGATCTCTCTGAGCCATAAGTTGGGTGAGACGTTGATTGTTCAGCACTGTGGCGGGGATGAGTGTCTGACTAGATGGAGAGATTTTATAGATTTAGGGGCCCAACAAAAACAAAAACAGAGACAAAAAACTCCCCGGGGCTTTTAGGCAGCAAAAAATACAAAATAAGTCAATTGGATATATAAAAACTATATTTTTTTGATACAAAATAACATAAAGTTTCAAAAAGAAAGTGCAATTATAAAAACATGAGCTCTGGTATATGTACCCTCTATACTGCACAGGGTGTCCTAATGGCATAGATAAACAACATTATATACATAAAAAAAAAATTAAACTTGATATACTGCTCAAAAAACCCCAACATGTTTCGATTTATGCTAGTTCAAATCTTCCTCAGGGGGATAAGGACATCTTTAATGGAGAGGTTACAGGTGACCAGAGCATACTAAAAAACACCTAAGCAGGTGGGTTTCAGAACGGTCGCCCAACAAGGAGACACACTGGGGCCAAAATTGAGCCTATGAGAGATCACATCTGCTGAGTGGGAGGGAGGAAAGTGAGATGGGGCCCACATATGCACCTTAATTCAATGATAGATTAAGTGTCAGCTCCTTATGGCTGTATATATAGCTATACAGTGGCTTGCTTTTATTACCCTGTCTCTTATGGCAATACTGTCATCATATAAATGAAACTCTTGGACTGTTTATATCTGAGAATCAATAATTGTATATACATAAAGGAACTCCAATTGTAAAACACATAAGGAGCTGACACTTAATCTATCATTGAATTAAGGTGCATGTGTGGGCCTTGTCTCACTTTCCTCCCACTCAGCAGATGTGATCTCTCGTAGGCTCAATTTGGGCCACGCCTGCTTGGGTGTTTTTTAGTATCCTCTGGTCACCTGTGTAACCTGCCCATTAAAGATGTCCTTATCCCCATGAGGAATATTTGAACTAGCATAAATCTAAACGCGTTGAGTTTTTTGAGAAGTTATCAAGTTTGAAAAAAATGTCATGTATATAATGTTGTTTATCTATGCCATTAGGACATCCGGTGTAGTATAGAGGGCATATATACCAGAGCTCATGTTTTTATAATTTCACTTTATTTTTGAAACTTTATGTAATTTTTGTTTTAATAAAATACATTTTTTATATATCCAATTGACTTATTTTGTATTTTTTTGCTGCCTAAAAGCCCCTGGGAGTTTTTTGTCTCTGTTTTTGAAGAGTTTTTATTGCCTATGTTTTATGGCTGATACTTTTTCATTTGCTTTGTGAGTATAGTTTATTGGATGTGGACTGCTTGGAGATTCCTTAAAGGGGACTGGACCTGGGAAAGCCTATTACTGAATAAAGATGGCATCTTATGAGCTTTCTTTGCTGATCATTTAAGTATGAAAGGCAACACAATCTTGGGAGTGAGATTAGATGCGAAGGCAAGTTTGAGCACTTTCTCACATTGTGGATTACATAGTTACATAGTAGGTGAGGTTAAAAAAAGACACAAGTCCATAAAGTCCAACCTATGTGTGTGATTATATGTCAGTATTGCCTTGTATATCCCTGTATGTTGAGGTCGTTCAGGTGCGTATCTAATAGTTTTTTGAAAATATCGATGCCCCCTACTGAGACCACCGCCTGTGGAAGGGAATTCCACATCCTTGCCGCTCTTACAGTAAAGAACCCTCTACGTAGTTTAAGTTTAAACCTCTTTTCTTCTAATTTTGATGAGTGGCCACGTGTCTTGTTTAACTCCCTTCCGCGAAAAAGTTTTATCCCTATTGTGGGGTCACCAGTACGGTATTTAATCAGGAATTTAAAAGAAAGCTCTATTTTATCTATTAAAAAAAAGTCAAACATTCAGTGATATGTGTCATTAATGCAGGCTTTTAAAATAATATATTTATGAAAAATGGCTATTGCATAACTATTACCAGCCATAATTACATTTTACCTTTATATTTTTAATTATTTATACTTTTTGTTTCAAATCGGCATTGTAAAAGTAAAATTGTGGAAAATGATGAAGCTTGCTTAGATTAGATGTTGATAATACAGCCTGTAGTCTCTCCTGAACTATTTAAGCTTTCTTTCTATACTATGTAGCACATTACCAAATATGCCCAGTGTGATAGTTATGTGAAATAAGTGTTGCAAATATGTTTCAGAAGCCAAAGACTATTTCTACACGAAAGAAAGGATTTCATCATAAAAATCACATACTCAAAGAGAAAAAGTCAAATCAAGAAAAAAGTACTCTTGTAACCCAAATAAGTCCCTGGATTGAAAAAGGCACTCATGGATAGGGACAGTTCCGGTGTTTGAATCAAACGTAAGTTCGACTCGAACATCGGGTGTTGGCTTGTTCGCAAACGAACCAAACGTATGGGGCATTTGCGGCAAATTCGAGCACCATAGAGCGCCCCATAATACACAACGGGATTGCAGTGCATTGACGGCTGCTGATTGGCCAAAGCATGCACCTGGCCTGCATGCTTTGGCCAATCACAGAGCGATCTGCTGTAAGAGCCGTGATTGGCCAAAGGCAGGGTGCCTTTGGCCAATCATGGTTCAGGGGGCTAAGTCCATGCCCCACACTATATAAGGCTGCTTACACAGCAGCCGAATGTAGTGTGATACGTGGAGGAGATTGAGAGAACTTGAGCTAGATTAGGCAGGTTAGTTAGTGGAGTGCAGGCAGTTTAATGGTATATATATATATATATATATATATATATATATATACTGTGTAGTATATTATAATATATATATATATATATATATATATATATATATATATATATACACAGTGCATTTAGTGTACAGTGCAGCAGGCAGTTTAGTACAGTCTAGTGTACAGTATATAATACAGTGCATTGAAGTGGTTAAGGGGAACCCTATGAGAGAATGAATAAAAAAAAATGGCAATCTAGTCCCCCCAAAATCCACACCAGACCCTTATCCTAGCAAGCAGCCTGGCAGGCCAGCTCAGTGGGAGGCCTACTGGCGACTGCTGCCTCTTGGCTGTGACAGCTGTTATATAGGCAAGGGCAGGGCCACCCGGTGATGTAACCGTCTGACCTGCCCCTTCTGACATCATGTGACGTCAGAGGGGGTTGGGGTCATCTAGTTAAATCAGCGGGTGGCCCCGCCCTTGCCTATATAACAGCTTTTAAAGCCAAAAGAAAGCAGTTGCCAGGAGGCCTCCCATGGAGGTGGAGTTTTTTCTTTTTTCTTTTCTTTTTTTAAGTCCGTTGGGCGGCGTGATTGACGATGGATAGATAAGCCTTTAAAATTAGCACTTTTGATTTTTCATATTTGTGTCCCATAGACTTTAATAGGGTTATCATGTTCGCTAGAACTTTTTGCCTGTGCACATGTTCTGGTGCAAACCAAACAGGGGGAGTTCGACCCATCCCTAACTCATGGAAAAGCAAGATACACATTAATTCTTTTGATTTGATTGATTTACTAAATGCATTACAGGTGCTATTTGGACCATATGTTTTTTTCTGAATGAACACTAAATATATGTGACATAAGGAATTGTTTTAAGATTGATGCGTGTATATTCAAGGTCATTAAAACATGTATCTTTGTATTTACAGCGCTACTATATATTTTCTTAATTTTTTATTTTGATGTAGATGTGTTATATGAGATTCAACATCATGATTAAGGTAGCAGCAGTTTTTATTTTCAATTGGTAGTTTCATTTGTTATTTCTGCATTTTTGTTTTCATTTTTTTACACATTGGAGTTGATTTACTAAAGGTAGATAGAGTCTGAAAGTGCAGCTGCTCCAGAGCTTAGTAAATGAGGTAAGCTTTACAAAAAATACCCAATTGCATGCAAGGGAAAAAAATGCATTTTTGCTTGCACATGGTTGGATGATAGAAGTCAGCAGAGCTTCTGCTCATTTACTAAGCTCTGGAGCAACTGCTCTTGCAGAGTGCAACTGCACTTTGCAAATTACCCAGTCTATTTGCCTAGATCAGTGTTTCTCAACTCCAGTCCTCAAGGCGCACCAACAGGTCATGTTTTCAGGATTTTCACTATTTTGCACAGGTGAATTGATCATTTTCTTTGCCTTAGTAATTACCACAGCCATTTCATCTGAGGGAAATCCTGAAAACATAACCTGTTGGTGCGCCTTGAGGACTGGAGTTGAGAAACACTGGCCTAGATCAACCCTATTGTGTGCTGTATTTTGGGTAATTTGAGTTTAAATTTGTGGCGCGGTTGTTTGAGCGTTGTTTTTTAACATGCTCAGATATTGGTAAGCAATAGATTTATGATGTCTCTCAAGTATGACAGTATTTAGCAATACTTCAGCCCTGTGTCTATGAAAGTGATTTACAGTCCTAAAATCTTCGGTGATTTCTCTTTTTGGTCCTTGTTAACGTCCCATCACACACCATAGGGGTTTATTTATAAATGTTTTCACACAACTTTCTACCAGGATTTTCAATTGAATCCAAATAAAAATGTGTGCACCTTGGGAGAAAGCTGTGGAAATGTTGTGTGAAAACCTTTATTAATAGACCATGTTTCAAAGCAATGAATATCAGGTAGCGCAAAGGACACTTTGCTCTGCCTGTCAGTGAAACATTGTATACCCAGTAAGGACGCTAAAGGCATGTTTTACGAACAATTTAGTAAATATTTGGCAGTGTATAGTTGAACTATTAAGGTAGGTAAAAAAACTATTTTAAAGTCTAAATCTGCATTATTAGTCAAATTTTTGCTGTACATGTATTTAGATTAATGACAGACTATCAGCCTTTTAATTTCAAGAATGTGAGCTATGCAGGGCAGTTTTTACTCTCTATGTCCCATAAGCAAATAGTAATGGTGAAAGAACAAACAAAATAAACACATTCTTTTTTAGGTCCCAGCAAGATGTTACCTGGTATTATAAAATCTACAAAAAGCTAAATCCACACACTGATGTCCCTACAAAATACATATTTTGGTTTCAAATGGTAAATTGTGAATCTATATCATTTAATTCATGTAAAACGGCCTGAAGCAAAACAGAAATGACTTTTTCCATTTGCCTTTACCATTTTGTCACCTACTATATCATGAGCTTGTTTTCCTGAGTGAACACAAAAAAAAAATCTTAGCAGTTTGTAGGCGGCTTGGCTTCAACACAAATAAAATAGGTGTACTGGAGAGTATTAAAATCTTATTTATTGAACTCACAGACCGGGCTGCATTCATACATTTTAAATAGTTACTATATGAAAGTTGAATACGTTTTGTTCTTAAAATAGAACAATCCAGAAATAGCTTGACAAAGATTACGAATGAATACACAACAAGCTTATTTCCCAACACAGCTTGGCCCATAATTAGTTAGCCAAAGTTAAATCTGTATAGTACTTAACAAAGGTCAGACACTTTAAAGATCTAGTTTTTGGGTTATTGTCATGTAATTTACTGTTTTATTTTATGAACCCTTCATTGGTGTTGTGTAGACAAAGTGTGAAAACCATACCATACCCAAACCCAGGAAAATACCTAATAATTGGGTAAAGTATTGGGAGGAGCGGGGGCAGAGTTGGCCACCAGTCCACCCAAACAGTGGGTTTGGCCTAATTACGCCACAAGTGAGAGAAGTTTTAAGAAATGTTTCTAAATACTGTATGTTAAATGCCACTAGTATTAGGTGCTGTTAAATAGCTAATTTATTGAAGAGGATTTAGGGACTGCACAATTACCAGGAATAATATATGTGAAAGACAGAAGTGAATGCATCAGGACCGGAATAACAAACCATTTTGTATACAGGGAAACCAACTCTTGAACAAAGTGTGCTACAGTTTGTTGTAACAAACTTAGGCTTATTCAGGATCAATTGGTCAGCAAAACACTGACAGTCCTAAGTGTGGCAAGTTTAAATAGCTAAAAGGGCACTTGAATAGAGATGAAGGAGGACGGTGAACTGAACCAAAAGTTTAGGAGGGGTTAATGCTGAGTGACAGAAGACTATGACAAAAAGGAGGAAGAAGGAATGACAAAACCAACGTGATGAAAAAACTCATGAAAAATTAGTCAAGTGACTAATGTAAATATGACTAATTTGAGGAAACCATGTGTAACGCACCCCCTATGGGGCCGCAGTTGAACTGGGATCAACCACCCTGCACAGCCAGGCACACCAAACTTTTGCAGGCACTGCAGACTCAAAGAACAGTCTGTGACTTTGTTTTGGTGGTTCATTGAGGGTTAATGACTTGGATGAGAATGGGAGATTATGGGATGCCCACTTGACTTCAGCAACAACAATTTAGCAACATCTTCAGGGACATCTTTCTATACACAATTTATATACAGTCTATATACAGCCTCCTCAACACCCCCCCTGCCCTTTACTTGCTTGCAGAAGTCCAGATGGATCACTGTAAATAAATATGACAGGCACAGTCAGATTTTGCAATGGCCTTTTGGAAGCAGGAACTCAAAGTCCCTTGTTGTGTAGCAAAACACAGTGATCAGCTTGCACTCTCCCTCCTGTCGCTACTGGTCCGAGCACCACTTTTTCAGGCACTGCCAACCCACCTGACTGCAGCTGCCCTTTTCACTAGCCCTCCATGATAACTTATCTCTGCAGTCCTCCAGACTGACTCACACCAGCCCACCTGGCTGACTCTGCAGAAGATCTCCCAGGAAAGGAATGAAGAAATGCCACAATGCTGTCTTCAGGGAGAACTGGCTACTTATGGCAATCTCCCCCCTTGTAAATCCCCAGTAGTGCTGCTCTACTCACACTGTCCTCCACTTGCTCCTGTGCCTCCAGGAAGGGCTTCCTCCATGTGTTGTGGCAGGATCCTTCCAGTCCCCAACCCCAGGCCCAACATCGCCCCTCCCCAGACTGAGGGGTACCCCAGAGGGCCAATGACAGTCTCCACAGCACTATATCTCTATCTTCCACCCGACTACCCTGCTGGCATGGCTCATGCCTATTTATGAGGTGAACCTGCCCCCTGCCAGCCATTTACTAGGGATTGGCTGAGGCCCTCATAAATATTCCAAACAGCCCCCCCTAACCTCCACCCACTAGCTCCAGAAGTTTCCTTCTAGACCAGGGGGAGGCACCAGAGGAGATGTCAGGATGAGTCACCCAGCCCTGACTCACTGAATATATTCACAGCTCAGGCTTAGCCCTGAGCCAAACTAATTTTTTCCTCCACTAACAAACCTACACTACAAATCCTATATTACATCTAGCACACACTAGAGGGTGCTACACATGTGATCTGTGTAATACTGGTGGTGAATGAAATGGAAAATTAGAAGGCACAATGAAAGGGAGCCGAGAACCACATAGAGAGCAGGAGGGGGAACAGAAAGCACAGGGGAGGTTATGATACTGGATGGGGAAAATGATAGCCGGTCCACCTAGTTTCGTGCAATTCTATGGTGGATGGCAGCCAGCATGTAAACCATCAATGCCTAAGCCAATAACCTGGCTAAGACAGGAGCAGAGTAAAGCACCAGCAGCCATTGTTACTGTAGGCAGACCTGGAGCAACTGAGCAGGGATTGCCAGACCATAGAATGGAATCAAAATTCCGGCATTGCCTGGTCAATTCTGGCAAGTGCCCAGGTATGTCATTCACTTGGCTCTAATTCTGTTATTCTTGAAATGTGTAATAATGCAGTGTAACAGTCATGGGAACAGAAGGGAAATTTTCCAGGTAGACTTGGAGGTTGATTCATTACAGGAATAGAGACTGTTCACTAGAGATGGTCTTGAATTTCAGATGATGTTAAATTCAGACTGAGTTTTTTGAATTTGGCTATTCCAAGCCAAAAACCAAAATTATAGTGTTTTGTCAGCTCAGAATTCCAAGAGGCCTCAAGGAGAAAGGGGATTGATTGATTTTGCTTTTGCTTGGTCATCCATAGCTTAACTGCCAGTGTCAGAAGATCCCATACGTCTATCTTAGTATTATTGGTAGGATGTTTAAATTAAGTGATTCAGGCCATATTCAGGCATTCTGCAACATTTGTAATCTTTTGCTGCTTTGTAATACACACATTTTGTAGCCTGGTTCAGATTCCTTTTGACAATAATTTTGGAGGTTTGCAAACTTTAAAAAGTTTGGTCTAACTATAACTGATCTAACTTTACAGAGGTACATGTATCTCTGTAAAGTGAAAGTTGACTTTCCAGGATAATGTTCACTGACCTTAGTAAACATGGTGGTGAGTAGGGATGGGCCGTAACGGACCCCTGTTTGGTTCGCACTAGAAATTTCGAACACCGCGAAAGTTCGGACCCGAATAACAAACCCCATTAAAGTCAATCGGACCCGAATGTCAAAAATCAAAAGTGCCCATTTTGAAGGCTTATATGCAAGTAATTGGGCATACAACAATTATAGGGGTCCAGGTCCTGCCCTGGGGGACATGTATCAATAAAAAAAGTTTGCAAAAAACGTCATTTTTAAATGAGCAGTGATGTTTTGATATTTAACGTGAAAGCATAAAAATGAAAAATTCCTTCCAATATAGTGCCTGGTGGGTCCCCTTAGTCTACCTGTATAGTGGCAGATCTGTACCATGTCTAGAATCTTCTGCAGCAGTAATTGCATTTATTACACCAAAAAAATGTAATTTTCCCTGCAAGCTGCCTTTTTTTTGCTCAGCAACAGTTGGGGAGCCAGTGTGTATGATGAGGCCACAATGTGGTGCACTGGGAACAAGATTAGAGATTTTTTGGATACATTCTGGTGTCACTTTGACTTTGGATAGAAGTAATGGGTGTGTAAAAATTAGTCTTTGGGTGTCGGTGGCGCCTTCCCACCATAACCCTATAGAGGTAATCTTGGTGATAGCAAAAATTGGCCTTGCTGTAAAAAATTGCAATGATATGCACCTGTCAAACAGGTGCAGAAAAATTGGTCTTTGGGTGTTAATTGTGCCCATGAAACCTATACCAAAAACATTCTTCCAGATGAAATGATTGAACATCCTCAAAGCTAGGCAACCTCGAAGTCCTGCAGAGATTCATCCCAAAAAGACTTAATCAGTGACATTGTCATCGGGGGCTTCAAAGCTGGTAATCCAGGACTGATTCATTTTTATAAAAGTCAAACAGTCCACGGAGTCTGTGGATAGACGCGTTCTATGATCAGTAACGAAACCTCCTGTAGCACTAAATGCCTGTTCTGAAAGCACGCTGGATGCAGGGCAGCCCAACAACTCAATAGCATACTGGAAAAGTTCTGGCCAGTGGTCTATTCTCATGACCCAATAAGTCAGTGGATAATCAGCTGGAAAGCTCTCCAGCTCTGTTTTGGCCCAGGTACTCATCCACCATGTGATGCAGATGCTGCCAATGGGATGTGGAAACTGACAGCCCCGGGTGGCATAGACTAAAAAAATTCCGAAATGCCTCACTTAGGCAGATGCCTTCTCCAACGCTCCTCTCCTAACCAACAGGAGACTCAAAACTAAGTTTTCCACGACACTATAACCTCCTTGAGTCAGGAAAAACGTTCAATAAAATCCTCTTTAACGTATCATCAAGACATTTTATCTTCTGCACTCTCTGTGGGGACAGGATGAGTTCTGAGACCTTCCCCTTTCAATGGTGGTCAAGGAGGGTTGCCAACCAGTAATCATCCTTCTCCTTTATGCCATGTATTCTTGAGTCCTTTCACAAGCTTTGAAGCATGAGGTTGCCCATGCGCCTCAAATTTGCAGAGGCTTGAGAAGCAGACTCCTCGGGGTCACTCAGGATGACAATATCTGGAACTTCCTCCTCCCAGCCACGTACTACTCCCAAGGGTCCTGGGGTTGGAAAGCCATCGCTTACAGATTGAAGCATGTCTTTCTCTTCTTTGAAGCCTATGAAAGCCAGAATCTCCCTCCTTATCCTCCTCCCCTCTCTCCTCCTGTGTGTTCTGTGACATAGGAATGATGGTGTCTGGATAAAATGGGCCTTGAGAGGAAAGGCCCTGTCCATAATGCCACGCAGAGTCTGCTCCAGCAGACTTCCAGGAACACAACAGGGATTGTCGTGTTCACTGGCTGTGTATGACCACCTGAAATGGCTACAGACTCTTCTGGCCAGCTTTAGCACATCTTGCAACCATGGGTATGTATTTAGGAAATGCTGCACCACCAAATTGAGGACATGTGCCAGGCATGGCACATGTGTCAACTTTCTCTGTCTAAGACAGGAGGTTTGAGCCGTTATCGGACACCACCATTCCTGGCTCCAGCTGGCATGGTGTGAACAACCTCTGGGCCTGTCCCTGCAGAGCTGCAAGAATCTTTGCTCCAGTGTGGTTCCTGTCCCCTAAACACACTCTGAAGCACTGCATGGCACCTTTTAGCCTGACTCATGGTATAGCCCTTTGAACGCTTAGGGGGTACCTGATGTTCATAGAACAATTCTGCAGAGGAGGGTATGGAGGTGGCAGAGGAAGAGTAGGAGGGGTAGAGCTCACAGGTCTGGCATCATCACCACCAGCTGTATGGAGACATGGGGCACAACAAGCCACAGCACTGAGCCCTGTCCTGCATCCTTTCGAGTTGCAAGCAGCGTTACCCAGTGTGCTGTGAACTAAATATATCATCCCTGCCCATGCTTGCTGGACCACATGTCAGCAGTAAGGTGGATTTTACGGCTGACTGCCTTGCCCAATGATGCCAGAACATTCCCTTCCACATGTTGGTAGAGAGATGGAATGGCTTTACGTGAAAAGTAGTAGCAACTGGGAACCTGCCATTGTGGTATAGAACATTGTGCGAATTCACGGAAGGGGGCAGAATCCACCAGGCTGAAAGGCAGAAGTTGGAGAGCCAACAGCTTTGACAAGCTTGCATTTAGACACTGGCCATGTGGGTGGCAGGGACTGTATTTTTTTTCAGATAGCTGAGCTTTGTGGAGTGGGCCGGGAGATAACAGCTGCAACATGTGATGGAATAGGGTGGCTGCTCTCTACTCTTTCTTGATGTTGGCCTCCTTGGGGTTGAGCCGCCTCATCTTCAGTTTCCTCCTCTGCTCTATCTGGCACCCAAGTCGCATTAATGACCTCATCATCATCTCCATCTCCTCCATCATCATCATTACCACTGGAGACAACTTGGCAATACACTGTGGCTGGGGGAACATGAACGCCAATTTGTCTACCAGTGTTCTCCTCTCTCTCTAGGCTGAATCCAGTAATGGCTGGACATCATCAAGGAGCAAGTGGCTGATGATGCGGTCAAATAACTCAGCTGACTCCTCCATGGATGATGTTGGGGCTATGGCAGGAATAGATGTGGACAAGGAGGCAGGTTTATCCACACTGGCAACTGCGGGGGACTGTACACTTGTCTCTGCTTGTGTAACAGAGGATGAGGAGGATTAGGAAGGTTCCGTAAGCCAGTCCACCACCTTGTTGTCCTCCCAGACATTATTGGGAGGGAGGGGGCAGTGCTTATAAACAGTGCCACAGTGAGTGTAACTGTGTTTTATTACCCACATGTCGTTTCTAGTTTATTTATTTGCGCAATGAGGTATGTCCTTTCTTTTGTTTGAGCAATATCGATCTATGAAGGATTGAAAGCAATGAAGGCTTGAAAGCAATCCACCACATGTGAACATCATCAGAGATTACACACCTGATCATTTGGGTATCATTGTCCTTTTGTGTTTTATCTTACAAATGAGTGGTATTTGACTTTTTCCCAGTATCTCCAGAAATCTACTAGCATTTTGGAAGAACAGTAATTAATATATATCTAGTGTGGTTTACTGGACACATATATATGATTAGTTTATTAATCTTTATAGGATCACATCTTTTATTGTATCACATTATTTATTGGATCACTGTGCTATATTAAGTTTGATGGTAGCGCTTTATTAACTTTTTATATATTCACTCTTTTGTGATATCAGCACATAACACAATAATAGCAGTCACTATCATTTGTTCATCTTAATATAGTTTTTGGTTCACAATTTGATACAATCATTCACATCAGTGCTTTAGTAATTATTATACAATTTTTTACTTTAATCAATGTAAAGTGGTGTTTGGTGCACTTTAATTTGAGTACTCACACTACACAGACACAATACACGGATACACTATAATATACTGCAATATAATGTGCCAAACGTACAGTAACGCACAAAACTATATGGCATTAAGCTGGCAGTAACACACACAAAACTATATGCCATTACACTGGCAGTATAGCACACAGAACTATATGGCGTTAAACTGGCAGTAACGCACAAAAAACTATAATGGGGTTAAGCTGGAAGTAACGCACACAGAGCTATATGGCACTAAACTGGCAGTAACGCACACAGAACTATATGGCGTTAAACTGGCAGTAACGCACAAAAAACTATATGGCGTTAAACTTGCAGTAACGCACACAGAAGTAAATGGTGTTAAACTTGCAGTAAAGCACAAAACTATATGGCGTTAAACTGGCAGTAACGCAAAAAACTATATGGCGTTAAACTGGCAGTAAAACACACAAAACTATATGGCGTTAAACTGGCAGTAACACACACAGAACTATATGGTGTAAAACTGGCAGTAACGCACACAGAACTATATGGCGTTAAACTGGCAGTAACATACAAAACTATATGGCGTTAATCTTGCAGTAACGCACACAGAAGTAAATGGCAATAAACTGGCAGTAATGTACACAGAAGTAAATGGCGTTAAACTTGCAGTAACGCACAAAACTATATGGCGTTAAACTGGCAGTAACGCACAAAACTATATGGAGTTAAACTGGCAGTAATGCACACAGAACTATATGGCTTTAAACTGGCAGTAACGCACACAGAACTATTTGGCGTTAAACTGGCAGTAACACACACAAAACTATATGGCGTTAAACTGCCAGTAACACACACAGAACTATATGGTGTAAAACTGGCAGTAACACACACAGAACTATATGGCGTAAAACTGGCAGTAATACACACAGAACTATATGGCATTAAACTGGCAGTAACGCACACAAAACTATATGCAGTTAAACTGGCAGTAACACACACAGAAGTAAATGGCGTTCAACTTGCAGTAACGCACAAAACTATATGGCCTTAAACTGGCAGTAACGCACACAGAACTATATGGCTTTAAACTGGCAGTAACACACACAAAACTATATGGCGTTAAACTGGCAGTAACACACAGAACTATATGGTGTAAAACTGGCAGTAACGCACACAGAACTATATGGCGTAAAACTGGCAGTAACTCACACAGAAGTAAATGGCGTTAAACTTGCAGTAATGCACAAAACTATATGGCGTTAAACTGGCATTAATGCACACAGAACTATATGGCGTAAAACTGGCAGTAACACAATCAAATAGACAGTTTTCAACCATCACTACACTGACGCTATCTGAACTGTCCCTACTCTAGCTATACACTAATGTCAAGATTACTGACACTGGCTCTCTTCACTACAGTGAAACTAACTGAGCTGTGCCAAGCTAGCTGCACACTATGCAAAGCTGAATAATGGTCCTCCTCACTACACTCACACTATCCCTAGACTGACACTAAACTAATATTCTACACTGACAATTGAAGCAAAATAGCACAGTATATCTCACCAACTAACTAATAGCACTGAACCTGTTCTATCTCTCTCTATGCCGAAATCACACTGAAAATGGCTGCCCCACATACTTTTATACTGTGGGGCAGGAATGAGCCATGATTGGATAAAGTCATGATGACAGCATCCAATCATGACAGTGCTCTGTGCCCTGATTGGTTGAAGCTTTCACTGCTTCAGCCAATCGGGGCTTGCAATGCATTGTGATCGGTTCGGGGGGGCTGAACAAATGGTCGAAAGACCCATTTGTTTGGATGTTCGCAGAACGTCCGAACAATGAAAGTTCGGCCCAAAACTTATATTCGGGCCGAACCGTTTGCCCATCCCTAGTGGTGAGACTGTGATGTGTTTCCTTGAGGCGCTCAAACATGTGCAAACAAAATCCCATTTCCTAGGGGGAAATGATTAGGTATTAACAGTGAACATAGCTTTACCCTATTTACTAAGCCCAGGGAACATGCACTTTGATAAGCAACCTTTCCTTTAGTAAATCAACCCCACTGTATTCTTTGGGTAAATGTTAATTCACTGTTTATTTCTCATAAAGTTTTACTTGGGTCAACACCTAGAAAAGTGTTTTTCTAGGATCCTCATGTTTACATTTTGCCTTACCTTATATGTACTCATGTGTCTGAAATAATTTCAAGCATGTATTAAGTATTCAGTTGATACAACTGTTTTTTTTTTATTTTATCTTTTCTTATATCCATAAAACAACTGATTCTGATACATTTATTCAGTATTTGGCATATGCAGGAAAAGGTCAACTACAGTATAACCATTGTATCACAATATTTTGCATAATAGGATCAAGCAAGAGACACTAATAGCTCCTATAATAGCTCCAGCAATATCTGCTGTTCACATGCATACATGAATAGGTGCAGATGTCATAAATTTGCATATACCATTCAAACTCACAATTGTTAAATACCCTATAATAATCTGGGAGCAAACCTATTTATACAAGGTCAGAAGAGTTTCCCATTTTAAACAAAAGAAGAAAAAGAAAATGTTCTTAAAAGTATATTTTCAACAAGTTTTCAAAAGTTTAGCTCTCGTTCACATGCAGACACTAGCATAATGGTGTTCTTTATAAATTAGAACTTTTTCATTTTGCAGACAGCACAGCCAACCTGGTCAAGTCTTCAGGTTTTTATATTTTTATATATTAAGGCATAGAGCTCCAGTACCCCCCCCCCACAACTTTTATCAATAGTCATAAGATCTGGGTACCCCTTTTATTTGAACTGCAGGAAAAATATTCACAAACATTTAAACTACGAACCCCTTCTCATCTTTCTTACTGACGAATTGAAATGTGAATGATAAGAAGTTTATTATAGTCGCCAATTCAAGAATTTTGAGGATGATTGGTGATGTGGCTAGCAGACAAAGATGAAGTTACACAGTCTACTTTGGACCCCACTACCACATTACAAAATGTAGATCAAGACAAATTGAATGGCATTTCTGATCTACGAACACTTGTATTTGCTGGATAGCATGATCATTTCACCAGTTGGTTTTATTATTTTTTTCTACTGACTCTTATCTGTTAGTTTTGTTCTCTGTTCTATTTGTGAACAACAGAACACACCAACAGAGATGCTTCTCCACAGATAGAGAGGTGAAAATAAAGAGGAAAAAGCCTTGAAAAGGAAATCGAATACATCCACATTTAAGGACTAGTAAGCTACAATACATTTTTTTTCACAATCAAATCTTTATTAAAAGTAGAGAAGAATATAACATTTAATATATTACATTTTTGTTCTTGAGTGTAGCATATTAACTGTCATATTAAGTGTGGCATATTAACTGTCATCCAAAAAACATGGCATACTGCCAGTGCAGGTTTACTTTGAAAATGCTATTTGTGTTTTTTTTCTGGCTTCATTACTTATGGGTCACAGTCCTTAAAAAAATCATGCAGCTCATGAGTGTCATAAAATTGTCAGAATTTGTTATCTTATACTTGTTCTGGGTCAGCAACTCAGAGAGCACTGAAGTCAAAGCATTAGCACCATGGGTAGACACCTAGTATTTTCAGTAGAGGAGGTCTGCAGTGGCAGCCTAGCATTTTTTTTCTCATGACAGGTGTATTTTATTAATTTATGGACATACTACTATAGCTAAGGCTTAATTTTCCAACATCAGGTCTCTTTCTATCTTGCCATTATCATTTGCTTTTCTATGAACATCTGCTTTCCTCCAGCAACAGCTATCTAGATATCAGCTTTCATTAATTTAGAAAATGTGCATTGCTTTCCTACGGCAATAATACATGTTATTTGTTAACCAAGTTATAATTTGCACTGTATTAATAACTGCAGTAATAAATAATATGAATTAGACATTGTGGCAGTCTGCAGCATGATGTTTGCAAAAAGAAAAATCAAGATTGTGCAATTTATGTTATAAATAGCATGTTTTTTATTCCCCTTGTGCTTTATATTTTTGCTTCAAAAGCATTGTATGGTTATGATAATTATTTGCTGTGCTGTGTTTTTCTGCCCTTATTTTAAGCTATTTCTGTTACATAGAATATGTCTCTCTCTGAGACCAATCTTAACACAAATGACTGTGTTGTTTTTTGCCAAAATAATACATACGTAAAATGACTAAAGGACCAAAGGATAAACATTTGTATGTATTTCAGGAAAATACCTACAGGAAAGTATTTATATAAAAAAAGGACAAGGTAGTTCAAGGTACATTTATTCTGTTTACTGACACAGCTACAGACAGTGTTTACAGGAATGATAACATTTATCTTGTGATCTTGAGCTGTCCAAAAACTAGAATCCTCATGCTTGAAAAAAAAAAAAAAACAGTCTGTGCCTGTGATTCTTACATTTTATTTTATTTTTTATTGGCAGTGTCAAAAAGACGTAGAGCAGACTGGGTGGACTGGAGTTTCTAATGACAAGCGGGCAAAAACAGTATCACCACATGGCAAGGGGGCAAAAACTGTGTCACCATAGCGTACTACTACTACTAGTAGTATAATTGTATACATTGCTGCAACTGTGTCAGAGCTATTTAAAAGGTAACTTCACTTTTGTAGGTAAAAAAAATAGCAAATAAAGAAAAAATTATATAGCGTATACAATTGTGACACAAGTCATATTGTAATTGAATGTAATTAAAATTTACCTTTCCTTTTCAATCTGCATCTGCTGTAAGTTGCTGAAAATGCAATGCAATATGGCTTCCTGGAGGTGTTCTGTACACAGAATGTGTACTGACCACTCCCCAGAAACATAACTTCCTGCTTGTGTGATTGGCTCACAGATTTTCCTAAAAGTCTGCACTAAGATACAAGTCTGATTTCAGGCATCCCCTGCAACAAAAATGACATTTTTAGTGAGATACTCCCAAAAGAAAATCCCATCTAAAGGGATGCAGACCCTGCAGTTTTCCATATTAAAGCCCTGTAGCTGCTGCAGGCTGGTTGATAATTATGAAACCACTCCCATTAGACTTACTCAGCACGGGGGCACAAAGGAGCAAACAGTGATTTCTTCAGATAAACAAAATGTAGGAATCTGCAACAAAGTTTGGTAAAATCCTTGCAAGGCACATAGATCACCCAGAGGGGAATGTTTTTTCTGAACAAAAGTGGAGTTACTCTTTAAATGTCCCCCCGACTCCTTCTTTGCATAAAAGTAGGAGAACTGTAGAAAGTAGTCTACATGGCGACTGCTGTACTCTCATCACTGTTTCACTAGTAAAATATATAACATAAAATAATAAATAATAAAATATATAACATTTGCCCCCCCCCCTACTAACAATAATTGGTTTGCCATGCCACTGAAAATATATAGTGCAAATAGGTAGATTGCAGAGATCTGAGGAGTGAGGGTGGTGTCTACATTTTACCTTTGCAGAAAGTATGACATGTCCCCAAATGTCCTTAATTTGGGGGGGCTGAGTATAATGGCAGGGGTGTTGCCATGGGCAGCATATGCAAAAGAGGAGTGCAAAGCGTATGGTGGTGGGCAGAATTGCAGGGGAGGGGTGCAGAGGGTATGATGAAAAGTATCTTGTGCAGGGGAGGAGTGTGGAGGGTATGAGAGTGAGCAGTATGTTCAGAAATGGAATTCAAAGCATATAATAGCAAGCTGTATGTGCAAGGGAAGTATATGGATGGTATAAAGGCAAGCAGTATGTGCAGGAGAAAACTCTGCCAAAATATGAGAAAAGGCAGTATGTGCAGAAGAGATGTTCAGAGAGTATAATGGTTGCAGGTATGTACAGGTGAGGAGTGTAGAGGTTATTACAGTGCAATAAATGTTTGGAAGAGGTTGTGGGAACAGAAGGCTATGACAGTATAAAAAAGTATAGCCAGGGATTGCAAGATATGGGGAGAAAAGAAATGTAATGTGTGGGGGGATAGGGTGCACCTTTGCTTTTTTTTTATTACTTGGTCACTTTTTTGTTCATCTTTTACTGTGGTGATGGGTTCTCTTTATGGAGACATCAGAAGTTTTATTAGACTTCTGATTCCTGCTTTGTGTCCATCCGATACAGATCATATACAGGAAGTCCCTGATCTGCATCTGAGCTGATTCAGAGCACTGGTATACTGAAGGTAAGATTCCTATGGGTACCTTTTAAAATGACAAGAGTCTGAGATTTAGTTGTTGTCCCATTTGGTCCTTTCAGCTTTTTCTGAACTCCAGCTACTCTGGGCCTGTCCCACCAGCGGTATTACTATATTTCTATTATACGCACAGCCCTTGTCTTCTGCTCCAGCCATTACATACTCCATCAACTTCCTCACCGTCCTATACATATTGTAACAAAAGAATACAGGAAGTAATATGGAGTTTTAGTTTCCCCCTTAATTTTGGCTTCAGATAGAGATTGCATGTTCAAAATAATAGCATAGAAGGTTCAATAGGTAAGGATAGAGAAGTGATGGTGGAGTTAGATTTCAAATAAAATACATGCCATGAAAGTAAAAAAAAAATAATGCATACATCTGGATATTGGACTTCTGGAAAAGGGCTGCTGCATTGGAAGGGTTTGTTACTACAAGGTTTCTTCATTGGCTGGAATATGTAAGCTGTCTAATTGTAAACCTGAGAACCACTCGATATGGTGCAGGCTCCTTAATCGCAGTGCCTGCTAATCTATAAGTGCAAGAGGGTTTAGCATATGTCATTAGAATTAGGTTATTTTAAAGTATAGTTAGCCTTTAGGCCCCCTGTATGTATATTTATTGCAGTAATGTGCATATTACTGCTTAGGTAACACAAGGCACTCTGTGCAGTGCTATCAATCTTAGCACCCCACAAGTACAATAGGTGGCAACTGACTCACACTGCAGCAAACCGTAAGGCATGTGCCTAGCATTGCGGTACGCTGCATTTAAAAAATAAAATTGCCAAGCATTGACAGTCTTTTTCTGTAGGGAAAATAAAACTGCTCCGTTACATTGGGGTTGCCCCTGCACTGCAAGGGTTACTTTCTATTCAGTAAAATGTCTTATTCTTGTTAGCAATTTTACACATTTTTACATATTTATAGATACCTTTATTATAGTAGTAAACAATGACAAAATTAACATTGCAGCCACCTGTATGCCATAGATGCACAAAGGGGCTCTTTATATGGAGAATTTTACATCCATAATTCCTTTTCTGAAATGATTAGCCTCATTTGAAAGAAAACATGTATTCTGAGTAAATAATGAAAAAAGTATTTGTGCATTGAAAGCTAAGTACTCAATTAGAGGGAACTTAATGAAAAAGCTAATAAACCATATATATACATTCACATAATCTTCCTAGCATAACTTATTTTCTAATTAAATAAGATAAATGTGCTTAAGGATTTACTTCAGTGCTATAAATTGAGAAATTATGTAAATTAACATTAATTGTGCCAAAGGAAATGTTTGAAGAAATTTACAGTGTTCAATCAATACAGATATCAAAATGATCAGTTTTCAAAGATTATTCATGCATGAAAGTATTTTCCATGCAAAATTAGATGTTGCTTTCAGTAAGTGGTCTTAAATATGCATGGGTACCAAGTTATGCAATTTAAAAAACAAAGTTCAGAAATTTATGGCAACAAGTTAAAATTCACCTTTGCAAATCTTAAATCTGAATGACTGGACTGGTTGGACCAACTTTGGGCTACTGTTCCAGCATCATAAACATTAATGTTATCAGATTTGGTAAACCTCTCGAATGGTCACTATAGGACTAAATGTTGCAATATGCACAAGAGGCAAACAAAAACAAAGCATTCATCTTGTACCATTTTACAACAAAATGGCCATAGACAACAAAATTCACAGACATTGATGCTATAATTACATTTACTTGCTGACATGTTTCCCTTCATGACTATTCTTCAGCTCTTTATTTCCTAAGTTTTTTATGCAATACTCTTTTTAAAGTCCCTCATTTCTCTTTGATCCTAAAGCTTTCTATATACTATACTATATACTATATAGGACTGCCTTTTACAGTTATGTAAGAAAGTGGGGAGGGCAAAGTGGAAATGGCTCCAGAGAGACAAAAAGTAGTTGAACCTGTCCGATTAACTTTTTCCTCCAACAGTAGCCATATGGCCCCATCTGCAGGAACCCACACAGATGAAATTGTTACCCAATCTAGTTCAAAACAGCACTTTTTCTCTTTGAGAGTCTATGGGGTTGATTTACTAAAGGCAAATGGGCTGTTGACTTTGCAAAAGAAGTTGCATTTTTAAGGGAATTTGCCTAAATGAGATGAACTATCATCATGCAATCATGTGCATGCAAAGATGCTGCATTTTTATTTTCCTTGCATGATTGGGTATTATTTGTAAAGTGAAATTTTACCACATACACTAATGGCGTCAAAGTTGCAAAGTTGCAAAGTTAAATTTCTCTTGAAAAGTGAGCAACCTAACTATTTTCCTCCATAAATCAAGCCCCATAAGTACCTTAACCAGTCATCTCATCTTTTGCTACATTTTAAGCGGGACCAATCTTTCCCTTATGCCCTGTACACACGATCGGAAATTCCACCAGCAAAATCCGATGTGAGCTTTTGGCTGGAAATTCCGACCGTGTGTATTTCCGCCAGCAAAAGATTGAGAGCAGGTTCTCTATTTTTCCGACCGAAAAAGTTCCTATCGGAAATTCTGATCGTCTGTAGCAATTCCGATGCGCGAAATTCCTACGCATGCTCGGAAACAATTTGACACATGCTCGGAAGCATTGAACTTCATTTTTTCGGCTCGTCATAGTGTTGTACATCACCGCGTTCTTGACGGTCGAAAGTTCAGAGAACTTTTGTGTGACCGTGTGTATGCAAGGCAAGCTTGAGCATAATTCCATCAGAAAAACCATCCATAAGGGGCATAAGGGTACAACCAGTTCATGCATACTAGTAACATGTGTGTAGGTAAAGAAAGAGTGGACAATGTTGAATCTTCAAATTGGATTTAGAGATTTTTATATTCACTCCTTCACAAACATCTTTGCCCAGCAGATTTGTGGAAGTAAACCTGTCTAAGTCGTAGTCTTTGAATAAGTATGTCCATTATTTCTTTACATAGCTCTATGTTCTAAATAAAAGAAAAAATAACAGCACAAAAAGCCTCCACTATGGATAAGTAAATAAGATCAGTGTTGAAAATCCATGGAAATGTCCATTATAAACTTTGTAGAAAAACCATACATATAGACTGTCAGTAGCAGGTAACAGCGAGACCTAGTCAAACTTCCCAGTGAGTAGCAGCACTTGTATAGAGTCCACCAGGAGACACAGAATCTTTTTGGAAAGCCAGGGAAGCTCAGTCCGCTGCTCCTTTGCTTTACTCACAAATAGGGTTCCAAGTCTTTCCATCCATTCATTTCTCTAAGCCTCCATGTCAGAACTCTATACGAGTGCTGCTTCTGACTGTGAAGTTTGCCTCAGGATCCCTGTTACCTGCTACTGGCAGTCCATATGTATGGATTTTCTACAAACGTTATTATAGATGTTTCCATAAACTTGCAACACTGACCTTATTTGTTTGTAATGGATTTTTTTTGTGCAGTTATATTTTCTTTGTTTTACCACATTCTTTTGGCAGTAATCAGAAAGTAGTTTGGATTGTGGTGCTGTTATTAATTTATTTTTTGTGTTATAGTTCTATATTCTATGATTTACAAAAAAAAGTAATATGTACACTAATAAATAGTGAGAAAAGTAAAATAAAGAAAATCAATATATATTTTTTGGAGAAATTGATATAAGGAAAGTAAAAATATAAATAGAACAACCACAGACAGGAAAATTATAAAACTGTTTCTTTTACAATTACCACACTGTAATTATTTTAACCACCAATCAAGTTTGATATAATAAAAATTAAAACTGTAGCACTTGCTCTTTTTAGAGAATAGGCTACAGTTTCTAATTATATTTTGTAAAATATATCTTCATCTGTATTAAGAGATTGCAAATAGAAAAAAAACTCTATGACTGCCCTGATTGTATCAGAATGTAAGAGAGAAGAGTAGGAGGTAAAGTGCAATAATGGGATCATCTATTGAAAGGAATACAGACCTCGGAAACCCCTGTGTTCATTTCAAACAGCCAAGTTCCATGGATAGCATTGAACAAAACAACTTAATAAAAAGGCATTGCATTTTGTTAGTTTAGACCAAGATAGTGTATTATATTTTGTAAAATGTTAACCACAGGTACTGGATTCATATGTATGCCAGCAATGACCTCCCAAGGCCCTGCTGGCATCACAAAGCTGCTGTCACAGACAGAGGGGTAACAAGAACCTTCAGGGCCCAGATTCAAGAAACCATGAAGGGCCCCCTGTTGATGGGATCAGTGGCAGTGCTGGGGAGTTGATGGGATCGGTAGCAGTTCTGGGGGGTTGAGGGGATCAGAGGCAGAGCTGGGTGGGGATGGATAGGATCAGCGGCACTCACTTGCTCTCAGTGTGCATTCGGAACTCCGTTCTTGCTGTGTCTTTGGCTCCCTCCAGGCTTCATGTGTCACCTGTGTGAGCCAGTAGTCCTAGCAACTGATGGCTGCAGGAAACACCTAGCATCAGGCTGGATGAGAGGGTCGGTGGGGCAGCATATAGAGCAATTGATGTCTGCTTCTCCTCGTCTCCAAAAATGCAAGGCATTGATTGCTCTATATGCGGCAACTCTCATCAAGGTGTAGACAAATATGACAGCTGGCTCTTTCAGTTTACACCCCCGCCCCCCCCAGATGCCATGCCCTATCTGCCTGCTCGGAGGGTGGGGGGCAGAACCAGAAGTCCTAGCAACTGATGGCTGCTGGAAACACCTAGCACCAGGCTGGATGAGAGGGTCAGTGGGGGCAGCATATAGAGCAATTGATTCCCTGGATTTTCCTCCCTGCAGGAATGCCCACTTCTCCTCGACTCCAGAAATGCAGGAATCGATTGCTCTATATGCAGCAACTCTCATCCAGATGTAGACAAATATGACAGGGGGGGTCGCATGGACCCCCTGCAGCATGGGACCAGGTCACAATTGCGACCCCTATAGTTAATCCTCTGGCCACAGGGAAGAGGCACGGGGGTTGATTTATTGAAATTGGAGAGTACAAAATCTGGTGTAGCTGTGCATGGTAGCCAATCAGCTTCTAACTTCAGCTTGTTAAATTAAGCTTTGACAAAAAAACTGGAAGTTGATTGGTTTCTATGCAGAGCTGCCACAGATTTCACACCCTACAGTTTTAGTAAATCAACTCCTGTGTGCTTTGGTAGACATATGTTGTAATTAGGGCCATTCATATCAAGAAAAGGCTCTTTTAACACTGCTATATTTTAGTATTGGGTGCACCTTCTGGCCATACACCTTGCAATCTGAACAATCGTATTTAGATGTACTAACAATTTTGTTGTGCATGGTACTCGAGCCTACCTTACTACAAGCTAATTGAGAGGTGGGTCTTCTACTACAAGATTTTGGTAGATCTAAAGACTAAATTGAGATTGCATCTTTAGAATGCATGATGTATAGTCAGCTTAATAGTGAGAATTTTTCCCCCCTGTGAAGTGTTCACATTGGCACGGAGTCCCCAGCTGTCTCCTGCTCCTAATCAGGTTGTGTGAACTGCAAAAGGCAACGAGTAGACTTGACACATTAATGAGTCATTTTAACGAATCACCTACTTTATAATTATAAATATATGATGTGTATAAATTGCACAGATATATAAAGCCAGTCACAGGCAATGAGTCATCAGGACAGGAACCAGTAGTTAACTTATAGCTCTTCAGCACAGAAAATTTTCATAAGCTTGTCTAGCATCAAAATTGTTCTTGCTTAAATAGAGCTGCAAAATCATGTTGACTGCCTTGGGTTTCAATTGTCGCCCACTCATACAAATTGTTATATTCAAATCTAAGTGCATGTTCAGGCAAGGATGTATTTGAACAGAGAAAAAACAAAACACATATGAGTATATCTGCAACCGACTGAAATTAAACATCATGAATGACTCTGACATCAGAAAAAAAGTCAACATTGTAGTTCAATCATTGAGAGCTCTCTTGGAGGATGTTTTTGATGAATTGTACTTGTTTTACAGACTTTAATTATGGCTCATAGGGGAATCCAATAATCATAAGTAGATGAAAATGCAAAAAAATTTGCCTGTAGCAACCAATTAGGTCCTTTCATTTTCTTACCAGCACAAATTAGTTGGCAACTTATTGTTTACTATATGGCAACGTGAGGTTTTTTTTTTTAACATTTTGATAATTATGACACACTGCCTTTTATATTAAAGTTTCTGAAATAAGAACTTTGTTTCCTTACTTATCTCATATATTGTTTATTGGGTTTAATCTGACTCAATGCTATGTCTCTCAAGAACTTTGATTTTACTGAAATATGCATTAGAAACTGTACCATACACCACTGTGCCACACGAAACAATGTAAATTAAAGTGTTAGTAAACCACAAAAAATAAATAAATAAACATTTGGGCCCCAGCAGGATAATGTCATAATGTGCTAGTATGCACCACATACTAGCACATTCCGACAGACTTACCTCAGAATGAAGCCCTCTAGCTGTATGGTGTCACCACTGCCAGGGCTTCTGTCTTCACCCAGTCTTCATTCCAGGTTCGCAGGTTTCGGCCTCTTCAATGGCCGAGCCGGGTTAATATCACTGCTGCGCATGCGTGTTGGAGTCACGGCTGTAGTGCACCATCCATTCAGAGCTCAATGCGCTAATGCCAGTGACATCACAGGCTAATACTAACGTAAATATCTCCTAAACGGTACATGTTTAAGAGATATTTGCTGTACCTTCAGGTAAGCCTTATTTTAAGCTTACCTATAGGTAAAAATCAAACAGATGACTTTACCACCAATACAATAGACACTGCCTTTATGCAGAATGGTAGACTGCATTAGCCAACCACCTGCTATAGTTGCTAGCAGAAGAGGTGGAGAGCATCTCCCTCTGAGTCATTTAAAGCTCAACTGACTCTAACACCCTTTACATCCTTGAACCCCATTGCATGTTATGAATTTTATTCGTTTTTTGCTTGAAAATACCTTAAAACTTTTTCTCTCATTAGTAATACACTTCCTGCCCACCCTCTCCAGTGCTTTATACTGACATAGAGGAATACCAGCCCCACCTCCCTCACAAGTGCTTCACAAAGACTTGTAGTATAGGGAAGGAAAAGGCATGTCTTAGATCAGTTCTGTTTTATATAGAGTGCATTGGGTAAACCTTTTGTGGCTATTGGGCTTAGGGTTCGTTTACACTTGCTTCAAAACATGGAATTGGACAGGCTTTTTTAACAACTTCAGCCCAGGAAGATTTGGCTGCTCAATGACCAGAGCACTTTTTACAATTTGGCACTGTGCTGCTTTAACTGGTAATTGTGCGGTCATTCAATGTTGTACCCAAACAAAATTTGCATCCTTTTTTTCCCACAAATAAAGCTTTCTTTTGATGGTAATTGATTGCCTCTGCAATTTTAATTTTTTTGCGATATAAATGGAAAATTACCTGAAAATTTTGAAAAAAATTATATTTTCTACTTTTTGTTATAAAAAAAACCCAATAAGCACAATTTTAGTCATACATTTAGGCCAAAATGTATTCAGTCACATGTATTTGGTAAAAAATGTCAATAAGCGTATATTTATTGGTTTGCACAAAAGTTATAGCATCTACAAACTAGGGTACATTTTCTGGAATTTACACAGCTTTAATTTATGACTGCCTATCACATTTTTTGAGGTGCTAAAATGGCAGGGAAGTACAACCCCCCCCCCATGACCCCATTTTGGAAAGCAGACACCCCAAGGAAATTGCTGAGAGACATGTTGAGCCCAATGAATATTTTATTTTTTGTCACAAGTGATTGAAAAATGACAAAAAAAAATTACACAAAGTTGTCACTAAATGATATATTGCTCACACATGCTATGGTTAAATGGGGAATTACACCCCAAAATACATTCTGCTGCTTCTCCTGCTTACAGGGATACCATATGTGCAAGACTTTTTGGGAGCCTAGCTGCGTACAGGACCCCGAAAACCAAGCACCGTCTTCAGGATTTCTAAGGGCGTAAATCTTTGATTTCACTCCTCACTACCTATCACAGTTTCGAAGGCCATAAAATGGCAAGATAGCACAAACCCCCCATGACCCCATTTTGGAAAGTAGGCACCCCAATCTATTTGCTGAGAGGCATTTTGAGCCCATGAAATATTTTATATTTTGCCACAAGTTGCAGGAAGATAACAAACTTTTTTTTTTTCACAAATTGTCACTAAATGATATATTGCTCAAACATGGCATGGTTATATGTGGCATTACACCCCAAAATACTACATTCTGCTGCTTCTCCCGAGTATGGGAATACCACACGTGTGAGACTTTTTGGCAGTCTAACCGTGTACAGAACTCCAAAAACCAAGCACCGCCTTCGGGCTTTCTAAGGGCGTAAATTTTTGATTTCACTCCTCACTGCCTATCACAGTGTTGGAGACCATGAAATGCCCAGATAGCACAAAACCCCCCAAATGACCCTATTTTAGAAAGTATACACCCCACACTATTTGCTGAGAGGCATGTTGAGTATTTTGCAGATCTTTTTTGTCACAAAGTTTTGAAAATTGAAAAAAGAAAAAAAATATATACATTTTTCTTTTCTTTCTTCATTTTCAAAAACAAATGAGAGCTGCAAAATATTCACCATGCCTCTTAGCTTCAAAACATGGAATTGGACAGGCTTTTTTAACCACTTCAGCCCAGGAAGATTTGGCTGCTCAATGACCAGAGCACTTATTACAATTTGGCACTGTGCTGCTTTATCTGGTAATTGCGCGGTCATACGGTCATACCTTGGGGTGTCTACTTTCCAAAATGGGGTCATTTGGAGGGGGTTTGTGCTATCTTGACATTTCATGGCCTCCGTAACTGTGATAGGTAGTGAGGAAGTCATTTTACGCCCTTAGAAAGCCTGAAGGCGGTGATTGAATTTCGGGGTCCTGTACACAGCTGGACCCCCAAACAGTCTCACACATGTGGTATCCCCGTACTCAGGAGAAGCAACAGAATGTAGTTTGGGGTGTAATTCCACATATGTCCATGGCATGTTTCAGCATTATATCATTTAGTGACAACTTTGTGCAAAAAGAAAAAAAAAGTTTGTAATTTTCCTGAAACTTGTGGCAAAATATAAAATATTCCATGGACTCAACATGCCCATCAGCAAATAGCTTGGGGTGTCTACTTTCCAAAAATGGGTCATGTGGGGGGGGAGGGGGGATTTGAACTGTCCTGGCATTTTATGCACAACATTAGAAGCTTATGTAAAAAAAAATCCTTTACAGGTTACCACTTTAGATTTGCAGAGGATGTCTAATGCTAAAATTACTACCCTCGATCTGACCTTCATGGTGATACCTCACATGCATGGTGCAATTGCTGTTTACATATGACACCAGACCTATGCTTGCGTTCACCTTTGCACGTGAGCAGGGAGGGAAAGGGGAGCTTTTTTTTCTTTCTTGTGTTAACTATTTCATTTTGCTTTTTTTATTTTATTTTTAAACTGATCCTTCCATTTTTTTATCATTTTTATTGTTATCTCAGGGAATTTAAATATCCCCTATGATTGTAATAGGTAGTGACAGGTACTCTTTTTTGAAAACATTGGGGTCTATTAGACCCTATATCTCTCCTCTGCCCTGAAAGCATCTGACCACACCAAGATCGGTGTGATAAAATGCTTTCCCAATTTTCCAATCACGCTGTTTATATCCGGAGAAACCGGATATGGTGGCAGAACCACTGTCTGCATTCTTAGGTTCCCTGTTGGGAAGACGGTGGGGGGGTCCTTCCCTCCAACTGCTTGTAAAAGCAGTCTAGAGGCTAATTAGCTGGTAGGATTGCTTTTACATGAAACCTGACCGCTGGCTGAAAAGAATGATACCAAGATAATACCTATACCTGCAGGCATCATTCTGTTATAGCCACTCAAATTTCAACATACCAGTACGTTGCTGGTCCTTGTTGGACATATATTGTAATGTTCTTTTTTTTATGCAGCCTGTGGGCTGAACAAAAAAAAAGAGATTGATCGGAGGGTATGCCCACCATTAGAATACCGCCCTTCATCCATCCCCTTCTAATGATGGGCATATATGCACCATTTTTAACTGTGGTGGTAAAATCACCTCCTACAGCGCTGAAGTTGCTGATTTACATATCATGAGAGCAAACGCTGTTGCTGTCAAGATAAATCAGTGCTGCAGCTGAATGGCGTACCTGCTAAGCAAATGATGGTTAACAATAAAACAAAGTAACATTACAGTATAACAGTAAGCAATTCAATAAAATAGCTGCAAAGCAATTCAATAAAACATAGTAAAAATAAAACATTTTGAATGCAATCTGTGCCTAAAAAATATATGCCGAAGCTTGGGGCAATCTGCCCCTAATGTTAGGAGCAAATCGCTCCTCCACCCCTGCCCTCATGCTTCGGCATATATGCTCTTTTTTTTAATTGTGGTGGTGAAATCACCTCCTACTGCACTGGAGTCACGGTTTTACATATTGTGGGAGCAAGCGCTGTTGCTGTCAGCATAAATAAACCCGTGCTGCAGCTGAATGGCATACCTGCTAAGCAAAAATGAAAACAAAGTAACATTACAGTATAACAGTAATGCCCCGTACACACGGTCGGACTTTGTTCGAACATTCCGACAACAAAATCCTAGGATTTTTTTCCGACGGATGTTGGCTCAAACTTGTCTTGCATACACACGGTCACACAAAGTTGTCGGAAAATCCGTTCATTCTGAACGCGGTGACGTAAAACACATACGCCGGGACTATAAACGGGGCAGTGGCCAATAGCTTTCATCTCTTTATTTATTCTGAGCATGCGTGGCACTTTGTCCATCGGATTTGTGTACACACGATCAGAATTTCCGACAACGGATTTTGTTGTCGGAAAATTTTATATCCTGCTCTCAAACTTTGTGTGTCGGAAAATCCGAAGGAAAATGTCCGATGGAGCCCACACATGGTCAGAATGTCCGACAACACGCTCCGATCGGACATTTTCCATCGGAAAATCTGACCGTGTGTACGGGGCATAAGACATACCATACCTGCAAAGCAAATATAATAAAACATAGTAAAAATAAAACATTACAGTTCTAAAATACAGGAACAATAGAGAGGGAACAATAGATATAGAACAATAGAGCGAATATAAGAGAGAGAACAATAGAGAGAGAAGAAAAATAAAACCACAACAATTTTTTGCTTTTTTATTTTTATTTTTTGTTTTTGTGGGGTTTTTTTGCACTTTTATATAAACTGTAAACGTTCCAGATTAGGGCCTCTCAAAATGTGATGGCCATCTCATCTTTCAAGACCCTGTGTAAGTGTGCCACAGGACTGTGTAGTGCTGTACCCTACGCTAATACTCCACTAGTGTGTGGTAGCGTTTGAAACAGTCACCGATGCAGAGACCAGGTTGGTCAGGACAGGAGAGACAATAAAAGTGGGTGTCACGCCTAAATCCACGTTTTCTGCAGACACTACATCTTCTTTGGGGTGTTCTGTGGGCAGGGGTACCAGGGAGGACACATGGAAAATGTCTCTCACTGCATTTGCATTGGGAAGGTGGGGCATAGCACCGTCTGGAAACAGAAGGGCTGTGACAATCTCTTCCTAGAATTTTAGGAAGGATCCAGTTCGTCCTGAAGCTTTGTATAGCACAAAAGCATTCAGTAGAGCCAATTGGAATAAATATACAGACACTTTTTTATACCAGCGTCTGGCCTTATGGGCGATTAGGTACGGCGCCAACAACTGCTTGTTGAGGTCCACCCCTCCCATGTAAAGTTTGTATTCGTGGACACAGAGGGGTTTCTCCACAACACCAGTCGTCGTAGGAATTTGGACTGTCGTATCTGCGTGAAGGGAGGACAGAACGAAAACATTCCATGAATCCCTCCACTTCACTGCATTTCAAGGAGGCTCTCTTTACATTTCAAGGAGGCTCTCTCCAACGTCTAAGTCAGGACTCTACAAGACGTTGGGGAAGCACAGGCGATTAGATTGCACAGTGCCACATGAGCCAATTCCACAATCAAAAAGGTTCTAAAATGTGGCACGCTCGTGTAATAATTGTCCATGTACAAGTGGTACCCCTTTCCGAATAAGGGTGACACCATGTCCCACACAATCTTACCAGCGTTCCCCTATGTAATCTGGGCAGTTCTCCGGCTCCACGTGACTATCTCTTCCCTCGTAAACCATAAAACTATATGTATAGCCTGTTGCCCTGTCACAGAGCTTATACATCTTGACCCCATATCTGGTATGCTTGCTGAGAAGATACTGTTTGATAGACAAGCAGTCAGAAAACTTAATCAGGGACTCATCAACGCAGACAACTTGATCAGGAGTAAACAAGGCTGCAAACTGCTGGTTGAAGTGTTTTACGAGGGGCCGAATTTTGTGGAGCTGATCGTATCCAGGGTCACACCGAGGACGATTGAAATGCATGAACCACAAGATCTGCTCGTATTGTGTCCTGGTCATGGAGGCAGGGAACACGGGCATATGGTGAATTGGGTCGGTGGATCAATATGACCGCAACTTGCTTTTTTTAACTATGCCCATGAGGAGGGATAGGCCCAGGAAAGTCTTAATTCGAAACCGTAATAGGTTTCCAATCTCTGGCAAGGGTCAACTGGTGATTAGCGGCAATGAATTGACCAGCATACAAATTGCTTTGGTCCACAATAGATCTATAGAGATCTTCCGTGAAAAACAGCGAATAAAAATCAAGTGACGTAAAATCAACTGTTTCCACCTGAATTCCGGGTTGGCCAGTAAATGGGGGAAGTACGGGTGCTGCAGAATTGGTGGGCTCCCAATTCAGATTGACAAATGCAGCAGGAAGGGCACTATGGACTCGACGGGCCTGTGTTTGTCTTCTTCTTGGTGGCCGCGGGACACTACTTGTGCTAGCCACCTCACCATCTTGAACTGCACTTATGGGACTCGCCACATCACCAAGTGTTACTGCAGTGTTGGATGTATGACCAGGAAGTGCTAGGCTGCTGGTGCTTGCCAGTTTACCAGAAGGATGAGCGGCACTATTACTGGCCCTCTACTCTATACGAGAGCCCTGCGGTTCTTGTACCTCAACAACAGCAGAAGAACGGGGTTGGGTATGCCTGACCTTGGCAGGGATCACTACTAGGTCGCCAGAGCTATCTGTCAGGGTGCTGCTGCTGTCTACTGGTTCGTATTTTAAGCTATAATCAGACAGATGGGTGATTTCCTCTTCAATCTCATCTGTCAGGCTCAGAAACGTGTAGGCCTCTTCACTAGTGTACCTTCGATTGGACATTTTGGCCTCTAAATTTACTGGTACACTAGTGAAACTCAAAGGAAAAAGAGCACCTGACTGTCAGCGGCTGCTTCCAACGCTACCAAAAAAACTGTTAGCGTTAGCAGAGATCAAGCCTGACTCTGCGAATGCTGCAGCTATGTGTTTTGTGTTTTGGAAGTGACAGTGATCGATTGATACTGCGCTTGGGTGGGCTGGACTGGGCTGGGCGGAGGGGCTAAACGCAGGTGCTAGCAGGTATCTGGGCTGATCCCACTAATGCTGCATTTTTGGAAACCCTAAACTACGGGGGGGCGCTAGCATAGATCTGATTAGATCAGATATTGATCCATTCAGACACTATACTACTAAGGGAGGTGTATGGTGCGTGCGTGCATCTGATGCTGCCTGGGGCAACACAGACCCTGACTGACACTAAAACCTGATATCACCCACCAGGTGGTCAGGGGGTTAAACCTTTATTTAGGTAATATACGGCGGGTGCCCTGACGCTATAAGAAAATAACTAGCTAACCGGTGTCACCCGGGACACTAAAATGGTGATCACTGGTAATGGGGTGATCAAAGGGTTAAACCTTTATTAGGGGGGTTTAGGGGGGTCCCTAGACCTATCTGGGCCTACCACTAAGTACCCTAACTGATTATTGTCACAAATGACAACAGTACAGTGATCAAAAAAAATATGAACACTGCACTGGGTGACACAGTGAAAGGGAGTGAAGGGGTTAACTGGGGGAGCGATTGGGGGGTGACAAGTGTGCCTATATGAACACTGCACTGGGTGACACAGTGACAGGGAGTGAAGGGGTTAACTGGGGGAGCGATCGGTGGATGACAAGTGTGCCTAAGAGTGTTGGTGCAACTTACTCTGAGATGTCTTCTCTCCTCTCTCTGGAATGGAAAAGTGTGTAAGTGTAAACACAGGCAGGGGAGGATTTCATTCGCCAGAACCGATTACCAGGTCCAGGCCAGAATTAATTGGCCTGGGCCTGGAGACTGTTCGGTTCTGAAGTGAATCCGATCGTCGTGGCCGCCATACAGCTACGACGCTTCGCCCAGTATAACTGTGGCAGCTGGTCCGGAACTGGTTAAAGCACTCTGAATGCCAATCAAAGCACCTGTCAATAAATAAAATGGTTAGCATACAGTCCTGTTCATTTGTTTGCTTTGCTTCAAAAATTATACACCATGCTGCTTTAGTGGTGTTTCAATGCGTCTGCAAAGCCTCCAGGGAAGTCTATGACAAAGCTAGCTTGAAGCACCTGCAGCTTTTGAAAGGCTGTAATTCAGCTTTAGCTTCACTTTGTTTTGGAGGTATTACAAGTATGAGATATCATCACACACACAGGACATCTGCCAAGCTTCATTAAAGCTTAAAAAAAGCACCACTGAAGCATCAGTGAAGTACCACCGAAGCATCATCGAAGCACCACCGTAGCATCACAAAAGCATTGCAGAAGCATCAAAAACAAAAAAGCATGTTGAAGCGGTAGGCTCTTTAACGTGTGTTGAAGTCGAAGCAAGTGTAAATGAGCAGGATATGTGTACCATAAGTGGGCTTAACCTGTAATTTACATAATTTACACACAATGGATATTCTGTAAGTATCTGGAATCTGCCTTGACATCAGCCTCTTGTAATCTCCTGTGCAATAGCAGGGAGGGAAGGGACAGCACACTGAACCAATCAGGGCTTTGATGCTGTGCACAGTGCTGTCTGCACATACTTGCAGACGAGAAGAATACAACATGCTGATCCTTTATGATCCAGTCATGATCCAGTCACTGTTTGAGTGCATAGACCAAACTGCGCTGCTTATCCTCAAGGCTAACCAGTACCTGGCTGCACTGTATGGCAGATGTGCCTGAATCACAAGACTGACTCAACAGAATTGCCAATCCTTTGTCAGGCAAAGCAGTTCATGTGCATGCATATTTTACCAGTATATTTAGCTGTTTGCCTGTTGTTGATATTAGCACTTAAAGCTGAGTTCTACCCATTTAAAAGTCAGCAGCTACAAAAAATAATCAGACACTCACCTGTCCCACCGTCCAGCGATGCCTGCGCATGAACCTCGCTCCTCTCCCCCTCCTCTCCATGGCGCCGGCATTCTAACTGTGGGTGCCTGGTTGTGACTTCACAACCAGGTGCGCACTGCGCATGCGCGAGCCATGCTGCGCTCTGTGAATGGCCGGGAAATCTTCTGGGACCTGTGACGTGTCCCAGAAGATTGCAGGGAGGGAGGGGGAGAGGTGATCTTCCTTCCGGCACCACGGAGCCAGAGGAGGAAGTGGGAGCTTGGTGCCCTTAAAAACTGGGTACCCACCCCCCCAAAAAATGACATTCCAAATGTGACATGTCAGGGGGTCACCATCACTTAAAGTGTAAGTTAAATTTTTGGGTGGTACTCCGCTTTAACCACTTCCGGACCACCGCACGCCGATATACATCGGCTGTCTTAAGAGGGGTATCTTTGTTATGGCAGCGGCTAGCTGCCATAATCCCAGTATCATCATCTTCAGTGGGCGGTCCGGTTTCCGATAATAGTGGTCTCTACGGCGGATTTGCCCTCTCAACGCTCTCCGGTGCCCTCCGCCGCTTACCGGCAACGATGGAGGTGATCGGGTCCTCTTCCATGTGTGGTATGGAGATGAGTGAGGGGAAGATGGCTCCCACCCATCTCCATACCATTGCAGGGCGGACGTGACGTCAAAACGTCACTTCCGTCCATAGCCCTTAAAGGGCCATTTTTTTTTAAATTGCATTTTAGTGTAAATATGAGATTTGAGGTCTTTTTGACCCCAGATCTAATATTTAAGAGGTCCTGTCATGCTTTTTTTCTATTATAAGAAATGTTCACATTCCTTGCAATAGGAATAAAAGTGACACATTTTTTTTTTAAAAGCACAGTGTAAAAATAAAAAATAAAAGGTAAAATAAATAAGAAAAAAAAAAAATTTTAAACGCGCCCAGTCCTGCCGAACTCGCGTGCAGAAACGAACCCATAAGTGAGTAGCGCCCGCATATGAAAACGGTGTTCAAACCACACACGAGGTATTGGCGCATCGGTAGAGCAAGAGCAATAATTCTAGCCCTAGACCTCTTCTGTAACTCAAACATGCAACCTATAGAATTTTTTAAACGTCGCCTATGGAGATTTTTAAGGGTAAAAGTTTGGCACCATTCCACGAGCGGGCGCAGTTTTGAAGCATGACATGTTGGGTATCAATTTACTCGGCGTAACATTATCTTTCACAATATAAAAAAAAATGGGCTAACTTTACTGTTGTCTTATTTTTTAATTCAAAAAGGTGTATTTTTTCCAAAAAAAGTGCGATTGTAAGACCGCTGTGCAAATACGGTGTGACAGAAAGTATTGCAACGACCACCACTTTATTCTCTAGGGTGTTAGAAAAAAATGTATAATGTTTGGGGGTTCTAAGTAATTTTCTAGCAAAAAAAAAAAAATTTTTTTTTTTTACTTTTTTAACTTATAAACAACAAATCTCAGAAAGAGGCTCGGTCCTTAAGTGGTTAAGAGAGAGAAACATGACAATAGCAAAGAGAAATAAAGAGAACCTAATTTCTCAAACTGCATAAGTAATGTAACAAAAAGTACACAATGTCCACCAATCATAATAATATTTATTGACAGGAGCTTTGGTCATGTTTCAGCAAATAGCACTTAACAAGTTGCCTCTAGTTCCACACAATTATGCTTCGTTCTGAAAAAAGTATTGATAGTGTACGAGAAAGAGGATTTTTTTTTTTTGTAGGCGTCCTTATGTAAATAGAAGTTATGCTAAGGCATGTACTTTGATATCTTGCTTCAATTTATGTAATTTCTGAAAGATAACATATGGTTGTGTAAGTTTTTTTGTTGTTTTATAAATGAAAAATAAAGCTAAAAAAAGTACACAATGTGCACCAATCATAATATCTACTGACCCAAACATTGGTCACGTTTCAACAAAAAGGACTGAGCAAGTTGCTTGTAGTCTTATGCTTCTGTCTCAAAAATGTATGGACCTTACAAGGTATACTACACAGATAGTGAACTCTACACTGTCTTTATATACAATCCAACATACAGTAATTATAGTTTATTTAAAAAAAATGTAAATGTCCAAAAATCAATAACATATGTAGTACATCTTTGCAATTCATGCACAATTTTTGTCTCTGTAAGTAAAAAAACTTCTGCTGATTCTACTAGAAATCTGGTGAATCACTAACTTTCTTTAATGATCTGACAGCACTACCTCTGCTGCACTAAAATCTAAGGCAGTGTTGTAAGCCCTCGATAGGTTCTCTTCTGTTAGACTACAGAAAATCAGCTTTATGTGTTATGGGGATGCGAGGAGGAGGTTTTAGGGAGAGTTAGTGAAAGGATGAGAATGAAAGGGAAAGTTAGTATGATGGTCAGTGTTAGGATTGAGGTTATAGGAATGATTAGTGTAAGGGTTGAGAGTTTTAAGGAGAATTTGTGTTAGGGTTCAGGTTAAAAGGAGGGTTAGTGTTAAGGTTAGGGTTATGGGTAGGGTTAGTGTTAAATAATAAAAGTGCTGCGCAAATAAATTGTCCCTTTCAATAGTTAAACAAAACAATCAAAATAAATATAATAAAATAGGGAGATGAGATGGGAACACCAGTGGATGGTAAAAACGCCAAGGATAGGATCAGAGGTGACTGAAAATCCCTTCACCATATATGGATGGCCCCTCACCTGCAATCTTCGACCTGAAACAGGTCACACAGCATGTAAACCAAACAGAAGGTAAGCTGAAAACCGGGCGATAATAGCTTCTCATATGCTGCTCCCACTCTCATCACTTAGAAAAGTTCCACTTGGTATAAGTTCCAGCAATCTCCCAATGAGCATTGGGAGATTGCTGGAACTTATACCAAGTGGAACTTTTCTAAGTGATGAGAGTGGGAGCAGCATATGAGAAGCTATTATCGCCCGGTTTTCAGCTTACCTTCTGTTTGGTTTACATGCTGTGTGACCTGTTTCAGGTCGAAGATTGCAGGTGAGGGGCCATCCATATATGGTGAAGGGATTTTCAGTCACCTCTGATCCTATCCTTGGCGTTTTTACCATCCACTGGTGTTCCCATCTCATCTCCCTATTTTATTATATTTATTTTGATTGTTTTGTTTTACTATTGAAAGGGACAATTTATTTGCGCAGCACTTTTATTATTTATATGACTTTTGAGGTTTTTGTTGAATTTGCCTTCGTGCTTGCTTGCATTTATTTTCTATTGTTCTTGTGTCAGCGCTGAGTTGTTTTTATATTTTTTTATATAGGGTTAGTGTTAAGATAAGAGTTACCGGGAAGCCTACTGAAGGATTATTGTTAGGATTATGGTTATTGGGAGGATAAGAGTTAGGAGGTAGGCTACTGTGAGGGTTAATGCAGAGGTTACAGGGAGGGTTACTATGAGGGTTACTGTTATGGGTTAGATTGAGGCAGGGGCGGACTGACCATTGAGCCACTCAAGCACTGCCCGAAGGCCCTGGGCCACTAGGGGGCCCCATCAGGGTTGCCAGCCTCAGTAAAACCAGGGACAGTATGTATAAATCTGTGTTTTTTTTTACATCTGTCTGTGTACACTGTGTGTACATGTATGTGTATACTGTGTGATTGAATACTGTGTGTGTGTATACTTTGTGGCCCCATAATCTCTGATTACCTGGGGGCCCCATAATCTCCTATTGCCCGGGGGCCCCATGAGTTATCAGTCCGCATCTGGATTGAGGGTTAATGATAGTGTTACAGAGAGGTTTAGTGTAAGGGTTAGTGCTAGAGTGAGGATTACTGCAAGGGTTAATTTGAAGAATACAGTTACCTGGAGGTTTATTATAAGGGGTTAATGTTAGGTTTAGTGTTACAGGGAGGGTCGCAGTAAGCATTATTGTTTGACTTAAGATTATTGGGAAATTTACTGTGAGGGTTAATGTACTGTAAGTGTTAAAAGGGAGGTTTATTGTTAAGGTTACAGTAAGAGAAACAAATAAGCGTTGAAACTTTTCAACTAAATTAATCTCCTATTATTATGACCCTAGTCTAAAATAAATAGCTTCTCTACTATTAGTATTAGATGTTACCAATTAAAGGAATCATGGACTGGCTTGTCATATGTGCTGGTGATTCCTTCAATTAAAACTAAACTAAACTTAACAAATGAAATGTTTCCCAAAAAAAACTAGACATTAGAAATGTTCAAAAAATGATATTATCCACTTGACCTCCAGAAGATTTACCCCCCTTCATGACCAGGGCATTTTTTGCTATATGCCACTGCATTACTTTAAATATATAAAAATGAATTTGGGTTTTTTTTCCCCACAGATAGAGAATTCTTTTGATGGTATTTGATCACTGGGTTTTTTATTTATTGTGTTGTAAAAATTTAAAATTAACAATTTTGAAAAAAAAAAAAATTTTTTACTTTCAGCTATAAAACATATCCAATAAAAAAAAATTAAAAATCAGATTTCTTCAGAAATGTATGCCAATATGTATTCTGCTACATATTTTTGGTAAAAAAAATCACAATAATATAATAATGTATTGATTGGTTTGCACAAAAGTTATAGCGTTTACAAACTACTGTAGATATATTGGATTTTTTTTTTTACTAGTAATAGTGGCGACCAGCGACTTATAGCAAGACTGCAATATTGCGGCAGACAGTTTGACACTAATGCCGCGCACACACGATCAGACTTTACGGCAGACTTTGCCTGGCGGACGGGATTTCGTCGGACAATTCGATCGTGTGTGGGCTCCAGCGGATTTTGTTTTCTCAAAAGTTGGACGGACTTAGATGTGAAACATGTTTTAAATCAATCCGTCGAAATCGAGTCCGGTCGAAAAGTCCGCTCGTCTGTATGCTAGTTCGACGGACAAAAAACCGACGCTAGGGCAGCTATTGGATACTGGCTATGAACTTCCTTGTTTTAGTCCGGTCGTACGTCATCACGTACAAATTCAACGGACTTTGGTGGATTGTGTGTAGGCAAGTCCGTTCATTCAGAAAGTCCATCGTAAAGTACGACGAAAAGTCCGCCGGGCAAAGTCTGCCGTAAAGTCCGCTCGTGTGTACACGGCATAACTGACACTTTTGACACTTTGTGGGAACCAGTGACACTAATACTGTGATCAGTGTTAAAAATCACTGTACTGTACTAATGATACTTGCTGGGAAAGGGGTTAAACGTCTAGGGTGATCAAAGAGTTTAATGTGTGCCTAACCAGTGTTTATGTGTACTGTTGTTTCGTGTTTTTACTAAGGGATGTGCTGAAAATCCACCACATCCCTACTGACAGAACTTTACATATGCAGAGCTCTGTCCTGTGCTTCTCCTTAACGATCAGCGGGTGCCAGAGGTCATCCATTGGCCAGCAACCGCTGATCAGCTTCTGCTGTGACTAATCAAGTCTCCTATGAAGAAGCGCTGTATCTCATGTGATTCTGCACAGAATGGCCGCCCTGTTGCAGTAAATCTACTTTAGGGTGGTCGGCAAGTGGCTATACCCTTAATCAAATATGCAAATGTTGTTTTCTGCAGTGTTTTCATTTACATTTTGCCTACCAGTGTATTCTACATTCAAAGCAAAAGCATGTCTCCAGTGACCTTATGCCAGTGTCCTTATGTCAGTTCTCAACTGATCTTTTAAGTCATACCTCCCAACTTTCTGAGATGGGAATGAGGGACACCTATTAGAAAATGTATGTAGGCAATGGATACACCCCCTGCCACGCCCCCCTCAAAGGAGAATTGTACAAAAAAATGATTGTTTAAACCCACAAGTGCTTTTTTATCACTACTATTCCTTTGACCACTTACCCATTGGGCACTTAAACCCCTTTCCTAACCAGACCAATTTTCAGCTTTTGGTGCTCTCACATTTTGAATGACAATTACTCAGTCATGCAACACTGTACCTATATGAAATTTTTGTCCTTTTTTTCACACAAAGAGAGCTTTCTTTTGGTGGTATTTAATCACCGCTGGGTTTTTTTATTTTTTGGCACTATAAAAGAAGATTGAAAATTCTGTAAAAAAATGCATTTTTCTTCGTTTCTGTTATAAAGTTTTGCAAATTAGTAATTTTTCTTCATATATTTTGGCCAAAATTTATACCGCTACATATCTTTGGTAAAAATAACCCAAATCGGTGTATATTATTTGGTCTTTGTGAAAGTTATAGAGTAATCTATGGTGCCAATCTCTGAAAATTGATCACACCTAAAGTACTGACGGCCTATCTCATTTCTTGAGACCCTAACAAGCCAGGAAAGTACAAATACCCCCCAAATGACCCCTTTGTGGAAAGTAGACATTCCAAGGTATTTAGTAAGAGGCATGGTGAGTTTTTTGAAGTTGTAATTTTTTCCCACGATTCTTTGCAAAATCAAGATTTTTTTAAATTTTTTTTTTTCACAAAATTGTTATAATAGCAGGTTATTTCTCACAGCATATGCATAGCACAAATTACACCCCAAAACCCATTCTACTATTCCTCCTGAGTATGGAAATACCACATGTGTGAGACTTTTACACAGCGTGGCCACATACAGAGGCCCAACATGCAGGGGCGCCATCAGGCGTTCTTGGAGCATAAATTGCACATATAATTTCTTGACTACCTCTTACACTTTTGAAGGCCCTGGAGAACCAGGACAATGGAAACGCCCCAAAAATGACCCCATTTTGGAAGAAAACAACCCAATGTATAATCTATGAGGCATAATGAGTCTTTTGGACATGTCATTTTTTTCTACAAGTTTTTGGAAAATATGTAAAGAAAATGAAAACGCATTTTTTTTTCACAACGTTGTCGATTTACACAATGTTTCTAACACATAGCACGTACATACCAAAAATTACACCTAAAAATACATTCTCCTACTCCTCCTGAGTACGGTGATACCACATGTGTGAGATTTTTCCACAGTGTGGTCACATACAGAGGACCAACGTGCAGGCAGCACCGTCAGGTGTTCTAGGGGCATAAATGTCAAATTTAATTTGACTACCTATTACACATTTGTGAGGCACTGTAGTGGCATGAATGATAACTGATGTGGCATGGATGAGCATGAATGGGGATGGATGAGCCATGGATGGGGATGGCTGAGCATGAATGAGTATGGCTGAGTATGGCCGGGTACGGCTGAGTACGGATGGGTACGGCTGTTTACGGCTGAGAACGGCTGGGATGGCTGGGTATGGCTGAGTATGGCTGGGAACAGCTGAGTATGGCTGGGTACGGCTGAATATGGCTGGGTATGGCTGGGTACGGCTGAGTATTGCTGGTTATGACTGGGTATGGCTGAGTATGGATGGGTATGGCTAATTATGGATGGGGGTGGATGGGATGGCTAATTATGAATTGGGGTGGATGGGATGGCTGAGCATGGATGGATGGATGAGTATTGCTGAGGATGGGTGGATGGCTGAGCATGGATAGATGGATGAGTATGCTAAGTATGGATGGCTGAGCATGGATGTTTGGATGAGTATGTTGAGTATGGATGAGTATGCTCAGTATGGATGGCTGAGCATGAATGGATGAGTATTCTGAGTATGGCTGAGTATGGCTTGGTATAGATGGGATGGCTGGGTACGGCTGAGTATGGCTGGGTACGACTGAGTACAACTGAGTATGGCTGTTTACGGCTGAGAATGGCTGGGATGGCTGGGTATGGCTGAGTATGGCTGGGTACAGCTGAATATGGCTGGGTATGGCTGGGTACGGCTGAGTATTGCTGGTTATGACTGGGTATGGCTGAGTATGGATGGGTATGGCTAATTATGGATGGGGTTGGATGGGATGGCTAATTATGGATGGGGGTGGATGGGATGGCTGAGCATGGATGGATGGATGAGTATGCTGAGTATGGATGGGTATGCTGAGTATGGATGGCTGAGCATGGATGGATGGATGAGTATGCTGAGTATGGATGGGTGAGCATGGATGGCTGGAATGGGCACATCAGTGCTGTGGGCCCTACACATCCATTCCACAGCACTGCTGCCAATGATCTCTCACCTCTCCCCTCGCACTGTACCAATAGGTACGGAGAGGGGAGAGAGGAACACGGACGTGACGCCCGTATGTTTACAAGTGATCGCTCCGTCATTTGATAGAACGATCACGTGGTAAACGGCCACTATTGGTATGATTGGCATGGTGATGCGCCGGGTCCTCTGGACCGTGGTCACAGATGTTTCTGGGTGCGAGAGCGGGATTCTGGGAGGACATCATAGTACGCCCTCCCAGAGTTAACCGACTGCGCTGCAGCCGTCATTTGGCTATAGTGTGGCCGGCAAGCGGTTAAATTGGTTTTTGAAATGTACAAATGCAGCAATTTAGAAATTGGAGGAAAGGTTTAGCAGCAGGAAACACTTTTTGAAAGATAAAAAGTGAATTTTATACACAATTATATAGATCAGACCAAAATGAGAGACAAATGAGGAGGAAAGAGGGACAGAGTGACTTTTTTCCCAAATCAGGGATAGTTGGGAGCTATGTTTTAAGCACTAACCGTATATACTGGAGTATATACTCGAGTTTTTCAGCACTTTTTTTGTGCTGAAAATGCCACCCTCGGCTTATACTCGAGTCTGTGTCCATCAGCAGTCTCAATCTGATATTCCAATTGCACACGTTCCCGGAAAAAATGGCACAAACATTAATGGGTGCTGTAGCGATTACCAGTTGGGTTCTGGAAGCATCAGGCAAAAGTATATCTTCGCCAGCACACTATGGATCAACAAGTAAAGTCGTCCAAAAAAGGTTCTTTTAATAGAAAAAAGGCATATCACAAGAGAGGTGCAACGTTTCAGGGCCGCGCAGGACCCCTTCATCAGGCAAGTGATCATCTTTCATCTGCAGTCTCATGTGCCTGATCTCCCGGCGCTGTGACATGCAAGTCAGTCTAGTAGACGGCCAGTGTAACAAAGCCCCGCCTCCTCCTCATCCCTCGTCCGTGATAGAACACTGATTCATTTCTTCCAAGCAGTGAGTCAGAGTCCCACCTATCACAGGCAAGGACGAGGAGGAGGCAGAGTCGGGGCTTTGTTATACTGCATGGCCATCGACTAGACTGACTGCAAAGCCCCGCCTCCTCCTCGTCCTCGCCTGTGATAGATGTGACTCTGACTAACTGCTTGGAAGAACTGAATCAGTGTTCCATCACGAACGAGGGACGAGGAGGAGGCGGAGGTGGGGCTTTGTTACACTGGCCGCCGACTAGACTGACTGCATGTCACAGCGCTGGAGATCAAGGTACATGAGGCGGCAGGGAGATGGACACAGTGAGGAGGCAGGCAGATGGGCACAGTGAGGAGGCATGCATATGGGCACAGTGAGGAGGCATGCAGATGGGCACAGTGTGGCATGCAAATGGGCATCGTTGACCCTCTTTTCTACTTACAGTATCTGCCGCATTTCTCACCCTTGGGTTATACTCAAGTCAATAAGTTTTCCCAGTTTTTTGTGGTAAAAATGGGTGCCTCGGCTTATATTCGGGTTGACTTATACTCGAGTATATACGGAACATATTTGGTGTCAGCTAGGAGAATAGGAGGGTTTAGTTCTGCTTTAAGTCTCTAAACCTGCATTACGAGCTATGCCTGTCTGCGACAACCACTAGATAAAAAAATAGATATTTTTATCTTACACTACAGATCATGTAGATGGGAGAGTGATGCTTTCTTGCTTGGCCTTGGAATGCATTCACCTTGCAAAATCAGGAACTTTATACAGTACATCTTATTGCTGAAATCCATAGTAATCATAGTGAAGAAGTGATATACAAAGCAATTTGGTAATTCATCCAATCAAAGGCATAATTATATGGTGTCCAGCTTATACTGAAACAGAGGTCACTATCATCTACTGTGCATCATTTTTAATGGATGTAGCCTACATGCAGGAAAATGTGCTATCTTGTCAAAGACATGTAGAATTAGCATATTGGTTTTCAGCTCAGGTTCAAAATAGATTTTTATAGTGTATGTCTTAAGCTGCTCTATAAAGGCTAGTTTAGAACTGAATGCCTTTCCTTTGTATTTCGGCTGCATTAGCAATACAAATCATTGCTCAAATGTCTGTGTTCCATAATTTTTCCATTAATGAAAGACATTAAAGAATGAAAGAAGATTTACTTAGCTTAGTCACTTTAAGCCCATGGCATAGTCTGATCCAATAATTTGTAGAAAATTAAAAATAACTTATGAATGCTATAGATTATTTGGTTCAATAGACAGGCATGTTCACCCCCTCCAAAGATGCCACTAGTTGTTGTCCCATAACTGAAACTCGTGTGACATAGCTATCATGTAATAAAAGAAGTATCTAAGGAAAGGAGTTGTTGCTTTTATTTTATAAAATAAGGAGTTGTTGCTTTTATTTTATTTTATGGGGCTGATTAATGAAAGGAGCATCAAATATGAATATTTTGCTAAGAGCAATAGACCAGGCATAATTGTTTGAAATAAATGAGGAATTAGACAAGCTGCTGTGGGTTAGATTTGCTAAATATTTTTTACATGTTTTATAAATCTTTCCTAAATGAATATGGCCTCAGTAGGCATTTGACACAATTCAAAGCAAACTAGGATAAGCAAACATTGTCTAAATTCAAGAGCCATATGTATTTTTACTTGAATCTTAGTGTGCTTTGTATATTTTTCCAGATCTGTGCCATAAAATAGTGTGAAAACTTTCCTGTGTGCAGAAGCTTCCTGAAGTAAGGTCTTGTATATTCACCCCTATAGTTTTCTGTAGGCAGCTTTTAGTGAGTGCTAATAAGCAATTATTATTATTATTATTATACAAGGTTTTTATAGCACCAGCAGTTTGTGCAGCTCTTTACAAAATGAAGGCGGGCATTACAGTTAGGGCGCTTTCACACAGACACTCAGCGGGGGATGGCTCCATCCATCCCCGCTAAGCAGGCAGATGACAGGTCTGTCTCTGCACACTGTTCTCCTCTATGGGGGATCGGATGAAAACCGACCGTAGAGTCCGTTTTCATCCGATCCGCAGACGGTTGGAAAAGTAGGGTTTTCCTCCATCACACTTTAGCGGATCAGAGTGGGTTGGATGTCACAGCTGACATCCATCACTCCATAGACCTTTATGGATCGTCCGTTCAGGTCCGCCTAAAAAACTGACAGGCGGACCTGAATGGTCCGCCCGTGTGAAAGGGGCCTTACAATACAATTTGGAACAAGAGGAATCAGAGGGCACTGCTTGTTAGAGATTACAGGGAGGGTCAAGTGATACAAAAGGTAATAACTGTGGGGGTGAGCTGATGGACAAAGTAAAAAACTGTGTATTAGTTAGAAGCAGGATAGGCTTCTTTAACCACTTCCCGTCCGCCTGCCATACATATACTGCGGCAAGGCGGCTCTATTAGGCAAAATCACGTACCTGCCAATAGCCATTGGGGGCGGGCGTGCTCTGCCTGAGCCACAATCGCACACTGATTGGCCACAGACCAACCAGCGGGCCACCCGCAATTGCTCCCTGCAGATACAGAACGGTGGTCTGCCGTCAGGAGGGAAGACGGCCAAGGCATTGGTGGACATCGCTGGACAGAGATGGAGTTCAGGTAAGTATTAGGGTGCTGCTGCACACAAAAGGTTTTTTTATCTTCATGCATAGAATACATGAAGATAAAAAATCTTCTGCCTTTATAACCACTTTAAGTAAATATAGTACATAAGATCTGTAATATATAAGTAAATGAATACATTATTCATTATAGTCAAAGTTTACATATCTACATTTTCTTCTCCCAATACCATGGACACTGACTACAATTGCACACATGTCATAATGTTCTTGTAAACAGTTTCTTATATAGTTAATGGCACAAATCTACATACATTTGAAGGTTGCTCCTACATAGTCTGGTCTTTGGAAGTGACCAATTTCACCATCATACAATATGCAATTATCAGGGTTCCCTAATGGTTACAATGAAAAAATATTATCATTATAAAAGAAATATTGGTGCGTTTTGCGACAGGACTTGTTTGTGAAAGCATGTGTATTTCAGTCATAAGAAAACTTCCATTAATAACTTCTCCCGAAAATGGCAGTAGATACCATAAACCTCCATTTTATTACAGTCCAGGATATACTGTCTGTATACTTTTTTGCTTGCCATGTCCCCAGAAGTCATTACTCACGTTCACCCCTAGTGTCCATTTGATGTATGAAGAGGCAGGCTTTTTTTGTGTTGCCGCACATTACTCAATGCAGGCCAACATGACACCGAAGCCTCTCTGAACTTTTAGGAAAACCTGCATTGAGATAATTATACAGGATGATATTGCTGACCTCGTTTTAAAATGCTAGGTGGAAGAGTGCCTCTGGCTTCAATAGTGTATGTCCTGGAACAATCACAGGCCTTCCTTCATAGCCCATTCCAGGAGGTTCAGAATACTCTGTTTTTATCTTTTCCATGCAAATCACCTGACAGTAACACTGACTCTATGTGTAAGTTCCCTAAGCTAAGTTCAGAAATTTAGTTTTGTACCTTATTGAGGAGGTTATTTTGCAGCGTCTGCACTGGAGATGTGAAGTCAGGGAGAAGCAACAACTCCTAAGCTGCATCCTACTTACTCCAAGTCAGAGACTCAAAAAGAACTGAAGCCAGTGGTTCATCATGACAAACACAGGCAGGAGCCTTGCATTACCAGAAGGACATGATAGCAATAGCAGCCTATATATTTCTTTAAAATGGTTTCTTTTTTGTAAGTTATCTTTTTTAATGACAACAGAGAACACTAAACAGGTGCTCCAGTGTAAAAAAAAAAAAAGGAAATTGGTGTATGTATAGGGAATGTAATGTATGTTGTATGTATAGGGAAGCTTGAAGGGACACTAACCAGGAAGTGATGTCACTAGAACCCAGAAGTAGTCCTCAACCACTGACTCAGAAGTCCTCAGCTGCTGACCCGGAACAAACTTAGCCAGATCAGAGGCTGAGGACTTCCGGGTTCTGGTGACATCACTTCCTGGTTAGAGTCCCTTCGTGGTTCCCTGCCGTGACAGGCAGCCATCTATTTTTCTGCCCTTGCTGAATGTTTGACTGGAGATAGCCACACTATTTCTGCTCTCAACCTAACTTTCCATCACTGCCTGTGATTACTGATCTGCCTTATGTAAGATTTATTTGATAACTTCAATAAACTTGGCATCTTTCTTCGACATTATTGTTTTATGTGGAACTTCCTTTAGCCCAAGTCTGTATGCATATTACATTCCCTATACATACAACAGTTTTCTGTTTTGTTTTTTGTTTTTTTTACAATGGAGCACCTGTTTAGTGTTGCCATTCATCTGTTCCACTACCCTAGTGGCCACTTTCAAGGCTGCCCAAAGCTACCCATGGACCTGGCTGCGGTTACAATTTACATGCTTGTGTTGGGGTTCAGCGCCCAGCCTTCTTTGCTTCTTTGTAGTTATTATCTTTTTATTGAATGATTTACATGAAAAAGATACAGTACAGGTCTCTTTTAACCCGAGGGTAGGTGTGGGTACAATCAACGTGTTAAAAGAGACCAAAATATGTGAATCAAGTATCTGGAATGCACAGGTTGGACTGTTTAACTGCTTCCCGACCAGCCACCGCAGTTTCACTGCGGCAGAATGGCATGGGTAGGCGAATCGACGTTACCTTACGGCGACCGCGATGATCGGATTCGTTTTAGAACTGATCAGTCTCCAGGCCCAGGCCAATGATTTCTGGCCTGGACCTGCTGATCGGTCCTGATGAATGAAATCCTCCCCTGCATGTGTAAGTGTAAACACAGACAGGGGAAGTGATGTCATCTCCCCTCGTGGACCTCTTTTCCATTCCAGAGAGAGGAGAGAGGAGAGAGGACATCCAAACGTTAGTTGCACCAACACTACACTGACACAGTACACATAGGCACACATTTCACACCCCGATCGCCCCCTCCCCCCAGTTAACCCCTTCACTCCCTGTCACTGTGTCACCCAGTGCAGTTTTCATATTTTTCTTTGATCACTGTACTGGTGTCATTTGTGACACTAATCAGCATTAGGGTACTTAGTAGTAGCCCCAGATAGGTCTAGGGACCCCCCTAAACCCCCCTAATAAAGGTTTAACCCCTTGATCACCCCCTGTCACCAGTGATCACTGTATTAGTGTCACCGGTGACGCTGGTTAGCTAGTTATTTTTTTATAGCGTCAGGGCAACCACCGTATATTACTCATCAAAGGTTTAACCCCCTGATCACCCGTTTTTTTTTAGGTTTTAGCATCAGTCAGGGTCTGTGTCACCCCAGGCAGTATCAGATTAGCGCCAGTAGTGCTAACACCCACGCACGCACCATACACCTCCCTTAGTAGTATAGTGTCTGAACGGATCGATATCTTTGATCTGATCAGAAATATATAGTTTAGGGTTCCCAAAAATGCAGCGTTAACGGGCTCAGCCCAGATACCTGCTAGCACCTGCGTTTAGCCCCTCCGCCCAGCCCAGCCCACCCAAGTGCAGTATCAATCGATCACTGTCACTTACAAAACACTAAACACATAACTGCAGTATTCACAGAGTCAGGCCTGATCCCTGCGAATGCTAACAGTTTTTTTGGTAGCGTTTGAAGCAGTCGCAGACAGTCAGGTGCTTTTTTTTCCTGTGAGTCTCACTAGTGTACCAGTAAATTTAGAGACCAAAATGTCCAATCGAAGGTACACTAGAGAAGAGGCCTACACATTTCTGAGCCTGACAGATTTCTGAGCCTGACAGAGTGAAGAGGAAATCAAACATCTGACCGATTCTGGCTCAGAATATGAACCAGTAGACAGCAGTGGCACCCTGACAGATAGCTCTGATGATGGAGTAGTGGTCCCTGCCAAGGTCAGGCGTACCCGACCCCATTCTTCTGCTGTTGTTGAGGTGCAAGAACCGCAGGGCTCTCATATGGAGCAGAGAGCCATTACTAGTGCCGCTCATCCTTCCGGTGAACTGGCAAGAGCCAGGCCCAGTACATCCTGCTCGTACATTCAGCACTGCAGTAACATGTGGTGACGTGGCGAGTCCCATAAGTGCAGTTCAAGCTGGTGAGGTGGCTAGCACATCTAGTGTCCCGCTGCCACCAAGAAGACAAACACTGGCCCGTCTAGCCCATAGTGCCTTTCCTTCTGCATTTGCCGATCTGGAGCCCACCACTTCTGCAGCACCCGTACTTCCCCCATTTACTGGCCAACCCAGAATTCAGGTGGAAACAGTTGATTTTACATCACTTGATTTTTATTCGCTGTTTTTCACGGAAGATCTCTATAGATCGATTGTGGACCAAAGCAATTTGTATGCTAGTCAATTCATTGCCACTAATCCCCAGTTGACCCTTCGCCAGAGATTGGAGCCCTATTACGGTCTCTGAATTTAAGACCTTCCTGGGCCTACCCCACCTCATGGCCATTACTAAAAAAAGTGAGTTGTTGTCATATTGGTCCACTAACCCAATTCACCATATGCCTGTGTTCTCTGCCTCCATAACCAGGACACGATACGAGCAGATCTTGCAGTTCATGTATTTCAATAACAATGAACTCTGTCGTCCTCAGGGTGACCCTGAATTCGATCGGCTCTACAAAATTTGGCCCCTCGCAAACCACTTCAACCAGCAGTTTGCAGCCTTGTTTACTCCCAATCAAGTTGTCTGCTTTGATGAGTCCCTGATTAAGTTTTCTGGCCGCTTGTCATTCAAACAGTATTTTCCCAGCAAGCGTGCCAGATATGGGGTCAAGATGTATAAGCTCTGTGACAGGGCTATACATATTGTTTTATGGTTTACGAGGGAAGAGATAGTTAAATAGAGCCGGAGAACTGCCCAGACTACATAGGGAGCACTGGTAAGATTGCGTGGGACTTGGTGTCACCCTTACTCGGAAAGGGGTACCACTTGTATGTGGACAATTATTACATGAGCGTGTCACTTTTTGGTCACTTGTTTGATCATGGAATTGGTGCATGTGGCACCGTACGATTTAATCACTGGGGCTTACCCCAGGGGCTTGTAGATTCCCGTCTTAGGCTGGGGGAGAGAGCCTGCTTGAAGTGTAATAATTTGCTTGCTGTGAAGTGGAGGGATAATAAGAATGTCTTCGTTCTGTCCTCCCTTCACGCAGACACGATGGTCCAAATTCCTACAGCGACTGGTGTTGTGCAGAGACCCCTCTGTGTCCATGAATATAACCTTAATATTGGAGGGGTGGACCTCAACGACCAGTTGTTGGCGCTGTACCTAATTGCCCGTAAGGCCAGATGCTGGTATAAAAAAGTGTCTGAATATTTATTCCAATTGGCTCTGCGGAATGCTTATTTGCTAGACAAAGCTTCAGGACGAACTGGATCCTTCCTTAAATTCCAGGAAGAGATCATCACAGCCCTTCTGTTTCCAGACTGTGCTGTGGCCCAACTTCACAATCCAAATGCAGTGAGCCGGCTGCATGAGAGGCATTTTCCATATGTCCTCCCTGGTACCCCTACCAAAAGAAATCCCCAAGGAAGATGTCATGTCTGTAGAAAGCATGGATTTAGGCGTGACACCCGCTTTTATTGTCCCTCCTGTCCTGACTGACCTGGTCTTTGTATTAGTGAATATTTTGAACGCTACTACACACTAGTAGAGTATTAGCATAGGGTACAGAATTGCATAGTCCTAGGGCACACTTACACAGGGTCTTGAAAGATGAGATGGCCATCACATTTTGAGAGACCCTAATCTGGAACGTTTACAGTTTATATAAAAGAGCAAAAAAACACACACAAGAACACAAAAAAATAAAAAATAAAAAAGCCAAAAATAGATATGGTTTTATTTTCTTCTCTCTCTATTGTTCTCTCTCTTTTGTGTGCTCTCTATTGTCCGCTCTATTGTTTGCTCTCTATTGTTCTATATCTATTGTTCACTCTCTATTTTTACTGTATTTTAGAACTGTAATGTTTTATTTTTACTATGTTTTATTGTATTTGCTTTGCAGGTATGGTATGTCTTACTGTTATACTTTAATGTTACTTCGTTTTATTGTTAACCATCATTTGCTAAGCAGGTACGCCATTCAGCTGCAGCACTGATTTATTTATCTTGACAGCAACAGTGTTTGCTCTCACGATACGTAAATCAGTGACTCCAGCACTGTAGGTGGTGATTTCACCACCACAGTTAAAACAAAAATGGTGCATGCATGCCCATCATTAGAAGTGGGTGGATGAAGGGTGTTATTCTAATGGTGGGCATACCCACCGATCAATCTCTTTTTTTCGTTCAGCCCACAGGCTGAAAGAACATTACAATATATGCCCAACAAGGACCAGCAATGTACTGGTATGTTGCTGGACTTTGAATGGTTATACCAGAATGATGCCTGCAGGTTTAGGTATCATCCTGGTATCACTCTTTTTCAACCAGTGGTCAGCTTTCATGTAAAAGCAATCCTAGCGGCTACTTAGCCTCCATACTGCTTTTACAAGCAGTGGGAGGGAACATCCCCCCCACTGTCTTCCATGGTTTTCTCGGGCTCGGGCTCTCCTGTAACGAGAATGCAGCCGGTGGTTCCGCCAGATAACCATAGAGCTGATTGGAGATCAGAACAGCTCCAATCATCTCTATGGCCTAAGAAACTGGAAGCTACGAGCATTTCATGACTTAGGTTTCCCTGGATATAAACAGCGGGAAATTGGGAAAGCATTTTATCAGACCGACCTTGGTGTGGTCAGATGCTTTGAGGGCAGAGGAGAGATCTAGGGTCTAATAGATCCCAATTTTTTTCAAAAAAGAGTACCTGTCACTACCTATTGCTATCATAGGGGATATTTACATTAAAAAAAAAAAATGAAAGGAACAGTTTAAAAATAAAATAAAAAAGCATAATTAAATAATAAAAAAAAAAGAAAAAGAAAGCACCCCCCCTCTGTGCTCATGCACAAAAGCGAACGCAAGCGTCGGTCTGGTGTCATATGTAAACAGCAGTTGCACCATGCATGCGAGGTATCACCGCGAAGGTCAGATTGATGGCAGTAATTTGAGCAGTAGACCTCCTCTGTAAATCTAAAGTGGTAACCTGTAAAGGATTTTAAAGGCTTTTAAAAATGTATGTAGTTTGTCACCGCTGCACGTTTGTGCACAATTTTAAAGCATGTCGTGTTTGGTATTCATGTTTTATTTCATCAAACATTTGGGCAACATAGTGTGTTTTAGTGCATTAAAATTAAAAAAAGTGTTTTTTTTCCAAAAAAATTGCGTTTGAAAAATCACTGCGCAAATACTGTTTAAAAAAAAATTTGCAACACCCACCATTTTAATCAGTAGGGCCTTTGCTTTATAAAAATATATAATGTTTGGGGGTTAAAGTAATTTTCTAGCAAAAAAAATATTTTTCCATGTAAACAAAAAGTGTCAGAAAGGGCTTTAGCTTCAAGTGGTAGAAGAGTGGGTGATGTGTGACATAAGCTTCTAATGTTCTGCATAAAATGCCAGGACAGTGCAAACCCCCCACAAAATGACCCCTTTTTGGAAAGTAGACACCCCAAGCTATTTGCTGATAGGCATGTTGAGCCCATGGAATATTTTGTATTTTGCCACAAGTTTTTGGGAAAATTACAAACTTTTTGTTTCTTTTTGCACAAAGTTGTCACTAAATGATATATTGCTCAAACATGCCGTGGGCATATGTGGAATTACACCCCAAAATACATTCTGCTGCTTCTCCTGAGTATGAGGATACCACATGTGTGAGACTTTTTGGGAGCCTAGCCGCGTACAGGACCCCAAAAACCAAGCACCGTTGTCAGGCTTTCTAAAGGCGTAAAATTGTGATTTTACTCCTCACTACCTATCACAGTTACGGAGGCCCTGACGTGTCCAGATAACACAAAACACCCCCAAATGACCGCATTTTGGAAAGTACACACCCCAAGGTAATTGTGAAGAAGCATGGTGAGTATTTTGCAGCTCTCATTTGTTTTTGAAAATGAAGAAATAAAAGAAATTTTTTTTTTCTTTTTTCAATTTTCAAAACTTTGTGACAAAAAGCGAGATCTGCAAAATACTCAACATGCCTCTCAGCAAATAGCTTGGGGTGTCTACTTTCCAAAATGGGGTCATTTGGGGGGGTTTGTGCTATCTGGGCATTTCATGGCCTCTGAAAATGTGATAGGCAGTGAGGAGTGAAATAAAAAATGTATGGCCTTAGAAAGTCTGAAGGCGGTGATTGGTTTTCGGGGTCCTGTACACGGCTAGGCTCACAAAAAGTCTCACACATGTGGTATGCCCGTACTCAGGAGAAGTAGCAGAATGTATTGTGGGGTGTAATTTCACATATGCCCATGGTATGTTTGAGCAATATATCATGTAGTGACAAATTTGTGCAAAAGAAAAAAAAAGTTTGTAATTTTCCTGCTACTTGTGGCAAAATATAAAATGTTCCATGGACTCAACATGCCTCTCAGCAAATAGCTTGGGGTCTTTACTTTTCAAACTGGGGTCATTTGGTGGTGGGGGGGGGGGGGTTGTGCTATCTTGGCATTTTATGGCCTTCGAAACTGTGATAGTTAGTGAGGAATGAAATAAAAAATTTACGCCCTTAGAAATCCTGAAGGCGGTGCTTGGTTTTCGGGGTCCTGTACGCGGCTAGGCTCCCAAAAAGTATATCCCATACTCAGGAAAAGCTGTAGAATGTATTTTGTGGTGTAATTCCACATATAACCATGGCATGTGTGAGCAATATATCATTTAGTGACAACTTTGTGTATTTTTTTTTTGTCATTTTCCAATCACTTGTGACAAAAAAAAATATTCAATGGGTTCAATGCCTCTCAGTAATTTCCTTTGTGAGAAAAAAAGGAAGCAAATGTTGTTGGGGTACAGCATTGCATGACTGCACAATTACCAGTTAAAGCAACGCAGTGCCAAACTGTAAAAAGTGCTCTGGTCATTGAGCAGCGAAATCTTCCGGGTTGAAGTGGTTAAACACTGAGGATTCTTGTACAATACAACATGGCAGATACATTGTGCTAGAAATACTTTACCAATATTTAAACCGGAACTGAAAAAATAAAAGTGTGAAAGGGGGAGGTGGCTTTGCTAGGAGGGATGAGGGTGAGGGTGATTAAAAGGAAGATACATGTAGAACAGATGTCCAGAAGTGTCCAAAAATAGACTTTATAGGCCATATTCTTAGCCAAGTCAGGCCAACATTTTCTGTGGAAGCAGCTAACCCTACAAACAGCTATTTTATCAACAAATTATATGTGCAAATTAATTTTACCTATAGCACTTAGGTAGGCACTATAGGTAGCACTTCATCAGAGCCTTATTAAAGTGTAACCCCAAGAACAGCAGTAAACTGGCCACTGAGGTATCTGCTTGCAACACAGCAGCTCTTGTGAAGTTATGGGTACTTGGGTATAATGATCTTTGTATTAGGGTCGGTGTCTACAGGTATTTATTTAAAGTGGGCTAAAATTGGAAACAGGCAGGCTCTTTATTTAAATTCTACAATAGAATACTTTTACCTTTCTGTTCGCAATACCCTTACCAATATACTGAGCTGCACATGCACAGCTTAGTTTACATTCCGGCATACTGCCTGTGTGCTGGGATGACTGCAATCCCTTACATGTGCAGTAGTGACATCATCCCACACGACCAATCAAGAGAGCTGAAGACTGGCACCCGGAAGAAGCCAGGGATAAGATGATAGTGGCTGTATGGGATCTTGTGGGTGTCAGACCTTTGGAACAGACATAAATATTTCTGTCTTTAGTTCTGCTTTAAGAACTGTTTATATCCCCACAAAAGTCTATGGGAATGCAAAAGAAGAGGAAGCAGGTCAGCTGCACCCACAGTAAATGCTGCCTTGAGCTGGGTGCACATTATACAATTTTTATACAATTTTCTTGTACAACTCTCCTTTAGATTAACCAAAACCGTAAAACCTAAACACTTTCAATTTGTATGCAATCAGTCAGGCCCTTGCGCTACATAGTTGAAGGTAAATCCAAAGGAATTCGAACAACAACCATTGACCAATGCTATTCATGTCTTTACCAACCTATCTACATTTGAAATACGCAATCCAAAAGTATAAAGAAATATTTATGAGTCTTGCTACAATTGCCAAAATTTTGAAGTCCCACACCAGGCCTGAAAAGGGTGGTCTTTTCCATGTAATAAATGACAGCGTTGTATAATTGCCACAAGTATGATGTGCAGCTAGTGTAAACAAAATTAGAATCTTAACCAAGTGTGTACTATATAGAAATTCTGGGATTCATAATTTCTACAGTGTGGAAACACATTGGTAACATTTAGGGTTCAAAAGTTATGTGAAATAAATATGTGCATTGTCCTGCATTTTCATTTTCATTCATTTTGTCTGTCATCTGCCTGCCTGCTCATTAAATAATGGCTCTGCAGTATGATGATGCTGGTTAATTATCTAATAATCAGACTAGACAATTAAAGTTGCACAGCTGAACCAGGATATATGGTTGTCACTGACCTAAATGTCAGTGTGTAAATAGCAAGACTAACTAAACCGAATTGTAAAGCATTTGGAAGGTAAACAAAGTTCACAGTTAAACCTTGTATGTAACAGTTTGCCTAGAGTTCTGCTTTAACAATATCTACAGACATGATAATTTGATTACTCCTAAACTCAACTTTTTTGTAGATCTATATGCTAAACAACTACAATTACCCTTACACATACTGTACAAAATCTAATTTTTTTTATTTATCTAATTACTTGATTGATTGATTGATTTGTTGATTTATTCTTTTTACAGAAGTTGCAAGGAATCAATACTGCTCACAGTCGTGCAGCCATACCCAGTAAGTAAAGCCACAAAGCATTTATATTTTGCAACCTGCATATACTGCAAGAATGTTGTCAGTTACAGGTTATTATAAAGTTTTATTCTATTAAAATGATCTGTGTGTGTAGGTTAAGGGAAGCCCTGACAATTCAATTAATTAAGTCTGCTGCACCTGAAAAACCCTGAATACTAGGAATGAAAAGTGATTGTTAGTGTAAAGGTGCGCTGATTCCATGTACAGGGTAGGAAAACCCACAGTGGTATAAAATATACACAATAATGAACACAATGGGTAAATGGGAAACAGGTGTGTGGTCTAGACTGACCTGTAACACATGTGGATATACAAAATAACTTAAGACTGTATGTGCATAGTCACAAAAAATAAACAGATCTCCAATCCCAGTTGACCCCTCCTTAGGGAAAGCGTGTCGGAAGGAGCCAGTTGTAACGTCGGAGCACGATCTGCACTGCTGTAACTTATTTCAAGTGCCTTTTAAAATAAATACATTTTTATCAAAAGATAATGCACTCTAATGCCCCGTACACACGATCGGATTTGCCGACAACAAAATCCATGTTTTTTTTCTGACGGATGTTGGCTCAAACTTGTCTTGCATACACACGGTCACACAAATCTTGTTGGAAATTCCGAACGTCAAGAACGCGGTGACATACAACATGTACAAAGAGCCGAGAAGAATGAAGTTCAATAGCCAGTGTGGCTCTTCTGATTGATTCCGAGCATGTGTGGAACTTTGTGCGTCGGAATTGTGTACACACTATCGGAATTTATGACAGTGGATTTTGTTGTCAGAAAATTTGAGATCCAGATCTCAAATTTTGTTTGTCGGAAATTCTGATGGAAAATGTCCGATGGAGCCTACACACGGTCAGAATTTCCGACAACTAGCTCCCATCGAGTGCTTCTCATCGGAAAATCCAACCGTGTGTACGCGGCATTAGTCTTCCTCCAATTTTTTTACTATCCATTATGAGCTGTTAATCAGGGATCCACTTGAGTCCTCTGAGGAAGGTATAGAGGAATCCATTTCATCAGTCGCAGATAAGCGTCCATGCTTGATCATCCATCCGGGTCTGCTGGGAGCTGCTGTCCATTGTGAATATCTGAGATTTTGGGGACAGAGGAATGTATCCCTAAGCTGTGGATCAGCACACACACACTTGTGACCTTTGTGGGTTTAGTAAGCAGCCAATTTTTTATTACTTTTCAGCATGGTTGTGTCTTCGTACTAAAGTGTCCATACACCTTGGGACCTGTTGGATTGGGACTCACAAGATAATTGGTTTCCCTCTGTTGAATGTGATTTGTTTTCACATAGACTTTTTGGAACCTGAGAGAGACTGTTGAAATATACTTACTCTCTTGTCAGTTTTTCCTTTTCTTTTTTTTTAAATCAAAAAAGGTTTTATTGAACATTCACATATTATCCAACAATAGACTTCACTCGGTTTGTAATTACACAAGATTTGTTATAACAGATTCTATTCATGCACATACATATATTGTTTATTTCAACTTGGGTATCCAACCCACCGCACTTCTCCTGCCAACAAAAAATTTCGCCTTTTCCCACCCCCCCGCCCGCACAGTTTATCTTATATGTACTATCCCGCATCCCCCCATCTTGTTTACAGAGATTGTAGGAGCCTGGACATCACCAGCTCTCTCGGGCTTAGACCTGGCGTGTCCAGCCATTTGGACCAAATTCGTTGAAATCTAGTGGGGCACCCTCTGTGTTGATATATATACTTTTCCCTTATGAGGGTTTGTCCCATGTGTTCCACCCATGTGCGACTAGTAGGTGGCCCCACAGACTTCCAGCCCATGAGTATAAGTTTCCTGGCCTGAAATAAAGCTCTGGAGAACGTGACCCTGACCAATTCTTCAGGGATCTCCTCCTCCAGGACCCCCAGTATACAGCACATGGGGTCCAGGGGAACCTTCGTTTGAAATACCTCATTGAGCGTACTCATAATCTCCCTCCAATATCGGTGGAGTTTCGGGCATCTCCACAGGAGGTGAATAAGGTCCCCATCATGCTGACGACAACGGGAACATAGAAGGTCTGCCGTCCTGTCCATTTTAAATAGCTTTTTTGGGGTATAGTGCACTCTTAACGCTATAAACAATTGGGATACCCTTTGTGCAACATTAAGGGAGCATGTGGATACAGACTGCAGGGCCTCCTCCCATTGCTCCCCTGTAAGCTGACCAAGGTCCCTTTCCCAAGCAGACATTGCATTGCATGAGAATGCTCGCAGGTGCCTTGCTAACAACATCTGGTAGCATTGAGATATAATTCCCTTGGTCTCGCTGCTGGACTGCAACACATGAAACACCGGCGTGAGTGACAGTGTCCATCCACCCGCGTCTCCCTGTGCATTGATTGCATGCCGCAGCTGAAGGTAAGAATAAAACATGCTATCCGGCAGGTTAAATTTATCCTGCAATTCTGTAAATGAGAGTAGTTTACCGTTTGCGAATATATGTAGTAGCAGTTTAACCCCGTGTTTATGCCATCTAGGCCCGTAGTAATTTATCCAGCTCAGTATAAGAGCGGTTGCCCCATATTGGACTATAGTCAGTGAAACCCTGCACCCCCTGAAGTTGTCTGACCTTATTCCAAATTTTTTGTACGAGTGACATTGTTGGGGTCTGTTTGTTGGATTTTGCAAATAGCTGTGCTTCAAGGCCCATGGGAATGGTCTCAGCCCCCGACGCCATCAACATCAACTGTGCCGACGAGCCTTTTGGTTCCGCCGCCATAGAACCGACCAGCTGTTGCAATTGGGACGCGATATAGTACAACCAGGGGTTGGGAACTGCCAACCCCCCATTGTCCTTCGATTGCTGCAGCTGCTCCAACTTAATTCTGGGGTTTTTGGTGTTCCATAGTAACCGGCGGAAGAGTGTATTTACTATTCTGAAGATTTTTAGCGGGACCACGACCGGAGTATTATGTAAGAAGTATAGCAACTGAGGCATTAGGATCATTTTAATTAGGTTGGCCTTGCCCGCCAAGGACATCTTCAGGTTATTCCAGGTATTTATTTTGTCGCGAAAACGAGATAGTAAGGGGTAGATGTTTAGGGAGCAGTAGTCTCCAATCCTGGGCGCCACTTGTATGCCCAGGTATTTGAAACTAGTGACCAGGGGAATGGGGCAGCTATCCGGTAGTACAACCCCACAATCTCCGTCCAACAGCATCAGGGCCGACTTGGACCAATTTATGGTTAGCCCGGAATAGTGGCCGAATGTTTTTATTACAGACATCACCTCCACTAGCGAGTGACTCGTGTCTCCTAAAAAGAGTAACATGTCATCAGCGTACAACATTATTTTTTCATGTAGAGTTCCGTATTGGAACCCCTGTATCTGGGCACTATCTCTTATCAGGGCTGCCAGGGGCTCTAACGCGATCGCAAAGAGCAGAGGGGACAGGGGGCAACCCTGCCTTGTCCCCCTGCCCAGAGCAAAAGCCGGTGATACCCTGTCCGTCACTCTTATATTGGCCTGTGGGGACGCATAGAGCAGCTTAACCCATGCTATAAACCGTGCACCAAAACCAAACTTTTCCAGTACTGCCCACAAATATCTCCAGCTAACGCTGTCAAAGGCCTTGTTGGCATCGAGAGACAACAATGCCCTTTGACCCCCGTTGTCTGCTTGCAATTGCATATTCAGGAACAGTCTTCTAAGATTTGTGGCCGTTGATTTTTGTGGCATAAAGCCAGCCTGGTCCTGGTGTATAATGGAGGAGATAATCCCATTGACCCGGATCGCCAGGACCTTAGCTAGAATCTTCACGTCGCTCTGGAGCAACGATATAGGTCTGTAGGAGCCTGGGTCTAACGGATCCTTCCCCTGTTTAAGTAGTAGGATTACGTTGGCTCTTGCCATAGATTCAGGAAGTCTACCCGCCTCTAAGCTAGCATTAAAAACCTTTAGCAGTTCAGGGAGTATCTGTTCACCATATTGACTAAACACCTCCATGGGGAGGCCATCCTCTCCTGGTGCCTTGCAGGTGGGAAAAGAACAGGCCGCCATCGGTAGCTCCTCCTCAGTTATGGGAGCATCTAACTGATTTCGAGCTGCCACCGACAGCGATGGTAAATCTATTTTTGTCATATACATGGTTAGATAAAAAAATGGGTAGTCAGAATGGTGAGCCGCCCTCAATTCAAAACAACCCCCACTGCGCCAATGAATAGAATTTGCAACAAACCGAAATAAGATCCAGTGAATGGCTCATTTGGTGTATAACAAAATATGTGTAACCATATATAACTCACTAAATGAAAAGTGAAAAAGAGAGCTGCCCCTTTAAGAAGCTACCAAACTAAAATATTATCTGATCCAATATATCCTAAAATCCAACGCACCTTCTCCTAGATATATCAGAGCAAATAAGAGGCGCTCATATCCCTAGTGCTAGAAATCGCATGTGCTGCAATTTCATCAAAAATAAAGGTTGAAAATATCTTAAGTGTGCAAATTAATGCATGAAACTTAACGGTGTTTACCAATACTAATCAAACCATGCGAAAGTACATCCAAAGTGCACGTGAAAAAAGCTGTGACAGCAAAATAATAAATAAATGGCTAAAAATCCCCAGTTATTGTGTTACATAAATTACAGTGCAGAAAAAATTGTAATTGATTATATAATTATATTACAAACAAATTAATTGGTTAAAGCATGAAAAATCAGTCCTTTATAATCTTGTGACAAATAACGTGTTTAAATTTGTGACAGAAAAGTGCATAAAAATCGCATAAAAATCGCAAAAATCTTCTAAGGTGCAGTGATCTTGAAAATGCTGAATTCCACGTGTCCTTCACCTCACCACCGTGATACGTGAATCCACTCCCAAAGGAATCTCACTCACCGAATAATTTTGCCAGCACTCTCATGCACGGCAAAAAACGCTTAGTAGCCACACTCCAGAGAACTCCAGCAAGCAGCAGCAGCAATGCCCCAGTGTGTAGAATCAATCCACATGTAAAAAAATTGAGGAACTCACATAGCGTAAACCAGCACGGCAAGTTTATTTAAAACCACTACAATCTTCAATGGAAACACTCACATTTTAAAGATAAAAATCAGCAGTAAAACCAATGTGATTCACAGCAAGCTTCAATCATTAGTGGATACACTCAGAACAACAAATGGTCACGGCGGACCCGAGGTGTGTTGATGCTCAGACTCACGGTCTTTCTCACCCCCCTCCGTGGTGCGCCGTGCAATGACAAACTCTCCTTCGTATAGTGCGGCTCTCAGCGTTGCTTGTCACATCTCATAGCCACGCCCCCGACATGTTTCGTCATCGATCAGACTTATTCATGGGATTGGCTAACTAGGCCGTCCCTCAACCCTTATATCTCCTCCTCCCTGGTCTCCCATAGGTTGGTGAGTCCGCATGCGCACATCTCGTGTCCCCGCTCCTATAATAGACAAGAGATTACGGCGCGCCGCTGTACAGGGATGCGGTTAGCCTATATTTAACTGTGGACTGATTGCAGCAAATACCTTAGATGGATAGCTCAGCCATCATACATTCTGCATACCAGTGTGAACGGTCAACGTATTACTACCATGCTCACATCTGAAGCAAACCTAATTAACACTTACTGTATACCTGTATAAGTGATCATAGCGTTGCCCCCATGGTCACGTCTGAGGCATACTTAGTCTGGATATTTCGCACACCAATATAAGTAACCATAACATTACTGCTACGGCCACATTTAGAACGACCTAATTTTATATTTATCCAACAACATCTCATCATAAACATATCGGTCTATAATTTGCTAAATCAGAGGTTTACACTTTGATCACTGAAATATTCACCATTGGATGGACCTATACCCACAGGTAATTACATGTTGGATACAATTCAAATAAAGTGCGAGTGTATTAAAACAAGATAAAATTATTAAATAATCCTTGAATAACCCTACGATTGTCCCAAATATTAGCAACATGGTGAGAATCTAATTAAATAAATACCTTAAAATAAAACTCCATATCAAATAATACATGAATAATTACACAGTCACAATTTAGTATTTACACTTATATGACGAAGCTATAGCTCATGACAAGCTATTGAGCTCCTATCAATTACTCCCCTACTGTGAGGGTTTAGTGATGAGACCCACATCTGGTACCTCACTCACCCCCCCTCTTAATGTTTAGGGCTGCTTCGCCAATAAGCCTTTAAATTGACCAAAATGAAGCATATTACGATATACTCATGCAAAACCTATATCTGGAATACTTAAAATAATATCTATCTCCATTAAAAAATATATATATATCACATCCAAACCCTCATAATCCAGGGTCTCTAAATAAGAAAAAATGACCAGATAATCATAACAGGGTCACACACTTCCGAATCTCCTACTAAAGTGTTCAACCAGACCGCAGCACATCAAATTTAACTACCTTCAATCAAAAATTATTTATGAAGCAGTTTAAATCTAGTTCTATATTTAACCCCTTAGGGGCTAAACTTTTCAATAAAAAGATCCAGTTAAAGCAACGTTAAGTATACAACAAAAGAGGAGTTACAAATTAAGGAATTCAGTACTTGTAACTCCTCTTTTGTTGTATACTTAATGTGGTGCCCTTGTGGCCTACTTTATGTGGGCAGAACAAAAAGACTACTAAGGATCAGAATCTCGGAGCATTTAACCAATATTAAGAACGGTTATAAGTATCATAGTGTCTCCTTGCATTTCAAACAAAAACATCAAAAGGATCCCTCACTTTTACAATTCTGTGGAATCGACGTGGTCCATCCTTCTTGGAGGGGTTCCAACAGGGTCAGGGATCTATCGCAGAGGGAGACTCGCTGGATCTTTTTATTGAAAAGTTTAGCCCCTAAGGGGTTAAATATAGAACTAGATTTAAACTGCTTCATAAATAATTTTTGATTGAAGGTAGTTAAATTTGATGTGCTGCGGTCTGGTTGAACACTTTAGTAGGAGATTCGGAAGTGTGTGACCCTGTTATGATTATCTGGTCATTTTTTCTTATTTAGAGACCCTGGATTATGAGGGTTTGGATGTGATATATATATATTTTTTAATGGAGATAGATATTATTTTAAGTATTCCAGATATAGGTTTTGCATGAGTATATCGTAATATGCTTCATTTTGGTCAATTTAAAGGCTTATTGGCGAAGCAGCCCTAAACATTAAGAGGGGGGGTGAGTGAGGTACCAGATGTGGGTCTCATCACTAAACCCTCACAGTAGGGGAGTAATTGATAGGAGCTCAATAGCTTGTCATGAGCTATAGCTTCGTCATATAAGTGTAAATACTAAATTGTGACTGTGTAATTATTCATGTATTATTTGATATGGAGTTTTATTTTAAGGTATTTATTTAATTAGATTCTCACCATGTTGCTAATATTTGGGACAATCGTAGGGTTATTCAAGGATTATTTAATAATTTTATCTTGTTTTAATACACTCGCACTTTATTTGAATTGTATCCAACATGTAATTACCTGTGGGTATAGGTCCATCCAATGGTGAATATTTCAGTGATCAAAGTGTAAACCTCTGATTTAGCAAATTATAGACCGATATGTTTATGATGAGATGTTGTTGGATAAATATAAAATTAGGTCGTTCTAAATGTGGCCGTAGCAGTAATGTTATGGTTACTTATATTGGTGTGCGAAATATCCAGACTAAGTATGCCTCAGACGTGACCATGGGGGCAACGCTATGATCACTTATACAGGTATACAGTAAGTGTTAATTAGGTTTGCTTCAGATGTGAGCATGGTAGTAATACGTTGACCGTTCACACTGGTATGCAGAATGTATGATGGCTGAGCTATCCATCTAAGGTATTTGCTGCAATCAGTCCACAGTTAAATATAGGCTAACCGCATCCCTGTACAGCGGCGCGCCGTAATCTCTTGTCTATTATAGGAGCGGGGACACGAGATGTGCGAATGCGGACTCACCAACCTATGGGAGACCAGGGAGGAGGAGATATAAGGGTTGAGGGACGGCCTAGTTAGCCAATCCCATGAATAAGTCTGATCGATGACGAAACATGTCGGGGGCGTGGCTATGAGATGTGACAAGCAACGCTGAGAGCCGCACTATACGAAGGAGAGTTTGTCATTGCACGGCGCACCAGGGAGGGGGGTGAGAAAGACCGTGAGTCTGAGCATCAACACACCTCGGGTCCGCCGTGACCATTTGTTGTTCTGAGTGTATCCACTAATGATTGAAGCTTGCTGTGAATCACATTGGTTTTACTGCTGATTTTTATCTTTAAAATGTGAGTGTTTCCATTGAAGATTGTAGTGGTTTTAAATAAACTTGCCGTGCTGGTTTACGCTATGTGAGTTCCTAAATTTTTTTACATGTGGATTGATTCTACACACTGGGGCATTGCTGCTGCTGCTTGCTGGAGTTCTCTGGAGTGTGGCTACTAAGCGTTTTTTGCCGTGCATGAGAGTGCTGGCAAAATTATTCGGTGAGTGAGATTCCTTTGGGAGTGGATTCACGTATCACGGTGGTGAGGTGAAGGACACGTGGAATTCAGCATTTTCAAGATCACTGCACCTTAGAAGATTTTTGCGATTTTTATGCGATTTTTATGCACTTTTCTGTCACAAATTTAAACACGTTATTTGTCACAAGATTATAAAGGACTGATTTTTCATGCTTTAACCAATTAATTTGTTTGTAATATAATTATATAATCAATTACAATTTTTTCTGCACTGTAATTTATGTAACACAATAACTGGGGATTTTTAGCCATTTATTTATTATTTTGCTGTCACAGCTTTTTTCACGTGCACTTTGGATGTACTTTCGCATGGTTTGATTAGTATTGGTAAACACCGTTAAGTTTCATGCATTAATTTGCACACTTAAGATATTTTCAACCTTTATTTTTGATGAAATTGCAGCACATGCGATTTCTAGCACTAGGGATATGAGCGCCTCTTATTTGCTCTGATATATCTAGGAGAAGGTGCGTTGGATTTTAGGATATATTGGATCAGATAATATACATGGTTAGGTCTGCATCCGAGTAGGCATCCCTTGATCTATACAGGTCGCCATAGAAAGATGCCAGCTCTGAAATAATGACCTCTGGAGAATTGACTATTTTCCCATTGGCTGCCCGGATGGCCCCAATGGCTGGTGACTGCTGCTGGGATTGTGCGATTTTAGCAAGTAGACGGCCTGTCTTTTCTCCCTCCTCATAGAACGCCAGTTTCGAGAAAAATCTCTTTCTCTCCGCTGTGGAGGATCTCAGCCGGTCCAGGGAGTCCTGGGCCGACATCCATGCCTCCCTGGCGGATTCAGTAGGGCTAGTGACATAGGTAAGTTCCAGTTGTCGCACCAAGTCCCCCGCCTGTTCTAACAGAACCGAGGAGTTGTGTTTGACCTTCTGTATTTCCTGGATAAAAGTCCCTCTTAAGTGCGCTTTAAAGGTCTCCCATTTCAAATGAGCATTAGTTAAATAGCGATGTGTTTTAAAGAAAGCCTGAATCTGAGCGGCTATTCTTTCTTGTGAAGTAAAAAGTTTCAACCAGAAAGCATTTAATTTCCAAGGGGCTCTAGGTAAGTTACTAGGGGGCCGAGTAATTAACCACATAACTAGTGGGGAGTGGTCCGAGACACCTCGCGGGAAATATTCTATTTTGGATATACTGCCAACCAGGTTTGGGGTGCCTATACATAGATCAATACATGACAGTGACCCGTGGGTCTTAGAGAAACAAGAGAATTGCTTATTGTTTGGATTTCTGTTACGCCACATATCCATCCATCCTACCTCTATGAGTAGGCGGCTCAGAGCTGTGCCTCGTCCGCCCCTAGGAGGCCGTACAGGGGGGTGTCTGTCTAATTTAGGGTCCAGGTAACAATTAAAGTCCCCCATTATCAATACCGGTATATCCGGTTTGTTGACTAAGTATGAGATTAATAGCTGCAAAACCTCCCTGGAGAACGAAGGGGGCACATAAATAAAAGCTAATATCAATGTGATTGTGTACAATTTACAGTGCAAAAACACAAACCTTCCAGATATATCTGTTAGTGAATCCAGTTCCTGGTACACTAGGGCTTTGTGTATCAAAACACTTACTCCACGTGAAAAAGCAGAGTAAGTGGAGTGATAAGCTTTACCTACCCAGGCGTATTGTAAGAAATTGACTGTGTTGCTCTTCAAGTGGGTTTCCTGCAAGCCAATTATGGCCGGGTGAAACTTCTGCAGCCCAGCAGAAATCATAGATCTTTTTAATGGGTCATTTACTCCTCGCACGTTCCAGGACACTATAGGTGTATCAGACATTGCGAGAGCATGAGCCATTTCTCAGAAGCATGTCCCTGTCCTGTATCCTTTGATGTTACACCCGGAGACTTCCAAACTGCAGTCCATGTGCAAGCAAATTACCCGGACGACTGTGCGGAACGTGGGGCAGGTCGACAAGGCATAGTGTGCAGTGGATGGGCATCAAATCTTTGCAAAAAATAAGTAGACTCAGTTGCATGGTGAAATAAACCACATGGTAGATCCATGGATAAGGTAGATCTTGTAAACCAAGACCCGCTGGCAGCGCCAAGCGGAAAGGTATCAAAAACTGCGAGGCTCTGTGGGCCAAAACCGTGCCAACAGGGCACAAAGACTCAAGCCATAACAACAATGGCAACTTGTATTGTGCGGGAGTGAAGCACATTCACAGCCCACCCGGTTGGCTAAACAGCAGCTGTGTCGAGCTCTAAAAGATTCAGTACTCAGTCGCTGTCCCTTGAAGTTTAGGAAACGTCCTCTGTGTAAGGAGCAATATCAAAAATGGAATATAGGCGCCTTCTATGCATTAAGTAAGTGGGTCATTTGAAATCAGCCTTCCCCATTTTCACGTCTGCGGCGGCGTAGATCTTGTTCATTCTGGTCCAGCCATCCTGCAGCATCCTGTGCGGTTTCAAAAAAGTGGTTCTGGTCTCCAGCCGTAACTCTCAGCTTAGCGGGGAACAACATTGCATACTTGAGTTGAAGTCGCTGCAGCCTTTTTTTAACATCCGCAAAGTTAGATCTTCTGCGCTGCACTTCAGCTGAGAAGTCAGGATAGAAGGATATTTTGGTACAGTTAAACTGCACTGCCCCCTTTTCTCTAGCCAACCTTAGAACCACTTCACGGTCCCGATAGTTGAGGAGCCTGGCCAGCATCGCTCTTGGGGGATTGCCAGGCGGGAGAGGTCTTGGTGGTACTCGGTGCGCCCGTTCCACTGCATACAGGGGCGAGAAGGCCTCTTTGCCGAATATATTTTGTAACCATTCCTCGACGAACACCGTGGGGTCTCTGCCCTCAACCTTCTCTGGTAGCCCCACTATGCGGACGTTGTTGCGTCGCAGGCGGTTCTCAATGTCGTCGGTCTTCTCAAAGGCCTGGTGTGCATACTGTGCGGCCCCCCTCACATCTCTGTTCAAGTGGGGCATCTGGTCTTCTATGTCACTGACTCTCCCCTCTACTGCCGTGGTTCTCTCTCTAATTTTTTGAATGTCCTGACATAGCAGGGAGACAGTCTCCTTCAGCCCCCCAAACTTTTCCTTCAGGTCATCCACTGAGGCAGTGCATCTGTGGACTGCATGTAGTATTTCACTCAGCGTGGGCTGGGGGGTATCCTCCACCTGCATATCAAACAGGCCTGGCATAGGATCTGGTACAGACTCCATGATATCAGTGTCTTCTGGCCTGTCTGTGTCCCCCCTGCCTGCCTGCTCCATGGAAGCTGCAGGAAGCTGTGTGCTGCTTTGTGTGGAGTCTGCTGAGCCCGCTAACTTCTGTGCATAGTAAAGCATGTCCCTGGTCTGGTCTTTAGCCTTAGGGGGTTTCTGTGACTTACCCCCCTGCTCCGCTCTCTTCTCCTGGCCTCGTGGTGTTCTCTGAGGCTGAGACGTCCAGGCGCCATCTTGGGATTCTGTGGCGGCCGAGGCCGCTTGTTCTCCGCGGTTCCCTCGGGTCAATATGCCCCAATCTGGTGCTAATTTTGTGGCCTGGGATGACAGGGAGGCTGTGGGTACCGGTACCGTGCTTTTTGGGTGTCCGGATAGGCGAGGAGAGGATCGGTCCAAGGATCAACAGCGGAAGCTCCGGTGAACAGGTCTGTTCACATGCCACGCTAGGCCACGCCCCCAGTTTTTCCTTTTCAGATCATATACTGGTTGTGTTTGAATTGCATTGTTTATTTATTTTGATTATGCACATACAGTCTTAAGATATTTTGTATATCCACATGTGTTATAGGTCAATCTAGACAACACACCTGTTTCCCATTTACCCATTGGGTTCACATTTGGGCAACATTATTGTGTATATTTTTTACCACCGTGGGGGGTTTTCCTACCCTTTACATAGAATCAGCGCACTATCAATCAATTATTATTATTAATTTTATTCTAATGTGTTACTATCTACTGATTTGTAAAAACAGGGAAACAACTGATAAAAACTTGAGCACTTGTCTGTGTCTTTCATTCAGTGGAAAATTGGAATGAGATGTTGAGTTGATTTTTAAGGGCAATTGCTTTGCCTTATTATCATACAGGTATTCCCATACCACATACAAGAAGATAAAGAAAAATGCTGCCCATAATGATCAGACAGCACCTGAGCCCTCCGTTGCTTAGGCCGGGTTTACACTGGTATGACAAATGCTCCAACATTGGGAGCTCATGTTGCATGACGTGTGAAAATCAATGTTTCCCTATGGGAGCTGTCTTAACTGGTCCGACACAATTCAGTCCAACTTTGAAAATGCTCCCTGCACTACTTTGGTCTGACTTTGATCCTACTTCAGCCCATTGACCAGACCCTTTTACATTTTGCGTGGAGTTCCCCCTAAAGATTCATACCAGATAGTGCCTGGTATTGTGGGGGATCAAAGTCGGATCCCTGTTCATTGAAGTCGGGCGCATGTCGGACTTCAAGTTGCAGGGCAAAGTCAGATCCAAAGTAGTACGACTGTCGTGTCGTACCAGTGTGAACCCGGCCATAGTCAGCTTGCATTTTTTAAACTTATCCAATGAGGAGCTTTTATTCTAAAATGCAGCAACCCAATCAAATTTCACAGAATTAGAATTTTCACACTATTAGGTTCAGAGTGGGTAGAAATAAAAGTGCGCTCAGGTGCTAGCTGATCAATCAAGTGCTAGTGGACTCTCTATGTGATGTCTGGGTGCTGTGACTGGTCTTGTCTTTCTGTGTGCCATGACTGGGTGTCTGGTCTCTCAGTGTGCTGTAATTGGGTGTCTGGTCTCTCTGTGTGCTGTGACTGGGTGTCTTGTCTCTCTGTGTGCTGTGACTGGGTGTCTGGTCTCTATGTGTGCTGTGACTGAGTGTCTGGTCTCTCTGTATGCTGTGATTGAGTGTCTGGTCTCTCTGTGTGCTGTGACTGGGTGTCTGGTCTCTCTGTATGATGTGACTGAGTGTCTGGTCTCTCTGTGTGCTGTGACTGGGTGTCTGGTATCCCTGTGTGCTGTGACTGGGTGTCTGGTCTCTCTGTGTGCTGTGATTGAGTGTCTGGTCTCTCTTTGTGCTGTGATTGGGTGTCTGGTCTCTCTGTGTGCTGTGATTGAGTGTCTGGTCTCTCTTTGTGCTGTGATTAGGTGCCTGGTCTCTCTGTGTGCTGTGGTTGGGTGCCTGGTCTCTCTGTGTGCTCTGAGTGTCTGGTCTCTCTGTATGCTGTGATTGAGTGTCTGGCCTCTGTGTGCTGTGATTGAGTGTCTGGTCTCTCTATATGCTGTAACTGAGTGTTTAGTCTTTCTGAGTGTTGCAACTGAGTGTCTGGTCTCCATGTGTGCTGTGATTGAGTGTCTGGTCTCTCCGTGTGCTGTAACTGAGTGTCTGGTCTCTCTGTATGCTGTGATTTAGTGTCTGGTCTCTCTGTGTGCTGTAACTGAGTGCTTGGTCTCTGTGTGCTGTAACTGAGTGTCTGGTCTCTCTGTGTGCTGTGATTGAGTGCCTTGTCTCTCTGTGTGCTGTGACTGAAAATGAAGTCTGCCTGTGAGTGTGCTGTCTGTTTGAAGTGGGGATAGAGGACTGTAATAATAAACATAGGAGGAGAGGAAAGGAGAGAGGAAAAGGGGGAATAGTACAAATCTGAAAAGGGGCAATAATCCACAAGTGCCTGACAGGGAACATGGAGTGCTGTTCTCCTAAAGGAAGACTATAGGAAGGATAGCTGAGTGCACTGGAGCGACCATCTCACTACTGGTTTTGTTGCTGAAAATTGAGCTATTTGAGCTGAAGGGTAAAATTAAAATACAAGTGGGTACACTAGGGGTGGAGCATGTTCTGTTTAGCCAAATTTAGGACGCGAGGCAGAATTCCCCAGTGAAAAAGCAACATTGCCTTTAGTATATTGAGCACAGAATAGACTGGGAAGATATTTGATTTTAAGAATGGGTGAGACTGCTTGCATGTGGCGGACATTTGAACTTATTTAAAACATTGTATATTGTAAACTTGTTAACTCCTATTCTAAGCCCTAAGCCATCGACTATGAATCTGGCACTTCTGCCATATTCCAGAAGGACTCCATAGTTTCAATAAGTTGTGTTTTCATAAACAGCTTCACCAGAGACTACAGTATATACAGTATACAGTATTTATTATTGGTTTTCCAGTCTTAGCAAAGTTTGGTCACCTATACACATACATGGATGTTATATACTTTCAGTCCTGATTATTGCTAGTTTTGCCTACATTGATTGCGTCTCTTTTAGAAAGTGTGAATGTTTGTTTAAAATTTCATCACCACCGAAGAGAGATCAGAATGAATAAAATATTGTCATACTATATGTTTTTATTGAACATATTAACTTCTAAATATGTATATACCATGTTTTTTTCCTAAGTCCCCCAAATCAGCATTTATTAGTGCTGCCAAGAAAGCAAGGTTGAAGTCCAATCCAGTGAAAGTTCGTTTTTCAGAGGAAGTTATAATAAATGGACAGGTTTCGGTAAGTACAATAGTTTATATGTTCAGATTCAGCATCCCTTTAAGAGCTTTTTTTCTAAAATACAGTATTACTTCAGTTACTAATTAGACACTGGGTTGGTTTTACTAAAAAAAATAAATGTTCACTTTCCAAAGTGAATGGAAGCAAATTTTTAATTACCTTATCAGCTAAGGTCACATTAAAGTGATCCTATCTCAAAAAGGTAATATCAAAGTTGCTGCTACCTGTAAAAGAAAAGTGCTTATATTCTCCTTTCCCAGAGCTTGAGTTGCCAAATGTTGCTCTGTTCAGTAGAAATGGCCCAGTGAATTTTGTCTAGAACCTGACACTTCTGGAAGTGTCAATCTCCTGGTACCAGAGCAGCTTTCATTTACTCCTCTTGCTGATGGCCATGCCATTGCTCTGTGCTGCAGTGGAGGTTAGCAGAAGGAATTTACACTTTTAATATGATTTTTTCACAACAGGGTTGCTAATAGTCCATTTCAGTTATTCAATCATGTGCACTTTTTTTTTTAAATTTCGTGTGCACATTATTAAAAACACAAATCTATTGCGCTTAGGCAGATATCCAGGTCCTAACAAATAGCAACTAGCACAAGTATTGTTGGCGACAATAAACAGTACAGTAGTATGTGGTACGGGTGCAGCGCTGTACTAAATAATGTCCATAATAAATAACACATTCATAAGCATTCAAAGTGAAGTTCCTGAACTGTTGCGATGATAGACGGAAGCCATCACCAAAAAACCCAATCACACTGACTCTTACCCTAAGGTAAAGACATTAAAGCAGTAGGTAACGTCTCATGGCAGTTTCAGCCGTCCTCAGATCCAAGAATATCACTTCCTCCTGAGCAAGATTAGACTTGCACCAATAGACAGGTAATGGATGCCAATTCAAATATGTAATCCACCAATAGTCTACACGAATGTCAATAGGTACTTCCACCACAATGATACTCTCACGAAATGAATAAAAGAATCCTCATTGCGCAGACATCCCAGATAAAGATTTATTAAAACAAAGAATATAACTCACATTCCAATAGGAGAACACGCGCATATGGAAAATGATCAGCGTTTCCAACCAACAAGATGGCCGCTGCGTCCCAGTATGTAATCGCGTCACACGTTCCAGCTCCTCTCTACACGTGTCGTCATCTGATGACCCCTGACAATGTCATCTCGCTCAGGAGGAAGTGATAGTCTTGGATCTGAGGAACTGCCATGAGATGTTACCTACTGCTTTAATGTCTTTACCTTAGGGTAAGAGTCAGTGTGATTGGGTGTTGGTGACGGCTTCCATCTATCATCACAACAGTTCAGTAATATCACTTTGAATGCTTATGAACGTATTATTTATTATGGACACGATTTAGTAAGGCACTGCACCCTTACTACATACTATTGTGAGCATTATTGCATATTTAAATCAAACACAACTTACTTATCTTCGTCAGCATTCAGTTTGTTCCACTGCCCATCATTGGTGGATTATTATTTTTTTGTTGTCATCAGAAATCCTTATATTAGACTGTTTAATAAATACATTTATCATATGATTTCAATATAATACATCACCAATAGTTATCTTAATAACCATATATACTGACTTAAAAATAACTACATTTTTGGCTCAGACTAGCAGGTGGTAAGATAAATGGCAGAGGCAAAATAGTAGGGTTTCTCACAACATCCTATCATCAATATAAATACAGTCATCTTACAGAAGATTATTTACACATTACAGCATTATCCTAAGTGAGGTTATTTCCAGGAAAACAAAATGTTCTGTGTAAAAAAGATGACCCTAGCAAATAGCCCTGGCTTTGGACACCAAAGTTTGTGTGTCTACAGCCACCAGTAATGGGAATCAAACTCTGGTTGGATGTGACTTTAGAAATGATTGGATAATATTGGAAGTGTATTACACATGGTGATAGTTGTCAGTATTCTTCTTTTATTTCCCGTGGGGAATAACGAGTCTGTAGATTTTTGTAATATTGGTACCAGGCATAATTATAGTGATTATGCTGTACTTTATATGCTGGCCTAAACCTTAAGCTGGCATTACACAAGTAGATTTGCAAATGAACATTCATAGAAAAATGTGTATCAACATTTTTATTAAAATTCTTAGTACATTTGATGACTTGACAAATGTTGTTGGAAAGTACTTCAAAATTGTGTGTGCTTTTAACATTCGATTTTAGAAAGAATGGACTTTCCCGAATGAACACCACATTCGCTGTTAGCATTTGAGAAAGGTTTTCCATCCTGATCCTTTGAACTTTCTTGTCACTGTAGTTGAAAATTTATGTCAACTCGATCCCACCAATGATTAGAAGATCAAACGCACATTCTTAAAGCAAAAAAATTGGAATTAAATTCTACTATTGTATGGCCAGCTTTATTACAATCAAAACTTTTGGAAGAATTAGAACCCAAGTCAATTTTTACTGCTGTCTAGTTCCCTGTTTGGGAGATATTGAGGTTGATTTACTAACACTGGAGAGTTCAAAATGTGGTGAAGCTCTGCATAGAAACCAATCAGCTTCCAGCTTTTATTGTCAAAGCTTAGCTGAAGTTAGAAGCTGATTGGCTATCATGAACAGCTGCACTAGATTTTGCACTTGCCAGTTTTAGTAAATTACCACCATTGCCTCTATCACTTCCTGTGTATTTGATAGGTGTCAGAGATTTGATAGGTGTCAGAGAGCTAAAACCTCCCTCTCAGGCCTTGTTCACACCTGTGTGTTTAATATGTGGTGTGTTTTAAAAAGTCCTGCATACTGAATCTTTGATGCGCTTTCAACAAAATGCATGTTCTATAGAGTTTAATTGTAACATGCCTAAAATAATGTTAAATGCGTCTAAAACGCAATGCATCAACAGATGCATAGATGTAACCCCCAAATAGTTAATATACAATTAGCGCAACCCTATTATTGCAAACAGACTGTTAATATATCTAATATCTCCAGTTGCAGCTGACACAAAACAAGTGCTTTCACTACACTTAATCCACATAAAACCAAAAATTAGTGCAGCGCTACTGGAAACCCCCCATATTACCTTATAAAGTGCAACCCATTTAAATAAATAGGTTAAATCCAACATATAAAAAATTATTTGAAGTGAAAAAATACATACTATGAAAACTGATATATACAGTACATAAAGTGCAATGTGTCTGTAAACTAATTTAGTAAGATAAAGTGCAAATTGTCCCTAAATCTACTCCAATGAGGCAATTATAAATCCAAACAAAAATAATTCCATCAAGTGTTAGTACCCAGTTATATTATGTACAATATGGTGGGGATGGGATCAATGGCACTGGCAACTACTTGCTCACAGTGTCAGTCATGCCTCCAGCGGTGCCTTTTCCAACATGGGGTCTCTGCTCATAGCAGAAAGCTCCTCCTCCTTCACACTGTTGGTAGTCAGCTGGTCAGCTGACTTTCTCCTGCAGTTTCTGCTCTTGTCCCGACAATGCATTTGTCTGCAGCAATGGGGTGGTGCAGAGAGGATGGGTGGGCGGGTCCGCTGTGTGGGTATGGCAGTGATAGTCGCGGATCCAGAGTCTAGTCTTGGGAGGGGTACTGCCAGAAAAAACTTTATTTGCTGGCAATTTATCAGGGAAATGGCTGGTGTTGGGGCTTCAATCATCATGGCACCATGGTTGTTATGGTGTCAGGATGATTGAAGTGCATTATTTCTATTATTACATTGTAATATAGAATTAAATAGTTCAACTCACCATAATGCAGAATCAGTGGGAGCCTTGAGCGTGTCACTTGCCATGTCACCTGCCTTCAGATGCGGATTGTTACTTGCCAAGTCACCTGCTACATGTTGTGGATTGTCACTTGCCATGACGTCACCTGCCACAAGTTGCAGAATGTCACTTGCCAAGTCACCTGCCACACATTGCAGATTGTCACTTGCCACGACATCACCTACCACACATTGCGGATTGTCACTTGCCACAATGTCACCTGCCACACATTGCGGATTGTCACTTGCCACAACGTCACCTGCCACACATTGCGGATTGTCACGTGCCACGTCACCTGCCACGCATTGCGGATTGTCACTTGCCATGTCATCTGCCCACATGTTGCGGATCGTCACCTGCCACATGTTTCAGATTGTCACTTGCTGTGACACTTGCCTGCTAAGGTGCGGATTGTCACTTGCTGTGTCCCAGAGATGATGTAATCTCTCTGCTGCCCGCGGCTGCACAGAGAGGGTGGAACTGCAGTGATGCATGGCGGGCGGTGAAAGATGATGTCATCTCCCTGCTCCCCCGACCGTTGGCCCGCTGACTGGCCAGCAAGCCCGCTCACCTGCTGACTGGCCCACGCGCTCACTCACCCGCTGACTGCTTCCCTGGGCAGATTGTGTTCTGCCCCCATGCTCCTGTCACCTCTAACAGCAGCGGCACTGGGCTCCCTCACAGTGGGATAAGCAGCAGAGCGGCTTGCTGACGGGTGGCAGTTCTGTCACTGCTCTTGGGCATCAGTTTGCCATCCCCTGAAAGTGCCGCTTGAGACCCATGGTCCCACCGGGTACTGAATTAATTTACGGACACATTGCACTTTATTATATATTATTGTATGTATTTTTGCACTTTAAGGAACTTTTTATATGTTGGTTTTAACCTATTTATTTACATGAGTTGCACTATATAAGGTAATAGATGTAAACCCGCCCTTCTGTCTTTTTGACAGGTATTAAACAGGAAGTGAAGGGAAACTGTCCGACACTCTTTCAATATGAGGAAGGTAGAACATTAGGCTAAATTTAAACAATAAGAAAAGAAAATCTGAGGTCTGCCTGCAGATTGCTTTTCTAACCCGTCCTAGAAAAATTACAGCTAAAACCTCCATTGCACATATCAACTACTCATTGGCCCTGTTGTTGTTTTGGAATCTCTCCATTGCACCTTTGGCCTCATTTCCTAAAATTACTCTTGCTATATGAGGTATTCATCCCTAATAGTGCTCTTAAAGGGTCATGCAGATTTAACAGATGAAAAAAACACCAGATGATGAGAAAACTCAAATTATGATGCAAAGCATATGCGGAAAATTGTGGTATGTGAAGATCACATCGCCATTAAATAAGCAAGGATAATTGTGTTCAGCGTGTACAGATATTTTTAGAATCTGACTTTATGCGCAAGAAATCATGTGATGATTTGTTGACAGGAATAGAAAGCTTGTTTCAAGCTTCAATAAGAAAAATAATCGCCAAAGAGAACTAGGGCTGTTGGAAGCTTTGCTTAGGCTTATCTGACTCACTGCCACAACAAAATCTGCTATTAATTAGTGAATCACCAACTTTAATACAATTCACAGTGTTGTGATAAGGAGCCAAGCACCATGTTAATAGCCTCATACCACTGAGTTTAAAACAAGAGAAATCCACCCACAGACTCCTCACAGCACACAGTACATGTTCACTTAAAGCAGGCAGTATTTTTAACCCCTGTTATCTAATTTCTGTTTTACAATGACAGGTTTTAAAATGTAATTCCCGATGCTAATATTCATTTTTTTTTTCTGATTGAACCTCTGGCCAAATATTATTTTACTGACAAATACTCAGTTTAATACTGAAAGATCAGACACTGGCCCTGCTTCGGGGAAACTATTCAAACAGCAAAGATCTTTCCTGTGCTCAGTACACATTCATCTGTCTTGGGAGACAAACATTGAAATACAACGCAAGATTTTACAAAAATGTCCCTAAATGAAGTTGTTTTGTCATATATTACCATCTGTGAAAACTGTAAAGATTTGAATATCTTTACTACCAGAGGCGGCTCTCTAATTAGGCGAAATAGGCGGTGGCCTCAGGCCTCGCAGTCATAGGGGCCTCGCACAGCTGGATTGTTTACCTAATTAGAGAGCCGCCTCATTCAGCAACAGAGATCTCCGTCCCGAGTCCCTCGCCCTGCTACAGGGAGAGATAAAAGGCGGCAAGTGAGACCTGTGATCGGAGCTCACATACATCTCCGGATCACAGGCAGGGAGGGAGAGCCGCTCAGTACAGCTCTGACAGATCTCCTCCCTCCCCCTTCTGCCCGCACAGCCAGACAGAAGAGGAGAGAGAGCTTCTGCCCCTCCTCCTCCCGCCCTCTCCTCCTGTGTCTGCCCCGCCCACTCTCCTCGGCAGTGTTCTCTGTTCTGCCTCAGAGAAGGGGATGTGTGGGCGGGAAGATTCAAGCTGAAGCCCAGGAAAAGGACAAGGGAGTCTGATCCATCCATCCATCCAGTCCCTCCTGCCTCCCAGTGAGTACACTGATGTAGGGGATGCTCTTCCTTCCCTTCTTCCTCATCCCCCTCTCTTTCTTTCCATTCTATTTGTCTCTTTCTTTCTCTTTCCTTCATTTTTCCCCATCCCCCTCTCTTTCTTTCTTTCTTTCTTTCTTTCTTTCTTTCTTTCTTTCTTTTCTTTCTTTCTTTCTTTCTTTCTTTCTTTCTTTCTTTCTTTCTTTCTTTCTTTCTTTCCCCATCCCCCTCTCTTTCTTTCTTTCTTTCTTTCTTTCTTTCTTTCTTTCTTTCTTTCTTTCTTTCTTTCCCCATCCCCTCTCTTTCTTTCTTTCTTCTTTCTTTCTTCTTTCTTTCTTTCTTTCTTTCTTTCTTTCTTTCTTCTTTCTTTCTTCTTTCTTTCTTTCTTTCTTTCTTTCTTTCTTTCTTTCTTTCTTTCTTTCTTCTTTCTTTCTTTCCCATCCCCCTCTCTTTCTTTCTTTCTTTCCCATCCCCCTCTCTTTCTTTCTTTCTTCTTTCTTTCTTTCTTTCTTTCTTTCCTTTCTTTCTTTCTTTCTTTCTTTCTTTCTTTCTTTCTTTCTTTCTTTCTTTCTTTCTTTCTTTCTTTCCCCATCCCCTTCTCTTTCTTTCTTTCTTCTTTCTTTCTTTCTTTCTTTCTTTCTTTCTTTCTTTCTTTCTTTCTTTCTTTCTTTCTTTCTTTCTTTCTTTCTTTCTTTTCTTTCTTTCTTTCTTTCGTTCTTTCTTTCTTTCTTTCTTTCCCCATCCCCCTCTTTCTTTCTTTCTTTTCTTTCTTTCTTTCTTTCTTTCTTTCTTTCTTTCTTTCTTTCTTTCTTTCTTTCTTTCTTCCCATCCCCCTCTCTCTTTCTTTCTCTTTCTTTCTTTCTTTCTTTCTTCTTTCTTTCTTTCTTCTTTCTTTCTTTCTTTCTTTCTTTCTTTCTTTCTTTCTTTCTTTCTTTCTTTCTTCTTTCTTTCTTCTTTCCCCACCCCCTCTCTTTCTTTCTTTCTTTCTTTCTTTCTTTCTTCTTTCTTTCTTTCTTTCTTTCTTTCTTTCTTTCTTTCTTTCTTTCTTTCTTTCTTTCTTCTTTCTTTCTTTCTTCTTTCTTTCTTTCCCCACCCCCCTCTCTTTCTTTCTTTCTTTCTTTCTGCTTGAGGAAAATATATCTTTATTATGCCCACTTACCTACCCCCTGTACTGTCCACTCCCCTATACTGTACCCTCTTAATACAGAGGGGCCTCATGTCTAAGTTTTGCCTAAGGCCTCACAAAGTCTAGAGCCGCCTCTGTTTACTACAGTACAAGGAAAGAAATGCTTGCAAAGATCCCTTCCCAAAAAAGGACTGCTTTGTAAATGTAGTATTCAAATGTAGTATTTAATAATTCTCCTATAAGCAATTACCTTGTGTAAATGGGATTACCCAGAATTCATTTTCACTACTCAAATGTCTGACAAACTTAAAGTGACTCACTTTAACCAGAAAAACTGCTAACAGGTGCATCTTGGTCTTTTTCCTCTCTCTCTGCACCCACCCACCCATTGCTATTCTTGGCAGTCAAAATGACAGCTGGGAATCGCCAAGTATTAGAAAGTAGTAGCCGCTCTTAGAAAGCAGCCACTCCTATGTAAAGTGTCTCAGTCTGCAAGCATCATTGAGTAATACAGCACACCAATATTTTTGTTATATTGTTTTTACCATTACATATATTGATCTGCATATGACATCAAATAAAAAAAAATTAAATAAAATGCATTTCTATTAAACCTCTTATTAACCTTAGTTAAAGGGGATGTAAAGTCTCGTTTTTTTTTTAAATTAACAAACATGTCATACTTACCTCCTCTGTGCAAGGGTTTTGCACAGAATGGCCCTAATCCTCCTCTTTTGGGGTCCCCCAGTGGCACTCCTGGCTCCTCCCCACATCGAGGGCCACGATGGAGAAGCACTTTCCCTGGGGGGCACGCTCCATTGACACAGACAGCAGGACTCAGGCCCGGCACCCAGCTCCCGCATAAATGGATTTGATTGACAGCAGCGGGAGCCATTGACTGCGCTGCTATCAATCTATCCAATCAGGACCCGAGACACCGGCTGGAGCTGGTGTGCTCATCCCCGTCGCTGGAAAGACCGGGTTCAGGTAAGTAAAAGGGGGGCTCTGGGGGGCTGCTGCATCACAGGAGGTTTTTCACCTTAATGCATAGAATGCATTGAGGTGGGGAACCTCAAGGGTTTACAAATTGACTCTTTCTTCCTCTTTTCCCCTTAGCTATTTTTTCATGAATGTTGTGAATTATTATTTTTTCCCATTAATATTTACCTATACATTTTTCAATGTTTTATATTATTCTCAGCACTGAAAAAAACAATGCAAAATTTGAAAAAAAAATAGCCTTGTTTTATTTGCAAATAAATAATAAATGAAATGATTGCTGTCTATGTTCCCTCTGTCTTCCATAACTTTTATTTGTACCTGTCACTAGGACAGATAGTAAGGGAGAAATGTTCAAACAAAGACCCAAGCAGAAATAAAAATTATGTTTTTAATAAAGTGTAGGGGTTGATTTATTAAAATAGACTGTGCGCTTTGCTCCAGAGCTTAGTAAATGAGGTAAAACTTCACTTTGCAAAGAATACCCAACCAAGTGCAAGGTTAATTAAAAAAACAGCATTTTCGCTTGCATATGATTGGATGATGGAAGTCAGCAGAGCTTCTGTTCATTTACTAAGCATTGGGGCAAGTGCTCTTGCAGATTGCAACTTCACTTTGCAAAGTCTATTTGCCTTTAGTAAATCAACCCCATAGTGCCTTTGCCAGGATCTGTGTCACTTCCTTTCCCAGTGACACCCTGTAAAGATATGACAGGGTGTCACTGGAAAAAGAAGCGGGAGAACAAATACAGACAATAAAAAAAAAAAAAGTTCAAACTTTTAAACAGACAAAGACAAACTTTACTCAGCTTTATCCAACACAAGAGGCAGGAAGATTCCCAGGAGTTTATTCTAAAGTAGAGAAGTAAATAATTTGGACTCTGTATGTTATATATGCATCTATACTATATATATATATATATATATATATATATATATATATATATATATATATATATATATATATATATATATATATATGCATTATGTACAAATATAGGGTATGTGCCCTTATTTTCTTTTATAATATATTTTCAGCTATGTTAACTAATGTATTTCATTCAGCCCTAACCTTTTACATCTGCTTGACCTACTCAGTTGTAAAAAGCTAACCTGAGTTTTATCTTTCTTATATTTCACAGGAAACAGTCAAAGATAATTCCCTTCTATTTATGCCAAATGTCCTAAAGGTGTACTTGGAAAATGGACAAACCAAATCTTTTCGCTTTGACAATGGTACTTCTATAAAGGTAAGGCTAAGGTTCCTCATTGATTGTATGGGCTTAATTCTTCTCTGACTGCTCCAATGAAAAGAGACACTTTATACCTTTTAACATGCCAGAATGGAACCCAAACTAAAACCTACCAAGCATTATAAATACATTTAGAACTGCATTAACTTTCATTCTACTGGAAATCTTAAGCACCGCTTTACCAAATTCATCTTAGGTTCCGATCACATATGCCAATGCCATTGTAATTGTGAATATGGTAAAAGCATTCAAGAGCAACAGGAGTGTGTTAAAGTACAGATATGTTATTCTCATGTAAGTATTTATTAAAGACTGAGTTACAGTAATGGAATCATCGCTAGTGTTGTATTTTTTTGTAATCAGTCCATTCAACCATTAACTGAGTAGACAGAAGCTGGTTTGTTTCCTAGGCTTTGTGGCAGACAGCTGTTCCTCTCTAATTTTCTAGGTGACCCTGGCTTGTAACCTTTTGTTCTTCAGTTATAGTCATTGTTTTAATGGGTTTCAGGCCCAAGGTACAGCTCTGTAAAGCACTGTAATAACATGCTGTTATAGCTGTTCTCTACCAAATGCTTGATTTTCATTCTTCCAATACTTGACCTTGCAGCAAGACAAAAACTGTCATTGTGTTTACACTTCTCAAGCATCCTCTTTTAAAAATGCCAACTTCAAGAGAGGACACAAACTTATTTCCCCATTTTAAGTGCACCCAAACTGACAATTTAAAGTCGTTCTAAAGTATAAAGGTTTTTACCTTAATGCAAGGGTGTTCAACCTGTGGCCCTCCAGCTGCTGCTGAACTACAAGTCCCATGAGGCATTGCAAGGCTGACAATTACAAGCATGATTCCCAAAGGAAGAGGCATGATGGGACACAGCTTGAGCACCCATGCCTTAATGCATTCTCTGCATTAGGGTGGAAAAACTCCTCACTATCTGTCTTTTCCACCCCAATCCCTAAACACTTACCTGGCTCCTGTCACCAGTCCAGCACTGTATTGGCTGCAACATTACTCCTACTTCCCACCTTCACAGGAGAAACTGAGGCCAGTTTGGAGTCATAAGCTCCAGTTGCTGTCAGTCAAACTCCTGTGACAAGGGAGAAGGGGCATGCCTTACCAGCACTGTATGTGTCCATGGATGCACACATCCCGGATTGGAAGCGCACAAGCATGGGTGCCTCCTTAGCACCTGGCTTGCTAAGGACACACCGCCGAGCAGTGAGAAGAGGAACACGCTGCTGGGGGACTACTAGAAGAGGAAGTAAGGGACATCTCTGTCCAATATCAATACACAGAGCAGGTAAGTATAACATCTTGTTTTGTCTTTTTTGTATCATTTAGTATCACTTTAGGAACTTTTAACAGTAAATAAAGTAAAAATGCTAGTTGCTTGGCTTTTATGCTGACCCAGTGGCTTCACTACTTTTGGAGTAACTGACTTAGAACACGTATGTGAATTAAGTCAGAGTAAAGTAGTCTTTATCTGCCTACTTGCTCTTTGTCAGTAATGCAGTAATTTAATAAAAACAAACATGACAACTAGCATTTTTTAATGTTTTAATCAAAATGGTCTTCCTTTAACCCTTTTACATAGTTACATGGGTAAGGCTGAATAAAGACAATAGGACATCCAGTGCAACTTGTGTAGGTGTTTCCCATATTCCTGTATGTTGTGTCCTTTAAGATGCACATCCAATATTTTTTTTTTAAATACCCATACTCCATGCTGACACCGCCAATTGTGGACGAGCGCTCCACATCCTTATTGCCCTGACAGTAGGGATGAGCCGGACACCCCCGGTTCGGTTCGCACAGGAATCTGCGAACAGACCGAAACTTTAGAACCCCATTAAAGTCTATGGGACTCTAACGTTCGAAATCAAAAGTGCTAATTTTAAAGGCTAATATGCAAGTTATTGTCCTAAAAAGGGTTTGGGGTCCTGCCCCAGAGGACATGTATCAATGCAAAAAAAAGTTTTAAAAATGGCCTTTTTTTCGGGAGCAGTGATTTTAATGATGCTTAAAGTGAAAAAAAAGTGAAATATTCCTTTAAATATCGTACCTGGGGGATGTCTATAATATGCCTGTAAAGTGGCGCATGTTTCCCGTGCTTAGAACAGTCCCTGCACAAAATGACATTTTTTAAGGAATAAAAGTCATTTAAAACTGCTTGCAGCTTTAATGTAATGTCGGGTCCCAGCAATATGGATGAAAATCAGTGAGACAAACGTCATGGGACCCCCCCCCCCGTCCATTACCAGGCCCTTTGGGTCTTGTATGGATATTAAGGGGAACCCCGCACCCAAATTAAAAAGAGTAAAGGAGTGGGGACCCCAGGCCCTATATATTCTGAACAGCAGTATACAGCCGGTGCAAACAAGACAGGGACTGTAGGCTTGTTGTTAAGTAGAATCTGTTTGTAATTTTGAACTAGTACATTTTTAAAGTGTAGCTCCAGCCAAAAAATCTATTTTTAAGCTTTTTCGAAAACATAGGGAAGGGTTATCATCCCTGTAACATTTGTTTTGCTGTCTGTGCACCTCTTCAGAAGATTTCACCTCACTTTCTGTCCCAATGACAAATGTTTTTTGAAAATTTGGGGGTTTTAGTGAAACAAGGATTGGTGATAAAGCATCAGTGAAGAGGAGACACGTTTTTCCCATATTAACTCTTACAGGAGAGAATTTCCCTTCCTAGGGGTAGATTTCATCTCACTTCCTGTTGTCTCCTTTTGTTTGCAAGTAGGAGTCATTTGTAAGTTGGATATTTGAAGGTAGGGGCCTGCCCTATATACTCTGCAGAAATTGGGGCCTTAGGTGTTGGTGTTGCCACAACACTGTAAGCCCTCACAGTTTCTCTTGGTGGGCGCAGGAACGGGCCGTGCTGTGAAATATTGGATCAAGAATTGTAATTACATGCCATTGTTGAACAGTGGTAGAAATATTAGGCCTTTGGTGGTGGTGGTGGTGGTGCTGGTGCCACAACACTGTAAGTCCTCACAGTTTCTCTTGGTGGGCGCAGGAACGGGCCGTGCTGTGAAATATTAGATCAAGAATTGTAATTACATGCCATTGTTGAACAGGGGCAGAAAAACTGGGCCTTTCGTGGTGGTGGTGGTGTTGCCACAACACTGTAAGCCCTCACAGTTACTCTTGGTGGGCGCAGGAATGAGCCCTGCTGCAAAGTATTACATCAAAAATTGTAATTATATGCCCCTGTTAAAAAGGGGCTGAAAATTTGGGCCTTGGGCACTGGTGCTGGTGCCACAACACAGCAACCCCTCACAGATACTCTAGTTGGAGTGCAGGAATGAGTCCTGCTGCAAAGTATTGCATCAAAAATTGTAGTTACACGCCCCTGTTAAACAGGGGCTGAAAAATTGGGCCTTAGTCACCGCTGCCTCAACACTGCAACCCTCACAGATGCTATAGTTGGAGCACAGGAATGAGCCCTGCTGCAAAGTATTGCATCAAAAACTGTAATTATACGCCCCTGTTAAACAGGGGCTGAAAAATTGGGCCTTGGGCACTGGTGCTGGTACCACAACACTGCAACCCCTCACAGATACTATAGTTGGAGCGCAGGAATGAGCCCTGCTGCAAAGTATTGCATCAAAAATTGTAAGGGCTGAAAAATTGGGCCTTGGCCACTGGTGGGGGTGCCCAGAACCAAAAATGTTCTTGCAAGCTATCAGCATGAAAATTGAGGAGGAAGAGGATTGTCACTTAGCATAACAGGATAGTGACTCAGCATCAGCATAGGCAGTCTTGAAAGGATCTCACATTAAAAAAAAAAATCAATCGGTTACATCAGCATCAGGTGCTTGGTAGCTGGTGATCCAAGACTGATTCAGTTTTATGAAGGTCAGCCGATTGACTGATTTGGTGGACAGGCACACCCTGTGATCGGTTACAAAGCCTCCAGCAGCACTGAATCTGCATTCCGAAAGAACGCTGGATGCAGGACAGGCCAGTAGCTCAATTGCATACTGTGCAAGCTCTGGCCAGTGATCCATCCTCAAGACCCAGTAACCCAGAGAATTTTCGATGGGAAAGATGTCCAAGTCTAATCTTGCCCCTAGGTAATCCTGCACCATGTGAATCAGACGCTGGCGATGGTTGCTGGAACAAATCAGACCTTGGGGCTGCGGACTAAAAAATTGTCTAAACGCATCGGTCAGATGGCCACCTTCTCCACTGCTCCTTCTGTGACTGACCAAAGCCAGGAGGACCAGGAAATTGTAACCTCCCAGGCTCTGGAAATGCATTGCACAAACCTTTCTGCAAGGCCTCCCGAAGATGTTTCATCCTCTACTCCCTCTCCGATGGAAAGATAAGGTCTGCAACCTTACCCTTGTAACGTGGATCAAGGAAGGTTGCCAGCCAGTAATCATCCCTCCCCTTGATACCACGAATACGAGGATCCTTCTGCAGGCTTTGCAGGATCAGGGAGGCCATGCAGTGTAGGTTTGCTGAGGCATTTGGTCTAGAGTCCTCTGGGTCACTAAGGATGACATGATCCGCAGCCACCTCCTCCCAGCAACGTACAAGTCCATGGGTTTCTTTGGACTGTAAATGATCCCTTGAAGACTGTTGTTAATGCTGAGTGCCAGGCTCCACCTCCATGCTGACACAATCCTCCAGCTCCTCCTCTTCCTGTGTGATCGGCGGGCACGCAGTAACACTGTTTAGAAAAAGGGGGCCTTGAGAGGTAAGGAAGTCCTCCTCTTCCTCCCTCTGTTCTGCCTTAAGTGCCCTGTCCATTATTCCATGCAGCGTGTGCTCTAACAGGTGGACAAGAGGGACAGTGTCACTGATGCTTGCACTGTCAGTGCTCACCATCCTCGTGGCCTCCTCAAAAGGTGACAGGACAGTGCATGCATCCCTGATCATAGCCCACTGGTGTGGGGAAAAAACCAAGGTCCCCTGACCCTGTCCTGGTGCCATAGTCGCACTCATTGATGGCCCTCTGCTGCATGTGCAGCTGCTGCAGCATGGCCAACGTTGAGTTCCACCTGGTGGGCATGTGACAGATTAGGTGGTTCTTGGGCCGGTTAAATTCCTTTTGGAGGTTAGCCAGCCGAGCACTGGCATTATATGACCTGCGGAAATGCACACAGACTTTCCTTGCCTGCCTCAGGACATCCTGTAAGCCCGGGTACCTGCCCAAGAAATGCTGCACCACCAAGTTAAGGACGTGAGCCAAACAGAGCACATGGGTCAGTCGTCCCTGTCGGAGGGCAGAGAGGAGGTTGGTGCCATTGTCGCAAACCACCATACCTGGCTTAAGCTGGTGTGGCATCAACCACCTCTGAACCTGCCCTGCAGAGCTGACAGAACCTCTGCCTCAGTGTGGCTCCTGTCCCCCAAGCACACCAACTCAAGCACCACATGGCATCTTTTTGCCAAGGTGCTTGCGTAGCCCCTTGAACTCCTACGGAGCACTGCTAATTCTGAGGATAAATCAGCACAGGAAGAGGCCATGGAGAAAGAAGAAGAGGAGGGGGTGGAGGAGAGAGGTGTGGCAGAATCACCACTAATAGAATTTTGGAGGCGTGGTGGCGGAACAACCTCCAACACTACTGCACCCTGTCCTGCATTCTTCCTAGCTGCCAGAAGAGTCACCCAGTGCGCAGTGAAAGATAGGTAACGTCCCTGTTCATGCCTGCTGGACCATGATTCAGCAGTAATATGCACCTTACCACTGACCACCCGGTCCAGCGAGGCCAAGACATTGCCTTCCACATGTCAGTAGAGAGCAGGAATCACCTTCCGTGAGAAAAAGTGGCATTTGGGAACCTGCCACTGAGGAAGCGCACATTCCACAAACTCACGGAAGGGGGCAGAGTCTACCAACTGAAAAGGCAGCAGTTGAAGTGCTAGCAATTTAGCCATGCTAGCGTTCAACCGCTGGGCATGTGGATGGCTGGGAGTGAACTTCTTTCGGTGGTGCAGCAGCTGGGGCAGGGAAATTTGCCTGGTACAATCTGACGTCGGTGTACCGATAGCAGATTGCCCGCAAGTACTTGGCTGTGACACACCTAATTCTACACCTTTATTCCTCTCAGTGCAGGTTTCAGAGAGGACTAAAGGTATAGTGGGGTTGGAGATCCCAGCTGATGAGGAGCAAGGAGAGGTCCGCTTTGTTCTTTGGTGTGGGTCTTTTAGGTACGCTTGCTAACGAACTGCATGGCAGGTCGACATATGTCTGGTCAAGCATGTGGTGCCCAAGCAGGTGATGTTTTGGCCATGCGAGATACACTTGAGACATATGTTGCAAATAGTAGCCGTGGGATCTGATGCACTCGTCTCAAAAAAGCCCACACCAAAGAACTTTTGGAATAACGCGCAGAGACAGCAGCGCCCTGCACATGCGGAGCTCTGCAGTGTGATGCAGTCGGTGTGCTGTCCTTAAGCTGGCCCCTGGAGGTCATCCTGCCTCGTTGGAGATGTGCCTCCTCCTCCTCTCTCCTATCAGGCACCCACATGGAGTCAGTGACCTCATCATCCCCTCCCGCCTCATCACTGGAGCAAAGCTGGCAGTATGCTGCAGCTGGGGGAACATGACTGCCACATTGCTGTCCTTCTTGGGAACCCCCTCTCTCTGGGCTCATGTTACTGCCTTCCTCTAGCTGGGTACCATCATCGGAGCCTTCAAAACGCTGGGCATCCTCCTGGAGCATGTACCCAACACTGTGGTCAAACAGTTCAGGGGACTCCTCAGGAGGACATGGTGGGGCTAGGGAAGGAGTGACTGATGCCATTGAGCTGAGGGAAGAGGCCACGTTGGCAGCTGCTTTGTCAGACAAAGTACCCTGAGCCTGGGTGAGAGAGGATGAGGAGGATGAGGACAGCTTGGTCATCCACTCTCCCAAGTCTTACGCATGTTGCGGCTCAACACGGCCAGCTGCTGAAAAAAAGGACAAGCGCATCTCTCGGCCTCGTGCTGATGAGGATGCACCGTCTCCATGACCAGCACTGTTGCCTCTAGACACAGAGCCTGCTTGCCCTCTTTCATTGGCTTGTGACTGTCTGCCTCTCCTTGTTGGCCTTCCAGACATACTAATGGCCTGCAGTGAGATGTAGCTGCACAAAGCTGGGATGTATATATATACTGATACTGCAGCTAGCAGAATCAACTGCCTGCCTGTAGTATTATTAGTATGAGAACACCAGCAATTGTCTTAAGGTAGCTTTGGGTGCACACTGTGCAGAGGACACAGTACACTAACTGTAAATACTGTGGCTGCCTGCCTATGGTATTAATAGGATCAGAACAACAGCAATTGTCTCTAGGTAGTTTAGGTGCACACTGTGCAGAGGACGCAGTACACTAACTGTAAATACTGCAGCTGCCTGCCTGTGGTACTAATAGGATCAGAAGAACACCACCAATTTTCTTCAGGTAGCTTTAGGTGCACACTGTGCAGAGGACACAGTACACTAACTGTAAATACTGTAGCTGCCTGCCTGTGGTACTAATAGGATCAGAAGAACACCACCAATTTTCTTCAGGTAGCTTTAGGTGCACACTGTGCAGAGGACGCACTAAACTAACTGTAAATACTGCAGCTGCCTGCCTGTGGTATTAATAGGATCAGAACAACAGCAATTGTCTTCAGGTAGCTTTAGGTGCACACTGTGCAGAGGATGCACTTCACTAACTGTAAATACTGCAGCTGCCTGCCTGTGGTATTAATAGGATCATGACACCAGCAATTTTCTTCAGGTAGCTTTAGCTGCACACTGTGCAGAGGATACAGTACACTAACTGTAAATACTATAGCTGCCTGCCTGTGGTACTAAAAGGATAAGAAGAACACCAGCAATTTTCTTCAGGTAGTTGTAAATACTATAAAAACACCTGCCTGCCTGTCAGTAGGAAGAGAATAATAACTGTAAATACTGCAGCTGCCTGCCTGTGGTATTAATAGGATCAGAACAACAGCAATTGTCTTCAGGTAGCTTTAGGTGCACACTGTGCAGAGGACGCACTACACTAACTGTAAATACTGCAGCTGCCTGCCCGTGGTACTAATAGGATCAGAACAACAGCAATTGTCTTTAGGTAGCATTAGGTGCACACTGTGCAGAGGATGCACTACACTAACTGTAAATACTGCAGCTGCCTGCCTGTGGTACTAATAGGATCAGAACAACAGCAATTGTCTTCAGGTAGCTTTAGGTGCACACTATGCAGAGGACACAGTACACTAACTGTAAATACTGCAGCTGCCTGCCTGTGGTATTAATAGGATCAGAACAACAGTAATTGTCTTCAGGTAGCTTTAGGTGCACACTATGCAGAGGACGCACTACACTAACTGTAAATACTGCAGCTGCCTGCCTGTGGTATTAATAGGTTTAGAACACCAGCAATTTTCTTCAGGTAGCTTTAGGTGCACACTGTGCAGAGGACACAGTACACTAACTGTAAATACTGTAGCTGCCTGTGGTACTAATAGGATAAGAAGAACACCAGCAATTTTCTTTAGGTAGCTGTAAATACTATAAAAACACCTGCCTGCCTGTTAGTAGGAAGAGAATAACAGGAACGGATCTAGCTAAACTGAATACAGTGTACATATATATATATATATATATATATATATATATATATATATATATACAACACCTAGGATGCATATATATACACAATACACTGTAAGTGCAGCTAACTGACTCGCCTGCATACTCTATTTAACTTAAATCAAATGACACTGTCTCTCTGTCTATCTCACCGCTGCCGCAACACACTACACAAGGCCTTATATAATGTGGGGCTTGTACTAAACCCCCTGAGCCATAATTGGCCAAAGCCACCCTGGCTTTGGCCAATTACGGATCTCTGTACAGACGGCGCTGTGATTGGCCAAGCATGCACGTCATAGTGCATGCGTGGCTATTATCAACCAGCAGTGCACTGTGATGCCGCAGTGAATTATGGGCCGTGACACGCCATTCGAATTTGGCGCGAATGGCCCATAACTTTCGCAATTTGACGAACTGGCGATGTTCGAGTCAAACATGGGTTCGAAGCTCATCCCTACCTGACAGTGAAAAAGCCCCTGTGCAGTTTAAGGTTAAACTGCTTCTCCTCCAATCTCATTGTGTGGCCCAGTGTCCTCTGACACTGCTTGAGACTGAATATTTTTTCCCTATGCTGGGATCACCATTGAGGTATTTGTAAATCGCTATCATGTCCGCTCTCAAGCCTCGCTTCTCTAGCAAGATTACATTTAGTGCTTGCAGGAGTTCCTCGTAATTGAGGGCGTCCAGTCCCCTTATTTGTTTTGTTGCCCTTCTTTGGACTCTCTCCAGTTCCAGCACATCCCTTCTGAGGACTGGTGACCAGAACGGGACAGAGTACTCCAAATGTGGTCCAACCAGAGTTTTATAAAGTGGTAGGATTATAGTTCTATCCCTGGAGTATATCCCTTTTTTTGCATGCTAATATTCTGCTGGCTTTGATAGCTGTAGATTGTCAATGCATGCTATTGCTCAATTTGTCATCCACTAGGGCCCCCAGATCTTTCTCCATCCTTGTTTTCTCCAGAGGTTCTCCCCCTGGTGAGTAGTTTGCATTTATGTTTTATGCGCCCAAGTGCATTACTTTACATTTCTCCACATTAAACCAAATTTGCCATGTATTTGTCCACTTCAGTATTTTGTTCAAGTTTTTCTGTAAAATTTCTATATACTGATGTGAAGTTATTGCCCCGATTATTTTTGTGTCGTCGGCAAAAACTGAGATTGAGCTATTTATCCCATTCTCTATATCATTTATGAATAAATTTAATAGGATTGGTCCCAAGACAGAACCTTGAGGTAGCCCACTTACCACTCCAGACCAGTCTGAGTACACATTATTTATCACCACCCTTTGGATACGCCACTGTAACCAGTTTTTTTACCCAAGAAAAAACTTTATGGTCTACGCCAGCAGACCTCAGCTTGTAAATTAAGCGTTTATGGGGGACTGTATCAAATGCTTTTGCAAAATCCAGGTACACTAAATCCACAGACCTTCTTCTATCTAGATGGCAGCTCACTTTCTTGTAGAATGTTAGCAGATTGGTTTGGCAAGAATGACCTTTCATAAACCCATGCTGTTTACTACTAATGATATTTTTTTCTTCAAAAATTTCTGAATATAATCCCTTATCACTCCCTTCAATAATTTACCAACTATTGATGTTAGGCTGGCTGGCCTGTAGTTTCCATGGATTTGCCTCTGCCCTTTTTTGAATGTTGGTGCCACATTAGCTTTTCTCCAATCAGCTGGTACAATTCCTGTCAGTATGCAGTCCGCAAACATTAGGAACAATGGTCTGGCTATAACCTGACTAAGTTCTCTGAGGACTCTCGGGGGTGAGCCATCTGGTCCTGGTGATTTATTTGTATTACATTTATTAAGTGTTTCCTTCATTCCAGCCTATGTTGGCCACAATGGTATGCCCTATGACATGTCACTAACAGTACTGTCATGGTCGGTATACCCCTGTTTTTCCAGTGTAAAAACTGAAGAGAAGAAGGCATTTAGTACAGTTGCATTCTCTGTGTCATCTGTAACCATCCTCCCATTCTCGTCTTGTATGTGGGCAATGTGCTCTGATCTTGCCGTTTTACTGTTAATATATTTAAAACATGTCTTTGGATTTTTTTTTACTCTCCTCTGCTATGTGTCTCTTGTAGTCTTTTTTAGGCGCCCTGATTGCGTTCTTACACATCTTATTGCATTCCTTGTAGTTTTGGAATGCTGACGATGACTCATCCCCTTTATATTTTTTAAAGGCCATTTTTTTCTCTTTATTGAGGCTTTTTACATTATGGTTTAGCCACCCAGGTTTAACCTTCGCTCTTCTATATTTATTGCCCATTGGAATGCACTGTGTGATACCTTTGTTTAACCACTTCTGCTCCGGAAGGTTTACCCCTTTCCTGACCAGGCCATTTTTTGCGATACTTCACTGCGTTGATTTAACTGACAATTGCGCGGTCATGCGACACTGTACCCAAATAAAATTGATGTCCTTTTTTCCCCACAAATAGAGCTTTCTTTTGGTGGTATTTGATCACCTCTGCAGTTTTTATTTTTTGCGTTATAAATGAGAAAAGACCAACAATTTAGAAAAAAAAAACAATATTTTTTACTTTCTTTAAAAAAAAAAAATCACATCTAATAAAAAAAAATTAAAAATCAGATTTCTTCATCAATTTAGACAATATGTATTCTGCTACATGTTTTTGGTAAAAAAAAATCCCAGTAAGTGTATATTGATTGTTTTGCGCAAAAGTTATAGCATCTACAAACTATAGATTTATGGACTTTTTATTTTTTTATTGTTTTTACTAGCAATGGCAGTGATCAGCGATTTTTAGCGGGACTGTTTGGGGACCAGTGACACCAATACAGTGATCAGTGCAAAAAAATACACTGTCACTGTACTAATGACTCTGGCAGGGAAGGGGATAACATCAGGGGTGATCAAAGGGTTAACTGTGTTCCCTGGGAGTGCTTTCTTACTGTGTGGGGGATGGCTTAACTGAAGAAAGACAGAGATCTATGTTCCTACTTAGCAGAAACACAAGATCTCTGTCTTTCTTACTAGCAGAATGGTGATCTGCCTTGCTTTAATAGACAGACTGCCGCTCTGCCTCCCCCTGAACGATTGCCAGGTTTCTGACAGACATCGGGTCTGCCGGACCCGCTGATTGGCTCCTGCTGTGTCCAGTCACAGTGGGAGCGGGGCTCTGGCAGTGCGCACCCCAGAGCTGAAGAAAGAAATGACGTACAGGTACGTGATTTTGCACTTAAGCATTCCCATTATTCTTCCGTCTTCAGTGTTTCAGTGTTTTGATGCCAGAGATGTTTTAGCATTTTTACATATATGTTACAAGTCTGATTTTAGGCCTGAATATCAGTTAAACCCCTAAAACTGTGAATGCTGACAATAGAATTGTTGTTCTCACTGTAGCTTGCATGGGATGCCTAATACGTGTGGAGCATTGCTGTTTTTTTACTTAGGCACACAATTAACCTTTGTTTACATTCATGTGTATGTGGGGGCAGGGAGCTTTAAAATTTTTGTTGGTGATTTTTATTGACTGTGTATAACTTTATTTGTTCAACTTTTTTACTTAATTTTATTGCTATTACATACTGTATGTGATAGTATATATAGAGTAAATGGTTCTCTTTAATGAGACATTAGAGGTCTATGAGATTCCTAATGCAACCCCTACACTCTGTTGAAGCTAATGAAGCCCAGATTCTGCTTAATTACCATCTTCCCCTGCAACAGCAGCAGAGAAATGACAGCTTTGAACCCAGGAAGCCTAAGGCAGCCCATAGATGATCTGATTTTCGTTCCTTCCACTACAGGTGGAAGGGAAGAAAATTGTTCGAGTCCCCCATCAACACAGTGTTGATGTGGGAATGCTTCCTGCAGTGCTATTGTGTTCTGCTGGGGGAGCCTTTATGGCCAGGAGAATCCAATGAATACTGCTAGCAGCTACAGCCGCTGGCAGTAATCAAATGTAAAAAAATGACAGACTGGTTGTACCCAAGTCGATCCATTGGTACAATTAGCCTGCCCATACATGGATCAAATCTCGGCCAGTCCCTGCTGAACCAGACATATTTCAATCCATCTATGGCTGGCTTTAGTAAGACATCATAGGTTGTTGCAGCATATGCCATATGCTCTGCTGCAACAGTCCATGTATATATTGTATGCTTTATTACTGAAATACCTTCAGGTTTCTGGTTGTGTCAGTGCAATACTGATTGTGTCCTCTGATTACGTTTCTGTGGACATTTCTGGCTGCATCAGTTTGGGACTTATTATTACCATTCTGTGTAATAATTATGTTGTCTCTGCCAATATGTTTCTGTTTGTGATTTGCTAATTTGGTTATAATGCTGCCAGTGGGATTAAATTAGATTTTGCTCTGTACATTGCATTGATTTGAGGGACAAAAGGTTGCTGGCCTAGGGGAGAAATAAATATTAGCTTTCTCCAATAGCCAGTATAGAATATATATAAGGAGCCCCAGCCTGAGAAGCTGCACTGCAACCTATCTACCCATTGCCACATTTGGTCTAGACCAGGCAGGAGAAGCAATGTTTGATATAATACAGCTATCAGGAATGTCCTTTTGTTTTTGCATACACATAGTCAAATCAGCGCTGTTTGTTTAGAGCAGTGTTGATCAACCTTTTTTTTCATCAAGGCATCCTTTAAGACTCTGCACAATCTCAAGGCACCACATTCTAAAATGTAAAAAACAAAATTAATAGTTTTACATAAGGCAGCAACATTCACACACGTAGAACACCCAACGTTAGAGATGTTTTTTTCTTTCAAAGCAAACCCACCTATGCACACTGGTACTGACTACTCTTCTCCCTCAGGTTCTCTCCCTCACTCAGCAAATGTGACCCCAGTTCTGGCAGGGTGGGGCAGGGGAAGGGCAAACAAGGATGCTGTAGAGTGTAGAGGCAAGCAATGTCCTCCTTATCAACTGATGACATAATTGATTGTTAGGACACCGACAGCTAGAAGATTGTAATATTGCACAATGAAAACCTGTAGCTTTGTGTAACTAAAAGGCAGGCTTAATCCATCCACTGGCTTGTAGGTTTAGACAAGTGTCCTAGTCTGACCCTGTACAGATATAAAATGATCTTTCCCTGATCAAGTTGACTACAGTTAGCCTGGGCAATATGGCTTAAATTGTGTCCTATTAGTATCTAAAATGGGCAGGTAGCTTTTTAGTGACAACTCGTTGGTAAAGTGGATAACTTACAGATACAATGGCATCCGTGGTTGACCTCTGGGAATAGTTTGGGGCTTGCACCTTTTGTGCTAATTGTTTCCAAATCTTGTCAAGGTATCCTGATGGTACATACAGTATATTTGTTGGTTAGTTAAAAATGCAGACATTATTATTATAGTGCGATAAGTGCTGTAACCAACAGGAATCGATCAAAAGTAATCTTTTACTGAACTGACTTCAGTGACCTGAAGTCTGATTAGTTAATATCCGAGACTACACTTGGCACAATATTGTTGCTCTTTGCAAAAGTTTACTGAATAAGCCTGACAAATACATTTGAACAGCTCTGCAAAAAATAAGCATTTAATAGAATAAGCATCTCTATTAGTCTCTGCCCTCCATGTACACATATAATGCATTTTTCATCTAAACTATATTACCAAAAGTAGTGGGATGCCTGCCTTTACACGCACATGAACTTTAATGGCATCCCAGTCTTAGTCCGTAGGATACAATATTGAGTTGACCCACCCTTTGCAGCTATAACAGCTTCAACTCTTCTGGGAAGGCTGTCCACAAGGTTTTGGAGTCTGTCTATGGGAATGTTTGACCATTCTTCCAGAAGTGCATTTATGAGGTCAGGCACTGATGTTGGACAAGAGGGCCTGGTTCGCGGTCTCTGCTTTAATTTATCCCAAAGGTGTTCTATCGGGTTGAGGTCAGTACTCTGTGCAGGCCATTAAAATTCCTCCACCCCAAACTCGCTTGTCCGTTTCTTTATGCATCTTGCTTTGTGCACTGGTCCAAATCATTTGGTGGAGGGGGGATTATGGTGTGGGGTTGTTTTTCAGGAGTTGGGCTTGGCCCCTTTGTTCCAGTGAAGGGAGCTCTTAAGGTGTCAGTATATCAAGACATTTTGGCCAAATTCATTCTCCCAACTTTGTGGGAACAGTTTGGGGATGGCCCCTTCCTGTTCCAACATGACTGTGCACCAGTGCACAAAGCAAGGTCTATAAAGACATGGATGAGCATCCAACATCAGTACCTGACCTCACAAATGCGCTGGAAGAATGGTCAAATAGTCCCATAGGCACACTCCTAAACCTTGTGGACAGTCTTCCCAGCAAAGTTGAAGCTGTTATAGCTGCAAAGGGTGGGCCAACTCAATATTGAACCCTACGGACTAAGACTTGGATGCCATTAAAGTTCATGTGTGTGTAAAGGCAGGTGTCCCAATACTTTTGGTAATACAGTGTATGTCTGCTATTTTAAGACACAAAAAAGGTGAAAGTTCCCATTTTACTTCCAGTAACACCTCATGAGTTCTACTCAGTGATGTCCATGCAGCCCATGAAAATACATTGATTACAAAAATAACAAACTATTAGCATACTGTTAATTTATTTATGAAAAAACACATATAATACATGTCAGGACACTTATACAGGAACCTTATACAATAAAATGTGCTAACTGATAAGTCAGTGAGAATTTACACGGCTGTACTGTACTATGAATAATAGCTCTTATCATTGGGGGTTAGAGGGGAAACTATAGTGCTCTTAATGTTTTTTAGATACAGTATACATGAAAGAGATCGATTTAATGAAAACAATCCATGTATGTTAGTCAAGAACCTTGTTCCTCTGTATAGTTTGTAATCATCTGTGCACATGGGAGCAACCTTTTTAATCCTCTTATGGTACTGCTGATTAAAAACAATAAACTAGCTCATGTAATGATTGGTAGATGGAAGGCACGTGTTCTAGTATGGTTGCTGGAGTGCATTTTTTCATGCATAGCCAGAAAGACATACGATTTACTTTAGTAAGGCTGGCAGGTGCTACATTGCACCTTTTTTGATTCATTTGGAGTTTGAATTTTCAGAACAATTTCACTTTAATTTTTGAACAAGGCCAAAAACATTAGACTTCAGATGAAACTCTTTTCTGCTGTCCATGTTAGGCAGTAATTAGAATTGCAATTATAAGTAGATTATGTGCTAATATCCTACTTTTAAGCAGAATCACATTCCTGATCAACTGTCAACACTTGGATTTGAAGATGACATTAAAGTAGTTTGGTCCTAGAATCCGCCAATGTCTTATTAACAGAAGCAATGAGTTCCTAAGCTTCATAGTACAACTAGCAATGTTTAATTGGCGCTGTAATCTACCTAATCTAAAATATGTCTATCTCATTCTCCATTACATGTTTCATTGTACTTAGCATTTCCTGTTTAACGATCTATGCCATCTGTCTTTAGAACATCCAGAAGTAAGGCGTTGTAGGGCAGATGAAAATGGACACATTTTTTCACACATATATTATCAACTTCTGGAGAAAGTGAACATTACTGTGAATTATTTTACTGTTCTTGCTGTTAATCATTTTTAATATTTCTTTCAGTTTGGTGGTAAATTTATCCTTAAAAAATGCAAATGTAATTATAAAAACGAAACTGCAGAAAGAGTGATTTGAGAGATAGATAGATAGATAGATAGATAGATAGATAGATAGATAGATAGATAGATAGATAGATAGATAGATAGATAGATAGATTATCTGTTAATTGTCTTGGACATTGTTCTGTTTTTATAGGATGTTATTGTAACACTTCAAGAAAAGCTTTCGATAAAGTGCATTGAACACTTTTCCCTGATGTTGGAGCAAAGAACAGAAGGAGCTGGAACCAAACTTCTTTTACTACATGAACAGGAGACACTAACTCAGGTTTCTAAATCCTACTTAGTATATACCTTAACAAGTTCAAGCTAGATGCGGCAATTACAAAATTACAACTAGGCGTTTGACTGGTCCAGTGACATTTGTGGCTTGCTTAAAGGACATAAAAAAATACCAATTGATAATTAATGGAGTATCAACAAAATGGAGACTACAATATGCAAAACTAAAAATAAAAGTAAAAAGTGTAAAACCACAACGTGTTCCCCTGCAACGCTGTGATAAATAAACAAACTAATGCAAAATTTGAAAAGTGTACAAAATTTCAACACAATAGGGGAGATTTACTAAAACCGGTACACACAGAATCTGGTGCAGCTGGGAATAGTAATCGATCAGCTTCCAGTTTTTATTGTCAAAGCTTATTTGAACAAGCTGAAGTTAAAAGCTGATTGGTTATTATGCACAGCTGTACCAGATTCTGATTGCTCCCGTTTTAATAAATTTCCCCCCATTGTGTTCTTCCAAATAAGCTGTGCCACACAATCTTCCACAATTCCACCAGTGCTCTCAATGGTTCACCTCTCCCAGTATATGGAGAACTCACCATGAATACACGCCTCTCTTTTTTATCAGATAGGCATATAGTACTTTAAAATAAAGATTATGAGGTACTGCCAGCTCCAAACCATATCCACTCCTCCTCTCTTCACTCGCACTTGATACACCATTATCCGCACATATAGAATGCATAAGGATAAAAGCAAGATAAAACATATAGGCATATTGCAACGTGCAGGGTCACAGTCTCACCACACAGGTCGGAGCATTTGAAGTCACTTCCAGTACATTTCGTCATATCCGACTTTCTCAAGGGTATTAATTGTGGAAGATTGTGTGAATATTTTGTAATTATTTGGACACTTTTCAGATTTTTATTTATTTATTTATCACAGCACTGCACTTTTTACTTTTATTTTTGCACATTATGGTCTCCATTTTGTTAATGTTTTGGGAGTTTTATTAAAGTGGCAGCAGTGATAATACTTCTTTTAAAGAGTAATATTTGCTTTTGAGTTTTTTACACATAGTTTTTACCTTTATGCTCCATTTGGGAAATATATCTTTATTGCTACTATTTTGTTTTTATATACATTCACTTCAGCACAGAGTAAGGGGTTATTAAAATTAATGTAGTGTACAATATAAAAGTATAAAAGAAAGTCCAACCTATGGTTAGCCTCTTCCCACTCACAATCTGTATATTAAGGTTCCCCAGCACGATGCCCCATGCTGGGAATACATTGTTAAATTCCCATCCTTTCTGAACAACTAGACACTTTTTATGCAGCTGGAGGCTCTGAATTCTATCTGTCAGTATCAGCTTCAGTCCCCACTGGCAAGTGTATAGTATTTAATTGTATAAGTGTATTTAAGTGTATGACATTTCTTCTAAAAACATGTTTTTTTTTTTATTTAAAAAGTGTACCAAACAAAATTCATATATGTCTTTTAAAATAATAAATACAAATGATTTAGGCATGCAAATTAGTTATAGAATCATTGCCAACTGATGTATGCTGATACTGCCAAAGATGGCCTTAGCATCTAGGCATCAACTACTCTAGCCATGAAAGGGTTAAACAAAACCCCAGAGCTGACAATTTAGTCTCAAAGTTAGGAAATTGTAAGGAAGTTGTCAGGGTCAGACCTATTTCCTGGACCAGTCCCTCCAGTGGTAAAGCAAACTATTTACAGCTGGTGTCACTACTGATCCTGGCTGCCTCCTTCGTCAGAGAATTCCAAATGTCACCACTTTTTATGTTAGTGTCAGAATGCTCTCCTATAAAGATGCTGGTATTTATGCAGAGCCCCTTAAAGATTTTTTATTAAAAATATTTAGTTTGTAAAATATTTCATTGTAGCATAAAATATGTGTCTCTTTACCTACTTTATAAAGGCCATTTCAATGCATAGCTTTTCTTTTATTATTACTGCGCCCCATGTGTAGCCAGATGGTTCACCCAGAACCACAAACAACGTGTCACTTGTCCTAGACATCTCTTAATCCACCAGGGCCCACCATGGTGTAAACTTGCTACTGAGCCAATCAACATAAGCAGTGCATGTTGGGTATATTTTGAAATAAAGGGAAGGACTGACATTCTTTAACCACTTGAGCCCCGGACCATTATGCTGCCTAAGGACCAGAGGTCTTTTTCCAATTTGGCACTGCGTCGCTTTAACTGCTAATTGCGCGGTCATGCAATGCTGTACCCAAACGAAATTTGCGTCCTTTTCTTCCCACAAATAGAGCTTTCTTTTGATGGTATTTGATCACCTCTGCAGTTTTTATTTTTTGCGCTATAAACGGAAAAAGACCGAAAATTTTGAAAAAAAATGATATTTTCTACTTTTTGTTATAAAAAAAATCCAATAAACTAAATTTTAGTCATACATTTAGGCCAAAATGTATTCGGCCACATGTCTTTGGTAAAAAAAATGTCAATAAGCATATATTTATTGGTTTGCGCAAAAGTTATAGCGTCTACAAACTAGGGTACATTTTCTGTAATTTACACAGCTTTTAGTTTATGACTGCCTATGTCATTTCTTGAGGTGCTAAAATGGCAGGGCAGTACAAAACCCCCCCAAATGACCCCATTTTGGAAAGTAGACACCCCAAGGAAATTGCTGAGAGGCATGTTGAACCCATTGAATATTTATTTTTTTTGTCCCAAGTGATTGAATAATGACAAAAAAAAAAAAAAAAAAAAATATTTACAAAAAGTTGTCACTAAATGATATATTGCTCACACAGGCCATGGGCCTATGTGGAATTGCACCCCAAAATACATTCAGCTGCTTCTCCTGAGTATGGAGATACCACATGTGTGGGACTTTTTGGGAGCTTAGCCACGTACGGGGCCCCGAAAACCAAGCACCGCCTTCAGGATTTCTAAGGGTGTAAATTTTTGATTTCACTCTTCACTGCCTATCACATATTCGGAGGCCATGGAATGCCCAGGTGGCACAAAACCCCCCCAAATGACCCCATTTTGGAAAGTAGACACCCCAAGCTATTTGCTGAGAGGCATATTGAGTCCATGGAATATTTTATATTTTGACACAAGTTGCGGGAAAGTGACACTTTTTTTTTTTTGCACAAAGTTGTCACTAAATGATATATTGCTCACACAGGCCATGGGCCTATGTGGAATTGCACCCCAAAATACATTCAGCTGCTTCTCCTGAGTATGGGGATACCACATGTGTGGGACTTTTTGGGAGCTTAGCCGCGTACGGGGCCCCGAAAACCAAGCACCGCCTTCAGGATTTCTAAGGGTGAAAATTTTTGATTTCACTCTTCACTGCCTATCACAGTTTCGGAGGCCATGGAATGCCCAGGTGGCACAAAACCCCCCCAAATGACCCCATTTTGGAAAGTAGACACTCCAAGCTATTTGCTGAGAGGCATGGTGAGTATTTTGCAGCTCTCATTTGTTTTTGAAAATGAAGAAAGACAAGAAAAAACTTTTTTTTTTTTCTTTTTTCAATTTTCAAAACTTTGTGACAAAAAGTGAGGTCTGCAAAATACTCACTATACCTCTCAGCAAATAGCTTTGGGTGTCTACTTTCCAAAATGGGGTCATTTGGGGGGGTTTTGTGCCACCTGGGCTTTCCATGGCCTCCGAAACTGTGATAGGCAGTGAAGAGTGAAATCAAAAATTCACGCCCTTAGAAAGCCTGAAGGCGGTGCTTGGTTTTTGGGGTCCCGTACGCGGCTAGGCTCCCAAAAAGTCTCACACATGTGGTATCCCTGTACTCAGGAGAAGCAGCAGAATGTATTTTGGGGTGTAATTTCACATATTCCCATGGCATGTTTGAGCAATATATCATTTAGTGACAACTTTGTGCAAAAAAAAAAATGTGTCTCTTTCCCGCAACTTGTGTCGCAATATAAAATATTCCATGGACTCGACATGCCTCTCAGCAAATAGCTTGGGGTGTCTACTTTCCAAAATGGGGTCATTTGGGGGGGTTTTGAACTGTCCTGGCATTTTATGCACAACATTTAGAAGCTTATGTCACACATCACCAACTCTTCTAACCACTTGAAGACAAAGCCCTTTCTGACACTCATTGTTTACATGAAAAAGTTTTTTTTTTTTGCAAAAAAATTACTTTGAACCCCCAAACATTATATATTTTTTTAAAGCAAATGCCCTACAGATTAAAATGGTGGGTGTTTCATTTTTTTTTTTCACACAGTATTTGCGCAGCGATTTTTCAAACGCATTTTTTGGGGAAAAAACACACTTTTTTAAATTTTAATGCACTAAAACACACTATATTGCCCAAATGTTTGATGAAATAAAAAAGATGATCTTAGGCCGAGTACATGGATACCAAACATGACATGCTTTAAAATTGCGCACAAACATGCAGTGGCAACAAAATAAATACATTTTTAAAAGCCTTTCAAAGCCTTTACAGGTTACCACTTTAGATTTACAGAGGAGGTCTACTGCAAAAATTACTGCCCTCGATCTGACCTTCGCGGCGATACCTCACATGCATGGTGCAATTGCTGTTTACGTTTGACGACAGACCGCAGCTTGCGTTCGCCTTAGCGCGAGAGCAAGGGGCGACAGGGGTGCTTTTTTTTTTTTTTTTTTTTTCTTTATTATTTTTTTTGCTTTTTTATCTTATTTTTAAACTGTTCCTTTCATTTTTTTTTTTTTTTAATCATTTTTATTGTTATCTCGGGGAATGTAAATATCCCCTATGATAGCAATAGGTAGTGACAGGTACTCTTTTTTGAAAAAATTGGGGTCTATTAGACCCTAGATCTCTCCTCTGCCCTCAAAGCATCTGATGACACCAAGATCGGTGTGATAAAATGCTTCCCCAATTTCCCAACGGCGCTATTTACATCCGGCGAAATCTAAGTCATAAAATGCTCGTAGCTTCCGGTTTCTTAGGCCATAGAGATGTTTGGAGCCACTCTGGTCTCTGATCAGCTCTATGGTCAGCTGGCTGAATCACCGGCTGCATTCTCAGGTTCCCTGTTGAGACAGGAGAGCCAGAGAAAAACACGGAAGACGGTGGGGGGGGGGCTTTCCCTCCCACGGCTTGTAAAAGCAGTCTAGAGGCTAATTAGCCACTAGGATTGCTTTTACATGAAAGCCGACCGCTGGCTGAAAAGAATGATACCAAGATGATACCTAAACCTGCAGGCATCATTCTGGTATAACCATTCAAAGTCGTGAATGGCGTACCTGAAGACAAAAAAATGGTTAACAATAAAGCACAGTAAACGGTAAATTATAAAAAATTGCATACCTGAAAAGCAAACATGATAAAACATAATAACAATAAAACATTGCAGAATAGAATACAGTAAAAAAGAGCAGAACAAGAGAGAGAGAATAGAGAGAGAGAGAACAATAAAACGACAACTATTTTTTTTTATTTTATATATATTTTTTTTTTTTTACACTTTTTTTGTAACTAACTTTTATAACTGTAAGGGTCGGTTCACACATGGGCAACACGACTTTAACGCGACTTTAACGCGGCTTCAGCGCGACTTTGGCACGACTTCGGCAAATTACGAGGCGACTTCAAGTCGCCTCCATGACGGGCGACTTCGCTGGCGGCCCCTCCCACCGTACCAGGCCGCATGCCCTCAACATGGGGGGTGCTTTGGGGCATGGAGGGCGCAGTGTGCGCCCCCCCCAAAGCACCTTGTCCCCATGTTGATGAGGACAAGGGCCTCTTCCCGACAACCCTGGCCGTTGGTTGTCGGGGTCTGCGGGCGGGGGGCTTATCAGAATCTGGGAGCCCCCTTTAATAAGGGGGCCCCCAGATCCCGGCCCCCCACCCTATGTGAATGAGTATGGGGTACATGGTACCCCTACCCATTCACCTAGGGAAAAAAAGCGTCAATAAAACAAACAGTACACAGGTTTTTAAAATAATTTATTAGGCAGCTCCGGGATCTTCTTCCGACTTCGGGGGTCCTCTTCCGACTTCGGGGGTCTCTCCGCCGTCTCCTCCCGGTGTCCGCATCTTCTGCCGGCTCCTCCGCTATCTTCTGCAGCTCAATTGCTAGCGGTGGTCCGGACTTCTGCCTTCTTCTTTTCTTCCAGAGATGTTGACACGACGCTCTCTCCAGCTGGAATGGTCTCTGAACGCTCCGCAACGGACTTATATAGGCGGTGACCCCGTCCCCTTATGAGGTCACTGTCCCAGGGCATGCTGGGGCTGTGCCGTCATAAGGGGGCGTGGTCATCACCCGGTGACCACGCCTCCTAAAACGTCACAGACCCAGCATGCCCAGGGACTGTGACGGCATAAGAGGGCGGGGTCACCGCCTATATAAGTCCCTTGCAGAGCGCACAGAAACCATTCTGGCTGGGGAGAGCGTCGTGTCAACATCTCTGGAAGAGAAGAGGGAAGAAGATGATCCAGAGGTCCGGACCACCGCTGGCAAAAGAGCGCCAGAAGATAGCGGTGGAGCCGGCAGAAGATGCGGACACCGGGAGAAGACGCCGGAGAGACCCCCGGAGTCGGAAGAAGATCCCGGAGCTGCCTAATAAATTATTTTAAATACCTGTGTACTGTGTTTTTTATTGACGCTTTTTTTCCCTAGGTGAATGGGTAGGGGTACCATGTACCCCATACCTATTCACATAGGGTGGGGGGCCGGGATCTGGGGGCCCCCTTATTAAAGGGGGCTCCCAGATTCCGATAAGCCCCCCGCCCGCAGACCCCGACAACCAACGGCCAGGGTTGTCGGGAAGAGGCCCTTGTCCTCATCAACATGGGGACAAGGTGCTTTGGGGTGGGGGGGGCCGCAGCGCGCCCCCCTCCCCCAAGGCACCAAACCCCCCATGTTGAGGGCATGCGGCCTGGTACGGTTCAGGAGGGGGGGGGCGCTCGCTCGTCCCCACCCCCATTCCTGTCCGGCCGGGCTGCGTGCTCGGATAAGGGTCTGGTATGGATTGGGGGGGGACCCCCCACGCCGTTTTTTCGGCGTAGGGGGTTCTCCTCAAGGTCCATACCAGACCCAAGGGCCTGGTATGCCCCTGGAGGGGGAACCCATGCCGGATTTTTATTTAAAATTTGGCGCGGAGTTCCCCTCAAGATCATTTGAGCACAAGTCGCATGCCGAAGTCGGATCATGCGAGACGGCGATCCAACTTTGATCCGACTTCAATGATAGTCAATAGGCTGAAGTCGGATCAAAGTCGGATCAAAGTAGTACAGGGAGTACGCTCTGAAGTCGGAGCGACTTCAGTAGTGTCTATTAAGACGCTAGCGTTAACTCCCATTGAAACTATTTCTGGAGCGACTTGGGGCGACTTGAGGACGTACAAGTCGGATCCCAAGTCGCCCCAGTGTGAACCGAGCCTAACCGGTTCCAGGTTCGGGTCTCTCAAAATGCGATGGCATCTTGGGAGACCCTGTGAAAGTGTGCCTAGTCTGTGCAATGCTGTACCCTACGCTAATACTCAACTAATGAATGGTAGCGTTCAAAACATTCACCAATGCAAAGACCAGGATTGTCAGGACAGGAGGGACAATAATAGAGGGTGTCACGCCTATATTCGCGCTTGCTGCAGACACAACATCTTTTTTGGGGGTTCGTTGGGTAGGGGTACTCGGGAGGACATAAAGAAAATGCCTCTCATGCAGCCGACTGCATTTGGTTGGGGATGTGAATGGGGGAAGTACGGGCGCTGCAGAAGCGGTGGGTTCCCAATTAGGATTGGCGAATGCAGCAGGAAGGGCACTATGGGCACGACGGGCCTGTGTTTGTCTTCTTGGTGGCAGCGGGACACTACTTGTGCTTGCCACCTCACCAGCTTGAACTGCACTTATGGGACTCGCCACGTCACCAAGTGTTACTGCAGTGCTGGTTTGACTACGACCGGGGTGTACTAGGCCACTGGCGCTTGCCAGTTCAATAAAAAGCTACCAAAAAAACTGTTAGCGATCACAGGGATCAGGCCTGACTCTGCGAACGCTGCAGTTATGCGTTAAGTGTTTTGTAAGTGACAGTGATCGATCGATACTGCACTTGGGTGGGCTGGGCCGGGCGGAGGGGCAAAATGCAGGTGCTAGCAGGTATCTGGGCTGATCCCGCTAACACTGCGTTTTTGGGAACCCTAAACTGCTGGGGACGCCAGTATAGATCTGATCGGATCAGATATTGATCCGTTCAGATACTATACCACTAAGGGAGGTGTACGGTGCGTGCGTGGGTGTTAGCGGTACTGGCGCTAATCAGACGCTGCTTGGGGCTGGTGCTTGCCAGTTCACCAAAATACTACCAAAAAAACTGTTAGCGATCGCAGGGATCAGGCCTGACTCTGCGAATGCTGCAGTTATGCGTTTAGTGTTTTGTAAGTGTCAGTGATCGATCGATACTGCACTTGGGTGGGCTGGGCTGGGCTGGGCCGGGCGGAGGGGCAAAACGCAGGTGCTAGCAGGTATCTGGGCTGATCCCGCTAACACTGCGTTTTTGGGAACCCTAAACTGCTGGGGACGCCAGTATAGATCTGATCGGATCAGATATTGATCCGATCAGATACTATACCACTAAGGGAGCTGTACGGTGCGTGCGTGGGTGTTAGCGCTACTGGCGCTAACCTGACGCTGCCTGGGGCTGGTGCTTGCCAGTTCACCAAAATGCTACCAAAAAAACTGTTAGCGATCGCAGGGATCAGGCCTGACTCTGCGAACGCTGCAGTTATGCGTTTAGTGTTTTGTAAGTGACAGTGATCGATCGATACTGCACTTGGGCTGGGCCGGGCGGAGGGGCAAAACGCAGGTGCTAGCAGGTATCTGGGCTGATCCCGCTAACACTGCGTTTTTGGGAACCCTAAACTGCTGGGGACGCTAGTATAGATCTGATCGGATCAGATATTGATCCGTACAGATACTATACCACTAAGGGAGGTGTATGCTGCGTGCGTGGGTGTTAGCGGTACTGGCGCTAATCTGACGCTGCCTGGGGCGACGCATATCACCGCCGGGCGATCAGGGGGCTAAACCTTTATTCGGTAATAAACGGCGGGTGCCCTGACACTATAAAAAATAAACAAACTAACCAGCGTCACCCGTAACAGTTATACAGTGATCAGTGGTGAAAGGGTTAACTAGGGGGCCATCAAGGGGTTAAAACATTTATTAGGTAGTTTATGGGGGTCCCTGTCGCTATAAAACGCTGACGGCGAACCTAAATATTTAGGTCCCTAACTAGCGTCACCAGCGACACTAATACAGCGATCAGAAAAATGATCGCTTAGCGACACTGGTGACAGGGGGTGATCAAGGGGTTAAAACTTTATTAGGGGGGGTTAGGGGGGTATCCTAGACCTACAGGGGGGTAATACTAACTGTCCCAACACTGTAACTGTCACAAACTGACACCAATGCAGTAATCAGAAAAAAAAAAAAAAAAAAACTGCTGGTGTCAGTTTGTGACGGGGGGGGGGGTGATTGGGGGGGATCGGGGGGCGATCGGGGGGGGATCGGGGTGTTTTGTGTGCCTGGCATGTTCTACTGTGTGTGTGTAGTGTTGTGCACTCACATACCTGTCTTCTCTCCTCGGGCCGGAACGGAAATTACCGAGCCGAGGAGAGATGACATCATTTCCTTTGCTGCTGTTTAGCATACAGCAGCAAAGGAATGATGTGATTGGCCGGTGGCGATCGCGAGGGGGGGGCCACGAACGGATGGCCTCCCCCTCACCTCTGATCACCGCTGGACAAAAGACGACCGCCTCGGGCACTGGGGGGAGGTCCGATCGGACCCCCCAGCCGCGGAAGGCAAATCATGTATATGTACGTGATTTTGCCTGTCCGTGCCACCTTGCCGACGTAAATCGGCGTGAGGCGGTCGTCAAGTGGTTAAAAAGTTGTAAAATCTGTTTGTATTACAACCACATACCATGGTGAGGAAATATTTGTTAGCGCTCCCCACGAAAGCCTGAAATGACCCAGATGTCTCTTGATCATTTACTCAGTGTGCAGTCAGCATATATTTTGCTCTTATTATCTTGATATAATAGGGTTGTTTTACTAAAGGCAAAAACCTAGTGAAGATATTGGGGTTGATTTACTAAAGGCAAATAGACTATGCACTTTGCAAAGTGCAGTTGCAGTCTGGAAGCACAGTCACTCCAGAGCTTAGTAAAAGCGGTAAAGCTTCACTTTGCAAAGAGTGCCCAATCACGAGCAAGGAAAATAAAAATAAAAAAATATTTTGCTTGCACACGATTGGACGATGGAAGTCAGCAGAGCTGATGAAGCAAGAAAAGCTCTGTTGTTTGTTAGAGGTGGGATAGGCTTCCCTGAAGAGATGAGCTTTCAGGATTAGCCTAAAAGTGGACAGAATTGGAGAAATGAAAGTATGAATGTAATAGGACCCAAAACTGATTCCTCTGGTAATGCATCAGGCACTGCATCCACTCTGAAAATGAGCCAGTTATACAAATCCTTTGTTTTCTGCCCCTTAATTACATGACTTGTATATCCCATATATTACTATTTTTTCTAACTATAGTATGGGTGGTAATGGTACCAAATTCTTTTCGAAACTTAAAAGTACTCCACATCTACCTGCATACCCCTATACAGTATATACTTAGTTAGATTTATCATAAAAGACAACTGTCCATTAAATTCAACTTGGTAAAAATTAATCCTACTGTATAGGCTCTTCAGTATAAATAACATATACAATATTTCATGAATACCTTTAATACCATTCTAGTAGTTATGGTTTGTTTGCATTCTTGGTTTACCTAATGCGGGTATGGCATTTTGTATGCTGAGAAAGCTGTCATTTTTCAACTAACAAGTAAAATATCTGTTTTCTGAAAGCACTATTTTTATATCCAATTTAAAATGTCTAGGTGACTCAGAGACCCAGTTCGCATATGATGAGATGTCTGTTTAGAATAAGTTTTGTTCCAAAGGATCCAATTGACCTTCTTCGGAGGGACCCAGTTGCCTTTGAATATTTATATGTGCAGGTAAGAGCTCATACTCATGTGGAACAACTGTTGCAACTTAAAGTTTAATCCCTTTACTAATCCACTACAGCCAAGGAAGCTACCATCTTAGCCATTATTTGATGTGAAGTTGCCACGGTGCTGCACATGTGATCAGTTACGACACCAGCCATTTCACAGTTGGGTTTGGATACTAAGCAACTGTTAGAGGGCTTTCACACCGAGCCACGGGGGGGGGCGTCAGCGGTAAAGCGGCGCTATTTTTAGCGCCGCTTACCGTCGTTTTATAGGCGCTATTCAGCTGCTAGCAGCGCAGTTTTAACCCCCCGCAAGCGGCTGAAAAGGGTTTAAATCCACCCACAAAACCCAGGCGGAGTGCCGTTTTGCTGGTGGTATAGCAGCTCTGTCCCATTGATTTCAATGGGGAGCGGCGGTGGAGGAGCGGTAAACACACCGCTCCTTCACCGCTCCAAAGAAGCTGCTGGCAGGACTTTTTATGACGTCCTGCCAGAGCACCGCTCCAGTGTGAAAGCTTTCGGGTTTTCACACTGGAGACAATGGAGCAGCTGCTTGAGGGCGGATTGCAGGCGCTATTTTTAACGCTATAGCGCCTGCAAAACATCCTCGGTGTGAAAGGGGTCTTATAGCTCTGATTCATGGCATGCCTTCAATGTAACCATTTTGGGAAGCAGTTAATCAGTGGGTTTAGTTTTGATTTAAAAGATTTGTATCTATACAGGTTATCTATTTTATTATGTAACAAAATGAAATAAAATAATATTGACAACTGAATTGCGTTATCAGAGAATTTGCTCTTTTGAGAATGTAGCACATTGCCTGCCATTAACAATAGCAATCATGAGATGTGTCAGGTGCTGGTTTGCAGATCTTTGTTTTCCAATGTAACAAATGCATTACTTGAGTCTAATGCCCCATCTGCTGGTTGATTTCAGAGTTGCAATGATGTGGTTCAGGAGAGATTTGGACCAGAGTTAAAGTATGATATTGCCTTGAGACTAGCAGCACTGCAGATGTACATTGCAACAGTCACCACCAAGCAGACGCAGAAAATCTCTCTAAAATATATTGAGTAAGTAAGAAATGCTTATATACCCAAGCATATCTTTGCGAATCCTCTGCATTTTCACCAACAAACATATATGTTTATATACTGTAAAATGTTAATTTCCTTTGGCATAATATATTTTGTTTGTGTGTGATATATCTAACGCTGTAGAATCATAAATGCTGTACAGTTGTGTATCAGAGGAAGAGCCCTTCAAATTAAATTATTACAGAATTATTATTTAACGTAAAGTCCGCACACTAGCTTGTACACTATATTGTCAAAAGTATTGGGACACATGCCTTTACACGCACATGAACTTTAATGGCATCCCAGTCTTAGTCTGTAGGATTCAATATTGAGTTTGCCCACCCTTTGCAGCTATAACATTTTCAACTCCTCTGGGAAGGCTGTCCACAAGGTTTAGGAGTGTGTCTATGGGAATGTTTGACCATTCTTCCAGAAGGGCATTTGTGAGGTCAGGCACTGATGTGGACAAGAAGGCCTGGCTCGCAATCTCCACTCAAATTCATCCTAAAGATGTTCTATAGAGTTGAGCTCAGGACTCAGGACTTGTCTAATTCATTTGGTGGAGGGCGATTATGGTGTGGGGTTGTCTTTCAGGGGTTGGGCTTAGCCCCTTAGTTCCAGTGAAGGGAACTCTTAAGGCGTCAGCATACCAAGACATTTTGGACAATTTCATGCCCCCAAATTTGTGGGAACAGTTTTGGGATGGCCCCTTTCTCTTCCCACATGACTGCGCACCAGTGCACAAAGTAAGGTCCATAAAGACATGGATGAGTGAGTTTGGGGTGGAGGAACTTGACTGGCCTGCACAGAGTCCTGACCTCAACCCGATAGAACACATTTGGGATGAATTGGAGCGGAGACTGCGAACCAAGCCTTCTCGTCTAACATCAGTGCCTAACCTTACAAATGTCCTTCTGGAAGAATGGTCAAACTTTCCCATAGACACACTCCTAACCATTGTGGACAGCCTTCCCAGAAGAGTTGGATCTCTTATAGCTGCAAAGGGTGGGCCAACTCAATATTGAATCCTACGGACTAAGACTGGGATGCCATTAAAGTTCATGTGCGTGTACAGGCAGGCGTCACAATACTTTTGACAATAGTGTGTATATTATGATACGTCATTACCTATTTAAACTACATTTTAAAAAATGTAATACTTTAACGATTTGCTACTCTTTAAGATTCTTCTGCTGCCATTGCCCCTTCAGGCTGTACAAAACTCAATGGGATGCTGTGTGTTACTGATGAGATCAGTTTGTTCACAAAACCTCAGTCTGCAGTCTCTCAGGAAAATGTCTGTCCTGAAGGCGCAGTTATTCTTAACAGTATAAATTCAGATTTACAAAAAAAGCACAGCATGCTATCACATATGGGTATACCAGCATGGTGTGCTAAAGCTACCTATCAGCCAGGCCTCCCTTTCTGCTTGAATTAAGAAGTCCACAACCGCATTTAAAAGAAGCTTCCTAATAACCTTGTGTTCTTTTGGGCCATACACGTGCAGTATTTACCCTTTCCTGTCACAACCTCTGAGCTTATCATATAGTGCCTTGAAAAAGTATTTATACCCTGTGACATTTTCCACATTTTGTCATGTTACAACCAAAAACTTAAATGTATTTTATTGGGATTTTATGTGATAGACCAACACAAAGTGGCACATACAGTAATTGTGAAGTGGAAGGAAAATGATAAATGTTTTTTCATTTTTTTACAAATAAATATGTCAAAAGTGTGACGTGCATTTGTATTCAGCCCCCCTGAGTCAATAATTTGTAGAACCACCTTTCCTGCAATTACAGCTGCAAGTCTTTTTGGGTATGTCTCTACCAGCTTTGCACATCTAGAGAGTGAAATTTTTGTCCATTCTTCTCTGCAAAATAGCTCAAGCTCTGTCAGATTAGATGGAGAGCTTCTGTGAACAGCAATTTTCAAGTCTTGCCACAGATTCTCAATTGGATTTAGGTCTGGGCCATTCTAGCACATGAATATAAACATGATCTAAACCATTCCATTGTAGCTCTGGCTGTATGTTTAGGGTCGTTGTCCTGCTTGAAGTTGAACCTCTGCCCCAGTCTTTTGCAGACTCTAACAGGTTTTCTTCTAAGATTGCCCTGTACTGGGCTCCATCCAGCTTCCCATCAACTCTGACCAGCTTCCCTGTCCCTGCTGAAGAAAAGCATCCCCACAATATGATGCTGCCACCACCATGTTTCACGGTGGGGATGGTGTGTTCAGGGTGATGTGCAGTGTTAGTTTTCCGCCACACATAGCGTTTTGCTTTTAGGCCAAAAAGTTCCATTTTGGTCTTATCTGACCAGAGTACCTTCTTCCACATGTTTACTATATCCCCCCACATGGCTTCTCACAAACTGCAAACGGGACTTCTTATGGCTTTCTTCTTCTCCCACCTGAGCTGTGGATCTCTGCAGCTACTCCAGAGTTACCATGGGCCTCTTGGCTGCTTCTCTGATTAATGTTCTCCTTGTCCGGCCTGTCAATTTCGGTGGACAGCCATGTCTTGGTAGGTTTGCAGTTGTGCCATACTCTTTCCATTTTCAGATGATAGATTTAACAGTGCTCTGTCAGATGCTCAAAGAATGGAATTTTTTTTATAACTTAACCCTGCTTTAAACTTATCCACAACTTTATCCCTGACCTGTCTGGTGTGTTCCTTGGCCTCCGTGATACTGTTTGTTTACAGAACAGCTGTATTGATACTGAGTGGTAATTACACACAGATGGACTCTATTTACTAATTAGGTGACTTCTGAAGGCAATTGGTTCCACTAGACTTTAGTTAGCGGTATAAGAGTAAAGGGGGCCAAATACGAATGCACGCCACACTTTTATTTGTAAAAAAAAAAAAAATGGAAAACCATTTATCATTTTCCTTCCACTTCACAATTATGTGCCACTTTGTGTTGGTCTATCAATTAAAATCCCAATAAAATACATTTATGTTTTTGGTTGTAATATGACAAAATGATGACATTTCAAGGGATGTGAATACTTTTTTAAGGCACTGTAGGTGACAGGATAGAGTACCAAGAAAGAGTACACACTGTGCATGTGCAGCTCAAAAGAACAGGATGTCTCTCCCTCCCAAAGCACTAGGGGGTGCTGGTCCCAACTCCTTTTGACCCTACAAAAACTCAGGATGGAGCCATTACTGGCTGCAGAAGCTTTGCAGAAGCGTCTCCTAAATACAGTTGGGGTAGGTTTAGCACACTATGTTGCTATACCCACATGGGACAGCATAGTGTGCTTCTTTCTTAAGCTGAACTTTGCAAGCCCTTTTTCTTCTTTTCCCACAAAACACACACAAATAACTGGTAATCATGTTAGTCTTCCTACTTCTGCCCATGTTTCCTGCTCTGTTCTATCAGTGCTATCCACAGGTTCAGATCTGGTATTGACAGAAGTTGACATTGAAATTTGGTATCTGTCAGCAATCACAGATATGCACAGTTCAATCTTCAAAGAGAACAGCAGGTCACTACATGCTAAAGCACAGGGAGCCTGAAGATCCTTGGTCACTGGTCAGTCTGTGTCATCGCAGGCTGACAGGCTCCCCTGCCCAGCCATGCCGCCAGTGATCACAGTGGCATCAGTTTGTAGATTGAGTCTAGTAGCTTTTTTTAAATGTAACATTATAATCACTTTCAAAATCTGAATTGCACCTTCACAAATGTATATGAGAAATAAACAAATGCTGGTCTTTCTACAGAAAAGAATGGGGATTGGAGACCTTCCTTCCATCTGCTGTGTTGCAAAGCATGAAGGAAAAGAATATAAAAAAAGCACTGTCACACCTTGTCAAAGCTAATCAAAACCTCGTCCCTCCAGGCAAAAAGGTAATCCATTCATGTTGAAGAAGTCTAAAATATAAGAAAGGAGAACATGAAAATGAAAAAACATGAAAAAAACAAATCCCCAGAATGCTGGGCTGCAGGGGTGCTGCCAGATCAGCGACCCTAATGATAAGTACAATGGGAACTGGGGGGTAGGGGAGGGTGTCCGGTGTTAATTTACCTTTACATTTTTTCTATAAAGATGAACTGACCCTTTTAAGCAGAACTGCAGCCAAAAACAACAATATACAAATGGATAATCAATAAAAAGATAGCCACTAGCTGTCCTTAATCTGATGGCCAGCATTATTCTATCCACTTTATATAAGTCCAGGTCATCCTGGACCTGCTCCAATCAGTGACTGGACAGTGAAAGAAGAAGTAGCACAGTGATGTGCTTCTTGCCAGCATATACTGTAAATCTATTGGCCCCTGCTGTTAAGGGAATGCAAGAGGCCAGGTGACCAGGTGAAATGTATGTACTTACACTGCTCACACTTAAAAAATGCATTTTAGGAGGAATTTTTTATTACATAGCTGCATTAACCACTAGCTGTTTGGAACAATTTTGAACTTTTTCACATACAGGATACGATCAGCATTTATTTCTAGAAAATATTTAGAACCTCCAAACATTATATATTGTCCAGAGCAGCCCACAACCACATGCACATTCACTCTACAATTAGCCCATACCGTGTAGGTTGCTTTGTTTGGCATCTGATTGTAAATCACATTGTATGACAAAATGCAAAGTAATGCCAAAACCATCCATACCCCTAAGCAGACAGCACATTTTAATCACTCTTTATATCTTTTACAGCTATCTGCTCTACAAGCCAAAGTGCACTATCTGAAGTTCCTTAGTGACTTGCGCTTATATGGAGGACGTGTATTTAAAGCAAAATTGGTTGTAAGTGCTGTATTATGTAATACTTTATGCATAGTCTAGCATTTCAGACACATAGCTGTCCATAATTTATCTTTACTGCAATATGTGACTTTCTGTATCAATCAATGTGTAATTAATTTTGAAAGCTGGTAAAAAGGGTCATCAATATTTCCTGGGCAATTTCCCACATGTCTTCTAGATTGAGTATACATGGAAATTATTGAAATCATTTTCCCAGCTGTACAAATATACATGTTGCATCTTACTTTAAATTGTAATATCTTTCCCAATCCATATTCATTTAATCAGCAAATGCATTTATAATGTTTACTCCACTGCGCAATTTATTTTTACCCTTGCCTTGATAAATTGGCCAGCAGACAAGTAGAAAATGTAACCCTCTAATATCCTTGTGCTTACAGCAGGGAGAAAAACATTCAGATGTGACCTTGTTAGTTGGTCCCCGATATGGTATCAGCCACGTAATCAACACAAAAACAAACTTGGTAGCCCTACTTGCTGACTTCAGCCATGTGAATCGGATTGAAATGTTTACAGAAGATGAAATAATAGTCAGAGTAGAGCTTCATGTTCTTGATGTAAAAGTAAGTACAGTTTTCTGCAAATTTGTTATTTTTTTTTTAAGACGGACTCTATGTATGTGTATGGCCCTAGGCACTTCCAGCAGGCGCTGTGCTTGCCCCTCCCCTCTTTTTCCCCTTTTCCAGAAAGATTTGTATTTTGTAAATGGGTTTACATAATACAAAGCACGCGCTGATTGGGCAAGAGCAACTTGCAGCTGGTGGAAATGAGACCAGAAAGTCCAGTATTGGAGCACCGCAAGTATAGCAATAGCTATAAAAATTGTTAATTAAACTGATATGTCCATGAGGTGGCATGCACTTGGACTTAACCCCTAGTAATTCAGAACATTTTAGAAAGCAGTTTAATTTCTGGAGTTCAATTATAATCGGCTCTTGCGCCATCTGTCCTTGGTTTCCTACCGATGAACCTGTAGCACAATAAACAAGTAGGAGTGTAGTCCATCATAACCAGTTTGAGGTCACCTGCTATGTTATAAGATGCATAACAAAATGTAATCATATATCAGGTTCATATTCAAGCAACATCTCCATTTTGTTTTGCTTGAGACTTTATACACAAGCGAGGTGGATGGAGGAATCCCCCCTGTCAGGACATTGTATTCTTACAGCAGGACTATCCGCTGTCAGAATACACCGATCAGTGGCTGAAGCGGAATGGCTGCAGCCACTGAGTGAGAAAAGTTCTCCGACATTCCCATTCAACAGAAGTCGCTCTACGTCTGTCGAGCGGGGATAGCCATGCATGGGTCAAATTTTGATCCATCTATAGCAAGCTTAAGTTCCAACAATTTGCTTTATCTAAGGTTTTCATAACAATACGCTGTCCATAAAATAAAATTTGTTAAAGTTAGATCAAACATTATTTGACCTCACAGAAAAGTAGTCTAATAATGACCTTTTTCATATTCCTCTACATACATTAGAATAGCTTCCTTCCTAATGAACTATGGCAAATGGATGTTAACTGTGCAGTTCAGTAGTATGGAGTTCTGCTTTGAAGTTGACAGTACGATTTGCATAAGCTAAAATAATGATCTGTTGTTATGTTTTATGACCTCGTTTTCCTCTTACAGCCTATAACGTTACTTATGGAGTCATCGGATGCCATGAACCTTGCCTGTTTAACAGCAGGTTATTACCGACTTTTGGTAGATTCCAGACGCTCGATATTTAATGTGGCAAATAAAAACATGGCCAATCGTGAAGCAGGTAAATTGATTATAGTTTTTGCTATGCATCTCAATTAGCCCCTAATGCCTGCAAGTAAAACAAATCTTAATGCCTGAACTCAGATTTGCAACTTTGGCGAGTGTTAATTATCTGGGCATCATCAACTACTTAGTGTATCCAAGTGAATTATACTTTGTGTCTTTCAGGATAAACTGGTCCTTAATTTGGTGGTAAATGTTAACAGATATGTCCTGATTTTTTTTTTTTATTATTATTATTATTATCAAAAAAATTTGGCCCAAAATAGTAAAGCTATATTTTTTTATCCAGCCTAAAACATACTGACCCTGAGCTTTGACCCAATCTTGTCCCTGAACTGAGCCTGACACTAACCTAGATCAAGCCCTAATCTAGCTATTTTATCTTTATTTATTTATTTTACACACAGACCTTTTTACCTTTTTACTTACTTTTCCTCTGGCTATCACAGCTATCATGTGATCCGGAGTTGGTCCTCCCCATTATTAATAGTGACAGTGACAGCTTAGTCTCCATACTGGGAGTGCACATATATGTGGCACCTCTCAATAAGACCCACCTCTGTGACAACGCATATACAGTATACATTATGTGAGGCTGGTATAGAAAAATTGACTTCTTGGCACATCAGGATATCTCTCTGGCTGTACAACTCAGTGTACCTACACATTCTGAATTTATATATTTATATATATATATATATATATATATATATATATATATATATATATATATATATATATATATATATTTTTTTTTTTTTTGTTTCTTTTAAATCTAGTAAATTTGCAATATGACATATTTGCCTTTTTGCAAATGTCAAATGCAAATCTGTTCCTCAGGGTTACAGATAGCTGCAGTGCTTTGAAAAAGTATTCATAGCCCTTGAAATTTCCCACATTTTGTCATGTTACAACCAAAAACGTAAATGTATTTTATTGGGATTTTATGTAATAGACCAACACAAAGTGGCATATAGTTGTGAAGTGGAAGGAAAATGATAAATGGTTTTCAAAATTTTTTACAAATAAATATGCGAAAAGTGTTGCGTGCACTTTCTATTAAGCCCTCCTGAGTCAATACTTTGTAGAACCACCTTTCGCTGCAATTGCAGCTGCAAGTCTTTTTGGGGATGTCTCTACCAGCTTTGCACATCTAGAGAGTGACATTTTTGCCCATTCTTCTTTGTAAAATAGCTCAAGCTCTGTCAGATTGGATAGAGAGCGTCTGTGAATAGCAATTTTCAAGTCTTTCCACAGATTCTCACTTGGATTTAGGTCTGTACTTTGACTGGACCATTCTAACACATGAATATGCTTTGATGTAAGCCAGGGGTCTCAAACTGGTGGCCCTCCAGCTGTTGCGAAACTAAAGTCCCATCATGCCTCTGCCTGTGGGAGTCATGCTTGTAAATGTCAGCCTTGCAATGCCTCATGAGACTTGTAGTTTTGCAACAGCTGGAGGGCCACCAGTTTGAGACCCCTGATCTAAGCCATTCCATTGCAGCTCTAGCTGTATGTTTAGGGTCATTATCCTGCTGGAAGGTGAACCTCCGCCCCAGTCTCAAGTCTTTTGCAGACTCTAACAGTTTTTTTTCTAACATTGCCCTGTATTGGGCTCCATCTATCTTCCCATCAATTCTGACCAGCTTTCCAGTCCCTGCTGAAGAAAAGCATCCCCACAACATGATGCTGCCACCACCATGTTTCACGGTAGGGATGGTGTGTTCAGGTTTATGTGCATTGTTAGTTTTCCGCCACACATAGCATTTTTCCTTTTAGGCCAAAAAGTTCAATTTTTGTCTCATCTATCTAGAGCACCTTCTTCCACATGTTTGCTGTGTTCCCCACATTGCTTCTCGCAAACTGCAAACAGGACTTTTTATGGCTTTCTTTCAAGAGCTGTGAACGCGGCTTGTGCCGAAACGCATCTGCTTGTCGTTTTTATACTAGTCATGATACAATAAAGACCACAGATGATATATCCAGAGTGCCGGCTTAGCTTATTTTCTTTCAACAATGGCTTTCTTTTTGCCATAATGGCCAGATTTGTGGAGTGCACGATTAATAGTTGTCCTGTGGACGGATTCTCCCACCTGAACTGGGGATCTCAGCAGCTTCTCCATGGTTATCATGGGCCTCTTGGCTGCTTCTCTGATTAATGCCCCCTTAGTTTAGTTGGACGGCCACGTTGTGGTAGGTTTGCAATTATGCCATACTCTTTCCATTTTTGGATGATGGATTGAACAGTGCTTTGCGAGATGTTCAAAGCTTGGGATATTTTTTTTATAACCTAGCCCTGCTTTAAACTTCTTCACAACTTTATCCCTGACCTGTCTGGTGTGTTCCCTGGCCTTCATTATGCTGTTTGTTCACTAAGGTTCTCTAACAAACCTCTGAGGGCTTCACAGAACAGCTATATTTATACTAAGAATAAATCACACACAGGTGGACTATATTTACTAATTAGGTGACTTCTGAAGGCAATCGGTTCCCTTAGATTTTAGTTAGGGGTATCAGAGTAAAGGGAGCTGAATAAAATGCACGCCACACTTTTCATATATTTCATATATGGAGAGTCATTTTTAATGTTATGTAATAGATTTATATATATATATATATATATATATATATATATATATATATATATATATATATGTCTACACAAAGTCCATGACTACATATTCTGTTCATAGTTGTACACAGGGCTTTTTTTCCTCAGAGAATATGTTCAGAAACTCCCCTTTTTAAGTCACCCCTTGTCTTTGCCCCCTATCCACCTCTGAGCACCGTCTCTTGGTTCCATCCTCTACCCACCTTCCTGTACGGCCCTTTTTAGAGAATACATAACCAAGTATCATTTTGTGGTGCTAAGTAATTTGTATAGATTTTATTAATAAGTAATGCATTAAGATATACACCCTTCTTTCAACAATAGACCCCCCCCGCAACAAAATGACCCTCCAGTAACAACAGATCCACCCTAGCAACAGCAGATCCACCCCAGCAACAATAGACCCCTGTCAGCAACAACAGATCTCCCAGCAGCCAGCATCAATAAACCCTCCAGCATCCAGGAACAATAAACCCCTCTCTCATCAGTAGATCCCTCCCAGCAACAATTGGCCCCCAGCAACGATATAGATCCCCCAGCAGCCAGCATCAATAGACCCTCCAGCAGGCAACAACAATAGACCCTTTCCTCAACAGTAGTTTCCTCCCATCAACAATAGATCTCCCAGCCCCCAGCACACCCCAGTACCCTTTGCCATTACATACATTCAGTGCAGGAGGTGCCGGAACTGTGTTCCCCCATGTTCCCCCTGAAAAAAAGCCCTGGTTGTACAGGGTTACAGATAGCTGGTTTATTACTTTACTGAGAATACAGGCCTGAACTGCTAGATCTCAGGTTACACAAAGTTAAATGAGTCAGCAGAATGAGGAGACCCACATACTCCTTCCTTTTCCCCAAGCAGTGTTAGTGCCATCTAAATCATCAGAAAGGAAAATTAAAATGTGCAGAGCCATCGTTAAACACTCTTATTACACAACCCAGTAAGAGACAGGCTGGTCCTCAGGAGGCTGGAAACACTATCCAGCCAGGTTGGTGGTCAATTGAACATGAAATGGGAACTGAAAGCTATATTTACATTTTTCATTTCATGAGGGGAAATGAAGGGAGTCACACAGAGGCCTTTATGTCAAAGCAACATCATTCTTTAAATATATGGCTATACATGCTTCTGTACTTGTTCATAGGTTTGTCTCCACGCATGATGATGTATGCTTGTGTTAGCTTTCATAGGCATTGATTTGTGTAGTTGCGACTTGTTCCAAGGGAACAGTAGAGATCCAGATATAAGCATAAAACCGCCGCTCACCATAGCCGATCCTAGTGTGGATGCATTTATGTGAAAGCCTCAGTCAATGCCACTCCCTGGGTCATGACAGGTTGAGCCCCACCCACCGGGGGGCTTAATCCCCAGTGGATGGTGCGCAACATGTCAGGTGGCATGGCCCGAGGAGCGGCATTGACTGAGGCTTTCACATGAATAAACCTACACTAGGATTGGCTATGGTAAGCAGTGGTTTCATGCTTATATGTTCATTGCTCACTGGATGAGTTTTTCTTACACTGGCATCCCTGCTATCCTGAATGCCAACAAGGCCTTACACCTCGGCCTGGAGTGGCACCAATCACTAATGGTGTTATAGCAGATATCCAGATGTTACATTGTTCTAGAGCTCTTTACCCCAATTTTTTTTAACTATAATTTCTCTTATGTTGACCTAAAATACTCTTGATCAGTGAGAGATTTAGTTAGAATATATTTGTATAATAATATTTCCATGTTGCTAACATAACTTTATTTTTTTCTTTCTTAGGAAATGAAATTCGAACTAAACCTAATTATCATGATTGTGATTGGAATTACTTACCAAAATCTTCAATATTTGCTTACGAAGAAAATCAGGAACCACAACAAATATTTGTGGACTTAAAACAAAGGAATATGGAGGTCTCAGAAAGTTCTTTACATCACAAAGATCACCGGAGCTTGTACATAGAAACTACTTTTAATTCAGGAGAACTTGATCAGCAGCTAACCAAACAATGCGATCATATTGACTTAGAGAAAAGCCTTGGTATTAGCCAGCCATTACTTTCTCTCTCAGGGCTGGAACACTCTAGCACAGCACAAGACTCTCCAAGGAGTGCAAAAGTGTCTTTTATATTTGGGGATCATAATCTGGACACTATAAACCCTCAGACACTTGGCTATGAGAGATTGCTGGATGAAAGCCCTGAAATGTTAGATAAGCAAAGTGTAATTTACTTAAACAATGCCAATGACATTAAAGACTTAGACTTAGCGTCAGATGCCGAAAGCATTCATTATGCTGCTAATGCTGTTTATGCAAATATATCTGAGAGTAAAATCTTTGGAAACACAGAAGGAATTGAAGAACCCCTTCTGTTACATGACATATGTTATTCTGAAACCACAGATGATGTTGAGGACGAAGATGAGGCAAGTTGTGAGGAAGATATTATGGTTCCAGAGGATAATAGAACAGATATACTTAGCATGTCAGGATCCAGTGATGATATCATTGATCTGACCTCACTTCCACCACCTGAAGGCGATGACAATGAAGATGATTTTTTGTTGCATTCCTTGAACATGGCTATTGCTGCCCCTCCTCCTGGTTTCAGAGACAGCTCGGATGAAGAAGACTGTCAGAATCAGTCTGCTTCAGGTGTCAGTGTGTCTGTTGATGACATCCCTGTCTCTCTAATAGATGCTGTTCCAACAAACACAGATGAAAAATGTGAGACAACCCTGGAAGAAGCAGTAGTAGTTTCAAATCTACAAGCAATGCAAGATTTAGCTGTGTCAGAAGAAATTCAAGCAGATGACACCTCAGGTTCTTTCACCATTGTGACATTTATTCATTAATGTACAGACCCATTATTCCATCCCTTTGAGCCCTCTTTTTTGTTTTGTTTTTTTATTTATAAACCTTCAAACCATCCCTCATTTTATCCACAAGATATTTTTTTATGATTTCAATTTTTTTTAAATTATGAAACACCTATGATTCTTAGAAAGGTATGCTTACAGTTGGTTTAATCATGTTATCATAAAAAAAAATATTGCTGTGTTGGTATAATACATTAACATGGTCATTTCTTTTGTGGCACACAGGTGTAACAATATTAAGAGCGTACAGTCCCGAATCATCATCGGATTCTGGTAATGAAACAAACTCCTCTGAAATGACAGAGAGTTCGGAACTGGCCTCTGCCCAGAAACAAGCAGACAATCCATCTCGAATTATTTTTCCAACTGGTGAAGGTTACCAGCCACTGATAGCAGAGCAGACTGAATTTTCTCTAGCCAAAAACCAAGCTGGATGTATGTCTCTTAAATCTTCCTCTTCCTCAGTGAATCGGCAAGCAGTGGAACTCCAATCAAAAGCTGTGCCTTCAAAACAAATGCTTAATTCTGATAACATAGAAATGGAACCAGAAACCATGGAGACAAAATCTGTCACCGACTACTTTAATAAAATGCAAATGGGGTCCTTGGTGTACTGCAAAAGAAAAAATAAACCAGATGCAGAAATGAAAACGCATTTTGACGTAAATGTTACTGTCAAAAACCAAGCAGGTAAACGAACAGAAAATGATGGGGAAATGAAAGCGAAACTAGAAATGCATCCCTCTAGAGACTGTCAACAACTAAGTAATTTTAACTTGGAAAGAACTGCTTTTCGTAAAGACAATCAGCGATGGTACAACACCACTGATAAGGGAACTAGTGACAGGTTACCATCAGGAACAACGTATGCTAAGACATTGCCAAGGCTTTCTGGTGTAGCAAACAGCAAAAATGAAAATAATAGCAAAGATGACATAAATATTGAAACTGTGCTTTCTGAACATGAGGATATATTTATTTCCAATGCAAACTTCATTTCTTCTTCCAAAGAACTTGGTCAGTCTGATGCTGATGACACCTCTACAGAGAATATTTCTAAATTAGCCGATACAGATCAGAGCATAAACAGGATTTGTGAGTATCACAGCGCCAAGAATATGTCATCACTTCAGAGTGAAGGACACTTTTCTCTGCAGAGCTCCCAGTGTTCATCTATGGATGCTGGATGCAGTACTGGAAGCAGTTCATGTGCAACTCCAGTTGAGTCCCCACTGTGTTTATCAGATGTTAAGCATATTCTGTCTGATACACCGGTAAAGAGTGGAAATTATGTAAACCCTGATGAGAGACAGTCGATCCTTCCAAACCACGGGGCATCATATCCAGAGCTGCATCAACAAGGTGACACTTCTTGTCACAGGATCAATGTTTCTGCACATACATCAGTGAATGCAGACCCAATGTTTGGAACCTTAAGAGATGGAAGTCATCGGATTTCTAAAATTAAAGAAACCACAGGTACATCACTAACTGATATACACACTGTAAGGGGTTTTGTAAGGACAAACTGTAAATTTGAATGCATAGGTTTATACTGTATTTGATATACTATCTCCTATGAATTCATATGTGTATATGTCTATTTTTTCAGCATGGGGAACCTCTACTACTAGCATAGTTGACAAAGTAAAAATGCCATAGAGCAAGTTTATTTAAGGAAAAGTTCTTTCTGCACACCTGTGACCCATTTTCAGCAGACAGCACGCTGAAGCCCGCTGTCGGCTGACGTCACAGAGCCAGTCCAGGCTTGAAAAAGATTGTGACCATATGGTCGGGATCCACCCACATGCCTGGACTGGCTCCCGGTCCAGCCTCCCAGTGAGCAGATGAGAGCCTGAGCCGGCCGCTCCCACCCCCTCCACAGCCCAGCGCTCCAGTGAGTGCAAGGGGGGCAGAGAAGACAGCGATGACTGACAGTCACCAACGCTGCATTCACCTAGGTAAGTATGATTCTAAAAAAAATCCCATACTTCTCATTTAAGGTACCTACTTTTGCCTCCACAGTGATGCCTACCTCCCTATTATACCATTGGAGTCAATCAATGGAAAAATACATACTTCCAGCTATGGGACATAAACTTTATGCAAACTCCTCCCCAATTGCCACAATGCAATGAATATACCCTAAGTGACTGGTCACCAAGTTCAATGGTGGGAGGGTGTAACATTCATTGTATGGATTAGAACACCTGTGAGATTTTTATTGCTGTCTGTGTCCCTATTAGGGAGATTTGTCCTGTTTACTGTTATCACTGAAAGTCAAAGGAAATCCTGTCTTTTGGGTTGTATCCAGAACAGTAATAGAGGGGGCATCTTCCCATGGGGACACTAGTTCTGTTGAGCTGGATGACAACCTGGCATTACCTCATTTTGAAGGAATTTCCTCTCACTTCCTGTTTTGGCTATGGAACAGGAAGTTAAGAGAAATCTTCCCAATGGGACATGGCAAAAGAAAAAATACTTGGCAGGGGTTATAACTAGAGATGTAACATTTTCGAAAAATTTGAAGCAATGAGGAAAATAACCTTTTTTTCCCATTTTTTTGGGAAAAATTATAATTTTCAGAAAATGTGAAAAACAAAAATTGAGGCTGGAGTAGTTTTGCACATTGAAATCATTTTGATTTTCAGGTGTCATTGTATCTATAAATTAAGATATTGTGTATTGTTTTGAGATAGTACTTTGCTTGCTTGAAGATGTTGCTGGTGAGGAAATGCTTTGTGATGATCTAGAAGCAGCAGAAAGAGTGTTTCTGGAATGAGAACTCTGGAGGGAAAAGCCACTTGCACTTTTATTCTGGTCCTCATCATTTAATTCCATAAAGTATTTTTAATGTCTTTAGGGCACCTCTGGCATGCCAGGATGTGTTTGGTCATCCTTGTAGCATTTGTAAAAGAATATTTCTTCTCACAATATTTGCACATTGCAGCTTTGCTCTCAGCAGAAATTGCACTGTGGAAATGTTTCCAAACTCTAGATGTTGGTCTCTTCATTTTACTGAGAGGAGTAAAAGAAAAGCCAATTTACTGACCAGACTATAAGTAAACATTATGCAGTGATGTGGAGAACATTAATAGAAATCATTTAAAGGTTATAAGGATAAGCTAATTTATCAGACAAATTTACCTGTCAATTAAGGCCTGAGAGGACAGAAACTATCTACTGTATCCCAACAATCACCCAACTGTAGGAGGTACAAGATGGAGCCCACAAGTAAACTAAACTGGAGCTCTTCTGCTGCAGTGACCCCTAGTGGCAGAAATACATATTTTTCTTGTTTGAGAACTGCATTGAGAATTATAGTGTTACTTGAATTGTATTCCAGGATTTGTTTGTCTTCAGCTGAGCCTGTGAGAACTTGCAAAAATGTAAGCCTTTAGATAAAATTCCAGAAATCTTTTATTAAGGTCTTCATGTTGTATAGTTTGAATACCATATCATAGATGTACTATTTATTATTGTAAAAGAACATATTACACACTCCTGTTTTTTCCCACTTTTTCTGTTTTGTTTTTTTCAGGCCTTTCCATCTCTAGTTATAACCCTTCCTTACTCTATCCAAAAGAAAAAAAGTTGTGCCTTTAGTTCTATTTTAACTCCTTCAATACCAGACACTTTTACCCCCTTCCTGCCCAGGCCAATTTTCAGCTTTTAGCGCTGTTACACTTTGAATGACAATGCACAGTCATGCCACACTGTACCCAAATGGAATTTTTATGATTTTTTTTTCACAAAAATAGAGTTTTCTTTTGGTGGTATTCAATCACTGCTGTGTTTTTATTTTTTGCTAAATAAATGAAAAAAGACTGAAAATTTTGAAAAAAGACCAAAAATTTTGAAAAAAACTATTTTTATTTGTTTTTGTAACATTTTGCAAATGAATAAGCTTTCTTCATACATTTAGGCCAAAAGGTATACTGCAACATTTCTTTGGTGAAATTACCCAAATCAGTGTATTCTATTTACTCTGTAGGAAAGTTATAAAGTCCACAATCTATGGTATAAATATCTGAAAATCGATCAATCCTGATGTACTGATGGCCTATCTCATTTCTTGAGGCCCATAAATTCCAGGGCAGTACACATTTCTACCTAATTACCCTCTTTTGGAAAGCAGATAGTCCAAAATATGTAGTGAGAGACATAGCGAGTATCTTAAAGTTGTATTTTTTTTGTCACAACTTTTTGGAAAATTAAGAAATGGAAAAAAAATGTACATTTTTGAAATATATAACTGGTGTGGTGGTGAACAGGGACACTGACTGATGACAGTGCGTAAATATATATATATATCTATATCTATATATATATAGATATATATAGATATAGATATATATATATCTATATATCAGGGGTCTCAAACTGGTGGCCCTCCAGCTGTTGCAAAACTACAAGTCCCATGAGGCATTGCAAGGCTGACAGTTACAAGCATGATCCCCTGCTGATTCTGTACATTTGCCTACTGACAACTAAATTATTAGTCTATATTTATAATGAGTGAAATAAGTATTTGATCCCCTATCTATCAGCAAGATTTCTGGCTTCCAGGTGTCTTCTATACAGGTAATGATCTGAGATTAGGAGCACTCTTTTAAAGGGAATGCTCCTAATCTCAGCTTGTTACCTGTATAAAAGACACCTGTCCACAGAAGCAATTAATCAGATTCCAATCTCTTAACCAAGGTCAAGACCAAAGAGCTGTCCAAGGATGTCAAGAACAAGATTTTAGACCTACACAAGGCTGGAATGGGCTACAAGACTATCACCAAGCAGCTTGGTGAGTGGGTGGCAACAGTTGGTGCGATTATTTGCAAATGGAAGAAACACAAAATAACTGTCAATTTCCCTTGGTCTGGGGCTCCATGCAAGATCTCACCTTGCAGAGATTCATTGATCATGAGATCGGTATCATCCCACAACTACACGGGAGAATCTTGTCAATGATCTCAAGGCAGCTGGGACCATAGTCACCAAGAAAACAATTGGTAACACATTATGCCATGAAGGACTGAAATCCTGCAGCGTCCGCAAGGTCCCCCTCTCAAGAAAGCATATGTACAGTCTCATCTGAAGTTTGCTAATGAACATCTAAATGATTCAGAGGAGAACTGGGTGAAAATGTTGTGGTCAGATGAGACCAAAATCTAGCTCTTTGGTATCAACTCAACTCACCGTGTTTGGAGGAGGAGGAATGCTGCCTATGACCCCAACAACACCATCCCCACCGTCAAACATGAAGGTGGAAACATTATGTTTTGGGGGTGTTTTTCTGCTAAGGGGACAGGACAACTTCACCGCACCAAAGGGATGATGGACGGGGCCATGTACCGTCAAATCTTGGGTGAGTACCTCCTTTCCTCAGCCAGGTCATTGAAAATGGGTCATGGATGGATATTCCAGCATGACAATGACCCAAAACATATGGCCAAGGCAACAAAAGAGTGGCTCAAGAAGAAGCACATTAAGGTCCTGGAGTGGCCTAGGCAGTCTCCAGACCTTAATCCCATAGAAAATATGTGGTGGGAGCTGAAGATTAGAGTTACCAAACGTCAGCTTTGAAACCTTAATGACTTGGAGAGGATCTGCAAAGAGGAGTGGAACAAAATCCCTCCTGAGATGTGTGCAAACCTGGTGGCTAACTACAAGAAACATCTTACCTCTGATTGCCAACAAGTGTTTTGCCACCAAGTACTAAGTCATGTTTTGCAAAGGGGTCAGATACTTATTTCACTCATTAAAATGCAAATTTTAAACTTTTTTGAAATGCGTTTTTCTGGAAATCATTGTTTTTATTCTGTCTCTCGCTGTTAAAATAAACATACCATTAAAATTATAGACTGATCATTTCTTTGTCAGTGGGCAAACGTACAAAATCAGCGGGGGATCAAATACTTTTTTCCCTCATATATATATATATATATATATATATATATATATATATATATATATCCCTCAAAAATTCTTCTCGCCTTATATAGCCCTCAAAAATTCCTCTTGCCTGCTCCCATTTTGCTATTGTATTTGAGGGTTGGCAAGCTGTGACTGCCTAGAAGCGGGGGGGGGGGTGAGCACCGCCGGTAGGCGGATTGTATGGAAGAGCCGTTCTCCCAGCGATTGGAGGGGAAGAGAGAGGAGAGCTACCACCCGGATCATCAGAGCGCCGGGAACATAACAACTTTCATTTCAATAGCTATGTGTTCCCCGCCGTGCGCCCGGGCACATACAGCCCCTCCTCTTTGCCCAGGCACCTTGATAGACAGAGCACCTGTCCAATCCTTGGACGGGTGTTCTGTCTATCAATGTTCCCTAGACAAGGTGGAGGAGCTGTATTTGATGGCACGTTGCGGGGAACACACAGCTATTGAAATGAAATCTGTTATGTTCCCGGCGCTCTGATCATCCAGGCGGATGCTCTCCTCACTCTTCCCCTGTACAGGTAGGCTGCATTGGGGACACATGCTGCATTGGGTACACAGGCTGCATTGGGGACACAGGCTGCATTGGGGGCACAGGCTGCATTGGGGAC